>NC_052159.1:91923725-92523725 GCF_902713615.1 Scyliorhinus canicula | reverse complement strand
CCTCGTATTCAAAGTATCGTCTTGCATCACTAGCACATGGCACTGGGTGTAATTCAGAAATTACAACCTGAGAGTTCCTGCTCTTTAATCTATTGTCTGTTCCCTGAATGTTGATGCAATACCTCATCCCTCTTTCTACCCATATCATTGGTATCAACATGTATCATGACCTCTGCCTTATCACCCTCCCCCTTCAGGATGCCCTGCAGCCATTCAGTGACATCCCGGACCCTGGCACCAGGGAGGCAACATACCATCCTGGAGTCTTTTTCATGACCACAGAAATGCCTATCTGTGCCCCTGACTATGAAGTTTCCTGTGACTATTGCTCTTCTGTGCTTTGACCCTCCCTGCTGAACAACATAGCCACCCGTGGTGCCACTGCTCTGGCCACTGCTATTGTTTTCCCTGATAGGCCATCGCCCCCAACTGTATCCAAAACGGTACACTTGTTAGAAAGGGGGATAGCCATGGGGATTCCTGCACCGACTGGCTGCCCTTTCTAGCAGTCACCCATCTGTCTGCCTTCATCTTGGGAGCTATCACGACTCTATAATGCCTGTCTATGATGCTTTCCGCCATCTGCATGCTCTTTAGTGCATCCAACTGCTTCTCCAACCGAACCACGTGGTCTATGAGGAGCTGCCAGTGGGTACACCTCCTGCAAATGTAGTCATCTGGAATGTTGGAAGTGCCATGGATCTCCTACATCTCACAGTTAGAGCACTGCACCCCGCTGACTGACATTTCTAGCACTAACTAATTAATTATGTCAAAATAAATAGTTATTAAATTTAGTACTAATTAATTAATTGCGTTAAAATAAATACTTATTAAATTTAAGTTAAAATTAACAATATGGTCCCTTGTGCTAAATTTCTCCGATAAATATTAAATGCTAAATACACTAATCTCCGAGTTACTACTCTACTTAGGTATTCTACTTTTTCAAATTTAGAACAGATTTCCAACCAGTCAATCAGATCACAGCTTTACTGCGATGTCACTTCTCCATTTTTTCCCCCAGTCCCCGATACCCAGCTCTGTCCTGCTCACTAGGCCGTATATCCCCGAGGTAAGTTATTTATACTTACTGTTCTGAAGCTCCTCCTCCCTGGGTTCGCAGCAGCTCCGCTCCCTGCTGACTCGTTAGATTAACTCTAAAATCACGGTGGCCTAGTGGTTAGCACAACCGCCTCACGGCGCTGAGGTCCCAGGTTCGATCCCGGCTCTGGGTCACTGTCCGTGTGGAGTTTGCACATTCTCCCCGTGTCTGCGTGGGTTTCGCCCCCACAACCCAAAAAAAAAACGTGCAAGCTAGGTGGATTGGCCACGCTAAATTGCCCCTTAATTGAAAAAATGATTGGGTACACTAAATTTATAAAAAAAAAAGATTAACTCTAAAATTCTCTGGGTGCGATTTTCCGCACTCACGACGGGTCGGAGAATAGCGGGCGGCGCAAATTTTTACGGCGATGCTGGTCCGACGCCCTCCCGCTATTCTCCGAACCCCGCACAAACTCCAAGTCGCCATTCCCGCAAAACGCCTCGAACTCGCCCCCGACACGACCAGAATCGCTAGTTTTTGGCCCCCCGCTATTCTCCGGCCCGGATGGGCCGAAGTCCCGACGTCATCACGCACTGTTTACACGGCGTCAAACACACCTGCTTTTTAAGTTCGTCAACCAGTCGTGCTGGCTGACGACAGCTTCGAGGAGGTGAGCGCACCGCTCAGCGCACCGCTCGAGTCTGGCCACAACGGGGAAGGCATCCCTGAGAACGGGAGGGGGGTCCAGAGCGGGGGGGAGTGGGGGAGATGGAGGGGGGGAGTGGGGGAGATGGAGGGGGGATTGGGGGAGATGGAGGGGGGGAGTGGGGGAGATGGAGGGGGAGTGGGGGAGATGGAGGGGGGGAGTGGGGGAGATGGAGGGGGGAGTGGGGAGACGGAGGGGGGAGATGGAGGGGGGGAGGGAGGGGGGTGGGAGTGGGGGGGGGTAGGGAGAGAGTGAGCGAGTGAGCCGTCCAACCCCGTACAAAATGTCTGCCACCATGCCATGGCGTGGCCGGTCACAGGACAGGCCGCTGGTGCCCTGTGGCTTACGGACACAGGCCACTGACGCACCGGTGAGGAGGACATAGTTTACTGCCGTTGGATGCAGAAAGTGACCAGGGGTTAGGCTGTCCGCGTGTCAGCAGCGCGTCCAGGCCACCGGGACACACAGGTGTCCCGTGGCAGGCAGCTGCCGAGGTGTCGACTAACCTCCATCTAAGATGTCCCGTTTCTCTGCCCCCCACCACCCTTCTGTAGGTTAGCACAATGTCTGTGAACAGAACGGCGATGTTCTGCGCAGTGGTTGGGGCCGCTGCACTGCATTTGGAGATGCAGCAGCATCCACAGCCACAACCCGCAGTGGATGCAGGGCCAGCTGCAGCAGCAGAGGGAAGGGCCGAGGAGTTGCCAGTCGTCGAGCAGCATGGGAGGAGGAGGAGGAGGAGGAGGAGGAGAGGAGAGAGTGAGGGTGCAGCCACGGCGCCAGAGGCGACGACCAAATCGAGGGTGTGTACCGTGTCCGGGTCTCTTTCCTAACAATGACGGACATCACCTGCACGAGGGAGACTCCGGCTGAGTAGGCAGACGGTGATACATATCTGTCACCTCGTGGCGCACCTCGCCCCACGTGGAACGGGGGGAGGACATGCGATCCCTGTTGCCATCAAGGTGACGGTCGCTCTTAACTTCTATGCTACCGGCTCGTTCCAGTCTCCGAGCGGGGACGTCTCCGGGATCTCCCAGTCATCGGTCCACAGGTGCATCCGGGATGTGACCGACGCCCTCTATGCCATCGCGGACATCTACATCACCTTTCCCGAGGACCGAGCAAGTCAAGACTCACGAGCTCGTGGATTTGCCAGAGTGGCCGGGATACCGAGGTGCAGGGCGGCAATCGATTGTGTTCACGTCCCCATGCGCCCGCCTGCAGGGGACAGGGACGTGTTCACAAACAGGAGGGGGACATACTCCATGAATATCCAGGTGGTATGCGACCCCCACATGCGGATCATGAACGTCTGTGCAAGGTTCCCAGGGAGTGTGCATGACTCCTACATACTGGCGCAGTCGTTCATCCCTGCGATGTTTGAGGGACGTTCCCCTCCGGCTGAGGGGCTGGTTGCTAGGCGACAGCTGTTATCCGCTGAGGTCTTGGCTGATGACGCCTATCCGGAGGCCTCAGACCAACGCGGAAACCCGATACAACGAGGCCCATGCAGCAACCAGGGGTGTGGTGGAGCGCTGCCTTGGCCTCCTGAAGATGAGATTCAGGTGCCTGGACCGCTCCGGAGGGGCCCTGCAGTACCAGGCCGAAAGGGTCCCTCGCATTGTTGTGGTCTGCTGTGCGCTGCACAACATCGCGATGCAGAGGGGAGATGACCTGCTGCAGGAGGCGGAGGGAGAAGCCAATGGCAGTGGTGCCAGCACAGAGGAGGAGGAGGAGGAGGAGGAGGAGGAGGAGGAGAGGGAGGAGGAGCAGGAGGAGAAGGAGGAGGAGGAGGCTGGTGGAGTGGCCAGTTGGGCCGGTGCCAACCAGCGCATGCGCGGTGGCCGCACTCCCCCAGGGCGCCCCCCCCCCAGGGCGGCCCCCCCCAGGGCGGCCCCCCCCTCTGCCCTCTGTCCGCCCCCCCCCGCCCCGCCCTCGGGTCCGTCCCCCCCTCGGGTCCGCCCCCCCCCTCGGGTCCGCCCCCCCTCGGTCTGCTCCCCCCCCCTCGGGTCCGCTCCCCCCGCCCTCGGGTCCGCTCCACCCCCCCCCTGACCCCGCCCCCCCCCTGACCCCGCCCCCCCCGGCTCGGCCCCCCCCCCCACCGACCCCGCCCCCCCCCCCCCCCGGCTCGGGCCCCCCCTCGGCCCCGCCCCCCCCCCTCGGCCCCCCCCCCCCCTCTCGGCCCCCCCCCCCCCCCAAGGGCGCCAAAGTTCAGCTTGCCCGGGGCGCCAGCAACCCTAGGGCCGGCGCTGCCTACCACTACGTCTACGTGAGTCCCCAGATGATACAGCGGGAGTGGAGGAGGACTGCTGCGAATCGCCCCCTTCGGCTCGTTTCTCCTTGGCCAAGCGTTTCCTGGGGCGACCCGGCCTTGATGGGCCAGGCTGCTCTGCGGGCGTCTTGGGTGACGCTGTGCCACCCTGCTCTGCCTGCTGCCCACCCGATGCACCAGGGATGGGACGGGGGGAGGCCGAGAATTCCGGGACGTCCCGTGATGGACTTAATGGGACGGGCCCCGAAACCTCCTCCTCCCTCGGGGAGCCCGGTGGCCCCCGGGCCTCACTTTGGGACAGAGGTGCGAGCGGGGAGGTGCCCCGTCGCGCCACCGACACCTGGCGCTGCCAGTCCTGGAGGCCTGCGACGGTATCCACCAGGATCCGAAGGTTTGCAGACACGGAGTCCAGGGAGTTAGTCATTCCCGCCAGGGACTGTGCGACCTCAACCTGTGAGTGCACAACGCCATCCAGCACACGTGTCAGGCGGTTGATGCTCTCGGCGACTGACTGCTGCGACTGGGCCATGACCTGGTGAGACTCGGCCAAGGCCCGCAGGGCGCCGGCAATGTCGTTTTGGCTCTGGCACATTGCTGCCTGTGAGAGGGCAACCCTGTCCAGGGCCGAGGATGACGCGTGCACATTAACCCCAACACCTTGGATAACCTGACCCATTGCCTCCACCGCGGATGCCATCCGTGCGGTGTCGGACTGGGTCGCTGCCCTGAGCGGCACCACTCCCTGCTCTTGGACGCGGTTCGACTCCTCTAACAACGTCTGCAGAGCCAGGAAGGCAGCCCTCATCCCGTCATAGTTTCCCTGGGTTTCTTGAGGCATCGGCTGTGCGGGTGGGTTGAGAAACTCCAGGAACTCAGGAAAACGTCTGGGACCCAGCTGCATGCTGGGCCTGGCCTGGCCTCCGCCAGTCTGGGCCCTCGTCTGCTCCGACCTCCACCTGCTGTACCTGCTCAGCTGTGATGTGCGAACCAGACTGTGACCCAGGAGCCTCATCACTAAATAATCCAGCCGGGGTGAGTGTCTCTGGGATGGTGGATGGTGTGGGAGATAGCAGTGACGCAAGCTCGAGGCCGTCTAGGTTTGAGGCCTCCTCTGTGTCATCGGCCCGCTGAGAGGCCGCAGGGCGTTCGCGGGCCATTTCTCTCTCTTGCTCTGTCGCCGCCCTCTGGGCGTCCTGCTCCACAAATTGTGTTGGGGAGGATGGGCCTCCCCGGTGATCGGGCACCCTCTGTCGTGAGGCCCCGGGTGAGGTGGGGGCTGATGCGTTTATCCGTCTGGAGCCAGACGGCCCTGGTCGTTCGGCATCACGTCCTAGGGAAGAGAATGAAACTGCTTATTTAGATTCGCTCGGCCGGGCGCTGGACGGTCCCAGTGGCCAGGGTGTGAAGGGACAGAGGATGGGGGAGGTGTCCAAGTGGGCAGGGTGTGTGAAGGGACAGAGGATGGGGGAGGTGTCCAAGTGGGCAGGGTGTGTGAAGGGACAGAGGATGGGGGAGGTGTCCAAGTGGGCAGGGTGTGTGAAGGGACAGAGGATGGGGGAGGTGTCCAAGTGGGCAGGGTGTGAGAAGGGACAGAGGATGGGGGAGGGGAGGGGGTGTTTGTCATGGAGGGTTGTCTCACTTGTTGCAGCTCCGCCA
Source organism: Scyliorhinus canicula (assembly GCF_902713615.1). Taxonomy (NCBI): domain Eukaryota; kingdom Metazoa; phylum Chordata; class Chondrichthyes; order Carcharhiniformes; family Scyliorhinidae; genus Scyliorhinus; species Scyliorhinus canicula. The sequence goes on along the minus strand of NC_052159.1, from coordinate 92,518,040 downwards.
ACCTCGCATAGCGCAACATCCCGGGTGCCAGACCCCCCAACAAGGTCCAGTGCCCTCTACTCAAAGGTGGTGAGGGGGTGCAGGTTGGGCGAACTCCCTCCAGTCTGGTGCCGCTCACGGGTGTTGTGAGCGGACTTGGCCTGTTGGGGGAGGGTACATAGGTAGATCATTACAATACGGCAGGTATCAGCAGTCCGTTCAGATACTGGCACAGTTTGGGGGTCAAGTTGTCATAAGACGATTGCATCTCTCCACGGGGGCCAGAGCGCTGGGTCTGTGACAACTTTGTGAACCACCCTCAACTAACTCTGCCCCTATCCCCCTCCACCCCCCGTGCCAGGGGGGGAGGTGGGTGATTAAGTTAAGGGGGAGGGATGGTTGTGACCAGGGGGCACCTTCTTGGCACTTACCCTGGCAGACCTGGTGAGGTCGTGCAGCTTTTTTCGGCACTGCTCTGCTGAGCGAGGGGTCTGCCCCACAGCACTGACGGCAGCACCCACCTCACGCCAGGCCTGGCGCACCACGCTGGCAGGTTGGCGATGCCCTCTCCGCGGGCAGATGATGCCCCTCCTCTGCTCGACGGCATCGAGCAGCGTCTCCACATCTGCATCAACAAAACGAGGTGCAGCTCTCCTGGGCTCCGACATCATGGCCTACAGATTCTGTGCTCGCCCGCGCCTTTTTACGGCGTCGGGCGGCGTCACGTGGGCGTGATCGTATCGTCGCCGCGTTCCGTCGTCATCGCGCACGTGATTGACGCGGCCGCGTTCCTAGCCCATTTCCCGGACGTTCCTAGCCCATTTCCCGGAGAATCGCGCCCTCTGGCCCTACTTTGCTTGACCTCGTTACTACCAATTAGAGCCCTGACAGATTATAAACCGCAAAACTTATTTTCAAACTATAATTGATGAAAGTTATACAGATTTACTGACCTTGTCCAGTACTTACCAATCAGCTCACTCCTTTGTATCCTCAGCTACAGCAGGGCAAGACCACTCTCTGAAGATTTGAAGTTACAAAGCAAGGAGAAAAAGCAAAGGGATCCTATTCAAGCTTCAAATTTCCAAGTTCAAAGCTTAAAACTCACTCTGTCTGTGGCCTCACTCTGTCTGTGGCCTCACTCTGGATGTGGCTTCTCTCCCACTGCTCGTGCGCACTGTCCAGTCCAGGCAGATCATTCCATACATGGAAAACATGCGAGATACGCTAAATACACAATGTAAATATATAGACATAGACAGCGGGTGAAGCGTACAGAGGGTAGTGCTACTCAGTAGAGAAGATGCATGGAGAGATCTATTCAGTCCATAAGAGGGTCATTCTGGAGTCTGGTAACAGCGGGTAAGAAGCTGTGTTTGAATATGTTAATGCGTGTTCTCAAACGTTTGTATCTCCTGCCAAAGAACACAGTTTGTCAAAAGATGCGGTGCACCAGAGCTCATCATAGAGCGGGTCGTAATCATCCTCCATCTCATGGACCAGACCAGCTATTACTGCTACCCAGGACCCGCAACCCGTAGTCAGGCAGGTAGGAATCAGGGAGGAGGTCGCAGGTGTGTGGGCTGGGGGGGGGGGTCTTGGTGCAGGGAGAATGGTCATGGGAGCGGGTGGTCGGCTGGGGGGGGGGGCGGATTGTGGGGGCGGATTGTGGGGGTCGGACGGGATAGTTGTGCCACTATTGGCCTGGCCTCCTAGTCAGCGAACCTAGAGGTGATTAGAGTGTCCCGTGTGTGCCTGCCCTTGTGCTCAAGTGTGGCCTCCTGTGCCTGCCTGGGTCACATGCTCTGCACATCTTGGTCTTCCCCCGCATCCTCCTCGTTGGTTGAGGCCTGGTGTTCATCCCCCTCTTCCAGCAGGTCACCTCTCTGCTGCACGATGTTGTGGAGGACACAGCAGGTCACCATGACGTGGGAGACTTTCCTAGAGCTATACTGGAGGACCTCTCCAGAGCAGTCCAGACACCTGAACTGCATCCCCAGGCTGCCGATGCACACCTCTATCATGGCCCTGGCTGCGGCATAGGTGATGTTGTAGCGGGTCTCTGCATTGGCCTGTGGCCTCCGGATAGGCATCATCAGGCACAGCCGCAGTGGATAACCCCTGACACCTGAGAGCCAACCACTCAGCCCGGGGTGCGCCTCGAAGGTATTGGGAACCATTGAGTGTGCCAGGATAAAGGTGTCGTGCACATTGCCTCGGCATCAGGTGCAGACGTGTCCGATGTGCATCTTGTGGTCACACACCAACTACACGTGTATGGAGTAATACTCCATTCAGGTTGAGAAGAACACTCCCTCGTGCCCGTAGGGAGACTTGCGCCCAGTCGATCACCCTCTAAAACTGGGGCATCTCAGTGATGGCGGCGAGCCCCGCTGCCCAGGCATCCTGATGGGCTAAGTCCACAGTGAAGCTGATGTATTGTGCTGATGGGCACATAGGGCCTCCATTACAGCGTGGATCCACCTCTGTACCGAGATCCGCGAGGTCTCTGGCAGGTCCCCACTCGGCGCCTAGAAGAACCCTGTGGCGTAAACGATCAGTGCAACCGTCATCTTGATGGCCACCGGGAGCAGGTGTCCTCTTCCATACCCCCGTGGCTCCAGGTGCGCCATGATCCGGCATATATGCTGTATGATCCCCCTGATCAGCCGGAATCTTCGATGGCATGACCGGTCCGGGCCGGTCCTCGAATGACAAGCGCTGCCAGTACACACGAGGCCTGATGCGCCTCCTTCCCACCTCCTCCCCGGCCTGTTGAGCGGCCGGTTCTCCATCCTCACCGGCTGGCTCCTGTTCCTCTGAGGCAAACTCTGCCGCTGCAGGGTCCTCCCCAAGCAGCTCCTGCTCCTCCTACAACCTCAGTTCATCCCCCAAGGCTGCAGCAGCAAGGCAGATGGCAATCATTCCTGCATTGTGTACTGGGGGTGGAAGGTGTTAGCATGGTGCCTACCCCCATCCCAACCAGGTCTAATGGGTGACACGGTGGCACCGGCCTGCACTGCAGCCCCTCCCCCAGCATGTCACCATCCCCACACCCATCCCCGGCTGAGCTCCAGGCACTCTTCCCTCCACACCGCACCCGTGGCCCCTTTGGTGCCCGGCACCATGGGGGCCTCTGACACCGGCACCCGTTCCTGCTGGCAGGGGTACTGGTGGCTCGTGCTGTACATTACAGTGGTATGCTTCCCCCCCCCCCCCCCCTCGTCCGGAACTCTGCTGTCGTGGCTACCGTGGGCATTCCCCTTGGCTGAGCCACATGATGGCCTGCCGGTGGGTGGAGCCAGTTGTGGGTGTGGGTGGGGGTTGGTGGGGAGGAGGGAGGGGTTGGGTTGGGCAGGTGGGATGGGTGCACACATATGGTCGGTGCCGCTCTGCTCAATCGCAGGCCGCCTACACACCCCGTTCGCAGGGGGACACCCCAACCCACAGCCCATCCCCTGGTCAGTCCCCACTATTTACCCTGGACCCTGGCAGCTGCCCCCTCGCCCAGCCAACCATGCCAATGGTCGGACTGGCAGCCCACGGTCCCGCCTTTGGGAACATGGCCTACCTCTGTTCTCTCCCTAAAGAGCCATTGCGCCTGTTTCCCGATTTTTAAAACCACAAGTGAACCTCGCCATTGGCAATTGCTTCTGGCAGAAGCAGAGTATTGCGGGAGCCCTGAGGTATACTGGGATGCGTCCGTTAACGTTATGCCAATAGCATTTACTGTACGTGCGGCGTAAAATGCACTCACGCCGCTGTCAAGGCGCCGGAGCATGACATTTCTTCGCGCACCCAACACCGGTCTCATTTTTTGGCTGAGATGTAACACTCCGCCCGATAGTGCCTCACAATCCCGGCTGGATGAAGAATCCCACTCTGTATCTCTAGATGGAAACAGAGATAACGTTCCAGGAGTTCTGATGAAGTCTCATCGACCTGAAACATTTTTACATATGAAATATATAATATCCGATATTCTTAACTTGATTTTATTTTAGAAGTTATTTCATTCATGAATGTAGATATTTAGCAATTACAGTATTTCAACTTCGAAGGTATGATGTTCTCATGTTTTCTTTTCCTGGAAAGGGTCCCACAGAACCTAACTACAGTTTTTACATTATTTGTAATGGGAAGACCTGATTTACTTGACATTGTTTTACTTTAGGTTACTTTCAGGAATGCAAATGTAACATTGAGCAAGGACTTATTGTATGATGTTATATATTGTCGGGGTATACAACTCTACTGCAGCTGATGGGTCTCAGCTTGGATGCCTGGTTTTGAGTTGCTGCATATGTACTGAATATCCTGTTTAGCACCATGATCGTACCATATGATAGGATGAAATGTTTCCACAGTGTGAAAGAAGAATTGTGTCTCATTGGTGGCCAGTGTTGTCATATACAAACACATCTGTGACAGTTAGATTGATGTGGAATTAAATCAATGAGGACATTGCCTTATGTTGGTGCTCCCAATACCTATCACAAGCTGAGTTTGGCAGCTATATTCTTCAAGGCTCAGACAGTTCTGTCATTCTTGGTGATGGTCATTGAAGTTTACCCACCCAGAGTTTCTTATGTGCCTTTGCTATCTCTATTGCTACTTGCAATTGGCATTCAACATGGACGACCATTCATTCATTCAGCTGCTGGGGGATGATAGTCGGTAATAATAAAGAGAAGGTTTCCTTGAACTCATTTGCCATGAAGCCATGAAACCTCATGCCGGCCAGTCTCAGACGACTACTTTTCCTCAACTGTATTCCATTATGCCACCAGCGAACTTGCAATGGGACAGAATGGCCGGGATTTCGAATGCCGGCGTCAAGGGGCCTCCAGGCCCAGTCATTCTCCCCTTCCTTGGGGGCTAGAACGGCAACAGAGTGCTGTGCGCTGCTCCGGCGCCGAAGCTGGCCCTACATGGCAAGCTAGGGTCCGCACATGCACGCCACGCCCATCTCCGTGCCGGCGCATGCACGTGGTTTCCGTCTCTGCACCAGCCCCCAGGCAACATGGAGGAGTCCTACAGAGGACCGGCGTGGAGGAACATAGGCCCCCCCCGGAATGAGTGTGCCCACCAATCAGTAGCCTCGATTGCGGGCCTGGCCATCTTGGAGGCCCCCCCCCCCCCCCCGGAGTTGGAAACCCCCCAACCAGGACGGCCCTCGCAGCCAGAAAGCCGATGTGCTACCGGGTGGGACCATATGTAACCTACGCCGGCGGAACTCAGCGGGCACTTGGCCCGTCGAGCACGGAGAATTGCCGCGGGGGCTGCTTTCAACGGCCCCCCGACCAGCGACGTGGCAAACGCGTGGGCGCGATTGCCGCCGATTCTCCGGTATTCTCACCCCCCCCCCCCCCTCCCTCCCGGTGATTCTCCGACCCGGCGCGGGCTCAGAGAATCCCGACCAATACATCTGGGGATGATTCCTCGGTGCTTGCTGTTAAGTATGATTCCACGATGACAAAGAGCCATCCAGACTCGAAACGTTAGCTTTGTGTTCTCTCCACAGATGCTGAGATTGTCCAGCATTTTCTGTTTTTATTTCAGGTTCCTGTACTCACGGTTATTTGCCTTTAGATTAAGACTGTTATGTTTCCTTCCCTGAAGGACATTTGTGAACCAATTAGGTTTTTGTGACAATCATGATCACATTTACTGTTACCAGTGTTTTATCACTCAATGCTTTTCAGAAGCAAATAATTCAAATTCTCAAACTGCTGTATTGTTATTTGAACTCAAATTCTACTCAGATTATTAGTTCAGATCTCTGGATTACTATTCCAGTCACATAATCATTCTACTATCATCACCCATGTGGTAAATTATTCAAATGAATCTGATAGTTTGCTCCTCTTCTGATTGGATCAATCAGGCCCGTTGCCATCAACTCAAATCAAAATAATTTAACAGAAGTGGCTCCGGGCAGCTCGGTGGCGTAATAGTTAGCACCGCTGCCTCACGACGCCGAGGACCCAGGTTCGGTCCCGGCCCTGGGTCACTGTCGGTTGGAGTTTGCACATTTTCCCCATGTTATGCGTGGGTTTCGCCCCCACAACCTAAAGATCTGCAGGATAGGTGGATTCGCCACGCTAAATTGCCCCTTAATTGGAAAAAATGAATTGGGTACTCTAAATTTATAAAAACAGAAGTGGCTCCTTTTAAAAGGGCACAGACAAGAAATACCCATTACAAATAACATCTTGCAAACTTAATAAATTATATTGTTGTTATTGTTTTAATAACAATAACAACATATTTATATATTGCCTTCAACATAATTAAACATCTGAAGTTAGTTCCCAGCACCATTTTAAAATAAAATATGACACAGAGTTACATAAGGAATATTAGGTCAGATAACCAAAAACGCAGTCAAAGAGGTAGGTTTTAAGATGTGTCTTCGAGCAGGAGAGTGAGGTTTAAGAGGCAGAGAAGTGAAGGGACGGTATTCCAAAAGCTTAAGTCCGAGGCAAGTGAAGGTGCATTCCCCATTGGTAGTCACGGGGTGTTGAAGAAGCCAGAATTAGATGAGCGCAGATATCTCAGAGGGTTGTGGGGCTGGAGGAGATTACGGAGATAGAGAGGGGCAATGCCATATAAAGATTTGCAAACAAGGATGAGGATTTTAAAATCAAGGAGTTGTTTGAGGGAGAGCCAATATAGGTCAGTGAGCACAGGGGTGATAACGGAACAAGACTTGTTGTGAGTTAAGGTACAGGCAACAGAGCTTTGGTGATTTCAAGCTTATTGAGGGTAGAATGTGAGAAAGCAGCCAGAAGTTCCCTGAAATAGTAGAGGTAACGAAGACATGAATGAGGATTACAGCAGTAGATGAACTGAGACATGGGTGAAATTGTTATGGAGGTGAAAATTTGCAGTCAAAGTGATGACCATGGGTTTGAGGTTGGAATCTCATTTCTGGATCAAGTGTGACACCAAGATTGCAGGCAGACTGCCATAATCTCAGACTGTTTTTAGGAGAGTGTTAGCTGAGGAATGGAGTTGGGGCAAGGACTGAAACAGTCTTCCCAATACATAACTGGAAGAAGTTTCTGCTTAACCAACACTGAATGTTGGACAACAATCTGATAATTTAGCAATGATGGAGGAGCTGAAAGATGTGCTGGTAAGGTAGAACTTGGCATCATCAATGTATATGTTGTTACGAACACCTGGTCAGCTCTCAACAGTGGCTAAGAGATTAAAACATAGCCATAACTTTTTAAAGTTTTAAGACGATGCGGAACGATCGATTTGTTCCAGGAGTGATAATATAAGAAATAGGGCTGTGTTATCTTATAAACACACTTTATTAAAACAAAAGAAAATAAAACAATATTTAAACTTCTAAGCTTCAACGCTAAAAGAATAAATGTAGTTTCTTATTCTTAACACACTAGTTCCCACTAAACATCACTTCAAATAAACATGCAGCTCTCATTCTACTTACACAGAGAGGCAAAGGCAAAACTTGCATTTAGAAAGCATTTTTTCTTCTCTTAGGGACATTCATTCTGAACCCTTTTTAAAGCCTGCCTCGGTGGCAGCTTTCATGACATCTCTCATTCGATTTCCAAAGCCTTCTGCCCTGTAACTGTTCAAAACAGCACTCTTTCTTTCTCTCTCTAAGCTCTGCCCAACCTCTCCAACAAAGGTTTTGGGGTTTTCAGACTTGAACCCATCAGCATCATCTTGGCTGTTTGATTGTCCACTCGCATTTATACAAAAGAACAGCGCCATGCTATTGATATGTAACTAACCTCCTATTGAAGGACAAAGAGGTCATTTGACTCTGTAATGGGCTAATAGCTGGTCAGACAGGAGTGACCAGAACAATGGATCTGGGGGCATCCTATGTATTCCTGGGGCAATGCAACTTGACCAGCTGTGGGCATACTCCTCTGAGTCTGTGCCAGCAGGTTTTTTATCCCCTCAGTCTGTTTAATCCCTAAATTGCCTGCTACATTGGTGCTTCATTTTTGGGCCCAATATCTTCCTCGTGTAACAATGTGAAAACTAAATTTGTACATCATATAAGGCAACATGTTGATGAGAAATAATGTTAGCTCATTGAATCCCTTCCATATATCTTTTTAAAAATTTTTTAAAAAAATATATTGTTATTCTCCTTTTTCACATTTTCATCATCTTTACAACAAATAATTAATTGTAACAACAAATACAATGGCAATCCCCGAGCCAACAATCCCTTCATCCCACCCACCCTCAAACACCCTCAAATACAAAACACCAATGAAAAAGAATCATCATTAATTTATACATTCAAAGCCCCCCCAACCCCTCCCCGTCATGTTCAATGTCATCCAATTCATGAAAATGCTTGATGAACAAGGCCCATTAGTTGTAGAACCCTTCCATCCTCCCCCTCAACTCAAATTTACTTTCTCAAGCATTAAGAACTCCAGCAGGTCTCCCGCCACACCGAGGCACAGGGCGGAGAAGCCAACCTCCACCCCAACATAATCCATCTTCGGGCAATCAGCGAGGCGAAGGCTAAGACATTTCCCTCCGCACCAGCTTCCAATCCCGACCGATTCGGCACCCCGAATATGGCTTCTAGGGGACCAGCGTTGAGTCTCACATGCACTACCTTCGAGATGACGTGAAAGACCTCCCTCCAAAACCCCTCCAGTTTTGGGCAGGACCAAAACACATGAACATGATTTGCAAACCCCCTCCCCCCCTCAACAGCGTTCACAAACATCCTCCACCCCCTCAGAAAATCGGCTCATCCTCACCCTTGTAAGGTGCCCTACACACCACCTTCAACCTCGCGCATGAAGTTGATGCATTCATCCTCCGTTGCACCTCACACCATAACCCCTCCGCCATGACCTCACCCCCTTCTATATATCTTTAAACATGTTAGAAAAAATCTGAATTATAACTAATTAATAATACCCTGTAACAGTCACTTAATAATAATGTTTAACTGGATAGCATTTATTGACTTCAATACCAATTTTATAATTATTGGGAGATGGATCTCTTACTCGGTTTTCAGTCAGAAGTATTTCCCCTTTAAGGTTCATTCAATCCCAAAATGTTTCTTGCGCATACTGTTCAGCCAATCTGCTTCTGTTTTATTATTTATTTTCACACATTTTCTCTCTTCGCTGCTTCTAACATTTCACACCATGAACCCTAATTAAATGATAGTAACTTGGCAAACTGCAAATTAAGATATCAGTGCACCCAGTGCATTGTCATTACAGAAGACCCTCTTTTGCAACATCTTGATTTAACAATTCTGATCCTTGTTTTCATTTCCCTCTCTGGCCTCACCCTCCCAATCTCTGTAATTTTCTCCAGCCCACAATTCCTTATTGGGCTTATTAGTGACTATTTGATATTTATGACTCTTAATTTTGGATTTCCCCCACCTGTGGAAATACATCTATCCTATCAAACCCTTTCATAATTTTCAAAGACCTCTGTTAGGTCAACTTTTCTCTTTCCTTAAAGCAAAAAAAAGGCCCAAGCCCATTCAAAAATAATGCAAAGATAAAAGTTGTCTGGCGGAACCACAGGTCAGCGGCTGGGAGGATTGGTTGCTCTCTCTGGGAGGAAAAAGAGATCTCCGTGTGAAGCACCATCTACTGGCTGCCAATAAAACAGCAGGCAGCAGTTCTCTCTAGCTTTGACAGAGTCATCCAGGCTCGAAACGTTAGCTCCGTTCTCTCTCCACTGCTGTTGTCAGACCTGCTGAGATTGTGCAGCATTTTCTGTTTTTGTTTCATACATAACTGGAAGACGTTCCTGCTTAACCAACACTGAATGTTAGATAAACAATCAGATAAAGTTTGAAAGAATGCATCCTTGTTATATTTAGAAAGATTTGTCTCCATACCTTACACTCCCCTCCCTCCACTCACCCTTCTCTCACTTTACTGGACATGATTTTGGCTCAGAACTTACCTAAACCCAGAGAACAATTTTGGAACTCAGCACACTGTGGTAGTATGACTAGAGGTACTACGGTACCTGGGAGTGTGAGCTACCATTGGTGGAGAAGGCACGCTGCTCATTGGCCCAAGTATTTGCATTTCATTGGTCGGAACGTAAGGTAGCTCCGCCCAGTGAGGCGGGGTATAAGAACCCGTGTTTCCCAGCAGCCAGCCTTCTTTCTGTACTCGAGCTGCTGGGGAAACATCTTTTTGATTAAAGCCTTCAATTCGGACTACATCCTCGTTTCAGTAGTTATTGCTCGCGCATCAATTTAATCAACAAGATTTTAAAGGATGGAGCTCCGCATCAAGCCGGTGTCTATGACTCAGCCCCCACGCAGCTAACGCAGCAGCCACATTCAAGCATTGGCTAGCTTGTTTTAATAGCTACCTCAGCACGGCAAAAAACGTACCGACGAGGGAGCAGAAGCTGCACATCCTTCACTCGTGCGTCGGCCCCGCCATCTACACGCTCATCGAGGACACGTCCGACTACGACTCCGCCATGGAACTGCTTAAAGGACACTTCATCCGACCGGTGAATCAAATTTACGCTCGGCACTTTCTGGCTACGAGGCAGCAGATCCCTGGTGAGTCGTTAGACGATTTTTACCGTGCGCTCCTTGTAGTGGGGAGGAACTGCAGCTGCCCGCAAGTTTCTGCTAATGAGCACACCGAATTGTTAATCCGAGATGCCTTTGTTGCGGGTATGCCGTCCCCACAAATCCGTCAGAGACTGTTGGAGAAGGAAACTTTGAGCCTCACGGAGGCTGCGGCAAGAAGGGCCATTTTCTGTCGGTTTGCCAGGCCAAGGCAGTCGCTGTGGTCCCGGGCAGCGACTGCGGGACGCCGCCCCGTCTCTCTCCGAGGGCCACATACGGCCCGCGAACTTCTCCGTCCCCATTCCCCAACGCCACATGCGGCCTCCGGGCACCGCCATCTTGTTTTTCCGACGCCACGTGCGGGGGACGGGCGCCGCCATTTTGTCCATCCCCACCATGTGCGACCAGTGGGCGCCGCCATCTTGGATCGGCTCGGAGGACTCCGGCGCAGGTGACTACGCACCGCCTGATAACGACTCCGATCTTCTGCCACGACTCGCATCAGTCACCTTGGACCAGTCTTGACCCCGCACACTCTCTATGGCGACGACGAAGGTCCTGCTCAACGGGCACGAAACGTCCTGCCTGCTGGACTCTGGGAACACGGAGAGTTTCATACACCCTGCCACGGTAAGTCGCTGCTCTCTTCCTGTCCATCCCGTAAAGCAAAAAATCTCCCTGGCCTCAAGGGGTATTGTATAGCGAACCTCACGGTCCAGGGGAGGGAGTTTAAAAATTACAGGCTCTACGTCCTCCCCCACCTCTGCGCGGCCGCAATCCTGGGGCTAGACTTCCAGTATAACCTCCAGAGTCTAACATTTAAATTCGGCGGCCCTCTGCCTCCCCTCACTGTCTGCAGCCTCGCGACCCTCAAAGTCGATTCCCCGTCCTTGTTTGCAAACCTCACCCCGGATTGCAAACCTGTTGCCACCAGGAGCAGACGATCCAGTGCCCAGGACCGGGTCTTCATCAGGTCCGAAGTCCAGCGGCTTATGAAGGAAGGGGTCATCGAGGCTAGCAACAGCCCCTGGCGAGCACAAGTTCTGGTGGTAAAGACCGAGGAGAAGAATAGGATGGTCATAGACTACAGTCAGACCATCAACAGGGTTACGCAGCTGGACGCGTACCCTCTCACCCATATATCCAACCTGGTCAACAGGATCGCACAGTACAAGGTCTTCTCCATGTGGACCTCACGTCCGCCTACCACCAACTCCCCATCCGCGCAAGCGATCGCAAGTACACTGTGTTCGAGGCGGACGGGCGGCTCTACCACTTTTTAAGGGTTCCCTTCGGTGTCACAAACAGGGTCTTGGTCTTCCAACGAGAGATGGACCGAATGGTCGACCGATACGGTTTACGGGCAACTTTCCCGTATCTCGATAATGTCACCATCTGCGGCCACGGTCAGCAGGACCACGACACCAACCTCCGCAAATTCGTCCAAACGGCAAAACTCCTGAATCTGACCTATAACAAAGAAAAATGCGTGTTCAGCACCAACCGCCTAGCCATCCTCGGCTACGTAGTGCGAAATGGAGTGACAGGCCCCGACCCGGAACGCATGCGCCCCCTGATGGAGCTCCCCCTCCCTCACTGCTCCAAAGCCCTGAAGCGCTGCCTCGGGTTTTTCTCTTATTACGCTCAGTGGGTCCTTAACTACGCCGACAAAGCCCGTCCCCTCATCCAAACAGCCACTTTCCCCCTGTCGACGGAGGCCTGCCAGGCCTTCAGCCGCATTAACACGGATATCGCAAAGGCCACGATGGGTGCCATCGATGAGTCCCTCCCCTTCCATGTGAGAGCGATGCGTCTGACGTAGCTCTGGCAGCCACCCTCAATGAAGTGGGCAGGCCCCTGGCCTTCTTCTCGCGCACCCTCCATGCTTCCGAAATCCGCCACTCCTCGGTCGAGAAGGAAGCACAGGCCATAGTAGAAGCTGTGCGGCACTGGAGGCATTACCTGGCCGGCAGGAGGTTTACCCTCGCTCACAGGCCAACGGTCAGTGGCCTTCATGTTCGACAATGCACAGCAGGGCAAGATAAAGAACGACAAGATCTTGCGGTGGAGGATCGAGTTGTCCACCTACAACTACGACCTCTTGTATCGTCCTGGGAAGCTAAACGAGCCTCCCGATGCCCTGTCCAGCGGCACCTGTGCCAACGCACAAGTGGACCACCTCCGAGCCCTCCACGAGGACCTCTGGCACCCGGGGGTCAACCGCTTCTTCCATTTCGTGATGACCCGCAACCTGCCCTACTCCATCGAGGAGGTCAGGACAGTCACTAGGGACTGTCACATCTGCGCGGAGTGCAAGCCGCACTTCTACCGCCCCGAAAAAGCGCATCTGATAAAGGCTTCCCGTCCTCTTGAACGCCTCAGCATGGATTTCAAAGGTCCCCTCCCCTCTACCAACCGCAATACGTACTTCCTCAATGTGATTGATGAGTTCTCCCACTTCTCGTTCGCCATCCCCTGCCCCGACATGACCACAACCACCATCATAAAAGCTCTACACACCATTTTCTCCATGTTCGGATTCCCCGCCTTCATACACAGTGATAGGGGGTCCTCCTTCATGAGTGACGAACTGCGTCAATTCCTGCTCAGCAAGGGCATTGCCTCAGGCAGGACGACCAGTTATAACCCCCGGGGAAACGGGCAGGTAGAGAGGGAGAATGGTACAGTCTGGAAAACCGTTCTACTTGCCCTACGGTCTAGAAATCTCCCAGTCTCCCCGCTGGCAGGAGGTCCCCCCAGACGCCCACTCCATCCGGTCTCTACTCTGCACTTCTACTAATCAAACTCATCACGAATGCCTTCTTGTCTTCCCCAGGAAGTCTTCCTCAGGGACCCCGCTCCTGACTTGGCTGGCAGTCCCCGAGTCCATCCTGCTCCGGAAGCACGTGCAGACGCACAAATCGGATCCGTTGGTCGAGAGGGTCCAGCTGCTCCACGCTAACCCGCAATATGCGTATGTGGAATACCCCGACGGCCGACAAGACACGGTATCTCTAGGGGACCTGGCGCCCGCCGGATCTCCGCCATCCCCCTCATGACCAGCCCCCCCGCCCCCCCCCCCCCCCCCCCCCCCCCCACAGGCCAAGGCGGGACCCCCCCCAACCGCAACAGCACCCTGCAGGTGCTCCCCCCCTGGCCCGCTAACCCCCTCACATGCGCCACCTGGAGGACTAGACGCCCCCCCCCCCCCCCCCCCCCCCACCCCCCCGGCCCAGCTCTCACCAGCGCCATCTAGGGGTGTTGAAACCTCCCACAAGGACCGGATGGACGCTCCCGGAGTCATGGACGCCCGCATCTCCAACAACATCTCCGCCAAAGCTCCATCGGTCGCAGAGGACTTCCAAGGCCCCCGATCGTCTGATCGAGTCGATGTGAACTCTTAATGGATTTTTTTTCTGTCTCTGTAAATAGTTACGGGCCAGTGCGCCATGTTGATAACACAATTCCTGACTCTGTACATAGATACGGGCCAGTGGGCAGCCGCTGTTCGAGAGAGGTATAGTCCCATATCACTAGTCATACTACCAGCAAATTATCCCACCCGCACCGGACTACCAGTCATGGCTGGACGCCCGAGCAGTCTCCCCCCCCCCCCCCCCCCGGTTCCTTTCTCAACAAGGGGTGAATGTGGTAGTATGGCTAGAGGTACTACGGTACCTGGGGGTGTGAGCTACCATTGGTGGAGAAGGCTCGCTGCTCATTGGCCCAAGTGTTTGCATTTCATTGGTCGGAACGTAAGGAAGCTCCGCCCAGTGCTGGGGAAACATCTTGTTGATTAAAGCCTTCAATTCGGACCACATTCTCGTTTCAGTAGTTATTGATCGCGCATCGCACACTCACACCAAACCCATCCGGTTCACTAATGTCCTTTGGGGAACAAAATCTGCCGTCCTCACTTGGTCTGGTCGACACGTGATTCTAGATACACAGAACCGCCCTCTGAAATGGTACGCAAGACACTCTATTCAACTGCAAAAGGGATGGGCAGCAAATGTAGGCATGTCCAGCAATGTCCACATGTTACAAAAGGGTTTTTAAAAAAATCAGCCCTGAACAGAGCCTTTTCATTCGCTAAAACTTTAACCTTTCCCCCTACACCCACCACTGGCTAAATTTCCTGTCCCAGATGTTGTATAATGTGAATAAACAGCAAGTACTGGCAATCTGAAATAAAGACAGAACATGCTGAAGACATACAATAGATCTATCAACATCCGTAAAGGGAAAATACAGCTAATGATTTAATATTCCTGATGCTGCATGCTATGCATGATTCTGATGTCCTCACTTTACCCCATTCAAAACAATGCTGTTAATGTCAGAAATTTTTAGCTCTGATATTTATGATCAGTAAAGTAACATCAATTGAAAGAACATTTCAATGTGACTTTCGGTGGCGGCCAGGAGCTGAGCAGTCACATGAAAGGTGGCTCTCTCTTGGGAACTTCTTACCAGGCCACCACACAGACACAAAAACACCACAAAATTTCCCTAACCTCACCATCAATCAATACCCTGCTGATCAAAATGCCGCTGAACTAACCGCGGAGGGGAGAGCAATCAGGAGAACAGGTTCCGATGGCAGAACCTGAGAATTGTTGGGTTACTAGAGGGCAAGAACCCAACAGGATACGCTGCGAAGATGTCGGGAAACTAGTCGGAGAGGAAGGCTTTGCCAAACCCACAGAAGTGGACCGGGCCCACAGTTCACTTTGGCAAAAGCCCAAACTAGGAGATCCACCACAATGATTGTGAATCCACATCAGTTTCAAGACAAAGAGCGGGTGCTTAACAGGGCGAGGAGCAACGCGATCGTGTAGGTAAGAAGGACACACAATCCGCATCTATCAAGACATTGGAGCTGACCTGGCCAAATCGGCACTTTTAAAAGGCAAAGTGCAATTTGGCATATTTTACCAGGGTGACTTTGGGTCACGTCAATGGCAAAGAACTCTACTTTAACATGCTGGAGGAAGCGAATGAGTTTGTAAAAAAGAATGGTCTTAGAAAGCAGCGATAAGAGACAATCAGGAACTCTTAACTTTGACTTTCTTTTTGTTCCTTAAACCTACACAATCTAAGGGAGGGGAGGGCTCCTGTTCTTAGAGACAAGAAGGGAGGTTGGGGGTGGAACCAAATGGGTCAAGTACGAATAGAGCTGCTCCCAGAGGGGAGCCACCACACTAACAAGCAGGCTAGTGTATGGGAAGAAAAAGTGCGGGGGCCCGAAAGGGAGGAAGCGTCTGAAAGAAGGTGTCGCAATCCTGAGGGAGCAAGAGGCGAGGAGCAAGGGAGGGCAGATAGTAGGGGGAAGTAATACGGGTATGGAGAAAGGGAAGAGGAGACTACAAGGGTAGATGGGGTCGGGGGGGGGGGGGGGGTCGAGGATTAGGTGGGAGAGGGGAGGGTAGAATGTTGGCTACAACAGGTCATACATGGAGATGGCTGGAAAGAGGAAAGTGATGGTGGCCATATTGGGTGGCCCACGAACAAATTAACATGAGGGGACTTAACGGGCCGGTTTAACGATCCAGAGTCTTCGCCCATCTAAAAAGCCAGAAGGTTGACATAATCTTCCTTCAGGAGACACATCTGGGGGAGAAGGACCGACTCAGGGTAAGGAAAAGTTGGGTTGGGCAACATATCAGGTGCGCTTTGACACAAGGCTGAGGCAGGTGGCCATATGTTTAGCAAAAGGACAGCGTTTACCACAACAAACACAGTCATGGACCCAGGGGGACGATACATGATAGTTAGCAGCATCCTGGAAGGGAACCCAGTGGTGCTTGTGAATATATACATCCTAACTGGGATGATGCAGTCTTCATTAAAGAAACAATGACAGTGATTCCCGACCTTGACTCCTACCAATTCATCATGGGGGGAGACTTCAACTGTATACAGGACCCAACGACGGACAAGTCCACCCCCAGATCAGGGAAAGAATGAGGAATGACAAAGGAACTAAACACCTTGATGGAGCAGATGGGGATGGGTGGACCCATGGAGGTTCAACCATCTGAGGGAAAAGGAGTTCTCATTCTTCTCCGACGTGCACAAAGCCTAATCCTGTATTGACTTCTTTGTAGTGGGTATATGGGTGCGTCCAGGGGTGGTAGAGGCAGAATACTCCACAATAGTAATTTCAGACTACGCCACACTACATGAACGTGAGGTTGGAGACAGGCCGGGCCCAGTGTCCCCCATGGTGGCTGGACACAGCCCTCCTCACCGACAAGGCATTCTGTGAAAAATGTCACAAGTCATCGACAGGTATGTAATCTGCAACCAAAATAGGGAGGTCTCACCCTCCACATTCTGGGAGGCATTGACGGGACTGATAAGGGGGCAAATAATAGCATACAGATCTCACATGGAGAGGAAAGAAAGGGCATCTAGGTAACAGCTGATGACCCCCATATTGGAAGTGGACGGGTGGTACTCCAGGGCACTGACAGTGGAGCTACTGGTGGAGAGGAAAAACCTACAAATGGAATTTGACCTGCTCTCCACTGGAAAGCAGCGAACCAGCTCAACCAGACACGTGGGTCCTTTGATGAGTGCAGCTGCCAACTGGCACACCAGCTGAGAAAGCAGGCAACCATGAGGGAGATAGCGCAGGTGAGGGACAGGAATGGCAGGCTAGTCACAGCGCCAAATATGATGAATGAGGCTGTTGTGACCTTCTACTGGGGACTGTACATTTTCTGCGCCCCTGGAGGGGGCTCAAAGATAAAAAGGTTTCTCCACGGGCTGGACATACCAGTTGTGGGGGAGGAAAAGAAACAGGGAATGGAAGAACTGCTAGGACTGGGAGAGATCTTGGACAGCATTAACTCAATGTAGTCAGGGAAGGCACCGGATCTGGACGGATTCCCGGTGGACGTCTATAAAATGTTTGTGGCAGCATTGGCCCCGCACCTGCGGGAGATGTTCAATGACTCTTTGTCGAGGGGGGGCCCGGCTCTTGAACACTGACGCAAAGGTCCGGGCGAAGGTTCTGGCAAGGCGACTGGAGAGTTGTGTGTCAGGGGTAGTCGCGAAAGATCAGAAGGGGTTTGTCAAGGGCAGACAGTTAATGGCGAACATCAGATGCCTGCTCAACCACCAGGGAAGGAGACACCAGAAGTGATCATTTCTCTAGATGCAGAGAAGGCCTTCCACAGGGTCGAAAGGAGATAACTCATGGAGGTGCTGGAACGGTCTGGGATTAGACCAGGATGAAATTATTGTACCGCACTCCCATGGTGAGCATACAGCCAAATGCCACCAGCTCTGAATAATTCCGGCAACACAGAGGCACGAGTCAGAGATGCCCAGTGTCCCTGTTGCTATTTACCTGGCAATCAAGCCACTGGCTATCGCTCTCAGATCAGCGAAGGGGTGGAGAGGCATCCAAAGTGTAATGAGAGAGCACAGAGTCTCACTCTACACAGATGACCTGCTCCTCTGTGTCTCAAACTCTCAAGGCAGCATGGGAGGAATAATGGAACTCCTCAGGGAGTTCGGAGCCTTCTCGATTTACAAGCTGAACCCGAGCAAGAATGAAATCTTCCCCATGAACCTCCAGGGGGCGAACCAGAGCTGGGGCCGCTGCCATTAAAACAAGTGGATCTTGTCGAGTTTCGTGGAAGAGGTAAAGAGAGACCTGCAGGGGTGGACTCGCTCTGGCTCTCTCTGGCTGGAAGAGTGCCGACAACAACAATGAACCAGCTGCCAAGATTCCTCTTCCTATTCAGACCACGCCTTTTTTAAAATTTTAGAGAACCCAAATTATTTGTTTTTCCAATTAAGGGGCAATTTAGTGTGGCCAATCCACCTAACCTGCACATCTTTGGGTGTGGAGGTGAAACCCACGCAGACACGTGGAGAATGTGTAAACTCCACACGGACAGTGACCCAGGGTCGGGATTTGAACCCGGGTCCTCAGCACCGCAGTCCCAGTGCTAACCACTGGGCCACCGTGCTGCCCTCTATTCAGATCACTCATGATCTTCATTCCCAAGACCTTCTTCACCAAGGTAGAGAACTAATTATGGCATTTGTGTGGACGTGAAAAAAACCCAAGATCCGTAAAAGTGTCTTCCAAATAAGAAGAAATGTGGGGGGCTTGGCTCTGCTAAATCTCCTATTGTACAACTGGGCGGCAAATGCAGAAAGGGTACTGAGATGGGTGAGAGAGCTGGAGGCTCAATGGGTGCAAATGGAGGAGACCTCCTGTATGGGGACTTCTCCAAGCAATGGCCACCGTCCCACTCCCACATCCCCCAGCTAATTACTTGAGAAACCCGGTGTTGGTGGCCACGCTGAGGACCTGGAGCCAGTTCAGGCACCACTTCAACCATGTTGTAATGTCCGCTACGGCCCCCATATGCAAAAACCATACCTTCATCCTAGCAACAATAGACACCTCCTCTAAAAGGTGGGGACAGGACAATGGGGTACAGACAGTAGGAGACCTGTGCCTCGGCAGGAAGACCTCAGCGTTCCCCCAGCTACCCGGACACCCCCTACTGGACAGAGTGCTAACATTGGGCAAATTAGGGGACAGTAACTACGCTGGCATGTAATGGCGACTACGAGAGGAGCTACGGGCCCCACTGGATGAGACATGGGAAAGGTGGGAGGAAGAGCTGGGCATGGAGATAGGGGGAGGTCTCAGGATTGAGGCATGCACAGGGCGAACTCCACTTCCTCTTGTGCAGGGCCTAACGCAACGAAAGGTAGTAAACGGGGTGCACTTGGCCAGAACATAAATGCATGGGTTTTTTCCGGAGGCGGAGGACAAGTGTGAGCTGTATTCTCGTCCTGCCCCAAACCTGTTGGGTACTGGACTGCATTTTGCAAACCAATGTTCAGGGTTGTGGAAGTAAGGGTGGAGCCATGCGCACTGTGGCGGTCTTCGGAGTGTCGGAACAGCCAGAACTCTTTATGGGGATGGGGGGCTGACACTGTGGCCTTTGCCTCCCTGATTGCCTGCCAGAGACTCCTGCTTGGCTGGAGATCAGCAGTGCCACCCAAAGCCACAAAGGATCGGAAGAGGGCTTCCACAATACAGGGAGGCAATTCACTAGCCTCTTCGAGAACCTTTTTGTGACCAGCAACTAACTGGAGGGGTGTGGGGGATGGCAGGGGGCGGACAGTGAGGAGGGGAATGACCGAGCTAGACAGGTGAAAATAAAGAAGGGGGGGAGGGGCGAGGAGTGGAGGCAACACTCAAAATATAGAGGAAACAAGTCCACAGCAACTAATAGGGTACGTTTTTGTTGCCTCGATCATACCCGTGGTATGTTTAAATACAACAACGTGGCCTGCTTATAGCTAATGGTATGGTTGTTATAATCAATTATTTGAATTTTATTGTTAATATACCTCATATTGCTGTATATGTTTCTTATCTTTTCTTTTTTTGTCATAAATACAAATGAAAATCAATAAAAATACTTTAAAAAAGAGAAAAAATATTTTAATATACAAACCTGTTTCATTTTACACAGTGAGATATGTCAACATATATTAGATTTCCAAAATGATTGATTTTCACTTGAAGTGGCAGTCTTTGATGGTTCTGCACTCTATATCAGTGATTGTGTTTGCACGTGAATAAATCAATGTGCCTGAAATTCTTTTTTTTCATATAAATTTAGAGCACCCAATTCATTTTTCTCCAATTAAGGGGCAATTTAGCATGTTCAATCCACCTACCTTGCACATCTTTGGGTTGTGGGGGCAAAACCCACGCAAACACGGGGAGAATGTGCAAACTCCACACGGACAGTGACCCAGAGTCGGGATCGAACCTGGGACCTCGGCGCCATGAGGCAGCAGGGCTAACCCACTGTACCACCGTGCTGCCCGTGCCTGAAATTCTTAATGTCTGATTGCTGTGACTGTCTATGCAAAACTCTCTGTCTGTCCCTGCCCTGCGTGTGGACTGGGTAACTGTGACACTGCTTGTGTGAAATTCTCAGCCTATCTCTGCCCTCTGTGTGGAATGGGTAACAGTGACAATGTCTGTGTGAAATGCTCAGCCTGTCCCTGCCCTCTGTGTGGAATGGGTAACAGTGACAATGTCTGTGTGAAATGCTCAGCATTTCCCTACATGGTGTCAGACTGGGTGACAATGACTCATTGAATACATTTAAAGCTGGGATGGACAGATTTTTGGTCTCTCAAGGAATCAAGGGATAACGGGAATAGGTGGAAGAATGGAGCTGAAGACCAATATCAGACATGGTCTTATTGAACAGCAGAGTAGGCTCAATGGACCAGAAAGTCTCCTCCTGTTCCTACTTCTTGTGACTATGCAAAATGTTCAGTCTGCCCTGTCCTGTGTGCGTACTGAGTGATGTTTTGTTGGGTTGTCACTACCAATGTTGTGTTTTGACACTGTTAAGCCATTTTGTAGAAGTCATCAAGAAGCCTTTCTTAACATTACTGGTCTATGTACGTATTTACAGTGTAGGGTACTGGTATAGAGAGTACCCCATGGCATGTCCTTACATGTTGTTACCTAGCTCTTGACTGCTGCTCTAAGGTCTAGGTCTAGGTCAGGCACTTTCTGTGTGAAATACTCAGTCTGTCCCTGCCCACAGTCACAGTGCGTGTGTGTGAAATACTCAGCCTGTCCCTATCCTGGTGATAGTGTGTGTGTGAAGTATTCAACCTGTCACTGGCCCCTGTGATAGTGTGTGTGTGAAGTACTCAGTCTGTCCATGCCCTAGTGACAGTGTGTGTTTGTGTGTGTGATTGTGTGTATGTGAAATACTCAGCTTGTCCCTGTTCTGGTGACAGTGTGTGTCAAGTATTCAGTCTGTCCATGCCCTGGTGACAGTGTGTGTTTGTGTGACTGTGTGTGTGTGTGTGAAATACTCAGCTTGTCGCTGGTGACAGCGACTGTGTGAAATATTCTGCTTGCCCCTATCCTGGTGACATTGTGTTTGTGAAATGCTCAGCCTGTCCCTGTTCTGGTGACAGTGTGTGTGAAGAGATTAGCCTGTCCCTGCCCTGGAGACAGTGTGTGTGAAGTACTCAGTCTGTCCCTGATCTGGTGACAGTGTGTGTGAAACGCTCAGCCTGTCACTGTCCTGGCAACAGTGTGTGTATGAAGTACCGAACCTGTCCCTGGTGCCATTGTCTGTGTGAAATACTCAGCTTGCTTGTCCTGGTGATACTGTGTTTGTGAAATACTCAGCCTGTCACTGTCCTGGCGACAGTGTGTGTGTGTGAAGAACTCAGCCTTGTGGTAAACCACTGTTACTGTATTGTATATATTGTTTGTTGTCTCTGCTGGCTCTGCCAGTGGCTCCTCCCCTCAGGCTCTGTATAAAGGTGGCCGACCTCTGGCCCTGCCCTAGTTTGGGATCACTTGCCAGCAGGTTCTCGTTTAGCTTATTAAAGCCATAGGTGTGTTCCACAACTCGTCTTTGTCATAATTGATGGCACATCAGCCTGTCCCTCTCTTGATAGCAGTGTTTGTGTGAAGTACGCAGCCTGTCCTGGTGACAGTGTGTGTCCCTGCCTGTCCCTGCCCTGGGTGTCTGTGGAGTACTCAGCCTGTCCCTGCCCTGGTGACAGTGTGTATGTGAAATATGCAGCCTGTCGCCGGTGGCGGCAATGGGGAGCTAAGCCGCACATCGGCAGCTCCCGCTGAAAACGGAGCTGTGTCGGCAAATCCCGACGTGGGAAGAATTAGAATTAGAATTAGAACAGTACAGCACAGAACAGGCCCTTCAGCCCTCAATGTTGTGCCGAGCAATGATCACCCTACTCAAGCCCACGTATCCACCCCATACCAGCAACCCAACAACCCCCATTAACATTATATTTTTTAGGACACAAAGGGCAATTTAGCCTGGCCAATCCACCTAACCCGCACATCTTTGGACTGTGGGAGGAAACCGGAGCACCCGGAGGAAACCCACGCACACAGGGGGAGGACGTGCAGACTCCACACAGACAGTGACCCAGCCGGGAATCGAACCGGGGACCCTGGAGCTGTGAAGCATTGATGCTAACCACCATGCTACCGTGCTGCCCAAAGAGGACAGGAGTCGACCCCAACGGTCCTATGGTCCGGACCAGGAGTGGGGTAAGGAGAAAAACGGAGAAATCACCCCTGAAAAAGCGGGGGAAGGAAGACAAAATGGTGACCGGCGGAGGCCTTGAGGAGCTGAGGCAGTGGGCTCAGGAGCAGCAGGCGACTCTGCTGCGCTGCTTCCAGGAGCTTAAGTTGGAGCTGCTGGAGTCGCTGAAGGTAACCAACAGGGAGCTGATGGAGACACAGACAGCCCAGGGGGCTGCGATCCGGGAGCTGCAGCAGCAGGCCTCCGAAAGGGAGGATGAGGCCGTGGCCGTGGCGGGGAAGGTGGAGCTGCACGAGGTGCTCCATAAAAGATGGCAGGAGCGGTTTGAGGAGCTGGACAACCGGTCGAGGAGGAAGAATTTGCGGATCCTGGGCCTCACAAAGGGGCTGGAGGGGTCGGACCTGGTGGCCTATGTGGCGGCTATGTTAAACTCGCTGATGGGGGCTGGGTCCTTCCAGGGGCCCCTGGAGTTAGAGGGGGCCCACAGAATTCTGGCTAGGAGGCCCAAGCCGAACGAGCCGCCGCGGGCGGTGTTGGTGCTGTTTCATCAGTTCGTGGATCGTGAGTGTGTGCTCCGGTGGGCCAAGAAGGAGCGGAGCAGCAAGTGGGAGAACACGGAGGTGTGGATCTTCCAGGACTGGAGTACGGAGGTGGCGAGGCGGAGTGCCGGGTTTAACCGGACGAAGGCGGTGCTCCATAGACGGAGTGTGAAGTTCGGCATGTTGCAGCCGGCGCGTCTGTGGGTCACCTATAAGGATCGGCACCATTATTTTGAATCCCCGGAGGAGGCGTGGGCCTTTGTGCAGGCCGAGAAATTGGACTCGAACTGAGGGTCTAAGATGGGGGATGCTGTATAATACTGTATATGTATTTGCTTGGTTTAATGTAAGATGTGGGTTGGCCTTAGGGTGGGTGGGGTGATGTCAATTTGTCTTCTCTATATGGGTTTTTCTGTAGGGTCTGGTGGACGGGTTCGGGCAGGGGGGTAAACGGGGAGTTTGGGGAGCTGGTGGGGGGGGGACTGACAATGGGATTAGCCCTGGAGGAGGCGGGGCCTGGCAGGGCAAAAGCGTGGGCTTTCTGCGAGTTTCCCGCGCTGGGAGATGGTGGGGGCGGGGGCGGGGCTGAGAAGCGCGGGTCGTTGCTGGCTGTTTTCTTTTCCCACGCAAGAGCAGGGGGGGGGGAGGAGAACCCATTGACGGGCACGATGGAGGAGGGGTAGTCCCACGTGGGGAGGAGTCGGAGGTAGGGCGGGAGTCGCCGGGGTCAGCAGAAGTTAGCTGGCTCACGGGAGTGCTATGGTGGGAGGGGCGCGGCTAGGAGGGGTCCTAGCCTTGGGTGGGGGGGGGGGGGGGGGGGGGGGTTACCGGGTTGCTGCTGAAACGGTCAGGAAGGAGCTGGAGGATGCAGGGGGTGCTGGAGGGGGGGAGTTGCCGCCGTGGGAAACTGGCAGAGCGGGGGACGCTGGCCGGTGGTGGGCAAGGGATGGGGTATGGCTAATCGGCAGGGGAGGGGGGCAGGGGGGCCTCTGATCCGGCTGATAACCTGGAATGTGAGGGGGCTGAATGGGCCGGTCAAATGGGCCCAGGTGTTTGTGCACCTGAAGGGGCTGAAGGCGGATGTGGCCATGCTCCAGGAGACACACCTGAGAGTGGTGGACCAGGTTCGGCTGAGGAAGGGATGGGTGGGCCAAGTATTTCACTCAGGGCTGGATGAGAAGAGTAGGAGGGTGGCGATCCTGGTGGGGAAGAAGGTGACGTTTGAGGCATTAAATGTGGTGGCTGACAGTGGCGGGAGATATGTGATGGTGAGTGGTAAGCTGTAGGGGGAGCGGGTGGTGTTGGTGAATGTTTATGCCCCAAATTGGGACGATGCGGGGTTTACGCGGCGTATGTTGGGCCGCATTCCGGACCTGGAGGTGGGGGGCCTGATCATGGGGGGGGACTTCAACACGGTACTGGATCCCCCATTGGATCGATGCAAGTCCCGGACGGGGAGGAGGCCGGCGGCGGCTAAGGTGTTGAGGGGGTTTATGGACCAGATTTGGGGGGGGGGGGGGGGGGGGGGGTGGATCCCTGGAGGTTTGCGAGGCCCAGGGAGTACTCGTTTTTCTCCCACGTACATAAGGCCTACTCGAGGATTGATTTTTTTGTCCTGAGCAGGGGGCTGGTTTCGACGGTGGAGGATGTGGAATACTCCGCCATTGCCATTTCAGATCATGCCCCGCACTGGGTGGACCTCGGGCTGGGGGAAGAGAGGGACCAACGTCCGCTCTGGCGCTTGGAGGTGGGGCTGCTGGCAGATGAGGAGGTGGCCGAGAGGGTTCGGGGGTGTATCGAGAGGTACCTTGAGGCCAATGACAACGGGGAGGTCCGAGTGGGGACGGTCTGGGAGGCATTGAAGGCGGTGATGAGGGGGGAATTGATCTCCATCCGAACCCATAGGGAGAGGGGGAGGAGAGGGAGAGGGAGAGACCGATAGGGAAGATGGTGCGGGTAGATAGGAGATATGCGGAGGCTCCAGAGGAGGGATTGCTGGGGGAGAGGCGTAGCCTTCAGGCCAGATTCGACCTATTGACTACCAGAAAGGCGGAAGCTCAGTGGAGGAAAGCACAGGGGGCGGTGTATGAGTATGGGGAGAAGGCAAGCAGGATGCTGGCAAACCAGCTCCGAAAGCGGGACGCGGCCAGGGAGATTGGGGGAGTGACGGATAAGGCTGGGAAGGTGGTGCGGAGGGGAGTAGATGTTAATGGGGTCTTCAGAGACTTCTATGGGGAACTGTACCGGTCGGAACCCCGGTGGAGGGGTGTGGAATGGGGCGCTTCTTGGACAAGCTGCGATTCCCGAGGGTGGAGGAGGAGCAGGTTGAGGGACTGGGGGCGCCGATCGAGCTGGAGGAGGTGGTCAAAGGGATAGGGAGCATGCAGTCGGGGAAGGCGCCGGGGCCGGACGGGGTTCCGGCGGAATTTTATAAAAGCTATGTGGACCTGTTGGGCCCCCTGTTGGTCCGGACCTTTAACGAGGCAAGGGAGGGGGGAGCTTTGCCCCCAACTATGTCACGGGCGCTGATTTCCTTGATCCTGAAGCGGGACAAGGACCCTCTGCAGTGTGGGTCATATAGGCCGATTTCGCTGCTAAACGCCGACGCTAAGCTGCTGGCAAAGGTCCTGGCCACTAGAATAGAGGATTGCGTGCCCGAGGTCATTCACGAGGACCAGACAGGGTTTGTGAGGGGAAGACAGTTGAATGCGAACGTGCGAAGGCTCCTCAATGTCATTATGATGCCGGCTATGGAAGGGGAGGCGGAGATAGTGGTGGCATTGGATGCGGAGAAGGCCTTTCATAGGGTTGAGTGGGAGTATTTATGGGAGGTGCTGGAGAGGTTTGGGTTTGGGGAGGGGTTTATCCGGTGGGTGAGGCTGCTCTACGAGGCCCCGATGGCGAGTGTAGCCACAAATAGGAGGAGGTCGGAGTACTTTCGGCTGTACCGGGGGATGAGACAGGGGTGCCCCCTGTCCCCCTTGCTCTTCGCGTTGGCGATTGAGCCCCTGGCCATGGCATTGAGGGAGTCAGGGAACTGGAGGGGCCTGGTGCGGGGTGGGGAGGAGCATCGAGTGTCGCTGTATGCGGACGACCTGTTGTTGCATGTGGCGGACCCGGTGGGGGGGGATGCCGGAGGTGATGAGGATTCTTAGTGAATTCGGGGGTTTCTCTGGGTATAAGTTGAACCTGGGCAAGAGTGAGTTGTTTGTGGTGCATCCGGGGGATCAAGAGGAGGGGATTGGTAGGCTTCCACTGAAGCAGGCAGGGAAGAGCTTCAGGTACCTAGGGGTCCAGGTGGCTGGGAGTTGGGGGGCCCTGCACAAGCTCAACCTCACAAGGTTGGTGGAGCAGATGGAGGAGGAGTTTAAGAGGTGGGATATGTTACCGCTGTCACTGGCGGGGAGGGTGCAGTCCGTTAAGATGACGGTGCTCCCGAGGTTTTTGTTCCTGTTCCAGTGCCTCCCCATCCTTATCCCGAAGGCCTTTTTTAGGAGTGTCAACAGGAGTATTACGGGATTTGTGTGGGCGCACGGGACTCCGAGGGTGAGAAGGGTGTTCCTGGAATGGGGCAGGGATAGGGGGGGGGGGGGCTGGCGTTGCCCAACCTCTGTGGGTACTATTGGGCTGCCAACGCAGCGATAGTGCGTAAGTGGGTAATGGACGGGGAAGGGGTAGCATGGAAGAGGATGGAGATGGCGTCCTGTATGAGCACGAGCCTGGAGGCACTGGTAACGGCGCCGTTGCCGCTCCCTCCAACGAGGTATACCACGAGCCCGGTGGTGGCGGCTACCCTCAAAATCTGGGGGTAATGGAGACGACATAGGGGAGAAGTGGGGGGATCGATGGAGGCCCCGATACGGGGGAACCATCGGTTTGTCCCAGGGAGCATTGATGGCGGATTTCTGGGCTGGCACAGGGCAGGGGTTAGGAGGTTGAGGGACCTGTTTGTGGAGGGGAGGTTCGCGAGCTTGGGGGAGTTAGAGGGGATGTTTGGGCTCCCCCTGGGGAACATGTTTAGGTACATGCAGGTGAGGGCGTTTGCCGGGCAGCAGGTGGAGGGGTTCCCCTTGCTGCCCCCACGAGGGGTGCGGCATCGGTTGCTCTCGGGGGTGTGGGTTGGAGGAGGGAGGATTTCGGACATATGCCGGGTAATGCAGGAGGTAGATGAGGCCTCGGTGGAGGAACTGCAGGGTAAATGGGAAGAGGAGCTGGGTGAGGAGATTGAGGAGGGGGGACGTGGGCGATGCCCTGGAGAGAGTGAATTCCTCCTCTTCCTGTGCGAGGCTTAGCCTCATACAGTTCAAGGTGCTGCATAGGGCCCACATGACTGGGACGAGGATGAGTAGGTTTTTCGGGGGCGAGGACAGGTGTGCTAGGTGCTCGGGGAGCCCAGCGAACCACGCCCATATGTTTTGGGCGTGCCCAGCGCTGGGGGAGTTTTGGAAGGGGGTAGCAAGGACGGTGTCGAGGGTGGTGGGATCCAGGGTCAAGCCAGGCTGGGGACTCGCAATTTTTGGGGTTGCAGTGGAGCCGGGAGTGCAGGAGGCGAAAGAGGCCGGTGTTCTGGCCCTTGCGTCACTAGTAGCCCGGCGGAGGATCTTGCTCCAATGGAAGGATGTGAGGCCCCCAAGCGTGGAGGCCTGGATCAATGATATGGCGGGGTTCATTACATTGGAGAAGGTGAAATTTGCCCTGAGGGGATCAGTACAAGGATTCTTTAGGCGGTGGCAGCCTTTCCTGGACTTCCTGGCGGAACGGTAGGGAAATAGGCCGGCAGCAGCAGCAACCCCGGGGGGGGTTTAGATCAGTGGGAGGGAGAAATGTGTACATGGGTTTGTGGGATGTGGCGGGTGTTATCTCTTTCCCTTTTGTTGTTTGGGTGTTCTTTTGTTTTTTTTTCTTTTGTTTGTAGTTGTTTGTAGTTTGTAGTTGCTTTTGAAGTTGGGTGGGTATGGTTCTTGGGGTGTTACCGCGGTTGTTTTGTTAATAGAGTTGAGATGTTTATATTTTGTAAAAATTTCAATAAAAATTATTTTAAAAAAAAAGAAATATGCAGCCTGTCCCTATACTGGTGACTGTGAGTGTGTGACTATGTGTGTCTGTATATCATAGAATCAAATCATAGAATCATACAATTTACAGTGTAGAAGGAGGCCATTCAGCCCATCGAGTCTGCACCGGCCTTTGGAAAGAGCACCCTACCTAAGCTCACACCTCCACCCCTATCCCCACATCTCCACCCTATCCCCGTGACCCCACCTAACCTTTTTTGGACAGTAAGGGCAATTTAGCATGGCCGATTCACCTAACCTGCATACCTTTGGACTGTGGGAGGAAACCCACGCAAACACAGGGAAAACGTGCAGATTCCGCGCAGACAGTGACCCAAACCAGGAATAGAACCTGGGACCCTGGAGCTGTGAAGCAACTGTGCTAACCACTGTGCTACTGTGCTGCGTATGTGTGCGAACTACTCAGCCTGTCCCTGGTGACGGTGTCTGTGTGAAATACTCAGCCTGTCCCTGTCCTGATGACTGTGTTATTGAAAGACTCAACCTGTCCCTAATGGCAGTGTGTCTGTGTGATGTACAGCATGCCCCTCCAAATGGGACAGGCTGAGTAATTCACACAGACACTGTCACCAGGGCAGGGACAGGTTGAGTAATTCACACAGACACAGCCTGAGCATGCCCTGGTGACAGATTGGGTGTGAAGTGCTCAGATTGTCCCTGCCCTGCTGACAGTGTGTGTGTGACGTGCTCACCTGACCTGGTGATTGTGTGTATGTGAAGTATTCAGCCTGTCCCCGCTCTAGTGACAGTGTCCTTGTGAAGTTCTCAGTGTGTGAGGTACTCAGCCTGTCCCTGTCCTGGTGACAGTGTGTTATTGAAGCACTCAGCCTGTCCCTGCCCTAGGGACAGTGTGTATGTGAAATACTCAGCCTGTCCATGTCCTGTGTACAGTGTGTTATTGAAAGACTCAACCTGTCCCTAATGGCAGTGTGTGTGTGTGTGTGAAGTACAGCCTGTTCCTGCCCTTGTGACCAGTATGTGTGTGAAGTACTCAGCCTGGCCCTGCCCTGGTGATACTGTCTGTGTGATGTACAGCATGCCCCTCCAAATGGGACCGCCGGAGTAGTTCACACAGACACTGTCACCAGGGCAGGGACAGGCTGAGCGCTTCACACACTGTCACCAGGGCAGGGACAGGCTGAGCGCTTCACACAGACACTGTCACCAGAGCGGGGACAGGCTGAGCGCTTCACACAGACACTGTCACCAGGGCATGGACAGGCTGAGTACTTCACACAGACACTGTCACCAGGGCATGGACAGGCTGAGTACTTCACACAGACACTGTCACCAGGGCATGGACAGGTTGAGTAATTCACACAGACACAGCCTGTCCATGTCCTGGTGACAGTGTGTGTGAAGTGCTCTGATTGTCCCTGCCCTGTTGAGAGTGTCTGTGTGATGTATTCAAGTTATGGCTGCTCTGGTGACAGTGTGTGGCGCGAAGTACTCAACTTGTCCCTGCCCTGGTGACAGTGTGTGTGTGTGAAGTGCTCAGCCTGTCCCTGCCCTGGTGACAGTGTGTGTGTGTGAAGTGCTCAGCCTGTCCCTGGTGACAGTGTGTGTGAAGTGCTCAGCCTGTCCCTGTCTCTGGTGACAGTGTGTGTGTGTGAAGTGCTCAGCCTGACCCTGGTGACAGTGTGTGTGAAGTGCTCAGCCTGTCCCTGTCTCTGGTGACAGTGTGTGTGTGTGAAGTGCTCAGCCTGACCCTGGTGGCAGTGTGTGTGTGAAGTGCTCAGCCTGTCCCTGGTGACAGTGTGTGTGAAGTGCTCAGCCTGTCCCTGTCTCTGGTGACAGTGTGTGTGTGTGAAGTGCTCAGCCTGACCCTGGTGGCAGTGTGTGCAGGGCCGGTGCTAGGAATTGCGGGCCCAATTAGAAAAGTAATGGCGGGGCCCCTACTCTACAAAAGTAAAAATTTATGTATGTTTATATTTCGTGTAGTATGCTCGTCTTTAACCAAAAAAAAACATTAAATGCTTGATATGCTAAAATTTTGAAACTTACTTACCTGGGCGGAAGGATTTGGCGGCGCAGGGCTGAAGGATTTGTCGACGGTAATGTGGTGCGTTCCCCAAAAGTAAAAACTACCCTATAGTTCCTCTTAGAATACAGAAAAGGCTTCAAACGGTAACTCTGTCGCCGCTGGCCCAATTAAGGTGCGGGGCCCAATTTGATGAAATTGGTCAAATAGGCTTAAAACCGGCCCTGAGTGTGTGTGTGAAGCGCTCAGCCTGTCCCTGCCCTGGTGACTGTGTGTGTGAAGTGCTCAGCCTGTCCCTGGTGACAGTGTGTGTGTGAAGTGCTCAGCCTGTCCCTGGTGACAGTGTGTGTGTGAAGTGCTCAGCCTGTCCCTGGTGACAGTGTGTGTGTGAAGTGCTCAGCCTGTCCCTGTCCCTGGTGACAGTGTGTGTGTGAAGCGCTCAGCCTGTCCCTGTCCCTGGTGACAGTGTGTGTGTGAAGTGCTCCGCCTGTCCCTGGTGACAGTGTGTGTGTGAAGCGCTCATTCTGCCCTGGTGACAGTTGTGTGTGAAGTGCTCAGCCTGTCCCTGGTGAAAGTGTGTGTGTGAAGTGCTCAGCCTGTCCCTGTCCCTGGTGAAAGTGTGTGTGTGAAGTGCTCAGCCTGTCCCTGGTGACAGTGTGTGTGTGAAGTGCTCAGCCTGTCCCTGGTGATAGTGTGTGTGTGAAGTGCTCAGCCTGTCCCTGGTGACAGTGTGTGTGTGAAGCGCTCAGCCTGTCCCTGGTGACAGTGTGTGTGTGAAGTGCTCAGTCTGTCCCTGGTGATAGTGTGTGTGTGAAGTGCTCAGCCTGTCCCTGGTGACAGTGTGTGTGTGAAGTGCTCAGCCTGTCCCTGGTGACAGTGTGTGTGTGTGAAGTGCTCAGCCTGTCCCTGGTGACAGTGTGTGTGTGAAGTGCTCAGCCTGTCCCTGGTGACAGTGTGTGTGTGAAGCCCTCAGCCTGTCCCTGTCTCTGGTGACAGTGTGTGTGTGAAGTGCTCAGCCTGTCCCTGCCCTGGTGACAGTGTGTGTGTGAAGCCCTCAGCCTGTCCCTGTCTCTGGTGACAGTGTGTGTGTGAAGTGCTCAGCCTGTCCCTGCCCTGGTGACAGTGTGTGTGTGAAGTACTCAGCCTGTCCCTGGTGACAGTGTGTGTGTGTGAAGTGCTCAGCCTGTCCCTGGTGACAGTCTGTGTGTGAAGTGCTCAGCCTGTCCCTGGTGACAGTGTGTGTGTGAAGTGCTCAGCCTGTCCCTGGTGACAGTGTGTGTGAAGCGCTCAGCCTGTCCCTGGTGACAGTGTGTGTGTGAAGCGCTCATTCTGCCCTGGTGACAGTTGTGTGTGAAGTGCTCAGCCTGTCCCTGGTGACAGTGTGTGTGTGAAGTGCTCAGCCTGTCCCTGGTGACAGTGTGTGTGTGAAGTGCTCAGCCTGTCCCTGTCCCTGGTGACAGTGTGTGTGTGAAGTGCTCAGCCTGTCCCTGGTGACAGTGTCTGTGTGTGAAGTGCTCAGCCTGTCCCTGGTGACAGTGTGTGTGTGAAGCGCTCAGCCTGTCCCTGTCCCTGGTGACAGTGTGTGTGTGTGAAGTGCTCAGCCTGTCCCTGGTGACAGTGTGTGTGTGAAGCGCTCAGCCTGTCCCTGGTGAAAGTGTGTGTGTGAAGTGCTCAGCCTGTCCCTGGTGATAGTGTGTGTGTGAAGTGCTCAGCCTGTCCCTGGTGACAGTGTGTGTGTGAAGCGCTCAGCCTGTCCCTGGTGAAAGTGTGTGTGTGAAGTGCTCAGCCTGTCCCTGGTGACAGTGTGTGTGTGAAGCGCTCAGCCTGTCCCTGGTGAAAGTGTGTGTGTGAAGTGCTCAGCCTGTCTCTGGTGACAGTGTGTGTGTGAAGTACTCAGCCTGTCCCTGGTGACAGTGTGTGTGTGAAGTGCTCAGCCTGTCCCTGTCCCTGGTGAAAGTGTGTGTGTGAAGCGCTCAGCCTGTCCCTGGTGACAGTGTGTGTGTGAAGTGCTCAGCCTGTCCCTGTCCCTGGTGACAGTGTGTGTGTGAAGTGCTCAGTCTGTCCCTGGTGACAGTGTGTGTGTGAAGTGCTCAGTCTGTCCCTGGTGACAGTGTGTGTGTGAAGTGCTCAGTCTGTCCCTGGTGACAGTGTGTGTGTGAAGTGCTCAGTCTGTCCCTGGTGAGAGTGTGTGTGTGTGAAGTACTCAGCCTGTCCCTGGTGACAGTGTGTGTGTGTGAAGTACTCAGCCTGTCCCTGGTGACAGTGTGTGTGTGTGAAGTACTCAGCCTGTCCCTGGTGACAGTGTGTGTGTGTGAAGTACTCAGCCTGTCCCTGGTGACAGTGTGTGTGTGTGAAGTGCTCAGCCTGTCCCTGGTGACAGTGTGTGTGTGTGAAGTACTCAGCCTGTCCCTGGTGACAGTGTGTGTGTGAAGTGCTCAGTCTGTCCCTGGTGAGAGTGTGTGTGTGTGAAGTACTCAGCCTGTCCCTGGTGACAGTGTGTGTGTGTGAAGTACTCAGCCTGTCCCTGGTGACAGTGTGTGTGTGTGAAGTACTCAGCCTGTCCCTGGTGACAGTGTGTGTGTGAAGTGCTCAGCCTGTCCCTGGTGACAGTGTGTGTGTGTGAAGTACTCAGCCTGTCCCTGGTGACAGTGTGTGTGTGAAGTACTCAGCCTGTCCCTGGTGACAGTGTGTGTGTGAAGTACTCAGCCTGTCCCTGGTGACAGTGTGTGTGTGTGAAGTGCTCAGCCTGTCCCTGGTGACAGTGTGTGTGAAGTACTCAGCCTGTCCCTGGTGACAGTGTGTGTGTGAAGCCCTCAGCCTGTCCCTGTCTCTGGTGACAGTGTGTGTGTGAAGTACTCAGCCTGTCCCTGGTGACAGTGTGTGTGTGAAGTACTCAGCCTGTCCCTGGTGACAGTGTGTGTGTGAAGCCCTCAGCCTGTCCCTGTCTCTGGTGACAGTGTGTGTGTGAAGTGCTCAGCCTGTCCCTGCCCTGGTGACAGTGTGTGTGTGAAGTGCTCAGCCTGTCCCTGGTGACAGTTGTGTGTGAAGTGCTCAGCCTGTCCCTGGTGACAGTGTGTGTGTGAAGTGCTCAGCCTGTCCCTGTCCCTGGTGACAGTGTGTGTGTGAAGCGCTCAGCCTGTCCCTGGTGATAGTGTGTGTGTGAAGTGCTCAGCCTGTCCCTGGTGATAGTGTGTGTGTGAAGTGCTCAGCCTGTCCCTGGTGACAGTGTGTGTGTGAAGTGCTCAGCCTGTCCCTGGTGACAGTGTGTGTGTGAAGTGCTCAGCCTGTCCCTGGTGACAGTGTGTGTGTGAAGTGCTCAGCCTGTCCCTGGTGACAGTGTGTGAAGCGCTCAGCCTGTCCCTGGTGAAAGTGTGTGTGTGAAGTGCTCAGCCTGTCCCTGGTGACAGTCTGTGTGTGAAGCGCTCAGCCTGTCCCTGTCTCAGTGACAGTGTGTGTGTGAAGTGCTCAGCCTGTCCCTGGTGAAAGTGTGTGTGTGAAGCGCTCAGCCTGTCCCTGCCCTGGTGACAGTGTGTGTGAAGTGCTCAGCCTGTCCCTGGTGATAGTGTGTGTGTGAAGTGCTCAGCCTGTCCCTGCCCTGGTGACTGTGTGTGTGAAGTGCTCAGCCTGTCCCTGGTGATAGTGTGTGTGTGAAGCGCTCAGCCTGTCCCTGGTGAAAGTGTGTGTGTGAAGTGCTCAGCCTGTCCCTGGTGATAGTGTGTGTGTGAAGTGCTCAGCCTGTCCCTGTCCCTGGTGAAAGTGTGTGTGTGAAGTGCTCAGCCTGTCCCTGGTGACAGTGTGTGTGTGAAGCGCTCAGCCTGTCCCTGGTGACAGTGTGTGTGTGAAGTGCTCAGTCTGTCCCTGGTGACAGTGTCTGTGTGTGAAGTGCTCAGTTTGTCCCTGGTGACAGTGTGTGTGTGAAGTGCTCAGCCTGTCCCTGGTGACAGTGTGTGTGTGAAGTGCTCAGTCTGTCCCTGGTGACAGTGTCTGTGTGTGAAGTGCTCAGTTTGTCCCTGGTGACAGTGTGTGTGTGAAGCGCCCAGCCTGTCCCTGTCTCTGGTGACAGTGTGTGTGTGAAGTGCTCAGCCTGTCCCTGTCCCTGGTGACAGTGTGTGTGTGAAGCGCTCAGCCTGTCCCTGGTGACAGTGTGTGTGTGAGGCGCTCAGCCTGTCCCTGGTGACAGTGTGTGTGTGTGAAGTGCTCCGCCTGTCCCTGGTGACAGTGTGTGTGTGTGAAGTGCTCCGCCTGTCCCTGGTGACAGTGTGTGTGTGAGGCGCTCAGCCTGTCCCTGGTGACAGTGTGTGTGTGTGAAGTGCTCCGCCTGTCCTTGGTGACAGTGTGTGTGTGTGAAGTGCTCCGCCTGTCCCTGGTGACAGTGTGTGTGTGAAGCGCTCATTCTGCCCTGGTGACAGTTGTGTGTGAAGTGCTCAGCCTGTCCCTGGTGACAGTGTGTGTGTGAAGTGCTCAGCCTGTCCCTGTCCCTGGTGAAAGTGTGTGTGTGAAGTGCTCAGCCTGTCCCTGGTGACAGTGTGTGTGTGAAGTGCTCAGCCTGTCCCTGGTGAAAGTGTGTGTGTGAAGTGCTCAGCCTGTCCCTGGTGACAGTGTGTGTGTGAAGTGCTCAGCCTGTCCCTGGTGACAGTGTGTGTGTGAAGTGCTCAGTCTGTCCCTGGTGACAGTGTGTGTGTGAAGTGCTCAGTCTGTCCCTGGTGAGAGTGTGTGTGTGTGAAGTGCTCAGCCTGTCCCTGGTGACAGTGTGTGTGTGAAGTACTCAGCCTGTCCCTGGTGACAGTGTGTGTGTGAAGTACTCAGCCTGTCCCTGGTGACAGTGTGTGTGTGAAGCCCTCAGCCTGTCCCTGTCTCTGGTGACAGTGTGTGTGTGTGAAGTGCTCAGCCTGTCCCTGCCCTGGTGACAGTGTGTGTGTGAAGTGCTCAGCCTGTCCCTGCCCTGGTGACAGTGTGTGTGTGAAGCCCTCAGCCTGTCCCTGTCTCTGGTGACAGTGTGTGTGTGTGTGAAGTGCTCAGCCTGTCCCTGGTGACTGTGTGTGTGAAGTGCTCAGCCTGTCCCTGGTGACAGTGTGTGTGTGAAGTGCTCAGCCTGTCCCTGGTGACAGTGTGTGTGAAGCGCTCAGCCTGTCCCTGCCCTGGTGACAGTGTGTGTGTGAAGTGCTCAGCCTGTCCCTGGTGACAGTGTGTGTGTGAGGCGCTCAGCCTGTCCCTGGTGACAGTGTGTGTGTGAAGTGCTCCGCCTGTCCTTGGTGACAGTGTGTGTGTGTGAAGTGCTCCGCCTGTCCCTGGTGACAGTGTGTGTGTGAAGCGCTCATTCTGCCCTGGTGACAGTTGTGTGTGAAGTGCTCAGCCTGTCCCTGGTGACAGTGTGTGTGTGAAGTGCTCAGCCTGTCCCTGGTGAAAGTGTGTGTGTGAAGTGCTCAGCCTGTCCCTGGTGATAGTGTGTGTGTGAAGTGCTCAGCCTGTCCCTGGTGACAGTGTGTGTGTGAAGTGCTCAGCCTGTCCCTGTCCCTGGTGAAAGTGTGTGTGTGAAGTGCTCAGCCTGTCCCTGGTGATAGTGTGTGTGTGAAGTGCTCAGCCTGTCCCTGTCCCTGGTGAAAGTGTGTGTGTGAAGTGCTCAGCCTGTCCCTGGTGACAGTGTGTGTGTGAAGCGCTCAGCCTGTCCCTGGTGAAAGTGTGTGTGTGAAGTGCTCAGCCTGTCCCTGGTGATAGTGTGTGTGTGAAGTGCTCAGCCTGTCCCTGGTGACAGTGTGTGTGTGAAGCGCTCAGCCTGTCCCTGGTGAAAGTGTGTGTGTGAAGTGCTCAGCCTGTCCCTGGTGATAGTGTGTGTGTGAAGTGCTCAGCCTGTCCCTGGTGACAGTGTGTGTGTGAAGTGCTCAGCCTGTCCCTGTCCCTGGTGATAGTGTGTGTGTGAAGTGCTCAGCCTGTCCCTGGTGACAGTGTGTGTGTGAAGTGCTCAGTCTGTCCCTGGTGACAGTGTGTGTGTGAAGTGCTCAGTCTGTCCCTGGTGAGAGTGTGTGTGTGTGAAGTGCTCAGCCTGTCCCTGGTGACAGTGTGTGTGTGTGAAGTGCTCAGCCTGTCCCTGGTGACAGTGTGTGTGTGAAGTACTCAGCCTGTCCCTGGTGACAGTGTGTGTGTGAAGTACTCAGCCTGTCCCTGGTGACAGTGTGTGTGTGAAGCCCTCAGCCTGTCCCTGTCTCTGGTGACAGTGTGTGTGTGTGTGAAGTGCTCAGCCTGTCCCTGCCCTGGTGACAGTGTGTGTGTGAAGTGCTCAGCCTGTCCCTGCCCTGGTGACAGTGTGTGTGTGAAGCCCTCAGCCTGTCCCTGTCCCTGGTGACAGTGTGTGTGTGAAGTGCTCAGCCTGTCCCTGGTGACTGTGTGTGTGAAGTGCTCAGCCTGTCCCTGGTGACAGTGTGTGTGTGAAGTGCTCAGCCTGTCCCTGGTGACAGTGTGTGTGTGAAGTGCTCAGCCTGTCCCTGGTGACAGTGTGTGTGTGAAGTGCTCAGCCTGTCCCTGGTGACAGTGTGTGTGTGAAGTGCTCAGCCTGTCCCTGGTGACAGTGTGTGTGTGAAGTGCTCAGCCTGTCCCTGGTGACAGTGTGTGTGTGAAGTGCTCAGCCTGTCCCTGGTGACAGTGTGTGTGTGTGAAGTGCTCAGCCTGTCCCTGGTGACAGTCTGTGTGTGAAGCGCTCAGCCTGTCCCTGCCCTGGTGACAGTGTGTGTGTGAAGTGCTCAGTCTGTCCCTGTCTCAGTGACAGTGTGTGTGTGAAGTGCTCAGCCTGTCCCTCTCCCCCTGACCTGGCGAGTGTGTGGCGGCTCCTCCGGCGGACAGAGGGCGCTCCAGGACACGGGCAGCAGGGGGCAGCGCCGCCTGTCTTCTTGCGGTTCCTGTTGCTGTGAGTGTGGTTCTGCTGCCACGTATTCAGGGTGATCGGGGCTGGGCAACAGGAGGCGGCGGCGGTGCCTTCCGCACCCGCCGAGCGCAGCTCAGCCTGTGGAGGGAAGGTGCCGGAGACGGCGGTGTCTGAGACATTCCCAGGAGATTCATCCCCAGCCGGCACCCGGTAAGTTTTCAGTGGGAAGGAGATGGAAAAGTTGGTGGAGCCGGAGACTGGAGTTCAGTGTGAGCGGAGGGGGCAGAGAACCAGGAGGAGGGAGAGAGATTGGAGACAGAGTGAGAGGCTGAAGGGGGGAGGGACACACTGGAGTGGGGGGGGGGGGGGGGGGGGGGACACACTGGAGTGGGGGAGGGGGGACACTGGAGTGGGGGAGGGGGGACACTGGAGTGGGGGAGGGGGGACACTGGAGTGGGGGGGACACACGAGTGGGGGGGGGGACACACGAGTGGGGGGGGACACACGAGTGGGGGGGGACACACTGGAGTGGGGGGGGGGGACACTGGAGTGGGGGGGGACACTGGAGTGGGGGGGACACGAGTGGGGGAGGGGGGGCACTGGAGTGGGGGGGACACTGGAGTGGGGAGGGGGGAGGGGGGACACGAGTGGGGGGGACACGAGTGGGGGAGGGGGGAGGGGGGGAGACACTGGAGTGGGGGGGGACACTGGAGTGGGGGGGGGACACTGGAGTGTGGGGGGGACACTGGAGTGGGGGGGGGACACGAGTGGGGGAGGGGGGGACACGAGTGGGGGAGGGGGGGACACTGGAGTGGGGGGGACACACTGAAGTGGAGGGGGCACTGGAGTGGGGGGGAGGGGGGGGACTGGAGTGGGGGGGGGGGGGGGACACGAGTGGGGGGAGGGAGAGGGGGGCACTGGAGTAGGGGGGCACTGGAGTGGGGGGGAGGGGGGACACGAGTGGGGGGAGGGAGAGGGGGACACGAGTGGGGGGGAGGGCGAGGGGGGACACGAGTGGGGGGAGGGAGAGGGGAGACACGAGTGGGGG
The DNA here is from genome assembly GCF_902713615.1 of Scyliorhinus canicula. NCBI lineage: Eukaryota > Metazoa > Chordata > Chondrichthyes > Carcharhiniformes > Scyliorhinidae > Scyliorhinus > Scyliorhinus canicula. The sequence goes on along the minus strand of NC_052159.1, from coordinate 92,479,870 downwards.
GGAGGGCGAGGGGGGACACGAGTGGGGGGGAGGGAGAGGGGGGACACGAGGGGGGGAGGGAGAGGGGGGACACGAGTGGGAGGGAGGGAGAGGGGGGACACGAGTGGGGGGGAGGGCGAGGGGGGACACGAGTGGGGGGGAGGGAGAGGGGGGACACGAGGGGGGGGAGGGAGAGGGGGGACACGAGTGGGAGGGAGGGAGAGGGGGGACACGAGTGGGGGGAGGGAGAGGGGGGACACGAGTGGGGGGAGGGAGAGGGGACACGAGTGGGGGGAGGGAGAGGGGGGACACGAGTGGGGGAGAGGGAGAGGGGGGACACGAGTGGGGGGGAGGGAGAGGGGGGACACGAGTGGGGGGGAGGGAGAGGGGGACACGAGTGGGGGGAGGGAGAGGGGGGACACGAGTGGGGGGGAGGGAGAGGGGGGACACGAGTGGGGGGGAGGGAGAGGGGGGACACGAGTGGGGGGGAGGGAGAGGGGGGACACGAGTGGGGGGAGAGGGGGACACGAGTGGGGGGAGAGGGGGGGACACGAGTGGGGGGGAGAGGGGGGACACGAGTGGGGGGAGAGGGGGGACACGAGTGGGGGGGAGAGGGGGGACACGAGTGGGGGGGAGGGAGAGGGCGGACACGAGTGGGGGGGAGGGAGAGGGTGGACACGAGTGGGGGGGAGGGAGAGGGGGGACACGAGTGGGGGGAGAGAGAAGGGGGTACACGTGTGGGGGGAGAGGGGGGACACTGGAGTGGGGGGGAGAGGGGGGACACGAGTGGGGGGGAGAGGGGGGACACGAGTGGGGGGAGGGAGGTGGGGGGGTCGAGTGGGGGGAGGAAGAGGGGAGACACGAGTGGGGGGGAGAGGGGGGACACTGGAGAGGGGGGACACGAGGGGGGACACTGGAGAGGGGGGGACGCCAGTGGGGGAGGAGAGGGGGGACACGAGTGGGGGGAGGGAGAGGGTGGACACGAGAGGGAGGGACACTGGAGTGGGGGGGAGAGGGGGAGACACGAGTGGGGGGTGAGGGGGGACACGAGTGGGGGGAGAGGGTGGACACGAGTGGGGGGGAGGGGGGGACACGAGTGGGGGGTGGGAGGGGGGACACGAGTGGGGGGTGGGAGGGGGGACACGAGTGGGGGGTGAGAGGGGGGGACACGAGTGGGGGGTGAGAGGGGGGACACTGGAGTGGGGGGGAGGGAGAGAGGGGGACATTGGAGTGGGGGGGAGAGGGGGGACACTGGAGAGGGGGGACACGAGTGGGGGGGAGGGAGAGGGGGGGACACTGGAGAGGGGGGACACGAGGGGGGACACGAGTGGGGGAGGAGAGGGGGGACACGAGTGGGGGAGGAGAGGGGGACACGAGTGGGGGAGGAGAGGGGGGACACGAGTGGGGGGAGGGAGAGGGGGACACGAGAGGGGGGACACGAGTGGGGGAGACGAGTGGGGGAGGAGAGGGGGGACATGAGTGGGGGGTGAGAGAGGGGGGACACGAGTGGGGGGAGGGAGAGGGGGGACACGAGAGGGAGGGACACTGGAGTGGGGGGGAGAGAGGGGGGACACGAGTGTGGTGGAGAGAGAGAGGGGGGACACGAGTGGGGTGGGGGGGAGCGGGGGGAGACTGGAGTGAGGGGGGAGACTGGAGTGAGGGGGGAGACTGGAGTGAGGGGGGAGACTGGAGTGAGGGGGGAGACTGGAGTGAGGGGGGAGACTGGAGTGAGGGGGGAGACTGGAGTGAGGGGGGAGACTGGAGTGAGGGGGGAGACTGGAGTGAGGGGGGGACTGGAGTGAGGGGGGGGGACTGGAGTGAGGGGGGAGACTCGAATGGGGGGGAAGGGAGTGGGACACTGGAGAGGGGACACTGGAATGGGGGGGAAGAGAGTGGGACACTGGAGAGGGGACACTGGGGTAGGGGGGACACGGGTGAGGGCGGACACTGCAGTGGGGGGAGGGAGGATAAAGACACGAGTGGGGCGGGAGAAGACATGAGTTGGGGGGAGGGGGTGTGAAAGACACAGTAGTGGGGAGAACAGCAGGACACTGGAGGTGGAAGGGAGAAAACAACACATTCTCCTCGTGTTTTATGGATTTCCTCCAGGTGTTCCGGTTTTCTCCCACAGTCCAAAGATGTGCATACTTGGTAATTGGCCGTGCTATGTTGCCCCTTTGTGTCTAAGTGAGGACGGGTATAGGGTGGCAGGGTGAGGGAGTGGTCCTAGCTAGGGTGCTCTTTTTAAAAAAAAAAACATTTAGAGTGTCCAATTATTTTTTTTCCAATTAAGGGGCAATTTAGCGTGGCCAATCCACCCACCCTGCGCATCTTTTGGGTTGTGGGGGTGAGACCCCCGCAGACACGGGGAGAATGTGGAAACCCCACACGGACAGTGACCCAGGGCCGGGATCGAACCTTGGAGCTCGGCGCCGTAAGGCAACAGTGCTAACCATTGTGTCACCGTGCTGCCCGAGCGAGGGTGCTCTTTCATGGGCCAAACAATCTCCTTTTGCACTGCAGGGATTCTATGATGAGTGGGGGTAGGGTGACAGAAGAGCGGGATGGAGTGAGGGGGGGAATTGGGGCAACAGAGGAGGTGGAGTGCGGAGAACGTGGGCAAGGCAGGGGGGGTGGGGGGAGTGAGAGCGAGAAAGGGACAACGGGCTGCAGGTGAGGGGGTGAGAGGGGGCAAAAAGTGTCAGTGGACGCAAGAGGTGGGAGTGAAGGTGAGGTGTGAGCAAGAGCTGGGGTGGGAGAATGTGTGGGGAAGAGAGGAGGAATGAATGGGGTGGATTGAGGGGTAATGTGGGGAGAGAGAGAGAGAGAGGGAGCAGAGAGAGGCCAATGCTGGGGATAATGTGTGTGGCAGGAGTGCTGGAAGGGAGTCGATGAGGTCGGGGCAGAGAGGTTAGATGAAGGGGGATTGGGGAGAGGGATGTGACGAGGAAATGGGGTAATGGAGGGTGTGGGGGGGGCGGAGAGTCATGGTGAGGGAGTGGACGGGGTGGGGGGGGGTAAGTGGGTGGAGAGGAAAGGTTGAGGAGGGAGAGTGATGGGAAGAATGACGGGTGAAGGGGTATGAGCGAGGAGAATGGAGGGTCAGGGAGAATGGGGGAAGGAGAGAAGTGTTGACGGTGGGTGAAGAGCACTTGATCATCTCTTGTGGAATTATAAATTGTAGCAGTGAGGGTCAGCATTTGATAATTCTAAAAGTTATAGAGAGCAGCTTGATGGTTTGCGCAGGGAAGAAGCTGTATGTACCCCAATGCTTTTTAATGCATGTACATGATGAGGGTTAGTGGGTGGGAAATGTTGATGGGTACCAGGAAGGTGACGGCAGCCTGGTGGGACTGTAGCTGGACGAGTGTGGGAGTGTGTAAATGACTTTCTTTTAAGGATAAGGGGATTGAGTGTGCAATTGGTGAGTGAGTTGAGGCAGAGGCTTGTATGGGTATGTGCTAATTACTTAATGCTTATATTATGCACCACGCTGATTTTAAAAGGAAATGTTTGTGAATCATTTGCCTGCTGGTGAAGACGTAACAATTTATTTGCAAAAAACTAATAGCCAAATTCTTATTTGATAACACTGGCACAGTCTGTTTACTTCAATAAGATCCAGTGTACATGAGTTATGACAAGTGAAAGAATGCCTTCCTACAATCAGGTGTGAAGCAGGGGTGAAATTGTAAGCTCAAATCAAATTACTGTGGATGGTGGAATCAGAAAATCAAAAATGTAAAATGCTGGACGATCACAGCAGGTCTAGCAGCATCTGTGGAGAGAAGAGAGCTAACGTTTCGAGTAAAGCTAGAGAGAACTGCAAATAGGGTCAGATTTATACTGTGGGGGGGGGGGGGGGGGGGGGCGCCTGGATAGAGGGCCAGGGTCAGATGGAGATTGAGAAAGATGTCATGGACAGAAAGACAAAGGGAATGTAAATAGAAGTGTAAATGTGTGGAATCCTAAACTCCACTTCAAGTGAATGCACAAGCATTGTAAACTGCTGTTACGTCTTCTGTTCCCCAGAAGTTTGAAGCGGACAAAATGATGGCGATTTCTTTGCATGTATTTTACGGATGGAATTGTGATACATTGTTGCTGGCTGTTGAGCCGTGGGGAGTGATGGATACTTTTTGTATACATATGCGTGAATACATATTTCCTACATCATATTGGAATAATATAACAACACTCTTTAAAAAAAATGCCTCTATTAATATAACTGCTAATCATTTTATTTAACTTTTTGTTTTGCTTTAGAATGAGCTGTCAAATTTTATAATTAAGCTGAACACCTGGAGTCTTTTATACATTGTTCACGGTATCACTTTGGCAGTAAAATGTAATGCCTATTCTCTTGAAGCTTTGTGCTACGATTCTGTTTCTCTTTCAATGATTCTCTGTACAGTAGGAACGAGAAAAGCTCAATAATTCTGTGTGCCTGTCTTCCATCAATGTTTCAGCTTCCTTCTGTGCTGCTTGGCTTTTTGCATAATGTATTGCTGCTTTTAAACGCATGAGCGTTCCTCACAGTTAGTTATTGGTCTCCAGTAAATCATTCTCGGACTGTGATATACTGTTAAGCTACGTCTGCACTTCACTAATTTGCTGCCTGAACTCCGACTGGCCATCTTTTCCTTCTCAAGTTCTTATTGGAAACGTGTGCTGTTGAAGTTTTGTGGGATCTCCCTCTCGGTCACCTCCTCTGCTAACTGTACAGTTTGTAGTTTCTCTTCCAAAATGCTCTTTTCAACTTGCCACATTACGTCCTGCTGGCCTTTCAGTCTTTTCAGTCAGTAGCTTTATTCTCGAGTCATAACTATTCATCTTGGAAGGCTGTAGATTTCTGGAAATATTCTTCAGATGCCTGACTTTCTGAATTAGCTCGCTTTCCCTTTCTGTCGTGAGCTCTTTGGGTCTTTGAAAGAGAAGGACAGTCGGAGTTCAGGCAGCAAATTAGGGAAGTGCAGACATAGCTTAACAGTACATCACAGTCGGAGAATGATGTATTGCAGACCAATAACAAACTGTGAGGAACGCTCATATGTTTAAAAGAGGAAATACAAATTTGAGAATTGCAATATCTGACTGCAACCCATTCATCTAGCTTTGCACCTTATCTCTCTTAACTATGGTTTTACCCAATCTGTGGGCACTGACTCTGGCATTCACTTCCTTGTTTTTGATCAGAAGGCACTTTTCAATGGGTGTATTACCCTCAACCTTCAGTGACACCACTTTCACCTCATGGTTTAGATCAGCTGCAGGTCTTCATAACAGCTTGAGCCCCCGGATTGCAGGTTCCTAGCTCTCAATTCTCAGTTCCACCGCATGCTGTTAGTATGACGTTGCTTCGTTGCGGAGCATCGTCCTTTGGGTACCCATTTTCTTACAAATTTTCAGGAACAATCTTGTAGTATAGTTTGAGGGGATGATGTTATTCTCCGCTCTGCTATCATAGATTTATGGTTGTGCGCTAATTTCTCACCCTTTTCCTGATATGAATGGTTGTGGGAATTCCTTTCTCTCACTGGGCCCTCTTGCAACCGGTCATTTCATTTAGTTCTGTGGTTCTAATGCCTCTTGCCCTCAAACTCACTGTCATTTTCCAGGGTTGGGATGGCTTCTTTCCCATTGCCCTGTTGCTTTGGCTCTGGTAACTTCTTTTGATCTGTACATCATTTCCCAATGATTGGCCTTTCCACTGTGAACATCCTTTTCTCTGTCCGGTGAGCATTCTTTTGTTGCCGTTTCACTGCTTCAACCCTCCAGCTTACTCTTGACTTAACTGAAGGCGAGTGTTTGGGCAGTCAGCGTCTTCATCTGTCTATTTGTGGCTGTGTGTGCTCTGGCAGTGTCAGCAGCCTGCGATATTGTGAGCTTGCCCTGCCCAATTATAGCTTTCTGTATATCAGTGTGTGCAGAGCCCCAAATGAAGTGATCTCCCTGCCGTTTATCTATTTGTTTGAATTTACATTTGCTGGCTTCACCTGGTTACTGCCTGGTTACAGGCTTTGAAATTCATATTGGTGCATCGGATGGTTTAGTCTTGGCTGGAGATGTGTGCTCAACTTGACAAAAATCCTGTCTCGGGTTTTAATGTCGTCCTCACTCAGCTCCTAGCTATTAAACAAATGTAATCCTTTCTCTCTTGCCGATAAGAGGATGTAGCTGACCCTTTCCTCATCACAAGTACCTTTTTGAAAAAAAGCTACTGAATGCCAATCTGAACTTTTATAAAAAAGTTCCCGGATACCTCCACCACTATCAGCTTTCCAATTCATCTTGTTCTGGAACTGTGCATTCATTGCTTCAGCTGTGGGCATTTTGTTTCTGTACAATTCACTCCATTTTTTCTCTCTCCCCCCTTGGACATCAATTCAGCTTGATTTTTGTGAATTTAGTTCAGCATTAAATCCATTTAAAATGTTTGGGATTTACTCTCGGATGCTTACTTCCACCGTGTTAGGTTTTGTCGTTTCCAGAAATTGAAATAATCGCACTTTTAGGCACAAAATGCTGCAGCCTTCTTCAAATGTATTTCACAAATCACGCTGTGCTGCGAATTGATCCATTGGTGCTCAATACCCTGGCTGGTACAGTCTGGATACTTATGTATACACGCAAATGCAGGTCCTAAAGCATAATGGAAAAATACAATATAGAGGCTGCTGTTAGCTACTAACTGTCATTTCACATGTGAATAATTGTAATACTAAGAAGTAATAAAACTTTTGGCAGATTCGCTTTGAGTTCGTTTTTAGAAGGTAGACTGACTCTGCAAACGGTTTAACCTGATCTGTAAGGAAACTTTTAGCCTTGAATTACCTTTCTGTCTCATGGTCAGAGATGCTCCTGGTAGAGAATCACAGACATGAGCTTGCTTCTTGCCACTTATAAGCATGGCACTTTGGAAAAAGAAAAGAAATTTGAATTTGAATAGCGCCTTTTGCGACCAACACTCATTGCAAAGCATTTTATAGCCAGTGAAGTCCTTTTGAAGTGCAGTCACTTGCAATGTGACAGCATTTGATTGTGGGACACGTTATTGGCCTGGACAAGGGTTAACTCCCCGACTTCTCACCCTTCTCCACAAAAAATAAACATATTTGACTGTGACAAAGGTAAACTCTATGTCATCTTCCGTGACCCGCCTGCAGCCTTTCACACAGTTCATAGAATCGCTAACGTCAGAAGGAGAACATTCGGCCCATTGGGTCTGCACTGGCCCACTGAAAGAGCACCCTTCCTAGCCTCCTGGACAGGCGCCGGAATGTGGCGACTAGGGGCTTTTCACAGTAACTTCATTGAAGCCTACTCGTGACAATAAGCGATTTTCATTTTCTTAAGTCCAAAAGACCCTTTTTGCAGAAAGACAGCAGGTTTAAATTCTCTGCAGAAATCACGCAAATGAACATTCGTTAGCTTGTAGAGATATCCGTGCACATCTGCTTCCTTCCACTGCAGCTCTCCACTCTGAAAACGAAACTAAAACACACAGCCACACACCAGCTTTTTGCTCAAAGCGAAAGTAAAAGCAGTCACAGTTCAGCTCCACCCACACACTGACATCACTGCAGCTATTTGATAAACACACATTTCTTAAAGGTACATCCACTACAGCTATTTGATAATCATCCATTTCTTAAAGGTACTCTTACATGGCACTCCCACAAGATGTGATGTTAGGCGATTTGGACATTCTGAATTCTCTCTGTTTACAGGAATGTGGTGACTAGGGGATTTTCACTGTAACTTCATTGCAGTGTTAATGTAAGCCTACTTGTGACAATAAAGATTATTCTTATATCATCTAACAGTGCCGAGTTAATTTTTATATGTACGTTGATGGCACCCAACTCTTCCTCACCACCACAACCTCTCTTTTGACTGCTACACTGTTGCGAAATTGTCACACAGCTTATCTGACTCCCAGTTCTTCATGAGCAATAATTTCCCCCAAATAAATATTGGGAAGAGTAAAGACATTGTTTTTGGTACGTGCTCTAAACTCTGCTCCCCAGCTACAACATCATCCCTTGCCTTGGCAACAGTCGGAGATCAAGCCAGTCTGTTTGCAACCTTGCTGTCACATTTAATCCCAAAATGAACTCCTAAACTCCTACTTGTGCCTCCTTAATTTTGTCCGATGTGCCACTGTTTTAGTTTACATGAAGTAGGAGCAGGATTAGGCCATTCGGCCTCTCGAGCTTACTCTGCCATATGATAAGATCATTGTTGATCTGATTAAGGATTCTACTACTATCTATCCCCTTTGACTCCCTTGTTAGTCAAGAATCCAGCCAACCCAGCCTTAAAAATATTCAGTGATCCTGCTTCTGCTGCTCTCTGGGCAAGAAGATTCCATAGACTAATGACCTTCTGAGAGAGAAATTCTCTTCATCCATCTTAAATGGACGACCCTTTATTTTTAAACTCCATCCCCATAGCTCTCGCCCCTTCCATCAGGGGAAACATCCTTTCAGTATCCAGTTCATTTTCATGGGTAGATGTAAATGTTGTCGCTTCAAAGTTAAACACACTGACAGGGAAAGTATAAATTCAACAGCAAGGTGATGTAAAGTGCATCATATTTAGTAGAAGCGGTAGAAGAATTGAGTACCTCAGGCCAGGAGTGGAAAGATATCCAGCAACCAAATAATAATAATAATCGCTTGTCACAAGTAGGCTTCAATGAAGTTACTGTGAAAAGCCCCGAGTCGCCACATTCCGGCGCCTGTTCAAGGAGGTTAGTACGGGAATTGAACCCGCGTTGCTGGCCTTGTTCTGCTCTACAAGCCAGCTGTTTATCCCACTGTGCTAAATCAGCCCCTACAGGCTTGGATTTGGAGTCACTGACTGGACACATCATATGCCTTTTGGGATGATGTGGCGTTGGCAATCAGGAAGATCAGACGACAGAGTTTACTGTTACCAAGAGGACATATTATTCCATTTTCTTGATTGGTTAAAATCTTACCCAAAACCCCATTGTTTCACATAGATTTTTCTACCATCTCTTGAAGGGCAGTATTTATCACCAATCAGGTTGCTAATTGACATTTTTGTAGATGACCGATCCTTTCAGGTGACCCGGTTGAATTTTGTTGACCATCTTGATTACATATTTGCTTGATTCAGTTACCTTGCAGTTAGGGGGTGAGAAGGTTCCTGAGCTATCTCTGGAGAAACTGGGGTGGGGTGGTTGGACAGTGGACTCTCACTATTGAATCTACTGGAGCTGTAATGTTGAGGGAGGTTGGATTGAGTTTCTGTTTTGCGTATATCAGCACACTGCGGGTCTTCCGTGGCACATGCAGTGACTCTCGCCAGGGTACTTGGTTTTCGGACATTTTTGCCTGGTTTATGGGTGATTTGTTTGGAGCAAATTGTTGCAGTTTGATGGAATAAGATGACCTCATACAAGTGTTATCTAGTAAATATAACAAAGGCAGAAGTGGGGCAAGAGATTGTCGCAGACTCAAAAGTTCCTCGAGCCTCGGGGGGGGGGGGGGGGGGGAGGGGGGAGACAAGGTGGAGGCTTCTGCTCCGTCGTTGGCCTCTCCTTGGTTGATTGAGATGTTCGTCAGCTTCTTGACCAATGAATTTAAGAAGCAGTGGCGGGCGGTCGCTGAGGATCGGAGAAGGCAATGGAGGGGCTTTGGCCCCAACTCAGGCACCCATGGACAAGGTGGACTGAGGTAGAAGGATAGAGGTATAAGGGGCGGCGATACAGATGAGGAAGTGGCGTTCTCTGACCATTTTTATTGAATTGTCTCTCTGGAGCCAGAGATGACATTGCTGGCTGAGGAGCGCGGAGGTTGACGATCTGGAGAACCGCTCCAGATGCCAAAACTTAGAATTGTTGGACAGCCAGAGGGTCAGGAACGCTCAAACTCCATGGACTGTTATGTCCAGGTTGTTCGGAGAATTGGTGGGGAGGGGGTCTTTCCGACCTGTCCTGAGTTTGATCGGACCCATCGGTCGCTGAGGCAGAAACCCAGATCCGAGGAGCTACCAAGGGCGATCTTAATCAGGTTTCATCGATACCTGGATAAGGGCGAATCTTGAGGACCCACAAAGACCATTGAGACTGTAGATGGGAGGGTCATGCCATCAGAATATATCAAGATGTTGGGGCAGAGCTGGTGAGAAGGTGTGCGGCGTTAATAAAAAGAATAATCTTTATTTGTGTCACAAGTAGGCTTACATTAACACTGCAATGAAGTTACTGTGAAAATGCTCTAGTCACCACACTCCGGCCCCTTTTACGGTACATTGAGCAAGAACTCAGAATGCCAATTCGCCTAACAAGCACATCTTTTGGGACTTGTGGGAGCAATAATAATCTTTAGTATTGTCACATTTAGGCTTACACTAACACTGCAATGAAGTTACTGTGAAAAGCTCCTAGTCACCACATTCCAGTACACAGAGGGAGAATTCAGAATGTCCAAATCGCCTACTAGCAAGCACATCTAGTGGGAGGAAACCGGAGCACCCGGAGGAAAACCACGCAGGCACAGGGAGAATGTGCAGACTCTGCACAGTGACCCAAACTGGGAATCAAACCTGGGATCCTGGCGCTGTGAAGCAACAATGCTAACCACTGTGTTAACATGCCGTTAATCAGGCCGCTTTTAATAAGGCCGCCTTGTACAAGAGCAATGTGAGATTTAGTGTGGTGTACCCAGCTCGTCTTCCGATGACTTTCAAGGACAGATTACTACTTCCATGCGCCGGAGGATGCAAATGAGTTTGTCAAGAAGCATGGGCTGGGGGTGAATTAATGTGCTTAAGGACTGTAGAGTTTGTGTTTGTTCACTGTTGTTCACCTGTATTTGTATTTGGTGTGAGATTATTGTGATGTGGGGTATGGCTTGGGGTTGCGACTGGGCTTGTTGGTGGGTGTTTTTTCTGGGCGAAGTTGGGGTTTGTATATTGTACTGTTAGAGCTTTTTGGGGGAGGGGGATTGTGTTGATTTTCCTCTTATCGTTCTGTCTCAAGAGTGGAGGCTGTTTGTTGTTATACTGTTTAGTTGACATTGATTCCTACCTTGTGCGGGATGATCCTGCTACCAGTATAGCTAGTTAATGGGGTGGAGAAGGGAAGATTCCTGCAGCTTGTAACCATTGGGGTGGTTTTTGTTTTTTCTAAGGTAATGAGCTGGGGCTTTTAGTTTCTGTTCTGTTTGAGTTGGTGACACGGAGGGGGTTGGGGGGGGGGGGGGGGGAAGGGTCTTTTGATCTTTTGTTGGTTGTTTGTTTGCTTTTCAGGGTGGGGTGGAGCTGGGCGGGGGACATCGGGATCGACTGCTGACCGTGACGGTTCCTTTGGTTTTAGACTGGCTTGATGGGGGAATGTGGCGGCCACCGGGTGGGCCAGGCTGAGGCACTACTCGATTGCCTCACGAGGTGTACATGGCCCATCTTGGCGTGGGGGGTTTGGCGGTTGCTGGTCAGAGGCCTCCTGTCCGGTTGATAATTTGGAATGTGTGGGGGTTAAAGCGCCCAGAGTAGGATTCGTATTATCTCCTGTTCATAGGTAAGTCAGTCCAGTACATTCACACAAAATTAACTGGAAAATGTTTTCTCAGTGTCTCTCGAAGTGCCCTTGGACAAGTAGAAGCAAAAACTTCAAGATAAAAGTGACCTCAGATTTTTAAAGATATTTCAACAAAGGCCTCTGTTGAAATGTTTATTCTCCCAGGGTTATTGTAATAATTTTTAATCAGTTAGACGGATCACATTCTTAAGGCAATCCTTATCTGGATTCAGCCCTTACTTAGTTTCATTGATTCTAGTTCTCAGCTGAGACCCCTTGATTCGTTCAGGAAAGTGTCAGTCACTTAACAGTTGATTGGTTGATTAGACACTAATCAATTATCGCAAGTTAATTAAGTGTCCCATGACTTCTGTCCCACGTTCAAACTCCCTACGTCACGACTGGTCTCAGATATGATACTGTTTCAATGTTATTGAATGTACCTTCATATCAGATAACGCCAGAACTTGTAGTTCACTGTTTGTAACATTTGATACAGCCATGGACAGTATTCATAATTATAACTTAATCATATTATTTCATATTATTTCTACAAATTCAGTAATATTCAGGAATCTATTTAGCTAGTATTTTAAAGGACACCTATAATTGCTGAATCCAACACCAGTAAAGGACTTTCGGCGGCAGCCATGGTGTGAGTGGTTGCACAGGGCAGCTCCTGCTTGAATGCATAGAAAATAGCTCTTTTACCTGAAACCGGGTGCAACTTCAACGGAAATGTGTGACTAAAGGTCGGAGATGTTCTCTCTCTCTCCCCCCCCCCCCCCCCCCCCCTCCTCCGAGAGTGGTATGTCTGCTGGTTATCAAATCCGGAATAAGAAGGTGAAGGACTTGGCCAAGAAGTTAGAAGGGACCTGTGGCGCAGCAGCTAGTGGAAAGATGGCAGAGGGGGGGGAGGGCCAGTGCAAGTACCATAGCCCCAGATGGAACAGTTTATGGCCTTCATCAAGGAAGGGTTCCGCCAGCAGAGGAAGGCGATGCAGGAGGATCGCTTGAAGACCATCGAAGGGGCTGTGGCACCCCTGAAAGGATCGATGGTGGCGGTGGAGAAATGCTTGGAGGCACAGGGGTAGCAGAGCTGAGAGGTTGCGAGGGTGATGTCGGACTACAGCGATCAGGTGGTGGCATTGGAGGTGGAGGTGGGGCTCTTAGGAGACCGTTGCAATACGTTGAGTGCAAAAGTGGATGAGCAGGAAAATAGGTCGAGAAGGCAGAATCTGCGGATAATGGGCATGCCTGTAGGAGTGTAAGGTAAGAGTGCCATGAGATACGCTTCGAGGATGCTGGTGGGGGTGCTGGGCAGGGCCCTTGAGGTGGACAGAGCATACAGGTCTCTGAGGCAGAAGCCTAGAGCAGGGGAGTTGCCGCGGGTGGTGATCATGAAGCTCCACAAGTGCGTGGAGAAGAGGAAGGTTCTGTAGTGGGCCAGAGAAAAGCGTAACTGCTCATGGGAGGGGAACAAGGTCCGAATATACCAGGACATTGGAGCTGAGCTGATGAGTGAGAAAATGGGATTTGTGAGCGCCTAGGAAGTGAGGGACCCAGGTGGGAGATATGTGACAGTGAGTGGGGTATTAGAAGGGATGCCGGTGGTATCAGTGAATGTGTAAGCATCAAAGGTTTTATGAGGGGGTTGTTGGAAGCAATCCCGGACTTGGACACACACCAGTTGATTATGGGAGGAGATTTCAATTGTGTCCTAGAGCCGAGGACAGATGGGCCAAGCCCCAGATTAATGGGGAGAATACGAATGGCAAAGGAGCTGGGTGGGTTTATGGAAAAGATGAGTATGGTTGACGTGTGGCGCTTCAAGGTCACGGGGAAGGGAGTATTATTTTTTCTCGTGTATAGGGTGTATTTAAGAATCCAACTTTTTTATGGTGAGCCAGGAGGTATTGGTTGGGGTGGAGGGGGCAGAATGCGTGGGGATAGTGATCTTGGACCATGCACCCCATGGCTGGAGATTCGGCTTAAATCGGGAGGGAGTAGAGGCCGGGGTGAAGGCTCGATTCGGGGTTGTTGGCAGATAGAGGGTTTTGTAATAAAGTGCGGGCTGTGTTTAAAGATTATGTAGAATTGAACCAAATTGGGGAGCTGTCGGCAGCCACATTTTGGGAAGAGCTAAAAGCAGTGGTCCGAGGGGAGATTATCTCGTTCAAGACACATGAGAATAGGGAAATGAGGGAGGAATATGAACGGCTAATGAATGAGATAGTGGAGGTAGATGGGGAGTACTCAAGGGTGCCCACCACAGAGTGATTGGCAAGGAGGAAAAAATACACAGGCAATTTTGTAGGTTGACGATAGGGAGGGTGGTAAGACAGCTGCGTAGGGCAAGAGGGGTGCAGTACGAATACGGGGAGAAGGTGAGTCGAATGTTAGCGCATCAGCTACGGAGGCAGGCGGCGTCCAGGGAAATATTGAAGATACAGACTGAGGCAGGGATGTGAAAATCGCTTATTGTCACAAGTAGGCTTCAAATGAAGTTACTGTGAAAAGCCTCTAGTCGCCACATTCCGGCGCCTGTTTGGGGAGGCTGGTACGGGAATTGAACCATGCTGCTGGCCTGCCTTGGTCTGCTTTCAAAGCCAGCCATTTAGCCCTGTGTGGTGTTGGAGCCGGGTTAGGTGGGCAATGTTTATTATAAGTAGCTGTACAGGAGGGACCGGGGGTGGGGGGTGAAAAGGGGGCCTTGGAACTGTCCTTAGATGAACTGGAGTTTCCACAGCTGGAGGAAGAGAAGAGGCAGGCGCTCGAGGAGCTCCTGGGGCTGAGGGAGGTGTTGGACAGTATAAAGGGTATGAAGTCAGGGACGGCCTTGGGGCCTGATGGTTACCCGGCGGAATTTTATCAGGAGTTTGCGACGGACCTGGCACCACATCTCTTGGCGTTTAACGAGGCGTTGGAGAAGGGGAGTTGCTGGAGATGATGACGCAAGCAAGTGGTGTCCTTGGACGTGGAGAAGGCATTCGACCGGGTGGAGTGATGGTATCTGTTTGAGGTCCTGGGAAGTTACGAGTTAGGACCGAAGTTGGTGGCACCGATGGTGAGTGTGTGGACCAATGACATGGATTCACAGCACTTTGAACTGCTCAGGGGTGCCCGCTGTTGCCGTCGCTGTTTGTGCTGGTTCTAGAGCCTCTGGAAATGCCTCTTAGGAAGTCGGCAGAGTGGCGAGTGATTACGAGGGGACAAAGGGAGCATTGGGTGTCGCTATACGTGGACAGCCTACTATTGTATGTTTCAAACCCTCTGGAGGGCGTGGTGAGGATCATGGGCCTGTTGGGGAAGTTTGGGGCATTCTCAGGATATAAGTTAAATGTAGGGAAAAGTGAAGTGTTCCCGGTGAATGAGCTGGTTCGCTGGCCAATCTGGGGCTGCGAAAAGTTGGGGAGATTTTGGGTGGGTGTGTTCGGCACTAACAAGGACACTGGGGGTGGAGGTAGAGCCGGACCCATTGATGGCGATATTTGGGATGGAGGGGAGGAAGGCCGATGTTGTGGCCTTCACCTCTCTGATTGCCCGGAGACGAATTCTGCTGGAGTGGTGGTCAGCAACGCCACCGGGGGTGGCGGCCTGGCTGGGGGACTTGTCCGACTTCCTTCGGTTGGAAAACATTAAGTACGAATGAAGGGGTTCAGTGTGGGGCTCCGTGGTAAGGTGGGGGTGTTCGTGTCCGTGTTTGAGGAGCTGTTCGTGGTGGTGGGGGGGGAGGGGCGGTGGTAACGGGTAGGGAGGGAGGAGTATGTTGAGAAAGGGGAGAATTTGTACAAACTATAGTGGTGTGTGTGGAGTTTGTTCCCTGAATTGTTTGTGTTTTGTAACTTTTTATATATGTTTGGAATAAAATACATTTAAGAAAAAAAAATGGCCCAATAAAAAAAGCCCCAGGTCTTTGCACCTGAGAAGTTTGAAGATGGATGTAGTTTTTCTACAGGAGATCCATTTGAGAATCAAGGATCAAACAGGGTTGTGGAAGTGATGGGTGAGGCAGTTATTTCTCTCGGGTTTTGATTGTCGGGTACGGGGGCCACTGTGTTGATTAATAAGAAAGTGGCTTTTCCGAATATATCAGCAGACCCAGGTGGGCGGTATGTAATCATCAGTGGGTCATTGGCAGGTATGCTGGTGGTGTTGGTCAATGTGTATGCACTGAACTGGAACAACACAGCATTTATTAATAAGGTACTGGCATCAATACCAGATCTTGATTCAAATCAGCTAATAATGGGGGGGGGCACTTCGATTGTGTTTGGATCTTAGGTTGGATATGTTGTGTCGTAAGCTCATTGATTGAGGGTCGCAAAGGAGCTACTGGTGTTCGTGGAACACAGTGGGGGGGGGGGGGGGTGGGAGGTGCAGACACATGGAGATTTAGGTTTCCGAGGAATAAAGAGTTTTCTTTTTTTCTCCCCACATCCGTTGGGTTTACTCCCAGATCGCCGACTTTGTGGTGGATAGGCCTCTTCTGCCTGGGGTGAGGGGGGTGTGGTATTCTGTGATCGTTGTGTCGGATCATGCTCTGCATTTTGTTGGAGCCTGGCCACTCTGTGACCCCCATGGAGACTGGACATGGCGTTGCTCGTGGATAAGAGTTTTTATGAGCGTGTATCCTCTGCTATTGGGGAGTATGTTGAGTTCAACTGGAATGACTCTGGTACGTGACTTTTTATGCAGGAGCTTCCTTAATTTCCCCTGGTACTGTTGCCTTTCTTTAGGGACAGGGTCCTGTCCTAGGCCGAGCTAGGGGAGGGTAAGCTTTTGGATGTCTATAGGCACATGTTGGCGAAGGGGCAGGCATCGTTGGAGGAAGTAAAGAGGAAGTGGGAGTGAGAGCTGGGTTTGGTCTTTGAGGAGGAAGTGTGGAATGAGACTCTTTACAGGGTCAACTTCACCTCCTCGTGCAAGGTTTCAGCCTGATCCAGTTCAAGGTGGTGCACAGGGCGCACCTAACTAGGGAGGGTATGAGTGGGTTCTTCTCGGAGGTGGAGGATCGGTGTGAGCGGCGAATCACGTGTCATCCCTGGGCCTTGTCCAAAGTATGCTCGTTTCTGGATCTCCTTTTTTGATGCAATGTCAGGGATTTTGGGTGCTCAGCTGGAGCTGTGCCCGTTTGTGGCTATTTTTGGAGTATCGGACTCACCGGTGCTGCAGACGGGGACGAGGGTAGATGTCCTTGCCTTTGCCTCACTAATAGCCCAGAGGTGAGTTCTGCTTGGGTGGCGGTGCCTGGTGCTGCCTAGGGTCTCTGCCTGGTTGGGGGACCTGATGGAGTTTTGCATCTTGAGAAGATCAAGTATACCATGAGGGGGTCAGCGGAAGGATTCTACTCGAGGTGGCAGCCCTTCATCTGCTTTTTCAGGGAACTGGTTACCATCGGCTACAGTGGGGAGGGGAGGTCTTTTTATTTTTATTGAGGTTCTGCTTTCTATATGGGGGGGTGAGGGGGGGGGGAAGGGAGAGGGTGAATGTGGGTTTGGTGGCTGTTATTTTGACATAGTACAGGGTTGGGATTTGCTGTATTTTCTTTATTACAATGAAAATCTTGTTTGAATAAAAATATATATTTTTAAATCAGCATCTGCCACACACCTTTGAGCTAAGCAGCACTAGAAAAGTGAAGAAATCCATCCTCTGGACAACAATGGAATGATTCTACACCAAGTCAGGATTCAGTGGTTGTATAAGTCCGTATGGGAATTCTGAAAAACTGCTGAATTCATCAATGCGCTGTTTCGGGATGACATGCTTCACATACAGATTTTTGCAAGCTTGTAATTTTTTCTATTCAAAGAAAAGGTGCACAATATGTTGAGGCAATTGTGAGGTTCGATGTTTCACTGTCCAGGGGCGTAGCTTCACAGGATTTCTGTGCCAATTTGCCATTTGCATTTGAAATGCTGGATTTCATTGCCAGCCAGCAGGGTGCCATCTTGGTCCAAGACAGCCGCATTCCCTAGCTACATGCTTGTTGTTGGATGGAAATTGAGGCCTCAGTACTTTGCATAAACTGTAAAGCTGCTCCAGAGAATTCCTGGTTCTGTTAGCTGCAACATACTTGTCCAAAATTGATGTCTGCTCCTGGACACTTCCTGTGAGGAGAGTTGGCATGGCTGGCACCGACCCCGAGTTTATTCCAGAAGCCTGCCTGCAAGTCCTGCATTTGGCTGGAAAGGATGGGAGGGGGGGGGGGATGGGAGGGGGGGGGGGGGGGGGGGGCAGCTGCTCCAAGTCTGCCCACTTGGTCTGCAGGCAGTGCTGCTGCAGGGCAAAGATCTGCTGGCACTTCATCTGGGCGTTAAGATAAGGCCCATTGGGAGTGCACTGTTTCTATCCTACGCCACCTTCTATTTGTCAATCTCGGGTCCTGATGCAGACGACCGTTTAGCCCACCTTAGATTATCCACCGAGGAAAAACAAAGTTCTTTTGGTTGCAGCATGTAAAGCATTCTGCAGTCTGCTTCACAAATGTTCAGAAATTCTATAGTGTTCGCATTAGAGGATGAATTAATTCAGGATTAGATCTGTCCTCAACAATAAGGTTACTGAACCATCAAAATCAGTGCTCAAGATTTACTGAGTATGTGAGCATTTGTAATAATCCTTAAGCATTCCCTTTAAAATATAGTACCTAGAATCATTCCGGGCAATGACGATTAGATGATTCAATTCCTCGTTATGTGCTCTTGTATAATTTTTTTCTCACCAGTACTGCATGACAATCAGCATGTCTGTACATTATTTGATTTTGTCAAAAAATTAATAACTATTAATGAGAAACTAACAAGGTGTTTGTACATTTACCAACAACTGTTACTGAGCTGCCTTTCTCATTTAAGAACTCCTTTTCCATTTAGTTAGATATCAGTTTGCATTCTTATTTTGTTACCCTGTTACATATTTTTGCATATAATTACTGTTTGACCATGTGAACCTGTTGCCCATAAGCTTGCCTTTGATTCAACATTCCTCGGCATGATCCTGGACCTCTACATAAATTTCAATTAATAAGATAATATTTTGCATAATGTCAGCAAACGCTAGCTGGCATTCTTGTACACATGCTCTTTGAGGTGATTCACGAAGACATACTAAATTCCTGCTTTTATAAGAATTAATCTCACTTCAAAAGTTCAGTGGTCGCCATCTTAGAATTTATTTGTAGCTGTGTTTAATTAATTTCCGGCATTGCAATTTAAAAATGATATTACGCCACTTATCAAAGATTAAAAGTTAACGTGACTACTGTACCAAAGCACTTCATATCAGTGTAGATAGTGAGAAACTTCCCATTGGTGGCAGGACCAAGAACCAAGGTACACAGATTTAAGGTAATTGGCAAATGGTGACGAGGGAAATGTTTAGGAACTGGACCAAACTGCTTGTGAGTGTGATGGAGGCAGACTCAATCATGGCTTTTAAAAGGGAATTGGGTCACTGTCTGGAAAGGAAAGGGATAAGGGAAAAAGGCGATGCAGTGGCACTGGATGAATTGTTCTTTCAGAAAGCCAATATGGCATGACAGGCTGACTATCGACCATCTGTGCCGTAACCATCTGTGATTCTATAACAAATAATAGTATTGAGATACGATATGGTTTAATCTCATACAGGTTTGTGTTTGGCAGAAAGAACTACAGCAATACCCTATCTCATATAAAATACATGGGGCTGGATTCTCCGTACCCGACGCCAAAATCACGACCGGCGCTGGGGTGGAGAATGCATTTCCACGCATGGAATCGGGACCGGCACCGGTCCCTCGATTCTCCGGCCCCTGAAAAGCAGAGTACCCGGGAAGTATGCCGCGCCGTGTATCACCCACCTGCGGCCATTGCCAGAGGTCCGCCCTGCTATTCTCCTCCCCTGACCGGCCAAAGTCCCGACGTGTGGATCTAATCTGGTCCTGTCGTTCGGGATACTCGCGTGATGGCTGCGGACTCGGTCTGCGGCTGTCGTGATCGGGGCGGGCCGATTGGAGGGCGGGGGGGCTGCCTCATAAGGGACCAGGGTATTTTGGGGCGGGTGGTCCGGTTCGGGCGCGCGGCCGATCGGGGGCACTGTTTACGCGGTCCAGCTCCGCGGTCTGAGTCCGCCATGGAGCACAGAACGGCTGCTGAAGGCCGCCGCCATGTGCATGCACGGCCTCTGACCCAGAGGTACGGGGGCCCATATCTGCAGCTGGAGCTTCGAGCTTCACAACCGGTCTCTGATAGCCCCCTGCAGGGCTGTGAATATGTGGCCTTTTACACCAGTTTTTCTAGTATGAAAGGCCACAATTTTCATGACGGTGTGGGGACATAGTCCCTGAAACGGAGAATCTAGCCCATGAAGTACATAAACAGAATGAATTTATTTTTCTTTTGTGGCATTGATACTGCGGACTTTTTGGTCACAATTCTCCATGTTTAATAATTTATATATCCTGGTTGTTTTGTATTTATGTTGGTTAGGCTGGGAGGCACTTAAATGACAGACACAACATGATATGAGAGCGTGATGTGAATAAATGTGGAGTTTGGCAGCCTATTTGCCTGTTTTTCAAATGTTACATTTATAATTTTTTTCTCTCCCTTATTTGAGCTGACATCATCCGATTTGGTTGGGAGGGAGGAAGAGTTCATTGCGCTGTTCACTTGTCCGACATTCCAGCATTGATGCATTGTTATTCCCTCAGGAGATGTGCTTGTGAGGTTATTTAAAAGATCCTTTTTTCATGATGCCGTTTCAATCCTGACATCGTACTGTCACCCATAATTGGCAAAATGCTTTTCAGGCCATTACAAAGAGCTGATGGTTTATCTTTAATATTTCAAAATTTAACCTCTATTGTGCTTTGCTTTATAACTTCGAAGGAAATACACCTTTCATTGTGATATTCCATATCTCGGTTTTTTATTATACTGTCTTGAATGCAAGTTGGAGCTTTTAATGCTTAACCAGGAACTACACTTAGTGCACGTTGCAGCCCACTGTGTGTTGCCATTGTTTTACAGCAGGACAAATACAGAAGGCTAAAATAGTAATTGTTGACTCAGCTCAGGCTATTTTCAGCATGATCTGGTAAGGTGGTTTTTAGCTCTCTGAATTCAGTGCTGCTGAAAGATGAGCCACCAGAATGCATAAAGAAGTGCAGCTCCGTGCATTCCCATCCTGTGGACGTGAGTGGTAAGTTGAGACAGTTCTGTTCTGTTTTTATGAAATGGGTATGTTCCAATGCTAATTTGTAAGGTTTTTTCAGTATGGGTGGGCAGCATTTCATGTCAATTTTAACACCATATAAGAGACTATAGTCCATATCACTTGTGGTATAAATCACTGGACGTATGAATAGTTGAGAGTGAGTAATAACACTAATGTACTCCAGGACTCTGATGCAGTTTCTGTAAAAGGTTGTAATTTAATCTGTCCGTCATATTGCAATATAAGATGATGGTACAAATGATAAATAAAAAGGATACACAAATTACTTGAGTTGGTAATATAATTACTTTCCAGTTGAGGGACAGATATACCGTGACTGGTTATGTCTTTGTCTCTATATTTATAGTAAATATATTTTAATCCATGTGTTACTTTTCTGTCTGTAGTAATTAGTAAATGATTTTCATGCCATATTTGTGTTGTATAACACTCTCCTGGGGAGGCAGTGGTAAAGTTGTATTGCTGCTGGACTAGTAATCCAGAGACTCAGGCAGGTGGTGGAATTTGAATTCCATAAAAAAAATCTGGAATTAAAAGTCTAATGATGACCATTGTCAATGGTCATAAAAACATCTGGTTCACTCGTCCTTTAGGGAAGGAAATCTGCTGTTCTTACTGGCCTACATGTGACTCCAGAAGACAGCAACGTTGGCTCTTCAATGCCCTCTGAAATGGTCTAGCAAGCCTCTCAGTTGTATCAATCTGCTAAAAACAATCTCAAAGGAATGAAGCCGGGTGGACCACCCGGCAATGACTTAAGCAGCGGAAATGACAATGGCAAACCCAGCCCTGATGGCCCGGCAAAGTCCTCCTCACTAACATCTGGAGGCTTGTGCCAAAATTGGGAGTGCTGTATCACAGACTGTTCATAATCATCCTACAGGACCAAACATTACAGACAACGTCCCAGACACCACCATCATTCCTGGGTATGTCCTGTTCCACCAGCATGACAGTATTGATAGGATTCTACTGCATAGTCCTTGTAGAAACAATGTCTCGTCTTCACATTGAGGATACTCTCCATCATGTGTGGCACCACCAGCCTGCTAAATGGGCTTTCAAACCGATCTAGCCACTTAAGACAGTGTGATGCTGTGGACCATCAGCAGCAACAGAATTGTATATAGCCACAATCTGTAACCTCATGACCTGGCATATCCTACATTCTACTATTACCACCAAGCTAGGGGATCAATCCTGATTCAATGTGAAGTTCAGGAGGGCATGGCTGGAGTAGCGCCAGGCATACCTAAAAAAGAAGCGTCAACCTGGTGAAGTTGCAACACAGGACTACTTGTGTGCTGAACAGTGTAAGCAGCAAGTAACAGGCAGCTAAGTGATTCTACAGCCAAAGGATCAGATCTAAGCTCTGCAGTCCTTCCACACCCACCCATGAAAGGTCGTGGACAATTAAACAACACAAATATCCATCTTTAGCTACTTCTTCAATGACTATCCTTTCATCAGAAGGTCAGAAGCATGGATGTTCGCTGATGATTACACAATGTTTAGCTCCAATCGCAACACTTCAGACACTGAAGCAATCCATGTCTATATGCAACAAAACCTGGACAATATCCAGACTCATGCCACAAAGTACGAGGCAATGAGCATTTTGAACAAGAGAGAAGTGTGATGGAATACTCTCCACTTACCTGGATAAAAACTCAAGAAGCTGAATACCATTTAGGATAAAGCAGTCCATTTGATAGGCTCCCCTCCCATTAACATTCACTCCCTCCACCACTACTGACGCACTGGCAGCAGTGTGTACCAGCTACAGGATGCACTGCGTGAACAGACTAATGCTTCTTAACCAGCACCTTACAAACCCACAACCACTACTATCTAGAAGGACAAGGGCAAAAGACGCATGGGAACTCCCACGTGGAAGTTCCCGTCCAAACCACTCACCACTCCGACTTGGAAATATATTGCCCTTCATTCACTGTCACTAGACCAAGATCCTGTAACTCCCTCCCTAGCAGCACTGAGTGTCCTTACACCACATGGACTTCAGCGGTTCAGGGAGCTAGCTCATCACAATCTTTTCTAGGGCGATTTGGGATGCTCAATAAAAAAAGTTTGCAAGTTGCACCCTTCATTTAATTGGCTGAAGTTTTGAATTCACAAAATGGCAATAAGTTACAACTGATACAGGACAAACAAATCATGCAGCAAGGAAGAATAATGGCTACTAATCAATAATTTCAAGCATCAGGGGCAGCAGGGTAGCGCAGTGGTTAGCAGTGTTGCCTCACGGCGCCAAGGTCCCAGGTTCGATCCCGGCTTTGGGCCACTGTCCGTGTGGAGTTTGGCCATTCTCACCGTGTTTGCGTGAGTTTCACCCCCACAACCCAAAGATGTGCAGGGTGGGTGGATTGGCCACACTAAATTGCCCCTTAATTGGAAAAAATGAATAAGGTACTCTAAATTTATCAAAAAAAAATTCAAAAATCAGCAGTTAAATACTAAAGGAGCCAGTGAAATTGGTCCAAATATTTTTTTGAAATATGAAGATTTAGTCCTAAGTTGTGAAGAGTGATAAAGGTGAAATTATACGTTTGCCTTCAGGGCAATGGTGAATTTAAAATGTCTAACAAAGATGGAATGAAGCTCAATAGTTTTTGGTATCATTACTCCTGAGCTAAGGAGACTTGCCGCATTGCACATTAGTTTTTAACATGCATTTGTAGCGACAATGGGCAAGACCCCCCCCTCAGACAGTATCCACTCTGGAACTTGCTGTAAACCTCCAGAGCAGCCTTTGAAGTAATTTCTCAAGATACAATCATGACTTTACTTCACAAATACTTCAATGGGTATAAGTAATTTGAGAGATTTTGAAAGGTAGTAGATAAATGCTAGTTCTTTAAAAGTAATTCAATTTTTAAAAAAGTCACTGAAACAGCAAATCGTGAACGTGTCATTTTCTGATAACTTCAATATTATATATATTATATACATACCTAGAGTGGACATAAGTGAGTGGAGATGTAGCTTTTCACTGTTTTTATTGTGAATGGTTCTCTCAACTACATATTATTTATATTTCCTGGTGTAGGCATTAACATATTAGCACATGTAAAGCATTGGTTAGCTAACAGGAAACAGAAACTTGGTGTTTTTCGGGTTGACGAATTGTAACTAGTGGAGTACTGCAGAGATCAGTTCTGGGGCCTCAACTATTTATTAACTCTGACTTGCATGAGGAGACCAATTATGTATGGTAGCTAAACTTACTGGTGACACCAACATAGTTGAGAAAGTATGTTATCAGAGGATGTATGTTAGGGAGGGAGTGCTGCGGAGGTTTACCAAGCTGATTCCTGGGGTGGCGGGACTGTCATGAGGAGAGACTAAATCAATTAGGATTATATTCATTGGAGTTTAGAAGGATGAGAGGGGGGGATCTTATAGGAACGTATAAAATTCCAACAGGATTAGATGGTAGATTCAGAAAGAATGTTCCCGATGGTGGGGGAGTCCAGAAATAGGGGTCATAGTTTGAGGATAAGAGGTGAACGTTTTAGGTTTGAGGTGAGGAGAAATTTATTCACCCAGAGAGTGGTGAATCTGTGGCTTTCACTACCTCAAAAAGTAGTTGAGGTGAAAACATTGTGTAATTTCAAGAAGGAGTTAAATATTAAATATAGGTCTTGGGGCTAAAGTGATCAAGGGTTATGGGATGGGAAGGCAGGATCAAGGTATTGAAATTGATGATCCACCATGATAATGAATGATGGAGCAGGCTCAAAGGGCCGAATGACCTTCTGCTATTTTCTATGCATGTTTCTATGTAAAATGCCAACGAAAGGATACAGATAGGTTGAGTAATTGGGTAAGGTAAAAACATTTGACAACTGGAATGTGACTTGAAAAAATGTGAACTTATCCATTTTGGCAGAAAGAATAGAAATGAAGCTGCTGATTAAATGGTGAGAGATTGAAGTACAGAGGGATCTGGGCAATCTGGTACATGAAATGCAAAAAGTTAGAATGCGGGTGCGGGCCGGCATGGTGGCGCAGTGGTTAGCACTACTGCCTCACAGAGCTGAGGACCCGGGTTCGATTCCAACCCCCGGTCACCGTCTGTGTGGAGTTTGCACATCCTGTGTCTGCATGGGTCTCGCCTCCAGAACCCAAAGATGTGCAGTGTAGGTGGATTGTCCACGCAAAATTACCCCTTAATTGAGAAAAAAAGGAATTGGGTACCTTAAATTTCAAAAAAAGAATGCAGGTGCAGCAGGTGATCAGGAAGGCAAATTAAATGTTGCCGTTTTTTGCAAGGGAAATGGAAGCTACCTGGAAGGGAAATTTCACTGCAGGTGTTCAGTGAGACCTCTTCTGGAGTACTGTGTATTGGCCTTGGTGAGACCTCTTCTGGAGTACTGTGCACCGTTTTGGTATCCTTTTAAAAAAGTTTTGAGTACCCAATACATTTTTTTCCTGTTAAGGTGCAATTTAGTGTGGCCAAACCTACTCTGCACATCTTTGAGTTGTTGGGGTGAATGTGCAAACTCCACATGAACAGTAACCTGGGGCCAGGATCGAACCAGGGTCCTCAGCGGCGTGAGGCAGCAGTGCTAACCACTGTGCCACCGTGCCGCCTGAGTGTTGGTATCCTTAATTGAAAAGGATATACTGGCAGCGGCTCATAGAAGATTCACTCGATTCATTTGTGGCAAGAAGAGACTTATGAAGCAAGATTGAACAGATTTGGCCTGTATGGATTGGAATTTAGAAGAATGAGAGGTGATCTTATTGGAAAAATATAGGATCCTGGGGCAAGGTTGTGCAGTGCTGTGCCGAGAAAACAGAAGCGCTCCTACGTGACTGCTTGGAGACAGTGGACTGGTCCATATTTAAGAACTCAGCGACCAAGCTAAATGAGTATGCCACCACCGTCACATATTTCATCAGCAAATGTGGCGACGATTGAGTGACAAAGAAAGCAGTACATTCCCCAACCTGAAACCATGGCTTAATCGGGAGATTGACTCCCTACTGAAGGACAGGTCTGAGGCATTCAAGTCTGGTGACCCTGACCTATAAATGAAATCCAGGTACAACCTCCGCAAAGCCAACCGGGATGTCAAGAGAGAATATCAGACCAAGCTAGAGTCACAGACTAGCGTTACAGATTCTTGTCGGTTGTGGCAAGGCCTAAACACCATAACAGGCTACAAAGCGAAGCCGAGCAGTATCTCCGGCAGCAGAGCACCCCTCCCCGATGAACTCAATACATTCTATGCTCGCTTCGAGCAGGAAACTATCGATCCGCTGTTGAGTGCCCCAACAGCCCAAAACACATCCATACCCACTGTCACAGCTTCCGAAGTCAGATCGCCTTTCCGGAAAGTGAACCTTCGGAAGACAACGGGTCCGGATGTGATCCCTGGTCGTGCACTCAGAGTCTGCGTGGACCAGCTGGCAGATGTGTTTGTGGACATCTTTAACATGTCCCTACTCCGCTCAAAGGTCCCCACCTGCTTCAAGAAGACCACCATCATACCGGTAACCAGGCAACATGCCTCAATGACTACTGTCCGGTGGCCCTGCCATCAATCGTAATGAAGTGCTTTGAGAGGTTGATCATGAAGCGCATCAACTCCATACTCCCAGAACACCTTGATCCACTGCAATTCGCATACCGCTGCAACCGGTCCACAGCAGACGTCATCTCTCTGACCCTACACTCATCCCTAGAGCATCTCGACAACTAGGACTCCTACATCAGACTCATATTTATTGACCACAGCACCGCCTTCAACATCAATTCCATCTGCAAGTTTGCTGACGACACAACTATAGTGGGTCGGATCTCGAATAACGAAATAACGACGAGTCAGAATACAGGAGGGAGATAGAGAACCTAGTGGAGTGGTGCAATGACAACCATCTATCCCTCAATGCCAGCAAAACTAAAGAGCTGGTCTTTGACTTCATGAAGCAAAGTACTGTACACAACCCTGTCAGCATCAACGGGGCCGAGGTGGAGATGGTTGACAGCTTCAAATTCCTAGGGGTGCACATCTCCAAAAATCTGTCCTGGTCCACCCACGTCGACGCTACAAGAAAGCATAAAAGCGCCTATACTTCATCAGGAAACTAAGGAAATTCGCCATGTCCATACTGACTCTTACCAACTTTTACAGATGCACCATAGAAATCATCCTATCTGGCTGCCTCACAGCCTGCTACGGCAACTGCTTGGCTCAACCGCAAGAAATTTCAGAGAGTCGTGAACACAGCCAGTCCATCACCCGAACCTGGCTCTCGTCCATTAACTCGAGCTACACCTCCCACTGCCTTTGGAAAGCGGGCTACATAATCAAAGACCCTTCCCACCCAGCTTACTCACTCTTCCAACTTCTTCCATCGGGCAGGAGATACAAAAGCCTGAAAACACGCACAAACCGATTCAAAGACCGCTTCTTCCCCGCTGTTACCAGTCTCCTAAACGACCCTCTTATGGACTGACCTGATTAATAATCCTGTATGCTTCACTTGAACCCGGTGTCTATGTATTTATATTGTTTTGCCCTTTTATGTATTTTCTTTTTATTTTATTTTCATGTACTAAATGATCTGCTTGAGCTGCTCGCAGAACAATACCTTTTACTGTACCTCGGTACACGTGACTATAAACAAATCCAATCCAAGTTGACAGGGCTGGACACAGGGTGTTTCCCCTTGAGGGGAGACTAAAACCAGGGGACACAGTTTATGAATAAGATAGGGCAGCATGGTGGTTAGCACTGCTGCCTCACCGTGCCAGGGGCCTGGGTTCAATTCCCGTCTGGGTTCACTGTCTGTGGAGTTTGAACGTTCTCCCCGTGTCTGCGTGTATTTCCTCCGGGTGCTCCGATTTCCTCCCACAGTCCAGAGATGTGCAGGTTAAGTGAATTGGCCATGCTAAATTGCCCCTTGAAATGCAAGTTACGGGGATAGGACGGGATGGACAGGGGAGTGTAAATGGGTAGCTCATTGAAAAGGGTAACAGGAATTCCCGCCCCCTCTTCCCCAACAACAGCCCCCACTTATCTCGCTACCACCCCGGTACCGTACCTGCCTCCTTTCCAACTTACCGCCACCTCCTCTTCCCCCCCCCCCCCCCCCAAAAAAAACTGTCGACTCAAACTCAATACTCTTTAAAGTAGTCTATAAACAGCTTCCACTCAGTGAATCCCCCCGTCCATGCCTTGAATGGCAAACTTAATTTTTTCCAAATGCAGGAATTCTGCCAAATCGCCCACCCATACTCCTGCCTTTGGTGGCTCCAAGCCCCGCCTTCACAGTAAAATCTGTCTCCGGGCTAGCAGGGAGGCAAAGGCCAAGGTGTCAGCTTCTCCTCCCATCTGCACACCTGGATCCTCCGCTCCAAATATTGCCACCTCCGGACTCTGAGCTACCTCTACTCCCAAAACCTTTGTCATTCCGTCAGAAAATTCCTTCCAAAACTCCCATAAACTCGGACGCACCCAAAACGTATGTTCGTGGTTCGCCGGCCTTCCCCGCACATCGTCCGCACCTATTCTTCACTCCCGAAAAGAAGTGACTCATCTTTCACACCGTCATATGGGCTTATACACCACCTTGAATTGGATAAGACTTAGCTTAGCACACAATGAGAATGCATTCGCTCTCCGCGGAGCTTCCCTCCACACTCCGCCCCCCCTCAACTCCTCCTCCCACTTGTGCTTTTCCTTCTCCACGGGCACACACTCCATTTCCATCAGCTGCCCATACATGTCCACAACCTTGCCCGCCCCAATTCAATTTTATCCTCAGACAGAAGCTTATCCTGCAGCACCGGGAACGACTGCACCTATTAAAGTCCCTAATCTGCAGATACCTGAACCTATTCCCCTTTGATAACTGGTACGTCTCCTCGAGCTCTTCCCAGTCTACAAACCTTCCTCCCACCAGTAAGTCCCTGAAATACACCGGTCCCAAACCTTCAGTGGTGATACCACCACCGGACTCGGCCAATCCCGAGAGGAGTGCCAACAACAGTGCCCTCAAGCTGGTCCCCTTACACGAGGCTGCCTTTACACCCCCCCCCCCCCCCCCCCCCAAATGACCACTCCTCCACTGCCCATTTCCTAGCCATTGCAGTGTTTGCTGCCCAGTAGTAATTCAACTGGATTGAATAAAAGTCTAATGATGACCATGAAACTTGCCGATTGTCATTTAAAAAAACCACCCTGTCTGATTCTCAAATGTCCTTTAGGGAAGGAAATCTGCCATCCTTACCTGGATGATAGATGACTCCAGATCCAAAGGAATGTGCTTGACTCTTAAAGCCCCCTCATGGGCAATAAATGCTGGCCCAGCCAGCGATGCCCACATCGTATGAAAGAATAAAATGTAAAAACAAATATTGTGTGGGAATGACATCCCCACATTTACTAAATTATTTTTTCTGGGCTGGTTGTTCAGTAATTATGATGGAGTGCATTTTTAAAAATTCACCTCATTGATGAAGACTAAACATTTTCACCTGGTTTTGTGTCTGCAAAGACTCCACGTACCTTGTAAAAAAACATGATATCACTGACAGGAACTTCCTCAGTTCTGCATTAATTTGTGCATGTATCAAGAAAGAAGTTGTTGTCAGTTTTACACACTAATGACAATGAGCGCTAACTGTTTTACTGTTATGTGAGCTGACAGATTCTGGGCCAGTATTTAGCAGTCTGTTTAGATTTAATATTTTTTTAAAAGCCATTTAAAAAATTGGCTTGTTTTAGTTGACCTTTAACCCCAGTTTTATACTCTGGCTTAAATTAAATCCATACAGCTACTGCGTGTGTTCTATTTAAATATCACCAGATATTTGATGATATGTATTTTCACATTCAGCTCATTATTGAAAATTGAACATTAAACTTTGACCACAACAAAGAATGTGACAATTTGCTCAACAGTAAAGAAACAGTCTGTAAGTGTCTTTATTTGTTCAATTTCTGTTTGATTCAATTGGGCCATGCAGCTTGCTATGGTCTTGTTGAAGACAGAAAATGAAAGCAACCTCAAACCTATTTGATTTTAGAGTTAATCCATTTTATTCTGTGCAATACCTGTCAGGGTTGGAGTATCAGCTCACAAATGCAGGATAAAACCTCCAGGCTGATGTCACTTGACAGGAAAACATTTATGTCACCTCGAAACGGAAATTCCCTTCTCATTTGTCAAATTTATCTTGTGTTTATTTGGAGATAGTGGGGGTGTGTGTGTATGGGGAGGAGGGGTGCTAATTCCATGGGTGCATCAGCTGCTTAACCAGAATGCTGTATGACCCAGAAGGATGTGTACAGTGATAGCAAATTTGCATGGCCGTATGTTATGCTTTTGCCTGTGCTTTGAATTACTCCTCGGATTGGAATCCAAGGATGAAATCCCTCTCTAATTTATTAAAATCTGCCCCATAAAAGTCATTTCTTGTTTAGCCCTGATCATTTTGTGGCTAAACTAAGATGATGAGTTATCATAGATCGATGTTCACATGATATGCATTCGGACCTCTTTTAAATCTTGTAAATTGCCCTTGACTAGCAGATTGATTTTCCACATCAATAAAAAATGAAATAGAAATGAACCCAGCATAAACTACAATGTTGACTGGTTTAAGGACTGCAAATTATGATTTATGATAGCATAGATAAGTTGGTGAGAGGTGAAGATAATTGTAATTGATTTCTACTTCATGTATCAACCTTTTATAAAAGTACTTTTAATCTTGTTCAAGGGCTGAGGAGACATTTCTAGTTTTTCTTCCCTTCTTCCTTGCAAGTGCTGATTCTGGCATGGATACTTACCTGGGTTGAAGGTGCCATTAAACCCCTTGTAATTGCCAGGTAGTGGTGCTTCTATGAGCTCTAATGGTAATTGTCAGCAGATTAGGAGATTACTGCAACCTAAACTCTCCTATTGTCAATGTGCACAAACTTCCCGCAGTAGTAATCAAGAACAAATGCCCTGGCAGATTTTTCCTTCAGCAAGGTTATGCAGCCCTACTGTTCGCACCTCTGCAGCTGACCTGGCTCAGGTCAGATAACTCCATATACACTCTGAACCTGAGATCTCCAATCTGATGGATTATTTGTAAATATTTGTACCTCCTAGGCTTCTAGGATGTCTTTCTTAAACCATTGTAAAGATATTTTTAAAATCAGTTTTCATTTTGTCTATTATTAAACGTGTTGACCACAGTAAGCTCCCTGAACAGTCATAGGTGATCCACATTGAACCTATGCGGATGTCGAATGCCAAGTATTTTATAAATGCACCTCATAGTCTTGTCTAAAACTGGACAATTTATCATCTGCATTGGATTTTGGCACCAATTTTACATTGGCAAGGTGATAAGCATGTCAATTCCTGTTTGACTTACTTTGAGTGCACCATGCAGCTTGCTATTGTTGGTGTGCAAGACAAAATGAAAGAAACCCCAAACCTACATGATTTTGGAGTTGGTCCATTTTTCTTCTGTTCAATTCGGGTCCGGATTGGAGTACAAGCTCCCTTTCACAAATGCAGGGTATCAGAACTATAGTTTTGACAATTTTCAGCAGCTGATCAAAGAACACTTTTGATTTCTACAGCTGTGATCATAGACCAATATTCTTGCAATAGAACTTCTCTACTGTACATAGAAAGTTAAATGAAAGTGAAACTCAGACTGGGTCGCATATTAGATGAGAGCAATTCCTTTTCATCCGTTTCTTCAAATGCAGCCTTAGATTTTGTTTAAAAAGTATTTTATCTTTAGTTTAAGGATTTGCAATGAACTGAGATTAGGAGGTGGCATTGATTGTATCCTTTTGAATAAAGAGGATGGTGGGGAGGGATGTTAAATTTATGCAACCATGGAATCCAATTTTGTGTTTGTCAGCAAAGTGGCTAATCATAAGTCTGATGAAACTTTTCTGCTGTAAATAGAAATTGTAGCTTGGTATTATAGTTTTGTAACACTTATAGTTTTGTACATTGCACCTTTCATGATCTCTGGATGGTCAAATTCCTTAACAGCCAGTGAAGCCCTTTTAAAGTGTAGTGACTATAATGTTTAGGATGCAACATATCACGCTATTTTACAAAATGACTGAATATCACATTGTTTTGATGGAGTGAATTTAATTCTTGTTCTTTTAGGTATGACAATTATAGCATCCCTTTGATCATTCAGTGAACATTAACACTTTAATTTAAACACTTTTTAATTCAAACTCCTGGATAATTTTATTTTGGTCAAAAATTGATTGCAAGTAACAGCTGCGAACAGCTCCCATCTCTTGAACTGCAAAGAGGAAGACTGAGCAATAATATGTCTTTCAATGAGAAAATACATTCAGATTCATATTCTTGCCATTTTAACTACTCCAGGACAAGAGGAAAACTATTTTGGCTTTAAAATTTGGCCACATAATGTGGAGGATGGAAACCAACATAGACTAGTTGCAGCAAGTGATCTGTTCGCATGTCATAATTCCTGTGTAATTTAGTGTGTATTATGATCCTGGACCAGACCCCAACAGTTGCTAGGATACTGAACAGAAACCCCAGTATTTTATTTCATTTAATTCCATGCACAAATAGGGAAAATTAACACAAACTTTATTGCAGACACACTATTAATAACTTTACCGTATAAATACAAATAGCTTTCAAATACCAGTCTCACAATGCTTGTCAACACAATAACCCTTTACTGCTATCTTTATTTCCACTCAAATAACCCCCAGCTCAAACTGAAATCCACTTTTAAATACTGTTAGCAGACTCCGGAATACTTGCTGTATGCCTAGGCGCTGAGGACCCGGGTTCGAATCTCGGCCCTGGGTCACTGTCTGTGTGGAGTTTGCACATTCTCCCCGTGTCTGCTTGGGTTTCACCCCCACAACCCAAAGATGTGCAGGTTAGGTGGATAGGCCATGCTAAATTGCCCCTTAATTGGAAAAAAATAATTGGGTACTCTAAATTTAAAAAAAAAGGATTACTTGCTGTCAGGGACGCCTTGGATAAAGCACTTTGAGAAAGCAATGTTCTTCAGCTTGCAAATTCTTGCCTATCTCAACTTACTGTTTATATTGCCTATCTTGTTCACAGGTAAATCTGTCACTCACTGTCTTGAAATCAGCTGTTTCTGGTCTGTCCCCAGTCAAATCTTTAACCAAACTGTATTGAGAGTCATGATGTGCAGATGCTAGTGCTGGACAGGGGTAGGCACAGTAAGAAGTCTCTTAACACCACCTTTTGAAGGAGCTGTGCTCTGAAAGTTTGTGATTTCAAATAAATCTGTTGGACTTTAACCTGGTGTTGTGAGACTCCTTACTGTATTGAGAGTAGCTGCTTGTCTTCTGTTCACATCCAATCTTGAAATTAAACTGAAACTCCAACATCTGACTGATTCAGTCCTGGCTCACCCCATTAACTATCTCATCCCACCAAGCTGAATACATTGCGCCTAATGATCTATTCCCCAGGAACCCTCTTCATATAAACAAAGGTCCATTAGCTCAAATTTTTACAAAGCTTTGATTGCACCTCTTGTAGCAACAAAGCCTGGCTGCCTTGCAAACCAGGATTTTAACAAAACAGTACTGCAGCATTCACACACACACGCAGTAGTCCAGGCTTTTAACTCTTACTGCACAACTACATATAATAGAACATACCTACAATTCCTACATCCATCACTTGGGCTGTTCGATTTGCTGCTTGTGTCAAAATTACTGCTCCTGAAATAGCCAGAATTCATAAGACATTATGGAGAGGCTTACAAAGGGTTGCATAATATATATGGCGCAGAACTAGACCATTCTGCCCAACCAGTTCATGTCAACACTTACGCTCCCATTCTAAGCTTCTCCCATCTTGCCTCATCTAAATCTATCAATGAAACTATCAATTCCCTTAGCACAGTGGTTAGCACTGTTGCTTCACGGTGCCATGGTCCGATTTCAATTCCCGCTTGGGCCACTGCCTGTGATGAGTCTGCACATTCTCCCTGTGTCTGCACATTCTCCGGGTGCTCCGGTTTCCTCCCACAAATCCCAAAATACACGCTTATTAGGTGATTTGGAGATTCTGAATTCTCCCTCTGTAGATGTGGCGACTAGGGGATTTTCACTAACTTAATTGCCGTGTTAATGTAAGCCTACTTGTGACAATAATAAAGATGATTATTATTATAATTCTCTCTTAAATTCTTGCATAGCTTCCCCATAAATGTATCTGTACTATTTGTTTCCACATTCTTGCCACTCTTTGGGTAAATTTCTTCTGAATTTCCTATTAGATTTATTGGTGCGTATCTTACATTGATGGTATTTGGTTATGCTTTTCCCCCCACAAATGAACACATAATCTCTGTATCCACTCTATCAAAATCTTCCATAATTTTGAAAATATGAGGTCACCGCTAGCCTCTATTTTCAAGAGGAAAGAGACCAAGCCTGCCAATCCTTTCAAGATATGTATACTCGTACATTACTGGTATCATCCTTGTAAATCTTCTCTGTGCCTTCTCCAGTGCCTCTATATCCCTTTATAGCATAATGTGAACAGAATTGCACATAGTACTCTTGTGTGTTCTAAGCTTCAGTGTGGGTTTAGAATAACTTTCCTAATTTTCAACTCTACCCCTTTGAAATAAATCCTAATGTTTGATTTTCATTTTTATGCTCTTGATAAACTGCAGTTGAACTTTTATTGATTGGTATATTTGTACTACACAATTTCTTTGTTCCTCTACCACACCTGGACTTGCACCCTACTCTTCCAACTAAAATGTACCATCTCATATTTATCTGCGATGAACTTGATTTGTCAATTATTTTACGTTCTGCAAGCATATTAATTTCCTCCTGTAGTTTGTTGCAGTCCTCCTATTGACTCGCCACATTGCCCCACAAAGAAAAATTGGTGTCATCCGGAAATTTAGAAATTGCGTTTTGATTCCAAAGTCTAAATTGTTAACCTAAACTATCAACAGTACTGTTCCAAGCACTGATCCTTGTGGAACACCACTTCCCACCTACTCTAAGTAACTCCTTTTACTACTGCTTTCTGCCTTAAATTGTTCTAAAATTGAGAGCCACTGTGGAAAGATGTGGAATCTGTAACTTGATATTTCAGTAGGTTTTTGTCTGAGTTCGAACTCCCAGCAACCAGAACCAGGTCTGCGTGCAAGAAGAGGTGTTTAGTATGACTTCATCCCACTTCCTAGAATGTCCTCTTGCAGCTCAAGTGAAATGAGGCATTTTATCCATCTTGTAAAGTCCAGATTTGCAACGATACATGGCTGCATTCCACCTGGACCAGAATTTTTATCCCCTTTAAGTTTGATTATTCAATGACATCCCTCTTTTTCTTTTATTTGATTGCTCATCTCATCATTCATTGTCATGTTTACCTGTGGTATTATCCTGTTTATTCCTAATGGTCATATCCTTTGCACAGCCATAATTTTTCAATTGATGTGCTTGTAAAATATTTTTTGTTTTATGTTCCTTGATGACTTAATTCCATCGGCCCTCTTTGCCTTTTTAATTGTTTTTTTCGCTTCTCTCCTAATCTTTTCATATTGCCTCTGATCATGCAATTTTCTGCTGTCTGTGCACTTAACAAAAGCCTCTTTCATAACCCTCAATAGTTCCCTTGCCTTTTTATTCATCACGAGGTTAATTCCAGAGATGAGGGGTTTGTCTTATAAGAGGTTGAGCACTCTTATAGAGCCTATACACTCTTAGAGCTTCGAAGAATGAGAGGAGATCTAACTGAGGTACAGAAGATGATAAAAAGTATTGACAAAGTAGACGTTGAGCGAATCTTTCCTCTTGTGGGGCAATCAGGAATGAGGTCTTAGTTTTAGGATAAGGGGCAGCAGATTTAAAACAGAGATGAGGAGAAATTACTTCTCTCAAAGGATTGTGAATCTGTGGAATTCACTACCCTAGATTGTGGTGGATGCCGGGTCATTGAGTACATTTAAGGAGGAGATAGACAGATTTTAATTAGTCATGGGCTGAAAGGTTATGGAGAATGGGCAGGAAAGGAGTTGAGGCCGAGATGAGGTCAGCCATGATCATATTGAATGGCGGAGCAGGCTCGAGGGCTGAATTGCCCACTTCTCTTAGTTCTTATGTTCTGAAATTATGAAATCTCACCAGTATTTAAGTTGCCCTTTTAGCGTAATGTATTTTCCCTACACTCAGTTCAACACTTTTAAATGTTTCCCATTATTGTTTTTCATTGCTGTTTGTCAATATACTCCTACCTCAATAAACCAAGGTATAGTCTCAAAGTAGATCAAGAAAAGAAAGACACTTAGCCAATTCGATTTTTAATCAAATCATATAGTTATTTGAGCGTGTAAAAGAAAACAACCTACATGCATCTGTGTTCGATAAATATTGAATGCAGACCTACAAGAACAGGACTCTGTACAGCATTTACATACAGCTGTCTTGATAATGTTGCTTGTACAACAGGACAGGTGAGCCAGGAAGAAAAAAATAAACCTTTTTATTAATGACCAGCAAAATTAAACACCCACTTGTGAAATCTGCTAGATACGTTATTCTGGTACTGTAAGTTTCATCTTTATGAATTTGAGCGGGTGTATAATATAATACAATATAATATAGTATAATAAACAATTACTCAGTCAAGCCAGATTTAAAAGGACATTCTTTCTTAACTCAGCACCTGCCTATTTTATTTTCCTAAGCTCTATCCTCAGCCCCTCAAAATCAGTATTCATTTGTTTTTTGTCAGATTTATCTCCTTCATCTGAATTTTGTGCAGATTTAGAGACCAAGAAGCTTCACTGGAGCCCAGGTCCAGCACACTATGCAGACTAAAAGAAATTTCATACTCCTGTACTATCATTCTGAGCAAGCTTCAATTGCCTCGACCTTTTTATTGGAGCATTTGTCCATTTGCTGATATTTAACAGAGCATTGCACAAATAATCAGAAATGTTAAAGATGTTAGAATTTAATCTGTTGTGTAAATGTTGTTGCCTTCAACTCCTTCAATTATGTTAGCGATGTCTCTTGAAATCTTATTTATACAGTAAAGAGCAAGAGACGATGTATTTTGCCTCAAATTGACATTGATACTTCTGGCCTGTGCTTGCATAAATTCAGCCATATGCCAGGAGAATTGTATATTGCCCATCTGGGAACAAATGAAATTTTGTCTCTAAATGTTACAATTCCTCTAGAGTGGGGATGATAAAGTGAGAAGTCTTCACTTTTAATAATGTTGTAATAACCCCTTCAGACACTGATCTTTTTGAATTATTATACCAGCGTTCTTGCATGGTAATAGTTTTTTTTGTCTCTGGGTGATCAGAATTTATCTAACCATGAGCAGCGTGAGACGCTGCTCACCTGGATACCCAGGTTTTTGTGCTGGTTTTCACGGGAGAAGGCAAGGATGAATCTTTTGTTTACAATCCTGCTAAACATACAGTTTCTGTGATGTTAGCGCAACCTATAGTCTAAAATTAAAAAACCTAAAGATGTAAAAATTGTCACAGTACTCTGTTGAAAAAGCAGTGTTTTTAAATATAAATTTACAATCAAAATTTTTTTGACAACTAAGCCCAATAAATCAATCCTAATGTTTTTAGCGGTGATGACTTTTGGGAGAGAACAGAATTTATCATGCACAGTTAATTGTAATTCAATCCTGATTTTTTTTCTGTCATTGTTCTTCCCAAACCAATTTCAAAATCCAGATAAATCTAAACGTGAACAATAATTTTACTCCTTGCTGACTTCTTCAAAACCAGTGGTGCTGTGAGCTTCTTCCATTAAACACAAAAAAACTGCTCTTCTTTGAAGAGCCTGTTGCTTCATAGAGGCTGCCAGACATGCCTAGTATTTCTTACCACTTTCTGCTTTTACTTCTGCACTACCTTGATGTTGTTCATGGATAATGTGCAGTTTGGAATATTAGTTTTGATCTTTATTATTGCTCCATTCAAACTGGCAAGCCGAGCATAACAAGAAAGGGTAGTCAGGAATGGATTATAGAGGCTTCCTTGAGATAACATCAAAGTAAATCTTGGTTATCCATCAGTAATTTCCTTTTGCAGTTATCCAATTCTGAGCAATCTCTATCATTGTTTTGTAGAATGCTCCAAAAGGCTCCCATCTCTGACGGGCTCGATAATGGTGCACCGAATAATGTCTGTTAGGGATCTCAACACTGTTTCTAAGCCCAATTTATTTACAGGGCGTAATGGAAAAAGCTCATAGAACATAAAACATACAGTGCGGAAGGAGGCCATTCGGCCCATCAAGTCTGCACTGATCCACTTAAGCCCTCACTTCCACCCTATCCCCGTAACCCAATAACCCATCCTAACCTTTTTGGTCACTAAGGGCAATTTAGCATGGCCAATCCACCTAACCTGCAAGTCTTTGGACTGTGGGAGGAAATCGGAGCACCCGGAGGAAACCCATGCAGACATGGGGAAAACGTGCAGACTCCGCACAGACAGTGACACAGCGGGGAATTGAACCTGGGACCCTGGTGCTGTGAAGCTACAGTGCTATCCACTTGTGCAACCATGCTTAATCATGTCAGAGATGCACTGAGTTGTAATGACTGAAATTATTTTTTTCTTGAATTTGATTTTTAATTATAAGCCTTTATGAGGCTTATAATTAAATGAGAAACATTTTTTGTCCGATTACAAAGTTAGTTTGTGTCTTTTCTCCCACTGTGCTTTTGTTTTCATGCTTCTAACACTTTTCAAAATTAAAGGACAAGTCCAAAGATGTGCAGGTTGGGTGGATTGGCTATGCTAAATTGCCCCTAGGTGGGGTTAGGGGGATTGGGTAGGGGATTGGGACTAGGTAGGGTGCTCTTTCAGAGGGTCGATGGGCCCAATGGCCTCCTTTTGCACTGTAAGGATTCTATATGGTGAGTATTGCCGTTTCCAGCAGCCCATCACTTTGAGAGTGAGTCCACATTTGGAGAAGCAACAAAAGACTGAATTTTCAGGATTACAGGGATGGTGGGTGGGGGGGTGGTAAGGGATGAAGTGGGGCCAGCTAAGTTGCTCTTGCCAGAGCTGGAAAGGACAATGGGCCGAAAGGCCTCCTCCTGTGCTGTTACAATTCTGTGATTATGTGTAGTATTTTGATAAGCTGGGACGGTAACTCTCAAAATGTGCAACAGAAGAAGACAATTTTGTACTGTTAAATGCAGTTATCTTTGAAATAGCATAATATTAAATTTGGCTGTACCTTGACGACCGTGTTCAAAGGCTAATTCGGCCGATATTTTCTGCCCCCCCCCAGCAGGTTTTCCCGTGGTGGAGGCCGCTTGCCATTGGCTGTCCTGTTAGGGGGTAGATGCCGTGGTGTTCTGCTAAAGTCAATGAGCATTTGTTAGGGAGGGAGGGGGTGGAAAATTCCACCCTAGGTCTAATTCAGTGCATAGCCCAGCCCTACCCCTCTAACCCCCCTCCCCCAAACCCTTCACTGTTCTCATCAAAACATGTAAAGATATGGTAAATGTGCTGCTCAACAATCTTACTGGGGGTTCCACTCTATCTTTGCTTCTTGAAAGAAGCCGACGAGCAGCAGAGAGAAACCAGGTTAGAAAAGCTGCAAATTCCACACCAGAGAATAAAAGGCAAGTGCATTCCTACTTGCACATTTCTGAGGAGCAGACACAGCAGGCTGCAGGGGGACATGGAAAATGGTGTTTTGCTGAATGCATGGCACACTTGCATTGTACTGATATGAAATCTTCTCTTGATTACTATATGTAGTTGATGTGTGAGCATTTCTGTACATATGGCAACACTTCAAAGGATTTCATTGGCTGGCTGTAAGGGGTTTTGGGTTGTCCTGAGGCTGTGAAAGGCTTTACACAAATATAATTCTGTTAAATCATAAGCAGAATGGGGAAGTGGGGCAGACGGAGGAATCACTAAGTTACTGATGTGCTGTACAATGCACATTCTTATAAGATGCTGCTAACTCTTATCTTGCCTGAGGCCCCCCCCCCCCCCCCCCCCCCTCCCCCGGTAATCACCCTATCCACTTACTTCTTCCCTGGCTTCTCAAAGTAGCTGAAACATTTAAACTTACCTGCTTTATGGCAGCCAGTACCTTCTTTTGTCCGACTCTGCTGCATAGGCCTTAAGGAGCCAATACGCTGCGCTTTTCTTACTTGATCCAATCCGGAAGGCCAGGTGAGAAAGATGCAGCTACATTGCAGTGTAAGTAAAAAGGAGCAATGTGGCAATTCGATTGTGATTATCACGCCAGACGTTCTGACCCTCTGTCACTTGTCCTGTATGGTCACTTCTGCTACTATTGTTGCATTACTCTTATTTGGATTCCGTGTCTCTCTCAAAAATACAGTGGCTTTCATAGAACATACAGTGCAGAAGGAGGCCATTCGGCCCATCAAGTCTGCACCGACCCACTTAAGTCCTCACTTCCACCCTATCCCCGTAACCCAATAACCCCTCCTAACCTTTTTGGTCACTAAGAGTAATTTAGCATGGCCAATCCACCTAACCTGCACATCTTTGGACTGTGGGAGGAAACTGGAGGACCAGGAGGAAACCCATGCAGACACTGGGAGACTGTGCAGACTCCGCACAGAGTCCAAGCCGGGAATGGAACGTGGAACCCTGGCACTGTGAAGCAATAGTGCTAAGCACTGTGCTACCGTGCTGCCCGTTTGCTCTGTCAAACTTTGTGAAGAAATAGCTCTCACTGATGAAGGGTGTTTGCACTTGTCCTGTGTACTTGCTTGGCACAAAATCGAGGGCCGAAGGGCCTGTTCTGTGCTGTACTGTTCTATGTTCTATGTTCATTAACATTCCCCCCCCGTAGTTATTCCGCTGTTATATTTAGAATTTCAAGTTGAAAATCTAGGCTTCTGATTCTAAACAATACATTGAATACTCATGAAATAACTTACAAGTGACTTGGTTTAACTGAAGTTGCAGAAAATGATTAACATTGGAAGAATATATCAAGATCAGATGCCATGTTATTATTATGCATACTGCAGTCAGCATGAAACTTTATGCAGAATACAGAATAACTGATTTGTCAGCATTTTGTATGTATTAACAAAATAAATCAATTTAATCTCACTACTTGTCCAACAATAATAACTTCATGGCTCTTGATGGGAAACAAGCTATTTAGTCTTTTTTTGAGCACTAAATCGATTCACTGGATGAATTAGCCAGATAATTTTTTAAAATGTACTTTAATTTTGTGTTTCAGAACAAAGGACCAAATATAAAAGTTAAGCGTTTAACTTTGGATGCAGTGTGCACAACAAGAAAAGAAGACAGACAACGAGTTTCCCAGAAGGGTTTGCAGAGCACTTTGTGAATCTTCTTTGTTTCTTTGCAACAATAAAAATGAGACAGCTAAAGGGAAAACCAAAAAAGGAGACTTCCAAAGACAAAAAGGAAAGGCGGCAGGCTATGCAAGAAGCCCGCAGTCAGATTACCACCATAGTATTTCCTACATTAGCTGTGATTGTCATGTTAATTGTTTTGTTTGTTTACGTGGCCACGCGACCAACAATTGCATGAGAGAGAAGTTACAAAGTATTTTATGAAGAAATTTCATCTTGGTTGCAATGAATTTTAAATGGAGTAAATCCATCCAGGATTAAATGCCTCTCAATTGTGGAATCATCTTTCTGTCCAATTTCAATTCCATGCTTATTGGTCTTGACATGTTTTTAAAAAGAGCATTGTTACCCAGTGGTACATTATATACACACACATTTCTCTCGTATGTGCCTTTGAAACATTAGCTGGGACAGTTAATTTTTGCCCCTTATAAAAAGATTTGGAAACATTTCCTGTGCCCTGTGCAGAAGAAACGAAGTATAAGCTAACTAACGCTGTAATTCAAAAAAAGATTGTCAGTGAGGCCATTTTGTTGCATTGTCTGTACAGTAGACTTGTTTTAGACAACATTTTCCTATGAATCTCACCACTCTTGCCAAAGGATAATCCGTTTATGTTTTGAAAACATATCACTTAAAATGCAATGAATATAAATTGTAAATGTTTATTTTTAGAATAAAATCAAAATGTTCAGAATTATTTTCACATGCATTTGCTATGTTGAGGAAATTCCTCTTTAATATGTACTCAAACTGTCTGAGACTTGAATGTTGTGGGCAGCCAGGTGATGCTGATGTTTTGCAAAGATAACCGGATTCACCGAACCCTATTTGGGAGCAGGGCTATTTTACTCCAATTGACCGTTGAAATTCCAATTCTATTTGGAGGTGTAAGGCTCGGGTTGCAGGTGATGGGGAGGGGGCAAACTTGCCTTTCACATAATGCCCTGAATATCTTGGGATTCAAAAGGAAGGGCAGTGATATCTTTGGCAACCAACTGTATGCAGCCGTCCAACTGTAATCATGCTAAGTTTTTATATAGAGTTACCATTGAGATGTGACATTTATGCTTGATACCACTCCATAAAACCAAAATAGTAGAAAATATTTAGTAGTTCAGGCTCCATCTGTAGACCGGCAGAAGTCAGTCAGTTTGGACATTGCCGGTCTAAGACCTTCCTATTCATACATCTGATCAATGTCCTCTTGCAATTTTCTTTGGTCCTCATAATTAGTTACTATGCCTCCTATTTTAGTATTGTGTAAAATTTGAATGTCACTACCTCCAGT
Organism: Scyliorhinus canicula; assembly: GCF_902713615.1. Lineage (NCBI taxonomy): Eukaryota > Metazoa > Chordata > Chondrichthyes > Carcharhiniformes > Scyliorhinidae > Scyliorhinus > Scyliorhinus canicula. The sequence continues at coordinate 92,437,397 of NC_052159.1, read as the reverse complement.
TCTTATATAATTGATGTACAGAGTGAACAACATTGACCTTCGAAGAGAGCCCTGTGGGGCACTCTTACCCGCTTCCCGCTACTTTGAGAAAAATCTCTTTCCAAATTCAAACAGCTTAAATTACCAGAATGATTTGCCATCTGATACCTTGTCAAGAGTTTTCTGAAAACCCAGATACAGCACATCCGCTACTTTTCCCCAGTCACCTCTGTCACCTTTTTGAAGGACAAGGTTACGTGGTTGTTTTTGAAGTGACCAATCCATGTAGGACAATTCCAAATTGTGCAGTGGATGAATTTGCCTTTTCCAGAAATAGGTCGTTGGCAAGTCTAGGAAAGTAACTTTCTCTAATCTGCTTGAACTAACTCACTAAAGTTGATTGACGATGATAGAATCGCTCCAGGTGACAGAATTTGAGGAAAGGCGGGATGCCCGAAGGTATTGAGGGTGCAGATGCTGTCAGGTATTAGCGAGAATGTTGGATCAGTTGATGGGGGAGGGGGACCTTTGATCGGTCCTTCCAGGTGGATTGGGTTCACAGGGCACTGAGGAGGAGGTCGCAGGTAGGGGAGCCGCCAAGGGCGATAGTGGTGCAGTGGAACCATTGTTTGGACAAGGAAAAGATTTTGCAGTGGGTGAGGCAGACCAGGTGGTGTACCTGGGAAGGGGACGAGCTGTGGTCTGCCAGGACCTGGGTGAGTAGCTGGTGAAGAGGGGAGCCGGGTTCAACCAGGTAAAGGCTGCCCTCTTCAAGAAGGGAGTGAAGTTAGGGGTTCTGTACCCTGCCTGCTTGTGGGTGACTCATCGGAAACAGGAGTTTTATTTTGACTCGCTGGACGTGGCGATGAACTTTGAGAGACCATGAACTGGGAAGAGTGTGGCACTGAACTTTGGAGAGGACTTGGACGGGAGCCACCATGCTAGCTGGGCGGGCTAGTTAATGGGAGTGAAGTGGGGGTTTGCCAGGACGAGGGGGTGTGGGGTTTTTTGGGGGGGGGGAGGGGGAGACTGCTGACATGGGTGTGGTTGGTGTGGCGCAGTTGGGAAGGGAGAGATTTCAGTGGACATCCAAGGGTGGGTGTGATGCGGGCTGGCGGCTGGTCCAAGTGGGGATATGGCTGATGGGCAGGGGAGAGGGTTGGATTCCCCCCCGCCCGGATCACACTAGTCACGTGTAATGTGTGAGGGTTGAATAGGCTGGTTAAATGGTCATGTGTGTTCACGCACCTGAGGAGTCTGAAGGCGGGAGTGGTGCTTTTGCAGGAGACGCACTTTAAGTTGGGGGATCAGTTGATGCTAAGGAGAAGATGGGTGGGGCACGTGTTCCACATGGGGCTGGATGTGAAGAGGAGGGGGGGGGGGGTGGTGTTGGTCGTTAGGCTTTCTCTTTAATTGCTCTGTTTTAATAACCTTTGCTCTAGAGTCGCCAGGTATCTTTCTGATACCACCACGAGGTTCAAAGCCAAGTGCTGATCAATACCTCAATACACCAGTTAGTAAGTTTCAAATCAAAACACATTTATTATACACACAGTCAATCACTACTCATGCACAAATTCTACTTACTAAACTATCACTGCTACTAAAGGCCTATACTTAGCTTTCGAATGGCCCACCAGGTCAGAGGAACAATGGCCTTTGTCCGGTTCTGAATCTGCTGGCTTCAAGCTGGTATGGAATAGTAGCTAGGAGCGTCTATCTCATAGCGTGCGTTGACTGGAGACTTACTTGGTTGGTGCAGCTGCTAGGCAGGTCTCTCCTCGCTGAGAGTCACGGTCAAGAGTTCTTTGAGAGCTGCTAAGAGAGCGAACTGAACTTGGGGACTCCACTTTATAGTCCCCAGGGGTTTTGCGCCCTTTTGGGCGGACCCCGGACTTGGTCCCAATTAATTGGACCATGTCCCAATCGTTTTTATCGATCACTCCATTACTGGAGCTGTTCCCTGATTGTTGGGCGGGCCCTAAGTATCCGTTGGCCTGCCTTTGTCCTAGCTCCCACTGGCGTCGGGGAGTCCGTCTTGGTCCCGATTGATTCAATGTTTCTAATTGTTCCTGGGGATCGCTCATTAGTATGTAGATGGCTATTGGTTTTGGTTCTGTCTGGGTTCTGTAAATCTTAATACACAGGAAACCCAGGGCAGCACGGTGGCCTAGTGGTTAGCACAACTGCCTCACGGCGCTGAGGTCCCAGGTTCGAATCCCGGCCCTGGGTCACTGTCTGTGTGGAGTTTGCACATTCTCCCCGTGTCTGCGTGGGTTTCGCCCCCACAACCCAAAAATGTGCAGAGTAGGTGGATTGGCCACACTAAATTGCCCCTTAATTGGAAAAAATAATTGGGTAATCTAAATTAAAAAAAAAAAAATACACAGGAAACCTTGCACCTGCTTGTTTTTCCTGTGGCTGGCCAATTTTCCCTGTATTCTTTGCGGGCATCCATTTTGGAATCGGGACGTGGCCACCCCAGGTGGCTACAGTGAGGGGCGGTGAGTGGCGATGCTGATCAATAAGAGGGTGGCGTTTCAGCTGGGGAGCAATGTGGCTGATCCGGGGGGTAGGTATGTGGTGGTTAGTGGGATGCTGCAGGGGGTGCCGGTGGTCCTGGTTAATCTTTATGCCCTGATTTGGGATGATGTGGTTTTTATGAGGGGGGTGTTGGAGGTGATTCCAGATTTAGATAGGCACCGGTTGATTATTTGGGGGGGGGGGGATTTTTAATACAGTTCTGGAACGGAGTCTGGATCGGTCGTTGAGGAGATCAGCAGTGGCTACGGAGCTGAGGGGGTTTATGGAGCATATGGGAGGGGTGAACCCGTGGAGATTTGGGAGGCTGAGGGTGAAGGAGTTTTCACAGTCCTCCCATGTGCACCGGGTGTATTCCTGGATTGATTTGGGCAAGGCACTGTTGGCTGAGGAGGCTGATCTGGGGTATCTGGCGATCATGGTCTCCGACCATGCGCTGCACTAAGTGGATTTGCGGGTGCTTTGGGAGTAGGCACAACGGCCAAGAGAAGGCTGGATGTGGGACTGTTGGCGGATGAGGGGATGTGTAAGCGGCTGAGGGCTTCCATTTGGGGCTACGTGGAGATTGGTAGAGTGAGGAATGAAGGGGTAAGGTGCTGATGGATCCGGAGGGGGTAAATGGGGTATTTGAGGCCTATAAGAGGCCCTATGTGTTGGAGCCCCTGAGGAGGAAGAGGGGATGAGTCATTTTCTGGATGGGTAGGAGTTTCTCAAGGTGGAGGAGGGGCAGTGCAGGGCCTGGAGGCCCCGATTGGGCTGCGGGAGATGATAGATGACATGAGGTTGATGCAGATGGGGAATGCCCCGAGCCTGGAAGAGTTCACAGTGGAGTTTTATAAGAAATTTGAGGCGGAGCTGGGGCCACTGCAGGTGAGGGTGTATAATAAGGCGAGGGAAAGGTGGGACTCCCCTCACCACCTAATTTGTCGCAGGCTTCTATCTCCCTGATTCTTAAAATAAGTTAAGTACCCGGAACAGTGTGGGTCTACTGGCTACTGGCGAAGGTGCTTGTGTCATGGATTGAGCACCGTGTGCCGGGGTTGATTGGGGAGGATCAGACTGGTTTTGTGAAAGGAAAGCTGTTGTCAGCAAATGTCCAGAGGTTACTTAACATGATTGTAATGCCTTTGGGAAAGTGGGAAAGGAGGTTAAGGTGGTGGTGGAGATGGATGTGGAAAACACTTTTGATTGGGTGGCGTGGGTGTATTTGTTTCAGCTGTTGGAGGTTTGGGTTTGGGCAGGGGCTTGTGGATTGGGTATAGTTGAATTTGTTTTGAAAATTTCGAGTACCCAATTTTTTTTTTCCCAATTAAGGGGTAATTTAGCATGGCCAATCTACCTAACCTGCACGTCTTTGGATCGAGAAGGTGAAACCCACGCAGACATGGGGAGAATGTGCAAAGTCCACACGAATAGTGACCTAGGGCTGGGATTCGGACCCGGGTCCTCAGCATGCAGTCCCAGTGCTATCCACTGCGCCGCATGCCGCCTTGGTTCCGGTTGAATTTTAGAATCCCAACAGTGCAAAAGGACACCATTCGAACCATCGAGTCTGCACCGACCTTTGAATGAACACTACCCATTTGCACTCTCCCACCTACGCCGCCTTTTCCCTGTAAACAGTACCTGGACATTAAGGGGCAATTTAAATATCCAATCAACTTAACCTGCACTTCTTTGCACTGTGGGAGGAAACCGGAGCACCCAGAGGAAACTCATGAAGACAGGGAGAACGTGAAACTCCACACAGAGGCTGGGATTGAACCCTGGTCCCTGGTGCTGAGGCAGTAGAGCTAACCACTGTTCCACCATGCCGCCCCTCTGTATAAGGTGCTGGTGACGAGTGTCAGGATGAGCCCAGTGAGCTCAGGGTACTTTAGGTTGTACTGGGGGATGAGACAGGGGTACCCATTCTCCCTGTTACTTTTCGCCTTGGCGACAGAGCCATTGTCAGTTGTGCTTAGTGTGTCGAGGGATTGAGCAGGTGCAGAAGTCGAGCGTAAGGTTTTGCTGTACGCAGTTGATCTATTATATATTTCGGACCTGTTGGCCGGCATTTGAGAGATTCTGGAGATTCTGGGGGAATTTGACCAGTTTTTAGGGTATAAATTGAATATGGGAAAGATTGAGGTGTTCCTGATCAATGCTGGAGGGCAGGAATGGAGGTTGGCCGATTCATGTAACATCCAATCACATTGAAACAGCGCAAAATATTTTGCACAACAAAATCTGAACCACTTTCTTTTAGAATGCATCCACGGAACAGTGGAAGTCATCTTGTTGCTTATGATTCCTCAGCAGAGAATTGGTAGGAAATCTTGTTCAGTAACAAACCTATACAATTCCATCATCACTCTTCTTGCTGACACAGGTCATTAATCTTGTAGTTTATAATAACACCTAAATCTATAGAGACTATATTACAGTCGCTTGTATGGAACTGGATTCAATAGTATATTGGAGCTAGGGGTTTGATACCTGTACTTCGTAAACTCTACAGGCCTCATTATCACTTCTCCATCATTTACCTTCCTACCATTTTGTACATTCAAAACTACCACCACTAGGAACTTATTAATTTTAAACTCCCTGAGCCAGTTTGGGAAAGTACTCAATTGTTAAAATCCTGTATGCATGTGCTCAAGCACTGTTTGTCTTTCAGTATTAATGGCCAGAACCTCTTTTCTTCACTTGAACATCATCTATGGACCAAAATAGTGAGTAAATTGAGGTACATTGCAAAGACCTGAGGGCATGCTTACATCTCATGAGTGAAGCACTTCTGCTGAGTTACTGTTGGTGCATTACGATGTATCATTTCCTTTGGGCCTTCATAATACTCTCTGTTTATGCCATACACAGAAGCTTAATTGGAAATATAATTAGATGAAGAGGCAAAACTGCTCACTGACGCACAATATCCCTTTGTGACTCAGCCCTTATGCAGCTGAATTCAGCAGAATTGCTAATTAGTACTGTTGGATGATATGAGAATGAAAATGAAAATCGCTTATTGTCACAAGTAGGCTTCAAATGAAGTTACTGTGAAAAGCCCCTAGTTGCAACATTCCGGCGCCTGTTTGGGGAGGCTGGTATGGGAATTGAAACGTGCTGCTGGCCTGCTTGGATCTGCTTTCATAGCCAGCGATTTAGCCCTGTGCTAAACCAGAGAATGTTTAATGCTTTGAACATTCCTTCTGTATTTTGGCATTGTGCGTTTGGCATGTGTACTTCCAAGCTCACCTGGGAAGATGGATGTCAGAAGAAGTGAATAAGCAAGGTCAATTAAGTGGCATAAAGTCCAACTCAGCTGAATACGGCTGTGACAGAGTGCCTCCTTAACTCAGGGAATTTGTGCGTGAGGAAATTTGGCACAGTGAGAGAAGAGTGCGGTTTTGGTCTTTTACAGAGCAAGGTGTTGTGCAAAAGAAGGAACGAGAGGCAGCAAAGCCTGAGTACTGAAGTTCAGAGGCACTAACTAGGTAAGCAAGTAGGTGATTGATGAGCTGTAAGGTTTCATTTTTCTTCTAAACTAGGGCAGTGATTTAAACTAGGACCAGGAAAGTATAACCACTGTCTTAAATCTATAGCTTAACTGGTTAAATACACATTATCATTGAAAAAATATTTTAATTAAATAACCTAGGATATGGCAAGTTATGTGTTTGGGCGGCAGAATGTGGGAGTTTGTGGTTGGTGTGACTGAACCGAGTAAACATTTCTAATGACATGGACTGTCATTGGTTGTGGCAAGGCTTAAATAACATAACCGGCTTCAAAGCAAAGCTGAGTAGAATCTCTGGCAGCAGTGCACCCCTCCCGATGAACTCAATGCATTCTATGCTTGTTTCGAGCAGGAAACCAACAAACTGTTGTCAACTGCCCCAGCAGCCTCAGACATACCTACCATCACAGCTTACAAAATCAGATCAGCCTTCTTGAAAGTAAACCCTTGGAAAGCAACAGGCCCTGACGGAGTCCCTGGTCGTGCACTCAAATCCAGCGCGGACCAACTGGCAGGTGTGTTCGTGAACATTTTCAACCTCTCCCTACTCTTTTCCGAGATTCCCACCTGCTTCAAGAAGACCACCATCGTACTGGTGCGAAAGAAGAACCAGGCAACGTGCCTCAATGACTACCATCTGGTGGCCTTGACATCAAACGTAATGAAGTACTTCAAGAGGTTGATCATGAGACACATCAACTCCATACTCCCAGGATGCCTTGATCCACTGCAATTTGCATACTGCCACAACCGATCCACAGCAGCCACCACCTCCCTGGCCCTATGCTCATCCCTAGACCATCTTGACAACAAGGACTCCTAGGTCAGACTCTTATTCATTGACTACAGCTCCGCCTTCAACACCATAATCCCAGTCACGCTCGTATCAAAATCCAAAACCTAGGACTTGGCTCCCGTCTCTGCAACTGGATCCTCGACTTTCTGACCCATAGACCACAATCAGTAAGGATAAACAATAAAACCTCCTCCACGATAGTCCTCAATACTGGGGCTCCGCAAGGCTGTGTACTTAGTCTCCTACTATACGCCCTATACACACACGACAATGTGACAAAATATGGCTCCAACTCCATCCACAAGTATGCTGATGACACGACTGTAGTGGATCAGATCTTGAACAATGATACATTAGAGTACGGGAGGGAGATAGAGAACCTAGTGGCATGGTTCAACGACAACAATCTCTTCCTCAATGTCAGCAAAGCTAAGGAGCTGATGATTGACTCCAGGACGCGAAGTATCGTACACATCCCTGTCTGCATCAATGGTGCCAAGGTGGACTTGGTTGACAGCTTCAAATTCCTCGGTGTGCACATCACCAACAATCTGTCCTGGTCCACCCACGTCAACACTACAACCAAGGAAGTGCCACAGCCCCTCTACCTCCTCAGGAAACTAAGGAAATTCAGCATGTCCACATTGACTCTTAACAATTTTTACAAATGCACCCGCAACAGCCTTCCTGAACAGGCGCCGGAATGTGGCGACGAGGGGCTTTTCACAGTAACTTCATTTGAAGCATACTCGTGACAATAAGCCATTTTCATTTCATTTCATTTTCATAGAAGGCATCCTATCTGGCTGCATCACAGCCTGGTATGGCAACTACTCGGCCCAAGAAACTACAGAGAGTCGTGAACACAGCCCAGTCCATCACACAAAACCGCCTCCCATCCACTAACTCTATCTACACCTCCCGCTGCCTTGGGAAAGTGGTCAGCATTATCAAAGACACCTCCCAACCGGGTTACTCCCTTTTCCAACCTCTTCCATCGGGCAAGAGATACAAAAATCTGAGAACACACACTAACGGATTCAAAAACAGCTCCTTCCCTGCTGCAACCAGAATGCTGAATGGGTAGCTCACCGTAGCTTCACCTGTGTCTATGTATTTATGTTGTGTATTTAACGTATGCTGGATGATTTTACATGTATGGAACGATGTGCCTGGACTGTACTCAGAACAACACTTTTCACTGTACCTCGGTATACGTGACAGTAAATCAAATCAAATCAAATCTTCAAGATATGTCTCCATTTCAAATCTCTCCAGCTTTTAGTCATTGCATTGGAGTGCGAGTTGGAGAGACAGAAGAAAGAGGAAGGAGTTGCTGGACAATTTTATCCAGGATGAATTCACACTCCAGGGAAAAACCCATTTTCAGCAAAGCGAGGGTACGGCTGATAGTGAGCTGGGTAGTGTGGGTTTAGGGGAAGCTGAGGAGGCGGTCCTGCAGACATTGATCCTGTAAAACAGAAACAATGGGTGGGATTCTCCGTCCCGCCAGACCTGTTTTCTGGTGCGGCGCACGCCTGCCGGCAGCGGGATCCTCCATCCCGGCAGCAGGACAATGGGGTTTCCCTTTGTGGCCACCCCCACGCCATTGGGAAATTCATGGGCGTGAGTGCGCTGCCGGCCAACACACTGTCTTAATTACTTGTCATATTTGCCATAATCTGGGGCAGCATGGTGGCCTAGTGGTTAGCACAACCGCCTCACAGCGCTGAGGTCCCAGGTTCGATCCCGGCTCTGGATCACTGTCCGTGTGGAGTTTGCACATTCTCACCGTGTCTGCGTGGGTTTCGCCCCCACAACCCAAAAATGTGCAGAGTAGGTGGATTGGACACCCTAAATTGCCCCTTAATTGGAAAAAATAATTGGGTAATCTAAATTTAAAAAAAAAATATTTGCCATAATCTGTATACGAGGACATTTAGATCCCTATGTACTGCAACATTCTGAAGTCTTTCTCTATTTAAATAATATTAATTTTTTCTATTCTTCCTGCCAAAGTAGATAATCCCACATTACACTCTATCTTCCAAATTGTTACCCACTCACTTAATATATTTATATCCCTTTGTATATTTCTTGTATCCTCCTGACAAGTTGCTTTCCTACCGATCCTCATATCAGCAAATCTAGCTGCAATTCCTTCATCCAAGTCACTAATATAGTTTATATGTAATTGACGCCCAAGCACTGATTGCTGTGGCATTCCACTAATTACAGATTGCATTCTTGAAAATGATCCATTTATCCTATCTCTCTATTTTCTGTTGTCCAGTCCTCTATCTATATACGCTGGTGCACTCTTAATTTGTACACTCTGTCTCCCTTCCTGTCACACTCTGGTTTTTATCACCTGTATCATTACCCGGCACTAGCCTTGTCCTTTCTCTGTAACTTTCCAAATCTCTGAGATTTTGTGATTAGAACATAGAACATAGAACAGTACAGCACAGAACAGGCCCTTCGGCCCTCAATGTTGTACCGAGCCATGATCACCCTACTCAAACCCACGTATCCACCCTATACCCGTAACCCAACAACCCCCCCTTAACCTTACTTTTATTAGGACACTACGGGCAATTTAGCATGGCCAATCCACCTAACCCGCACATCTTTGGACTGTGGGAGGAAACCGGAGCACCCGGAGGAAACCCACACACACAGGGGGAGGACGTGCAGACTCCACACAGACAGTGACCCAGCCGGGAATCGAACCTGGGACCCTGGAGCTGTGAAGCATTTATGCTAACCACCATGCTACCCTGCTGCCCCAAATTCTCCTCACATGAACCCTCCCTACCACTATTTTGTTTGAAGCCCTATCTACCCCCCGTTATATGATTCACCAGTGTTCTTGTCCCAGTACAGTTCAGCTGAAGGCCATCCCAATGGTACAGCCCCCACTTTGCCCAGCACAGGTTCCAGTGCTCCATGAATCAAAACCTAATTCTCCCTCACTAATCTTTGAGCTAAATATTCAAATCTCTGATGCCAATTTGCTTGTGGTTTAAGCAATAATCCAGAGATTAGTCACTTTGGGGTTTTGCTTTTTTAAAAAAAAGTACTTTTATTCAAATTTCTAACATTTTAACATTTTAAAAACACTACAACACAAAAATAAACCCAACACAAAATCCCACCCTGGTTCCCCGCCCCATCAATCCCCAACCCACCTAACCTCCTCCCCCCACCCCACCCTAACAGTTGATAGTAACGAGTTCTTCAAAATGAGAAATAAACAAACCTCATCTCTTATGGAACCCCTCATTCTCGTCTCTTAGGGCAAATTTCCCTTCTCTGAATAAAGGAACTCCATTAGACCCTCCTGCAGCCACACCGAGGCACAGGGTGGAGAAGCTGACCTCCACCTCAATGCAACCCTCCTGTGAGCGATCAGTGAGGTGAAAGCTCCCACCTGCAACTCCAGCAGTTCTGACACCCCAAATATGGCCCCCAGGGGACTAGGCTCCAAGTCCACAAGCAAGATCGCCGACATGGTGCTGAAGAACAACCTCCAAAATTTCTACTTCAGGCAGGACTAGAACATATGAACATGATTAGCTGGACCCCCTCCCACACTGTTTACAAATATCCTCCATCCCGTCAAACAACCAGTCATCCTCAACATCATCAGGGGAGTCCTGTGTACCACCTTCAGCTGTATCATATACAAGGTTGAAGCATTCACCCTCCGCAGCACCTCACACCACAACACCTCCTCTAGCACCATCCCCAGCTCCTCCTCTCACTTAACCCCTTCCAGAGACACCTATCCACCTCCAAAATCCTCCCATAAATTCTCCGTTTCAGTGACTAAGTGCAGACGCCGGGATGGAATCGGTGGACTTCTTTGACAGCAAAATTAGCATTGGTCCCAAAGCAATTCAGCAATTGTTAATGGTCTAGTACTGGTGCCACGTGGAACATGAGTGATTCCAATGAAAAATGGTGTCCAATTTCCGGGGTTAGGATTACTACTCGAGAGGCTGACAAGCTGCAGCCGCATATCAGCACTCCACTCCCCACACACACTCATTCCCGCCAACAAGGTCGCAGCACGGAAAGCAGCACCCCGGTTTGCGGACGTGGAGCTGGAGACGTTGTTGGAAGCCATGGAGAAGATGGACTAGCCTGTACCCAGGGTGGAAAGGAGGCTGCCACCCGCCGCCGTACACCAGGCCTGGGTGTAGTTGTCAGATACCTTGGGCCCCACCGCCAGGACTGGACAGCAGAGCAAGAAGGCCCACAACCTCCTCAGGATGGCCAGGGTGGGTAGGCATCACTGTGCCCCTGGCACTAACCCCCGTCTGACAGACCAGTGGCCCCTCCCCCCTATCCAGAGGTCGGTTGAACCAAACAAAAATCCATTAGCCCAAGCTTTTACGATGCTTTAATTGCCCCAATGGTCCAAAAAGCCTAGCTGTTTTGAAAACCAAGATTTTTTAAAATGCCTCTGCGGCAGTCATACACACACTAACCCAGGCTTTTAACCCTTACTACATTCAATACATACAATACGATGTATCTGAAATTATTTTTTTTTAATAAACATTTTATTGAGGTATTTTTCGTGTGGTAACAACAACAAAATAAACAATATACATGAAACCATAAACATAGTGCAAAAGCCATTTACCTCTCGTACAGGTCCCACCCTTATTGACTCTACTCTAATCTAAACTACCCCCCCCCCCCCCCCCCCCCCCCGCCATCTGCTGACGATTAATTTCCCACAAAGAAGTCGACGAATGGTTGCCACCTCCGGGTGAACCCTAACAGTGACCTTCTCAAGGCAAACTTGGTTTTCTCCAAAAAGAGAAAGCTAGCCATGTCCGATAGCCAGGTCTCCGACTTTGGGGGCTTTGAGTCCCTCCAAGCTAATAGTATCTGTCTCCGGGCTACCAGGGAAGCAAAGGCCAGAACGTCTGCCTCTTTCTCCTCCTGGATTCCCGGGTCTTCTGACATCCCGAAAATCGCCACCTCTGTACTCAGTGCCACCCTTGTTTTTAACACCCTGGACATAACGTCCGCAAACCCCTGCCAAAATCCACTAAGCTTTGGACATGTCCAAATCATGTGGACATGGTGCGCCGGTCCTCCTGCACATTTTGTGCATCTGTACTCCACCCCAAAGAATCTGCTCATCCGGGCCACTGTCACGTGAGCCTGGTGAACAACCTTAAATTGTATCAGGCTGAGCCTGGCACATGTTGCGGACGTGTTGACTCTACTCAACGCGGCGGCCCATTGACCATCCTCTATCTCACCTCCCAGCTCCTCCTGCCACTTGCACTTCAGCTCCTCGGTCTGCGTCACCTCCGACCCCATAAGCTCCTTATAAATGTCCAAGACGCTCCCTTCTCCTACCAACCCTCTGGAAACTACTCTGCCCTGAATCCCCCTTAGCAGTAGGAGCGGGAAGGTTGACACCTGTTTACGAAGGAAGTCCCGCACCTGCAGATACCTGAATTTGTTTCCCCTCACCAACCTAAACGTTTCCTTCAATGCCCTCATACTCGGAAAGCTCCCCTCTATGAACATATTCCCCCATCCTCTCAATCCCCGCTCGCCGCTATAACTGGAACCCCCCGTCCATACCGGTGATTATCACAGATTGGGCCTAGACCGATGGTCCCACTGCTCCCACATGCCGCCTCCACTGGCCCCAAACTCTCAGGGCTACCACCACCACTGGACTGGTGGAGTACCGTACCGGCGGGAAAGGCAGAGGCGCAGTTACCAACGCCCCCAAACCGGTGCCCTTACATGAAGCCACCTCCATGCGCACCCATGCCGACCACTCCCCAACCACCCACTTCCTGATCATGGCTATATTCGCCACCCAGTAATAGTTGCTAAAATTTGGCAGTGCTAGCCCGCCCTCTCCCTGACTGCACTCAAACATTACCTTCCTTACTTGCGGGTCTTGTCCACCCAGACGAAGCCCGTGATCACTCTGTTGACCCGCTTAAAAAAGTATCGCGGATTAAAGATGTGGAGACACTGAAATACAAATAGGAATCTTGGGAAGACCGTCATCTTCACTGTTTGCACCCTCCCAGCAAATGGCAACGGAAGCGCTTCCCATCTCCGAAAGTCGTCCTTCATTTGGTTCCCCAGCCGGGCCAGATTCAATTTATGCAGCCGGTCCCATTCCCGCGCCACTGGGATGCCTAGGTACCTAAAGCTTCCCTTTACTAACCTAAACGGCAGCTCTCCCAGTCGCCTCTCCTGTCCCCTCGCCTGGACCACAAACATCTCTCCCATATTAAGCTTATACCCTGAAAACCGGCCAAATTCCCCGAGTGTCCTCATGATTTCCTCCATCCCCTCTATTGGGTCCGAAATGTACAGAAGCAGGTCGTCTGCATAGAGCGAAACCCTGTGCTCCACCCCCTCCTCTCCCCCCGGACCAGTCCTCTCCAGCCCCTCGAGGCTCTCAGAGCAATTGCCAACTCTATAGCCGGCGCAAACAACAGTGGGGAGAGGGGGCATCCCTGTCTCGTCCCCGGTGCAGTCTAAAATAGTCCAATGTTGTCCTATTCATCCATACACTTGCCACAGGAGCCTGATACAGTAACCTGACCCAGTCAATAAAGCCTCGTCCAAATCCGAACCGTCCCAGTATCTCCCACAGATAGTCCCATTCTACCCGATCAAAAGCCTTTCCGCATCCATTGCGATCATTACCACCACCTCCCTACCTTCCAGGAGCATCATGATCACATGTAACAGCCTTCTTACATTGGCCACCAACTGCCTGCCCTTAACAAAACCCGTCTGTTCCTCCCCAATAACGTCTGGAACACAATCCTCGATCCTGGAGGACAAGATTTTGGCCAGCAACTTGCCATCCACATTCAGCAATGCGATCGGCCTGTAGTACCCACACAGCTCCGGGTTCTTGTCCCGCTTAAGAATCAGTGAAATTGTTGCCTTTGATATCATCGGGGGCAACAAAATCCCTTTCCCTTGCCTCATTGAACATCCTCAACAACAGCGGCCCCAATATCCGCGAGAACGTTTTTAAAAACTCCACTGGGTACTGTCCGGACGCGGGGCCTTAGCTGCCTGCGTGGCCTTCAAGCCCTCTACTATCTCCTCCAGATATCTGAAATTCTTACATTCATCATAACCCTTACTGGCTGTCGCAGGCCAGCCCTCGACCCAAGACTCAGGACACCCCGGAGCTTGAGTCTGAGGATGACACTGATTTCCCATCACAGCTGTCTCCAACACCCTCCACCATCCCAGAGACACTCACCTGGGTTGGGCACTGTAGTGAAGAGGCTCCTGGGACATTCTCTGGTGCTCACCACATAGCTGCTCTGCTACAGCATCTGGAGGTAGGAACACCCGGGTGGGCAGACTGTCGGAGGTCGGGCCGACCCAGGGGCTATCTGACGTCCAGGTGGGTTTTGGGCTACTGGAACGGACAGTCCCATCTATAGTGGAGATGCAGTCGCAGAGCCAGGAATTACATGAGGGTTGTTGGCGAGCATCCAGCAGTAGGTGTAGGTGGAGGAGTCCAACTGTGTGCAGGAGCAGGAGGTGGTGCCGACCATGCGTGCCACCTAGGCAGACACTGCATGGGTGGTGTTCATGGTGGAGGCATGGGGGGGCGAGGGTTTTGGCTCTGGATCAGCATCTCCAAGGCCTGGGGCATTATGTGCAGTCGCTGGCTGAGGCCCAGGTCGGGGTTGCTGCCTCACAGTTTGCCTTGTGCCAGAGCCACCCGGACATCACAGCGGCATTTCTGAGCGTGGCCCAGTCAGCAGACCATGGCTGGAAATGTTGGTGGCATTGCCACCGTGCTGGACAACATGGCGAATACTTAGAGAGAGGTCGCCCAGTAGGTGGTGGCACAGTCAATGGGTGATGTGGTGTAGTCCCAGATGGAGATGATCCGCTTCCTGAGCTCCATGGCTGCCAGCTTGTAGACCCTGGTCAAAACCAGAGTGTGCCTCCAGGACTGGCAGGGGATAGCCCCACTCGCACACTCGTACCATGGAGTAGCCCGGGGGCCATCGGGCACCCCGATGGAGGAGGAGGTGATGGGCCCATACCGGTGACTCCCGCAGGGGAGGTGCCGGAATACCGCAACATCTCGGACTCCACCCCTCCTGTCATTGGCACATCTGGTGGGCAGTGGGCAGAACAGAAGACGGCCGCAAACGAGGACCCAGGTCGCAGCGTGGGAATCACAGTAGGCCGCCTCCATTCCTGCTGTACCATCTGGGGATCCACAAGCTGTAGCGCAGAAGGTTAAAAGGTTAGACACCAGTTAAGTTGGCATGGGTGCTGGGCAAAGTTTAGATTGCAGCTTTATTCTGGAATAGTGAGCAGTTTTGACAGATGGGAGCAGGTCCTAATATTGCTTCATTTCGTTTAGCCAGAACGAACGGCGAATGACTGAACAAATTGTAACATCCAATCAAGTCTGTGCCCCTTCAAACTTCTCACGGGCAATTAGGGGTTGGCAATAATAAAAGCAAACTACTGCAGATGCAGGAAATCTGAAATAAAAACAGAAAATGCTGGATCCACTCAGAAGGTCTGGCAGCATCTGTGGAGAGAGGAACACAGTTCATGTTTCGAGACCGTATGACCCTTCTACAGAACTGACAATGGATAGAACTGCAATGAATAAAAGACTTTGAGAGGGTGATGGGACAAAATGGAAAGTGAGTAATAGGTCTGAGTTAAGGAGAGATTTGAATGTTGACAAAGGGGCTGTTAATGGTGCATTTCGGGACTGAAGAGTGATAATAATGGCAAAGGTAGAATAGCAAAATGTGTTAATAGGAAATCATGACAGTGCTCAGTGTGGGCAAAACCAAACAAGGAACAGCGGTCATGAGGGGGAGGGGAGGGGTTGCGTAGGGACAAGCCGGGGAACCAAATAACAGAAAACAAAAAGGGGGAGTAAAGATGGACGGGAAAGTACAGCCAAAAGTTGTTGAACTTTCACAATTTACATCGATGATTTAGAGTTGTGTACCAAGTGCAATGTGTCCAAGTTTGCAGACGGCAATGAGTGGTAAAGCAAAAAGTGCAGAGGATACTGGAAGTCTGCAGAGGGATTTGGATAGTTTAAGTGAATGGGCTAGGGTCTGGCAGATGGAATACAATGTTGACAAATGTGAGGTTACCTATTTTGGTAGGAATAACAGCAAAAGGAATTATTATTTAAATGATAAAATATTAAAACATGTTGGGACCTGGGTGTCCTAGTGCATGAGTTGCAAAAAGTTGGTTTGCAGGTGCAACAGGTGATTAAGAAGGCAAATGGAATTTTGTCCTTCATTGCTAGAGGGATGGAGTTTACGACTAGGGAGGTTGTGCTGCAACTGTATAAAGTGTTAGTGAGGCCACACCTGGAGTATTCTGTTCAGTTTGGTCTCCTTACCTGAGAAAGGACGGATTGGAAGGTGTGCAGAGGAGATTCACTAGGTTAATCCCAGAGTTGAGGGGGTTGGATTACGAGAAGAGGTTGAGTGGACTGGGACTGTACTTGTTCAAATTTGAAGGATGCGGGGGGGAGGGATCTTATAGAAACATACAAAATTATGAAAGGAATAGATAGGATAGATGCGGGGAGGTTGTTTCCACTGGCGGGTGAAAGCAGAACTAGGGGGCATAACCTCAAAATAAGGGGAAGTAGATTTAGGACTGAGCTTAGAAGGAACTTCTTCACCCAAAGGGCTGTGAATCTATGGAATTCCCTGCCCAGTGAAGCAGCTGAGGCTCCTTCATTGAATGATTTCAAGATAAAGATAGATAGTTTTTTGAAGATTAAAGGAATAAAGGGTTATGGTGCTCAGGTGGGAAAGTGGAGCTGTGCCCACAAAAGATCAGCCATGATTTCATTGAATGGCGGAGCAGGCTCGAAGGGCCAGATGATCTACTCCTGCTCCTAGTTCTTATGTTCTAACTCAATGTTAAATCCAGAAGGCTGTAATGCCTAATTGATGTTGTTCTTCCAATTTGCATTGGGCTTCACTACTGGAGCATTGCAGCAGGCCGAGGACGGACATGTGGGCATGAGAACAAGATGGTGAGTTGAAATGGAAAGCAAACAGAAGGTTGGGGTCATGCTTATGGATAGAGCGAAGGTGATCCACAAAGCGGTCACCCAGTCTGCATATAGTCTCCCCAATGTAGAGGGGACCACATTGGGAGCAGCAAATACGGTAGACTAATTTGGAGGAGGTGCAAGTGAAATACTGCTTAACCTGAAAGGAATGTTTGGGCCTTGGACAGCAAAGGACTAAAAGGGATGGTGTTGCACATTCTACAATTGCATTGGAAGGGGTTGAATGGTTGGGGTGATGGAGGATTGAACCTAGGGTATTGTGGAGGGAGTGGTCCGTGTGGAATGCTGACAGGGTAGGTGAGGAAATGATGTGTTTAGTGGTGGCATCATTCTGGAGTTGGCCAAAATAATGGAGGATGATCCTTTGAATGTGGAGGTTGGTGGGGTGAAAAGTGAGAACAAGAGGGACCTTGTCATGGTTGTGGGGTGGGGGTGGGTAGGGGGGTGGCGGGGAGTAGAGGGATTGGCAATAATTGCTGACCTTGCCAGCAATGTCCACATCCCATGAATATATAAAAAGAAACGAGGGCCATACTGAGGGTTTGGCCAGGGTGAAAGAGACTAATGGTAGATGGCTAATAGATTAATATTTAAGAGTAATTCTGGCAAAAATAATGTTTTCAAAAAGCGTAAGATAAATACAGGGATTAAACATTGGAAAAATAAATATAAAAATGGATATTCATGGGAAGATTAGGAATGTTATTAGAAAACATTAAATAAAATAACAATCAACATAGAATAAATGGGATTATTTTCAACATTCAAATACACGATAGACAAAGAATGGATATTCCTCCTCCTTCAGGTTAAATGCCCTAAGAGGGCGGCAATCATGGACTTCCATTGGATTGGTCCATGTTTATGCTTGGCATATACTGCAGTGGTTTGTCGTTGTCTGCAGGAGACTCCCACTCCCACTCTTCCAGGAAACTCTCCCACTCTTCACCGTCTGCCGTCAGTCATATTGGAGGAACTTACAGGCTGATAATCGAACTGTTTGCCCACATTATGCATAAACATTATGCCCTGATGTCTTCTGGCCCAGTGGTAAGGATGCTACACAAGACCTCCTTACAAAGAACAGAGATAACTACTTAAAGATGAAGCTGGAATCTGATATTGGAGGATTAAGGAGTAGCACAGAAGGATGATAAGTACCTGCTTGAGTTTGACAGAGAAGGGGGAAATTGTAGGAGGACCTCAGGAGGATGTGGTAAGGCCAGTCCTGGAAACAAAATTATATTTAGAAAAATTCATTTGATTAAGAGGATGCAGTCAGCAGGCTTAGATGGCATATTTCCCACACAGAGGACATTGTGGAAATAGTCAACATAGATGTCCAAATGGAAATTCTACCAACAAATTGAAGGATTACAAATATCCCCACCAGTTCAACGTTTTCTTTTAATATTTTGAGGAATTGATAGAATATAGGTTTTAAAACTGTGCTGAATGTTATTAAGATGGATTTTCTGAAGTCATTTGATAAGGCACATGTTCAGAATTTATGTTTGTTGCAAATACCTGCTTTAGTCCTGGCAACTGCTTCCTTAAATGGTCCAGTTGTTTATTATTTTCTCACAATTTGTATTTAGCTGCATCTGTTGGCATGATGGTGGAATGTGGGAATGTTACAATGGCACACAATTTTGATGTAGACCTTGGGTTGCTCAGCCTCCTGGGTTAACTGGGAGTCTCCTGGCATGGAGGATGAATCTTTTATCACTGTTGCTAGCAAGCCAAAGATACATCTTCACTCCTATGGTCTGTGTACTTCCTTGGCTGCCTTAGTAATGGAAGTGAATCATCTTATGATAACCCCCCCCCCCCCCCCCCCCCCCCATCCCTGCCTTCCACGTTTACAGTTCTGGCAATATTGGTAAGTGTACGGCACGGTACACATGGCGGCACGGTAGCACAGTGGTTAGCACTGTTGCTTCACAGCGCCAGGATCCTAGGTTCGATTCCCAGCTTGGGGCACTGTCTGTGCGGAGTCTGCATGTTCTCCCTGTGTCCACGTGGGTTTCCTCCAGGTGCTCCGGTTTCCTCCCATAAGTTACGAGGGGGTGCTGTTAGGTGAATTGGACATTCTGAATTCTCCCTCTTTGTATCCGAACAGGCGTCTGAGTGTGGCAACTAGGAGATTTTCACAGTAACTTCACTACAGTGTTAATGTAAGCCTACTTGTGACACTCATAAAGATTATAGATCATAACGATGTTTGCAGTTCTCTGTTAATCAAATAAGCAAAATAGGATCAGCTACCAGGCTACATAAGATAAAAATTGAACGCAAGGGAGTTCTGGTCATTCGTGGTTATATAAAATAAAGCAGCTTAATAATTCATAGCTGGCCTTGTTTCAATTAATTGTTTTCAGTCTGCGTACAGAAAGATTGGAGCGTTGCAGGTGAAGGCATGCTATCCGGTTGTTGGATTATGTGTAATTAGATACTGTACTGTATAAGCGCGCTCATAAATGTAATATAGATAGACTGCCTGAGTGACCAAACCTAGATAAACTGAAGGCATTCCTATGGGCGCGAACGTCTGGCCGCGCTGCGCCAGAAAAGCAGCTCACCGCGGCGCAGTGTGGCCGGTGAAAACCGTGGGACCCAGTTCCCAGGATCTACCCAGCTCTCTACATCTTGCGAGATTCAACGCAATCTTGCGAGATGTTGCAAGGGGAATCGTGCCCACAATGGGCAGGATCAGTTTTTGGCAAATCTGCGAGGCAGTAAGCCTCTCCAATGTGCACATTCCCGAGGTACCTCAGGCTTTGGGATTCAATCCCTTCACCTCGGGGACCTTGGACATGCACTGTTTGGTACTGGTCCCCACAAATGGGGATCAGATGGAATGGCACTCGTGGGGATCTCCAAGCGGATCAGAGGCCCCCAGCTGCATGTTCTTTGGGCAGGTGTGTGCCAGCCTGGCATTGCCAACCTGCCACCCTGGCACTACCACCTAAGTGCCAGCAATTGGGCCGAGGTTGCCGAGCGTGGATGTTGGGAGGTGCGGGATGGGTTCAGGGGAGGCGGAGGACTCTCCCATGTTGCGTTTGGGCTGTGGGGGGGGGGGGGGGGTGCGCGCGAGAGGTCGGGGAGTTTTTTGGAGCTCACCAGTGTAAAAAACGGGGCTATATGCAGCCTTGGCCATGCGTTCCCCGTTCAGGCCCCTTATTCAAAGCGAGTCGTGCAAGTGCCAGGAAACATGTGGCTAAACGTGCTCATCAAGGGACTTTGTCCCCTTTGGGAAGATCGCGCCTTATCTTTTTTTTTCAAATCCCTGTTATATTTGATTATGTTTATTCCTGAGTCTCTGAATTTGACCTGTTTAAAATTATACATACCTTTTGGCTGTGTCGCTGAACCCTAGATTATGTTTAATTTCTCATTCTGTAGTCACAATCAACCCTGAAGAACCATGATTATTTTCTGAATGTTATCTATGTGGCATATCATTACAAAAGAAAACATTCCTACCCTACCACACAACTGCATCAAATCTATGATGCTCATTTCCCACTTCAACTTTGCCTCAGTTTATCTCATGCTGAAACTCCCATCCATGCCTTTGTATCTCCAGATTTGATTTTTCAAATCCACTTCAGGCGGGTACTCTGTTTTACCCTCTGCAAAACTGAAGTCATTCAAAATGCTGCTGCCCATATCCTTGCATGCACCAAGTCATTCAAACCCATCCTCCCTCTGCTTCCTCATTTTTTTTCTTATTCGTTCTTGGGACATGGGCATCGGCAGCTGTGCCACCATTTATTGCCCATCTCTAATTGCCCTTGAGGGGGCAGTTAAGAGTCAATCACATTGCTGTGGGTCTGAAGTCACATGTAGGCCAGACCAGGTAAGGACAACAGATTTCCTTCCCTATAGGGCATTAGTAAACCAGATGGGTTTTTACGACAATCGACAATGGTTTAATGGTCATCATTAGACTTTTAATTCCAGACTTTATTAAAATTGAATTAAAATTTCACCATCTGCAGTGGCGGGATTTAAACCTTGGACCCCAAAGCATTACTCTGGGTTTCTGGTGTACTAGCCCAGTGACAATACCACTACACCACCGCTCATCTGCATAGGCTCCCGACCAAGCCATGCCTCTATTTTAAAATTCTCATTGTCTCCTTCAGCTGTACAACCTTTCTGCAAATGCTGGTCTATTGAGCATTCCTGATTTTATTCACTCCATCTTTGTGCTTTATAAATTTGGGTTGTTTTCTCCGCAGTATCATGTACATTTGGTGACCTTCTGATTTCTGACAGGGTATTCTACTTAAGGTACTGTATCCGTGACCCAAAAATCAATTTCATTCATTTTAAAAGCTGAATTCTGAAAGCACATACCTTTTTGTTTTAAACAGACAAAAGAGCAGGACGGTGAGAAGTGTTGTACAGCTTAAGGATGAGGGCAATCAATTATTAGAGTGCGTACATTCGAAGGAGGTTCAGGGTAAGCTGACTCAGAGTGGAACAGGTGCAGGGAGAATCAGGAGTTTGGCAGAACAGGTAGGGAGAATATTGACAACGAGTAGTAGCGAGGGGTGATAAAGAGGAAAAGGGTTTGGAAAAATAAAGTCCCAGTGGACACAATGATAGTAAGGAGGTGGGAATGAAACATGAGTGACAGCATTACCTAACTTGGGAACCAAAGTAATATAGGACTCCAGAGATAGCAACATAGAATAGAAAACAACCAACAGCATGTGGTGGAAACCCCTTTGTACTTGCAAACATGCACCCTATCTCCAACCTCCCATGACAGTGAAAACATGTCAGCTGCAAGAATTAAATATTACACAACACAAGCTGGATGAAACCACAAGACTTTTGATAGTTACATATATAGACTTAATTGATGGTACAAGCACAAGGCATGTGTGTTGGTACAAAAATGATAAAGTCACCGCTTGAAGTTTTCCCAAATAACAGTTTCCTTTACCCAAGATGACGATGAGAGAAGTGTTAATAATCAAATGTAAAATTGTATCTAAATTTACAGAATAATCTTTTCTTAAAGATATGTCCCAAAACATTAACATTATTCACATAAAAGTTCACTCCATGAGTTTTGAACAGCTTAAATTATAGGTTTTGTGCATACAATTATTTAGTAGTTGCAGGCATGTGTACACTCAATTGCTGTGTTAGTCACAGATGTCATGAGTCTATTAATTTACTATGTACTATGTATACTAATTTCAAGAGATCCATACTATTTTAAGTTTCTTGACAAGAACATTGACACAATAAAGCAGTGGTATCAGGCACATCCACTGTAGCTCCAGCATACATTTTAATTGTGTGCTTTGAATCAGTCTGTAGTTCATCAATGTGGGAATTAAGCAGCTCCTCCAACACTCGTGCTCGTTCTTCTTCTTCTTCAAGGAAGTGCTCTGTTAGTGAAGAAGTTTCTGACATCTCTTTGGGCTTCTAAACATTACAAACATTTTCAACATAACATTAATAGGTTATCGTGGTCCCATTGAATGATTGTCCTGTTTCATTATTTGAAAATCCTACATTCATCAAAAGTAAAAATTTGCAATCTAATTACATAATTTGTAGTCTTGGTTCAACATTGCTTCTTTGTCTTGAACGTGGAGAATGTCATGCCCAGTAAATATACCACATTCTTAATTTTCAAGAAACAGACAATCTAATTAGACTATTTAAAAAATGACAACGTTATGAAAGATGGCCACCATGGGTCAAGTGACCGTCTATGATTTTTGCACAAAGGATTAACTCCTGTCTGAATGTGCTTCTGGAAAGTTATTAAAATATAAATGTCAATGGGTGGAAGACCCTCCCTTGAAAAGGCATTCAAAATGCAAAACTACTTATGGAATTTACAGCCCATGTTCGGGCTATGAACAGGAACTCAAAATCAATGGCGCCCCAGATTTAATTTCACTGAGCTTGATACTGAACAAAGAGAGCCACAGAGCAACCATTTATCATCTTGCATCTTCCAATATGTGCCAATGGCTTCTAGTTTCAAACAATTTATGTGGACAATAGAAGTATTGATCATGTGGTCACATGATTGAAATTGGCTTCCAATAACAAATCTTATTACTCCAAGAACCAGCCAGAAACAGGTCAGTCTGGAAACTAGTCGGGCACAAAAGGGTCCATTCCTCTGTAAGGAAGAGATTCCTACCTGGACAACCAGTCAACCCAGGCAGTGGGAGAGAGAGGGGCCAACTTGTCTTCACCTGTTAAGATTTATCCCTGCAGATACCTGGCCACAATATTGTCCAGAAACCTAGGGGCTACCAACTTCTATTCATCCCAAAAACCTCAAGAGAGAACCCATTCAGGTTTATAGCTGACTTTTTGCATTTAAGCCCTATATAAATGTTGCCAGAGTCCCAGAGGATTAAAGTCTGCTCTCCCCTTTGAGAGCTGACTGGTGGTAATTTAACCTGAGGGTCACCACACCTCAGGTGAGAGGCAAGGTTGGGAAGGTGGGGCCTTCATGAATAGCTTCAGCAGGTACGGTAATTGAACCCATGTTATTGGTGTCGTTCCGCTTCACAAACCAGCTGTCCAGCCAACTGAACTAACTGACTCCCTGCTCTGTAGAACATAGAACAGTACAGCACAGAACAGGCCCTTCGGCCCTCAATGTTATGCCGAGCCATGATCACCCTACTCAAACCCACGTATCCACCCTATACCCGTACTTTTATTAGGACACTACGGGCAATTTAGCATGGCCAATCCACCTAACCCGCACATCTTTGGACTGTGGGAGGAAACCGGAGCACCCGGAGGAAACCCACGCACACAGGGGGAGGACGTGCAGACTCCACACAGACAGTGACCCAGCCGGGAATCGAACCTGGGACCCTGGAGCTGTGAAGCATTTATGCTAACCACCATGATTATTTTCTTAAGATCACTACATGTTTTTATGCTAGCATTTCTTTATGTTTGCCATTGATATTCTAATTTTGATTCTTTTATGACATTAACCACCTTCTGACAAAATGCTACCCAGATACGTAAACTGTGATAATTGTTCCAGCTGTTGACCATGTATCTTGTATTTTTACTTTTCCCTCCTTATTTCTTCAAGGCTTCATAACTTTCGTCACTTTTACATAAATTTTCATTTCAGATGTTTTCACCGCTTCAGTCATTAGTATTGGTAGACCTCCTGCTGTGCTGATCAATAAAGCCTGGTTATGTGAAAACATAAAAACGGGCCTCACGGTAGCATGGTGGTTAGCATCAATGCTTCACAGCTCCAGGGTCCCAGGTTCGATTCCCGGCTGGGTCACTGTCTGTGTGGAGTCTGCACGTCCTCCCCGTGTGTGCGTGGGTTTCCTCCGGGTGCTCCGGTTTCCTCCCACAGTCCAAAGATGTGCGGGTTAGGTGGATTGGCCATGCTAAATTGCCCATAGTGTAAGGTTAATGGGGGGATTGTTGGGTTACGGGTATACGGGTTACGTGGGTTTAAGTAGGGTGATCATTGCTCGGCACAACATCGAGGGCCGAAGGGCCTGTTCTGTGCTGTACTGTTCTATCTATCTATCTATCACTCTCTCCCTCCTCAGATACCATCCCCTAAAAGGTGCCAGTAATTATGAACTTCAATGTGTTGGACTATGGTTATGCCTGGGAACCTACTTAAATGGTTTGCTTTTTCCTTCTGTAGGTTCTGGCTGACCAGAAAACTTTCATGTTCGTGCTGCCTGCCTTAGGGATATTAAGAATGTGTAGATTGATAATAAACCTGATTGACCTCGTTATGAATGCGCTTTCCCTGGCTATCGAGTCCTGGAGTGAGACTTCTTGCTCAGAGGTAGGACGCTGCCACTGTGCCACAAGACACCTTCCCCATTTGACCTACTACTTTGACAGCTTTAAAAAAAACCTTCATTTCATGTTTCTTTTATCATGACTTCCATAGAGATGTTAAAGGGCAACGATGATAGTAGAGAGTTTTGTCTCACCCTGTGCCTAATCAAGCCAAATTCAGTTTCACTAAATACTGTCCTGATTGTAGCAGCCTGCCCCATGTACAGAGCTATTACAATCATTCTTTTATCTCTTTAATCAACTCTGATCACATCTATCACTTGCAACAGTTTTTGCCAGTTCAAAAGCTTTTTCCTAATCCACAAAGCAAATGTACACTACTTCTTGGTGATTTTCTAAGCTTCTTCTGCTTAACACTGTCATCACTCTGTAGCCTCTTTAGTTCCACAAGCCTTCCTCAAGCTGAATTAATCACAGTTGATGTAATGATTTGCTTTGGTTTCCAGTCTATTTGGTGTAATCTTTAACCTTACCTTGGACACGTGTGATTAAAGTAACGGTGCAACGTTTTTCACACTTTGTGGTATTTGCCTTCTTCTCGAAAAAGACCATTGTGTTGCTTGAAAAATCTTCCGGCGATTCCCCCTCAGTGTACAAGTCCTTACATAGGTTAATCAGTTCTCTTGGTGCCTTCTCTCCATATCCTTTTATTATTTCTGCGGGAATTCCATCACACCCTTCTGCTTTTCTGCTTCAATTATTTTATAGCTCTAAACATTTCCTAATATAGGTAAGAAAATGAACAGAGGAACTGATGGCAGATTGTGTTCTGCTTACAGAACCTAAATAGGTAAATAATGAATGGAAAGACTACATTGAAGACCGGTGTGATCAAGGTGGCAAGCCAACAGATCGAGAGAGAAATGGGGCGAGATTCTCCGTTGGCTAATGCTGAAATCTCGAAACGTAATTCTGAGTAGGTTCTGACGCCTAAATTGCGGAGGCCGCCGATTTGACGCCAAATCGCAATTCTGTGTCACCTCGACAGCGGCATCAATGTGGGCCGGAACGCATGTAGAGTAAACACCATTTGCATATCATCAGCGGGCCTGACCCGGTATTCTTCGGAATCTCACAGACCTCGGTGCACAGGTTCATCTGTGTCATCACGGAGGCCCTGTACGCCCAGGTGGCTCAATACATCCATTCCAATGTGGACTGAGCCCGCCAGGCTCCCCAGGCGCCAGGGTTCCCCACCATCGATGGGATGTCCCGGATCTGGGGTTGATCGGCGGGATGCATGATGACAGCACCCGCAGATGACAGGCCACTCTGCACCGGCCAAAACGGGTAGCACTCGATGAACGTGCAGCTGATATGTAACCATCAGATGTGCATCATACACGTCTGTGCCCGATACCCGGGCAGTGTGCATGACACCTTCATCCTGGCACACTCGATGATTCCTGACATGCTCAAGATGGCTCATCTCCCCCCCCCCCCCCCCCCGCCCCCAGCTGGGGGGTTGACTCTTGGGCAACAGGGGTTATCCACTGCGCTCGTGGCTGACGACAATGGTCCGGCGGCCAGACTGATGAGGAGACCATACAGTGACCAGGAACATGATCGAGCAGTGCTTTGGCCTCGTGACGATGCAGTTCAGGTGCCTGGACTGCTCTGGAAGGGCCTTCCAGTACAATGCTGAGAGGGTTAACCCCATGGTGGTGGTCTGCTGCATCCTCCACAACATCGCACAGCAGAGGAGCGATGTACTGGAGGAGGAGGTGGAACATCAGGCCTCATCCGACGAGGAAATGCGGGGGAAGGTGAGAATGGGCAGGATATGGGGCCCAGGAAGTCATGGGAAGCCACATGACATGTGTGTCAGGGCCAACGTGCATGGGATGCTCGGATCGCCTCCAGGTTCACCGACTGGTAGGAGGGGGAAACTGGCCAGGGGCATGGGCACTACATCCTATCCCCAACCCCTCACTCCCCTCCAAGGACCCCCCCTACCCCCGGCCACCTCTGGCCTGCAATCCCCTCCGTGATACATACCTGCCACACTATGGGGTGCAGGCTCTGAGTTAGCAGTAACAGCACGTGTGGTCCATGAGATGGAGGATGATGACAACCCGCTCGGCGATGAGCTCTGGTGTTCTACACCATATGCCAACATCTGGCTCCTTGCCCAGGCTAGAACTTTCCACTGTCCATCTGGGTGATCCCTGCATGCGAGCTGGCCATTCCATCGCATGTGACGGTGGTGGGGAGCCCGGGCCACCCACCTCTGCCCATTCCACAACCTGCCCAGACCAGCCCACCCCTCACACCCATCTGACAGAGCACTGAGACAGGTTGTAACAGTGGGAACGGGTATTTAATGTGAACAAATATTTACAGATTTGTACCCTAGCCGCTATAACTAACCTGTGCCCTGCACCTGTACCAACCTAACTGATGTCTAACTTTCGCACCTTACTGGCCCTAGCACTACATCTAGTTGGTTTCCCATGTGGTACAGCAGGCGTGGAAGCGGCCTGCTGTGATTCCTGGTGTGCAACCTTGGTCTCCGTTGGCGTGTGTCTTCTGGGGTGAATGGGACTGGATGGGCTTGGCTGCTGCTCGGGTGTCCCCGGTGGCGTTGTGCCGCTCAGTTCTGTCTGCTGCCCACCAAATGCACCAGGGACAGGAGGGGGAGAGTCCAAGGTGCTACAGTGTTCGCGAACCTCCTCTGCGGGAGTCACCGGCATGTGCCCCATTGCCTCCTCCTCCCTCAGGGTGCCCAATGACCCCCAGGCTACTCCATGGGACGAGGGTGCAAGCAAAGGTAACCCCTGAGGCTATCTGCCACCTGTAGCTGCCAGTCCTGGAGGCCTGTTCTTGACTCGCCCAGGGTCCGCACACTCGTAGCCATGGAACACAGGGAGTGGACAATCTCTGTCTGAGATTGCACCACATATAATAACGCTGCGATAGTGCCACACCTTCTGGGTCTGTGTCACATCAGCCAGTGACTGCGGCATCTTCCTCTGGAACTGGGCCACATCCCTCTGTGTCTGCCCCACATTGGCCAGAACCTGGGCAATACCCACGATGTTGCTTTGGCAAATCAGTCTAAATTTGAGAGATAAAGTTTAAAAAAAATTAATTCAATGGAAGTGAGTTTTACTGGCTTGGCTAGCATTCATTGCCCATTCCTAATTGCCCTTAAGAAGATGCTGGTGGGACTTCCGGTGGCGGCTGTGAGGGAGTCGCATACTTGGTGGCTCCCGCTCTGGCCGGACTTTTGGACCTTTTTCCCTGACTTTTTCGTGGTTTTGAGTTTTGGCTTTGAAGGTGCAGACAATTAGGCTCTGGACCCATACAGTGGTGCATGAAACGGAGAATCCCAAGGGACCGAAAAGGAAGAAATAAAAAGATAAGTAAGGGTGGAGGTGGCAGCTCAAGACAACATGGTTGATGTTCGGACCCTGCTGCGACGGCCCAGCAATCGACAGAGGAGCTGATGCAGGTCATCCAGGAGGGTTTTGCGAGACAGAAACGGGACTGTCTTGACTCGATAAAGGAGTCGATCGGTCGGCTGGAGCGCAGGCTGAATGCCCAGGATCGGATGATTCAGAAGTTGGAGAAAGCGCTGGCGGACCAGGAGGAGCACCAAACGGTGGTCGAACTAGAGGTGGGGATGCTGAAGGATCAGCAAAAGAAGCTGCTGGAGAAGGTGGAAGATCTGGACAACAGAGCTCGCTGGCAGAACTTAAGAATTGTCGATCTTCCTGAAGGGGCTGAGGGGGCTGATGCGGGCGCATTTATGGCGAATATATTCCAGAACCTGCTGGGGGAGGGGCTTTTCCCCGACCGTTGGGGGTGGACGGGGCAAACAGGGGGATGGCGAGGAAGCCACGGCCGGGGGACCCCTCCAAGGGCTATTGTGGTCTGGTTCCCCAGATTTTTGGATAAGGAGTATGTTCTCCAGTGGGCCAAGCATACTAGGAGCTGCAAGTGGGACAATAGTATATTGCGTGTCTACCAGGGCCTGAGTGTGGAGGTGGCCAGAAGGATGGCAGGCTTCAGGCAAATGAAGAAGATCCTGTTTAAAAAGAAGGTGAAATCTGGGCTCCGCTATCCACCGCATCTTTGGGTTATGCACGAGGATCAGCACTATTATTTTGAGTTGCCCAAAGACAGGATGGACTTTGCCAACAAGATGGGACTGGCGCAGAACTGAGAACCTTTTGGATTTAAGTGGTAGCCTTTTTGAGCGATGTATATATGTTTTGATTGTTGTTTTTCTTCTGCTTCTTAAGTTTGGGCAAAGATGGGAGGTGGGGGGGGGGGGGGTAAAAGTTATTCGGTTTCTATGGGTTTTCGGTGTTTTGATGGGGGTGGCTGGTGGGGGTGTTTTTCTGTTACTCTGATTTACACTATTGGGGTAGTTCTTTGTGGGGGTCTTTGTCTGTTTTGGGTTGTCTCCTATGGTAATTGGGAGATGGTTCGATCTCGGTTTGATGAGAGGTGGTTTCAATGGGCGGGGTGGGAGGGGAGTAGGGAATAGGTGGGAGACTTCTTGGCACCGGAGACAAGGGTCACCAGGCTAGCTGGGTGAACTAGTCTACAGAAGCACAGTGGGGGGTGTGTATATGTTCAATATATGGCAGGGGTTAGGTTACAAGGTTGTGTTGCTGGGGGGGGGGGGGGGGGGGGGGGGGGGGAAAGAGTTACTCTGCTGACGAGGGAGGGGACTTTGGGACAGAGAAGAGGTTGGGTGTGGGGGCTGCCAGGAGGCGGGGTGATGGAGGTGCGGCGCATAGGCTGGGGGTGGGCCCAGGAAGGGGGATGGCTGATCGGCAGAGGGGGGGGCGGGGTGGTGCGTCCCACCAGGCTGATCACCTGGAATGTTAGAGTGTTGAATGGGCCTGACAAGAGGACACGTGTGTTCACGCATCCGAGGGCTCTGAAGGAGACACACCTGAAATGTTGCAGGAGACACACCTGAAAGTAGCGGATCGAGTTAGGCTAAGGAAGGGTTGGGTCAGTCAGGTCTTTCATTCGGGGCTGGACACCAAGACTAAAGGGATGGCGATTTGAATCAATAAGCGGGTGCAATTTCAGGTGTGCAGTATAGTCTCGGACGGAGGGGGTGGGGGGAAGGTGTGGGGGGCCGTTAGTTCATGGCGAGCGGTAAGCTGGAGGGGAGGAAGGTAGTCTTGGTCAACGTATACGCGCCAAACTGGGACGATGTAGAATTCATAAAGTGGATTTCTGGGCAGCACAGTAGCATGGTGGTTAGCATAAATGCTTCACAGCTCCAGGGTCCCAGGTTCGATTCCCGGCTGGGTCACTGTCTGTGTGGAGTCTGCACGTCCTCCCCGTGTGTGCGTGGGTTTCCTCCGGGTGCTCCGGTTTCCTCCCACAGTCCAAAGATGTGCGGGTTAGGTGGATTGGCCATACTAAATTGCCCGTAGTGTCCTAAAAAGTAAGGTTAAGGGGGGGTTGTTGGGTTACGGGTATAGGGTGGATACGTGGGTTTGAGTAGGATGATCATTGCTCGGCACAACATCGAGGGCCGACGGGCCTGTTCTGTGCTGTACTGTTCTATGTTCTATGGATACTGGGGAAGATACCGGATTTGTACTCGCACAAGCTGGTGATGGGAGGGGATTTTAACACAGTCATCAACCCCAGCCTGGACCGGTCACGTTTCGAAAAACGGGGGAGGGTGCCAGCAATAGCAAAGGAACTGTTTGGGTTCATAGAGCAGGTTGGGGGGGGGGTCGACCCATGGAGGTTTAGGCAGCCGACGGGGAGAGAGTTTTCTTTTTATTCGCATGTACATAAAGTGCACTCCCGGATTGATTTTTTTCATTCTGAGCAAGGATCTGCTGGCGGGGGTGATGAACACGGGGTACTCGGCCATCACTATTTCGGATCATGCCCCACATTGGGTGGAACTGCAGGTTACTGAGGAGAGCTTCCAGTGCCCGCAATGGCGATTGGACGTGGGCTTGTTGGCGGACGAGACGGTGTGCGAGAGAATAAGGAAATGCATGCAGAACTACTTGCAGGTCAACGACACGGGGGAAATCTCAGCAGTGGTGGTCTGGGAGGCGCTGAATGAAGTAGTGAGAGGGGAGCTTATTTCGATCCGAGCTCATAGGGACAGGACGGATAGGGCAGAGACAGACCGACTGGTTGAGGAGATCCTACAGATAGATAGGAGGTATGCGGCGACGCCGGGGGTGGAACTGTTAAGGGAACGGCGGAGGCTGCAGGCTGAGTTCGGAGTGTTGTCCACAGGCAAGGCAGTGGAGCAGCTTAGAAAGGCGAGGGGGACATTTTATGAACATGGGGAGAAGGCCAGCAGAATGCTGGCACAGCAGCTTAGGAAGAGGGAGGCAGCCAGGAGAATAGAAAAGGTGGTTGATGGGGATGGGAATCTGGTCGGGGACTCGGCTGGGCTAAACAGGGAATTCAGGGATTTTTACAGGAGGCTCTATCGCGCAAAACCCCCCATAGGGCCTGAGGGGATGAGATGATTTTTGGACGGACTGACCTTCCCAAGGGTGGGCAGGGAGCTGGTGGATGGGCTGGGGGCCCCGATCAGGGCCGAAGAAATAGCTGAGGGTTTGAAGGCAATGCAGTCGGGTAAAGCCCCAGGGCCGGACGGGTACCTGGTAGAAATCTACAAGGATTCTCGGGGAAAATAGGACCGTTACTGGTCAAGGTTTTAATGAGGCGAGGTATAGAGGGGTGCTGCCCCCGACGATGTCACAGGCCACTATTTCGCTATTATTGAAGCAGGACAAGAACCCGGAGTGATGCGAGTTTTATTGGCCGATCTCACGGCTTAATGTGGATGCTAAGCTGCTAGGCAAAGTTTTGGCCTCCAGGATTGAAGATTGTGTGCCGGATGTGATTATGGAGGATCAAACCGGATTTGTCAAGGGTAGGTATTTGGTGGCTAATATAAGAAGGTTGATTATGATACCCGCTGAGAGCAGGGAGGTTGAGGCAGGTGTGGCCATGGATGCGGAGAAGGCGTTCGACCAGGTGGAGTGGGACTATCTATGGGAGGTGCTGGTATGATTTGGGTTCTGGTAGGGGCTTTATCGACTGGATTAGGCTGCCTGTACAAGGCCCCGGACGCTAGTATAAGTACGAAAAGGATGACCTCGGACTATTTTAGGCTACATCGGGGGACAAGACAGGGATGCCCCTCTCCACACTGCTGTTTGCGTTAGCTATAGAGCCGCTGGCAATTGCTTGGAGAGCCTCAAGGGGTTGGAAGGGGCTGGTTTGGGGGGAGGGGGGGGGGGTGGAACATAGGGTCTCGCTGTACGCGGACGACCTGCTCTTATATGTAGCAGATCCAGTGGCAGGGATGAGTGAGATCATGGCGATTGTGGGGCAAATTGGCCGGTTTTCGGGATACAAACTGAATATGACAAAGAGCGAGATGTTTGTAGTACAGGCAAGAGGTCAGGTGGGTCGGCTGGGGGAGCAACCGTTTAGGTTAGTGGGGGACAATTTTAGGTATCTAAGGATACAAGTGGCGCGGGACTGTGGCCGTTTGCGTAAATTGAACTTGTCCCGGTTGGTTGAGCAGATGAGGGGCGAGTTCCGGAGATGAAATGCGCTACCGCTGCCGCTGCCTTAGAGGGTGCAGACCGTTAGGATGACGGTTCTACCAAGATTTTTATTTGTGTTCCAATGCCTCCCAATTTTCATCCCGCGGTCCTTTTTTAAGAGGATTAACAAAATCATTTTGGGCTTTGTCTGGGCGGGTAAGTCCCCGCGGGTGAAGAAGGTGCTGCGCGAGAGGAATCGGGGGGGAGGGGCTTGCCCTGCCAAACTTCAGTAATTACTACTGGGCGGCCAATATTGCTATGATAAGGAAGTGGGTGGTGGGGCATGGTCTGTTTGGGAGCGGATGGAGGCAGCTTCATGTAGGGGCACCAGCTTGGGGGTGTTGATAACGGCACCTCTGCCGTTCCCACCGGCGAGATATTCCACCAGTCCCGTGGTGATGGCGCCCCTGAGGATTTGGGGTCAGTGGGTGCATCGGTTTGGTCCCCAATATGTGATAACCACCGATTTGCTCCGGGGAGCTTGGACGGGGGGTTTCGAGTATGGCAAATAGCGGGAATTGAGAAGGTGGGGGACCTGTTTCTGGAAGGAGCTTCCCTAGCTTGACGGCGCTGGAGGAGAAGTTTGGGTTGGCAACAGGGAACGACTTCAGATATTTATAGGTGCGGGACTTTCTGCGCAGGTAGGTATCATCCAACCCACTCCTGCCACTAAGGGGATCCAGGATAGGGTAGTATCTAGGGGATGGGTGGGGGAGGGGAGCATCTCGGACATCTACAAAGAATTAATGGGAGCGAGAAGACGCAGATCAAGGAGCTGAAGCGTAAGTGGGAGGAGGAACTGGGGGGAGAGATGGAGGACGGCCTATGGGCGGACGCATTGAACAGAGTCAACGTGACCGCTACATGAGCAAAACTTGGCTTGATCCAATTCAAGGTGATGCACCGGGCTCACCTGACAGTGGTCCAGATGAGCAGATTCTTTGGGGTGGAAGACAGGTGTGTAAAATGTGCGGGCGAACCAGCAAACCATGGCCACATGTTCTGGGCATGTCCTAAACTTAGAGGATATTGGCAGGGGTTTGCGGACGTCATGTCCAGAGTAGCATAGAAGAATAGGGGGTCAAATAGGCGGGCCTTGGAGAGACGTGTGTCAGTGTTTGCACTTTTGTTCACTGTTTTTATACTGTTGATGCTTGTAATGCCAAAAATAACTGATTAAATTTGTTGCTTAAAAAAAAAGGTGGTGGTGACCTGCCTTCGTGAGCTGCTGCAGTTCATGAGGTGTCAGTTCACCCACTGTGCTGTTAAGTCGGGTGTTCCAGGATTTTGACCCAGCGACAGTGAAGGAACAGTATGGTGGCACAGTGCTGAGGACTGCTGCCTCACAAGTTTGCACGTTCCCCCCGTTTCTGCGCGGGTTTCCTCAGAGTGCTCTGATTTCCTCCCATAGCCTAAAGATGTGCAGATTACGTGGATTGGCCATGCTAAAATGCCCCTTAGTGTCCAGGGATGTGTCAATTAGGTTGAGGGATTATGACATAGGGTGGGGAAGTGGGCTGGGGTGGAGTCCTCTTTCAGAGGGTCAGTGCAGACTCAATGAGCCGAATGCTCTCCTTCTGCATTGGAGGGATTCTACGAGTCTATATTTCCAGTCAGGCTTACTAAAAGTTTTATGAGCTAAAATATTTTTGTAGGGAGAAAAATCTGTTCTGATTGTACATCAAAATCTTATTGTGGTGACTGTGTAATTTGCAGTCATGTATATCAAATATCCTGTACATTCAAAATGCAACTTCAAGGTTTTATGTAGCTAAGAATTATAGCGAGGTATAAAGAATTATAAAAACTTAACAATCCATGAATCCAGTTTACAATGTGGATTTTATGGTATATCAAATTTGAATTGAGGTTGTTGTAAGTATTCAATTGTTTCAAGTGCTATGCACAATAATGATTGTGCAAACTGTTTGAAGTATCCCCACCCTGCTCAACAACTCTCATACCTCCCAAATTTTCACTCTGGGAGTCACACAAAATCTGAGGCATTAAAATGGGAAGAAGTTTGGGAAGCACTGATTTATGGCAAAAAGTAGCAAGCAACAGGAGCACAGTACTTGGAACAGGTGGTGGATTTCACGATACTAACAATTCTCTCCATAGATGGAAGCTATTGAAATTCTGTTCAGGAGGGAGAGCTCAGAAATTCTTGGGAGATTGATAATGAAGCACAGGATTACTGCTATGTATCATTGTAATTATATATTCCATGATATGCAAGATACATTAACTTGTCCATTAAGTCTGAGTGCGCACAAGCAAATAATATTGCATGCGATAACAACAAAATATCTAATTAGAGCGCGAGCTTGTGTGTTATTAACACCCCATCTGTTCTCTTCACACAGCGATGGGTGGACTTGCAGACATCTCTGCATTTGCAGGTGCATTCTTCCTCTTGTTTTCTTACTGTATTTCTCTTTAGCTGTATTTCATCTATTTTCAGCTTAAGTCAAAGGTAAGAATGAAAGGATCAGAGCCACAAATCATTAACCGGATAGCTGAGATCTTCAAAGAAACTTGGGTGTGTTCATACAAGGAATGCAGACAGTTAGCATGCAAGTACAGCAAACAGTTAGAAATTACAAGGGGATTGAAGTACAGGAATAAGGAAGTCTTGCTACAATTGTGCAGGGTTTTGGCAAAACCACCTCTGGAACACTGCAGTTTTGGTCTCCATATTTATGGGTGATATACTTTAATTGGAGGTGGTACAGCAAAGGTTCACTAAATTAGTCGCTGGGATGAGGGAGCAGCCCTATGGTGAGCGGCTGAGTAGAGAGTGCCCATATTCTCTAGAGTTTAGAAAAAATGAGAAGTGATCTTAATTAAACATACAAGGGCCAGGATTCTCCGAAACGGAGACTAAATGTTGACGCCTGTGTAAACACCGGAGCGTTTCATGCCGGCGTCACCACTTGGCCCAGCGATTCACTGGCCAGCAGGGCGCCGGAGTGCTCCGCTCCGCGCAGCTCCGGCTGCCTATAGGGGGCCCTGCACTTCCGGCCGCGGGTGCGTGCATGAGCACGGCAGCCGCCTGTTGTGGCCGGCCCGCGCAACATGGCGGACCCACACAGCAAGTCGGCCCCAACAACATAGGCCTCCCCATATCATGCCCGCCCGCCGATTGGTATCCCCCGATCGGACCCCATGCCATCCTGCAGGCCCAACCTCCCCCCCCCCACCCTCCGGTGACGGATCTCCCCGTCCCCCCAGCAGGGCAGATGCAGCAGCCTCCACTCCAAGTGCCCACCGGGTGTAACCATGTTAGAACCAAGACGGCGGGTACTTGGCCAGCTGCCGGCGGAGAATCGCCACGGAGGCCTCTTTCAAAGGCCCCGACCGATGCCGCGACGACTGCGGTCACACAACTGGCGGTGATTCTCCAGTCCGCGGAGAATCGCAGGTCTGACGCCCCATTCCCCGCGCCGTGTAGCGATTTCGGCGCGGAGGTTTGGAGAAACCCGACCAAGGTTCGGAAAGGGCTCGATGGGGTATACTTGTGGTAGTCACCACTAGTAGTATATTACATGTATTACGGCACTGCCCGTATATTAGAGGTACAAGGATAAATCCCTGCCTGCTAGCTCCGCCCAGTAGGTGGCGTATAAATGTCTGTGCTCTCCTGTGCTGCAGCCATTCTGGTTCCAGCTATAGGAGGCACAACATCTTGCTCAATAAAGCCTCGATTGTTCCACCATTCTTGTCTTTGTGGTAATTGACTGTGCATCAATTTATTGGGCAAGATTTTTTAAACGATGGATCTCCGCATCAAGCCCAATCGCCTGCAGCTGTGCCCTCAAGCAGCCAACGCTACGTCCACCATTGACCACTGGTTAGCCTGCTTCGAAGCTACCTCTGAACATCCGCTGAGGAACCGTCGGACTCGTTGAAGCTCCAAATTCACTATTCACGGGTGAGCCATGACATTTTTCCCCTCATCCAGGATGCACCCATCTACTCCAAAGCGATGGAGCTCCTGAAGGGACATTACGTTCGACCAGTAAATCAAGTATACACCAGGCACCTCCTGGCCAGGAGACAGCAATTCCCCGGGGAGTCTCTGGACGATTTCTGGCATACCCTACTGTGGTGAATTCATACTGTATCGTAATTCACACTGTATTGCATTACATAGTATTATGTCCTTGTGGGCTCTGTATGTGAGCCGTTGAGTGGCTCTGCCCATAGGGGGAGATGAGGAGATGTACAGGGCTCCACCCTTGGCTCCGACCATGGCCCCTCCCACTACCGGAAGTATAAAGTGCTGCAGCCGTGAGCCTGCTCTCAGTTCTTCTGGTCGCAGGCAGGCTCAGTTGTAAGACTATTAAAATCACAGTTTACTTCCAGTCGTGTCTCTAGTGAATTGATGGTCACATCAATTTAATAGTCTTAGAAAACTTGAAGAAAACTACTATTGAATCAGCCCTCAAACCTGATCGACTAGAACTCGACCTGCAGGCTGCAGAGGCGAAGGAAATCTTCCTACACTGGCTTCAATGTTTCAAGACCTACCTGGCTGAATCAAGCACATCCGAGACTACAGAGGAGCAGAAACTCAGCCTACTGCACGCACGGGTGAGCCATCGTAGCTCTACGCAACTCAATTGTACCACCTCATATACTGAGGCCCTGGCTATGCTCGACCAATTGTACGTGCGGCCGATAAACGAGATCTACACGCGGCACATTTTCACTACCCGCTGCCAGAGCCCCGCAGAGTCGCTGGAAGACTTCCTGCGCGACTTAAAAGCCCGTGCTCTGGACTGCAATTTTCAGGCTGTAACGGCCTTCCAGCATATGGAACTCACTGTATGTGATGTATACGTTGCAGGGCTCAGGTCTAACTATGTGCGCCGGCGATTACTTGAGAAAGGGGCCCAGAACTTGGAGGACACGGTAGAGTTAGCTACGACTATGGAGGTCGTGTTCCGCAGTCTGAACTCATTCCCCGCGGGCCAAGCGACCCCATCGTGGGCCCCCAACCAGCGACTGCCCCAGGCCTGCACTGCGCGGCCACCCACCCACTATGGAGCGCCAGCATGCTATTTTTGTGGCCAGCCCCAACACCGGCGGCAGCACTACCCGGCCCGCAATGCGACCTGCAGCAGCTGCGGTCGCAAAGGACACTATGCCCGAGTATGCCTGGCAAAATCGAAACTTTCTAACTCCCCCGCAGTCCAGAGCACTGGCCTCCCAAACTCGCAGGCCCGCAGACCCCGTAATGCTGCAGCGTGTCTGCCGACTCCGCCTCCACCCGACATGTGCGACTCATGGGGGCTGCCATCTTGGCAATCCCCCTCCACGCGGCCGGCCACGTGCGAGTCATGGGGGCCACCATCTTGGACGCCACCTTCCTCGCCGCCCGCCACGAGCGATCAACGGGGGCCGCCATCTTGACCATCAACCGAACCGAACCTCGACGACTACGACCTCAGCGGACAGTCATCACGGGGCCACTCCAGCACCGCTGATCGAGCCGCCGACTACCCGCAACTCAACGCAGTCACTTTGGACCAGTCGTGTCCGAAGCACATCCAGAGTTCGATGATATCCGTTAAAATCAACGGGTACAGGACACCGTGCCTCTTTGACTCCGGGAGCACCGAGAGCTTCGTACATCCTGACCTGGTAAGACGCTGTTCGCTCCCTACCTTCCCTGCAAGGCAAACTATCTCCCTCGCCTCAGGCTCGCACTCGGTCCACATACAAGGGCGCACCGTCACGATCCTAACAATTCAGGGTGCCAGCTACTCTAATTTCCAGCTGTACGTACTCCCCGACCTCTGCGCCCCACTCTTACACGGGCTCGATTTGCAATGTAATCTCAAGAGCCTCACACTCAGCTTTGGCGGACCCCTACCTCCACTCACTATCTGCAGTCTAGCGACACTAAAAATCGACCCCCCTCCACTCTTCGATAATCTCACTGCTAACTGCAAACCCGTAGCCACTCACAGCAGGTGGTATAGCCTGCAGGACAGGGTATTTATTAGAGCCGAAGTCCAGCGGCTCCTACATGAGCGAGTCATAGAGGCCAGTAACAGCCCCTGGAGAGCTCAGGTGGTGGTCGTCAAGACCGGGGAAAGTTGCGGATGGTGGTTGATTATAGCCAAACCATTAACTGGTTCACTCACCTCGATGCGTACCCCCTCCCCAGAATTGCAGACATGGTCAATCAGATCGCCCAGTACCGCATATTCTCCACGGTGGATCTGAAGTCTGCTTACCACCAACTCACAATCCGCCCGGAGGACCGCCACTACACGGCGTTCGAGGCAGATGGCCGCCTCTTCCATTTCCTCCGGATCCCCTTTGGCGTCACGAATGGGGTCTCGGTGTTCCAACGAACAATGGACCGAATGGTGGACCAGTACAGGCTGCGGGCCACGTTTCCGTACTTGAACAATGTCACCATCTGCGGCCATGATCAGCAGAACCATGACGTCAACCTCCACTGATTTCTCCCAACCGCCCAGAAACTCCGACCATGGCCCCTCCTATTACCGGAAGTATAAAGTGCTGCAGCCGTGGGCCTGCTCTCAGTTCTTCTGGTCACAGGCAGTCTCAGTTCTTCTGGTCACAGGCAGGCTCAGTTGTAAGACTATTAAAACCACAGTTTACTTCCAATCGTGTCTCCAGTGAATTGATGGTCACATCACCTACACATGCTAGGTAGGAACTGTCACTGCCAGGCAGTTTTGGCAGTCCAGCACACAGAGCTTTTAATTAGAGACGCTTATGTCATGAGCATGAGGTCTGCGACTGTCCGCAAGCGGCTACTGGAAGGGGGTGCACTCGACCTTGCAGGAACTAGGCAGCTCACTAACTTGTTATAAGTGGCCTCCCGTAACGTTCAGTCCTACGCCCCCGACCGCGTGGCACCCTCGTGGGCCCCATGAGCTGCCGACTCCAGCTGACCGCAAGCCTGCACCGCGCGGCAGCCAGCCAACTCTGGGGAGCCCAAGTGTTATTTTTGCGGGCAAACCAACACCCTAGGCTGCCCGGCGCAGAGCGTGACCTGCAAAGGGTGTGGGAAGAAAGGACATTTTGCTGCTGTTTGCCAGGCCCGGTCAGTTGCCGCTGTTTCCAGGTCCGACGTTCCTACACCCCCCACGTGCAACACAGGGGCGCCGCCATCTTCCTCATTGCAAGCCATGTGTGGCCCATTGGCGCCGCCATCTTCCTCACCATAAGCCACATGCGGCCCTTTTGATGTCGCCCGCAATGTGCGCCCCATGGGTGCCGCCATCTTGGATGGCGTCTCAGGACTCCTGCGCGTCTGGCCGTTCATCGCCCACCACTACCTCCGCCACTGCTGACCAGCCCAAGACCTCCCGGCATCTGCCGCAGCTCGCCTCTATCACCCTGGATCAGTCCCGGCCACGCAACCTCGCGACCGCGACGATGGCGGTGAAAATCGATGGGCACGAGGCGACCTGCCTTTTTGACTCCAGGAGCACAGAGAGCTTCATCCACGCCACTACAGTAAAGCGCTGCTCCCTCACGGTACACCCCATCACCCAGAAAATCTCCCTGGCCTCCGGATCCCATTCTGTGGCAATCCGGTGGTTCTGCATCGCGACCCTCACTGTCCAAGGCGTAGAGTTCGGCAAGTTCCTGCTCTACGTCCTCCCCCACCTCTGCGCTGCCCTGTTACTCGGCCAGGACTTTCAGTGCCATCTCCAAAGCTTAACTTTAAAATTCAGCGGACCCCTACTCTCGTCACCATCTGCAGCCTCACGACCCTTAAGGTCGACCCACCTTCCCTTTTGCGAACCTCACCCCGGACTGCAAACCTGTCGCCACCCGGAGCAGACGGTACAGTGCCCAGGACGGGACCTTCATCAGGTTGGAGGTCCAACAGCTTCTGTGGGAGGGGATCATTGAGGCCAGTAACAGCCCCTGGAGAGCTCAAGTGAAGACTGGGGAGAAGCACAGGATGGTCATTGACTACAGTCAGACCATCAATCAGTACACGCAGCTCGACGCATACCCCCTCCCATGCATATCTGACATGGTCAATGAGATTGCGCAGTATCGAGTCTTTTCCACAGTGGACTTGAAGTCGGCCTACCACCAGCTCCCCATCTGCCCGGAGGACCGCCAATACACTACGTTCGAAGCCGATGGCCGCCTCTATCACTTCCTTAGGGTTCCCTTCAGCATCACTAATGGGGTCTTGGCCTTCCAGCATGAGATGGATCGAATGGTTGACCGGTACGGTCTGCGGGGCACCTTCCCGTACCTAAATAAAGTCACCATCTGCGGCCATGATCAGCAGGACCACGATGCGAACCTCCGAAGTTCCTCCAGACCGCCAAACTCCTTAATCTCACAGAAAATAAGGAGAAATGCGTGTTCCGTACCAACCGCTTAGCCATCCTTGGCTATGTCTTGGAAAATGGGGTCCTAGGGCCCAACCCCGACCGCATGTGCCTCCTCCTGGAACATCCTCTCCCCCACTGCCCTAAGGCCCTGAAACGATGCCTGGGGTTTTTCTCCTATTACGCTCAGTGGGTCCCTAACTATGCGGACAAGCCCGCCCACTCATTCAGTCCACAGTTTTCCCCGGCCAGGCCTTCAACCGCATCAAGGCAGACATCGCCAAGGCCATGATGCACAAGGTCGACGAGTCCCCCCCCTTCCAGGTGGAGAGCGATGCATCGGACGTAGCTCTGGCTGCTACCCTCAACCAGGCGGGCAGGCCCGTGGCCTTCTTTTCTTGCACCCTCCATGCCTCCGAAATTCGGCACTCCTCTGTCGAAAAGGTGGCCCAAGCCATTGTGGAAGCATTACCCTGCCAGCAGGAGATTCACTCTCCTCACTGACCAATGGTTGGTTGTCTTCATGTTTAATAATACACAGCGGGGCATGATCAAAAATGACAAGATCTTCAGGTAGAGGATCGAGCTCTCCACCTATAATTACGAGATTTTGTATCGCCCGGGGCGAGCCCCCTGATGCCCTATCCCACGGTACATGTGCCAGCGCACAAGTGGACCGACTCCGGGCTCTCCACTATGACCTCTGCCACCCGGCGGGTCACCCGGTTCTTCCATTTCTTCAAGGTCCGCAACCTGCCCTACTCCATTGCGGAGGTCAGGGCTGTCACCAGAGACTGCCAAGTCTGCGCAGAGTGTAAGCCGCACTTCTACCGGCCAGATCAAGCGCACCTGGTGAAGGCCTCCCGCCCTTTTGAACGCCTCAGCATGGACTTCAAAGGGCCCGCCCCTCCACCGACTGCAACATGTACTTTCTGAACATGATTGATGAGTACTCCCGGATCCCTTTTGCCAGCCCCTGCCCCGATATGACTTCCGCCACGGTAATTAAAGTCCTGCACAGCATCTTCACTCTTCGGTTTCCCCACCTACATCCACAGCGATCGGGGATCCTCTTTTATGAGTGATGAGCTGCGTCAGTTCCTGCTCAGCAAGGACATCGCCTCGAGCAGGACGACCAGCTACAACCCCCCGGGGCAACGGGCAGGTGGAGAGGGAGAATGGGACGGCCTGGAAGGCGTGAAGGCCGTCCTGCTGGCCTTGCGGTCTGAAAATCACCCGGTCTCCCGCTGGTAGGAGGTCCTCCCCGATCCGCTCCATTCCATCCGATCGCTCCTCTGCACCGCGTCTAACGAGGACCTTCACAAACGTGTGTTTTCCTTCCCCAGGAAGTCCACCTCTGGGGTCTCGCTCCCAACATGGCTGACAGTTCCTGGACCTGTCCTCCTTCGGAAGCATGTGCGGAGTCCACCTCTTACATGCTAATCCGCAGTACGTCTAAGT
The DNA here is from genome assembly GCF_902713615.1 of Scyliorhinus canicula. Lineage (NCBI taxonomy): Eukaryota > Metazoa > Chordata > Chondrichthyes > Carcharhiniformes > Scyliorhinidae > Scyliorhinus > Scyliorhinus canicula. The sequence continues at coordinate 92,395,237 of NC_052159.1, read as the reverse complement.
GGCACACCCCGACGGGCTCCAGGACACAGTCTCCCTCCCGGACGCTGGATCCCCACCCATGACCCCCGACCTGACACCGCGCCCCCCTTCCCCACGGTTGCCTCTTTCACCCCTGCGCCACTCATCCTCCCTCCAGCGAACCTCACCGCAGCCCCCACCCCTGCAGGATCCGTCCTCCCACTGGTTCCACTCAGGGGTGCCGAAGATGAGGACAACACGCCCCCGGAGTCGCCGGTGACCAAGTCGGCACCCACATCACCACCAGGACTGAGGCGATCGCAGAGGAGGATCAAGGCCCCCGACAGACTGAACTTGTAATATTTTCCACCACCCCCGCCGGACTCTTTTTTTAAACAGGGGTTGAATGTGGTAGTCACCAATAGTAGTATATTACATGTATTACGGCACTGCCCGTATATTAGAGGTATAAGGGTAAATCCCGGCCGGCTGGCTCCGCCCAGTAGGTGGCGTATAAAAGTGTGTGCTCTCCTGTGCTGCAGCCATTCTGGTTCCAGCAACAGGAGGCACAACATCTTGCTCAATAAAGCCTCGATTGTTCCACCATTCTCGTCTTTGTGGTAATTGATAGTGCTGGATCTACCACGGGGGCACAGTATCAGGATATGGGGCTGATTATTTAGAACTCTGATGAGGAGAAATTACTTCACTCAAAGGGTTGTGAATCTTTGGAATTTGCAGCATAGGGTCTATTCCTGCTCCTATTTCTTGTGTTCTAAATGTTCTTGGGAGGGATTCTCCGACCCCCCCCCCCTTCCGGGTCGGAGAATCGCCAGGGACGGCGTGAATCCCACCCCTGCTGTCCTCCGAATTCTCCGGCCCCCCAAAATCGCCCCGCCGTGAATTGCGCCGCAAGCCTCGGAGAATGGCGGGTATCAGCATGACTCAATGGGCCCTGCGGCCGCCCGAATTCTCCAGGCTGCGATGAACCGAAGACCTGCCCGTTTAACGAGGGTCCCGCCGGCGTTAATCAAGGTTGGTCCCTACCGGCGGGATCCAGCTCCGTGGGTAGCCTCCAGGGTCCTCGGCGGGAGGCAATCTGGCCCCGGGGGTGCCCCCACGGTGGCCTTGCCCTCAATCGGGGCCCACCGATCCGTGGGCTGGCCTGTGCCGTGGGGGCACTCTATTCCTCCGTGTTAGCCTTGTACCGATCGACGATGGCCGACACGGAGATGAACCCCCCTCCCTGCGCATGCGCGAGGATGACGCCAGCAGATGCTGGCGCTCCCGCACATGTGCCAACTCACACCGGCCGACGGAGGCCCTTTGGCGCTGGTTGGGATGGCGCCAAGCCCTTCCCGCCGGCCGGCGCGGTGCAAACCACTTCCGGCACTCCGGTAGATTCCGCCCCTTTGGGGCGGCTCGACGGCGGAGTGGTTCCCGCCAGGATTTGTACCGCTTTTTCCCGCCCTGACGATTTGCGCAGAATCCCGCCCAAAATGTGTATCATTGCAGAAGAGGCAGTAAGCTAGTGTTGACAGGGCACCAATGAAAGACACAGTGACCGGGATTCTCTGATCCACCACCGCTGCCAGCGAGGTCGGAGAATTTGGAGCTCAGCCAAAATTCCACAAACCGCAGCGAGACCGGAGAATCCCGCCGGCATGAACAGACGGAGAATTCCAGCCAGTGTTCTTAACATGAGGAAGGTCCTGAGATTAGTTTAATAACTGCCTTATATTAATCAGAATGATTTTGGATAAGATGAGAAAATGTTGCAAAAGAAAGATCTTCAACTGGGACATTGGTAGTTGTGGAGGAGAGTTGCATGTCAGCCAGTAACTGAGTTGAGTTTCTTCCCAAAAGAAAATTGATACATCAAGGGCGCGATTCTCCGCTGCCCACGACGGGTCGGAGAATAGAGGGAGGGCCTTCCTGACAATTTCACGGCCTCCCGCTATTCTCCCCCCCTCCGGCCGCCCCCCGACACGAATCGCTGCTCGCCGTTTTTTACGGCGAACAGCGATTCTCCGCAGGCCGATGGGCCGAATACCGCGGAGTTTACGGCCGTTTTCCCGAACGCGATCACACCTGCTTTCAGCGTTCGTGAAAACGGCCGCAAAGTGCCCGTCCCGGACAACCATGACACCGATTGGCACGGCCGCACCACAGCCGTGCCAAGGGTGGCATGGGCCTGCGATCGGTTGGCACCAATCGCAGGCAGCGGGTCCGATACCCGCGCACTATTTGTTCTTCCGCCACCCCGCAGGATCAGTCCGCGGGGCGGCTGAGGGGCATGACGGCCTGCGCATGCGCGGGTTTGACACATCTGCATGATGACGTCATCCGCGCATGCGCGGGTTGGAGCCGTCCAACCCGCGCATGCGTGGCTGACATCATCGTGCGCGTCAGCCGCCGTGACTCTTGGCGGGCGGAGTTAGCGACGTTCGCTAACTCCGCGTCGCCGTGATTCCCCCGGCCCCAATACTAGCCCCTCCCGGGGGGGAGAATCGGGTCCCGGGACGGAGCTCCGAGGCTGGCGTGAAACACGGCCAGTTTCACGCCAGCCTTCACGGCACGCCGGATATGCGGAGAATCGCGCCCCAAGGTTCTTGTAGCAGCCCAGAATCTGAGTGTGATTCTCCCCTACTTGGCAGGGCGGGTCATACCACGCCGAGGAGTGGCGTGAACCACTCCGGTGTCGGGCCGCCTGGAAGGTGCGGTATCTTTGGCACCTTCAGGGGCTAGGCCAGCGCCGGCTGGCATGGCGCTGCCCCAGTCGTCGCGGAAGGGCTTGACGCCACGCCAACCGGCGCTGAAGGGCCTCCGCCGGCCGGCGTGAGTTGGAGCATGCGCAGGTGGGCTCCGATCACGAACCAGGCCAGATCCTGGCGTGCCCCCCCTGAGGACTCTGCAGGCCGCCCGTAGAGCCAGGTCCCGCTGGTACGGACCTGTTTTGGATTACGCCGGCAGGACCGGTCGAAAACGAGTGGCTGCTCAGCCCATCGCGGGTCCGAGAATCGCCGGGGGGGCCACTGCCAGCGGCCGCCGACTGGAGTGGCGCAATTCCCGCCCCCGCCAAAACCGGCGTGAATCCAGCTTCATATATTTGTTAGTTGAATGTCTCCTTTATCAACTGTGAACGAAATCGGCACAACTCATTCACTACTTAATGGGAGTGATGCAGCCTCGTCAAACCTTTTCAAAGGGTCACAGTAAGTAACCGTGTCTAAATTTGACAGGGAAACATGCTACCAGTTGGTAGGGCTTGGAGACACAAATAATATATGTTTATCATGAGAATCTTGGGGCTAATCGGGTATTCCTGATCCTCCGTGCTCTCCTAATAACAGAGAACTAGCGAGAGGCTTAATTGATTCTTGAAGTCCAGTATACAAGGTTAAAATTCAAACCATTTAAAACTTGGGGAAAGAAAATTAAAATGTTTATTAAAAATGTAACTCTGAGGAAGGAGAATAATAGCTCATGTAATTTGTTCTGTGTTTTTATGGCCTTCAGCATGGCATCACTTAAGGCCAAGCAGAAGCAATCTCAAGGGCCCAGATTTTGTGCTGAAAAGGTGTAGTAATGTCACTCACCATAAACATCAAAGAAAGCTACCTACAAAGGTCAAGCATGCTTCGTGGTTTGTATTTCACTTTTCCAGACATTAATTTCAGTTGTAGCAACTATGATTGAATACCCACCGTCCAGCAACAGTGAATTCATCAAGCAGGCTTAGCAGCAAAACACATTGAAGTATTCTCACAGACAGAAAATCAGGAAATAAAAAGCACTGATGGTCATTCATTTTTTACAAATATTACAGAATATGAAATAAAGACACGTGGGATTAAGTTTGAACCTGAGTTTTCACGCGATTTAAAAAAAACTAATTTTTATTATTTAAAAAATGAATGGAACTTTCATTATAATGGATAGATTTGGCATTTCGCTAAATCTCTCCATCTGGATTTTGATCCTTCAGGCTCCCCAAGTTAAGCCAACAATAAGAGCCATGAAAGCCACATGAAATCCTACAGTGCAAGCCTCATCACTCACTGGGCACATCCTTGCCCCTTCCTCCTCCAACCCCTTCTCCAGCACCCTGTACTTCTGGGCTAAACAATGTGCCCCAGACACACATTCAGACATGAGACTGGGAGTCAGAGCGCTGTCAGCAGAAAGGCAGGAGTCAGGCTTAAGAATCTGCAGAACACCACAACTTTCCTGACAGTGAGTCATCATCACCCTCCTGCTTGAATATTGACCCACAGACACTGCCAATGCAGGACCATCACCCTGGTCTGATGTCTCCTTGGAGTGGGGGTGGGGGAGCATGGTTCAGTGAAGGGGGGAAAGCAGGATTCAGGTAAGGGTGAACTGGGTTCAGGGAAGGGGGTTGAGCTGTCAGACACAGAGCCTCCTACCTAGCGAACCTGGTGGTTACTTCTTTTCATGAGTCCCCAATTCTTTTTTAAAAATTAAGGGGCAATTTAGCGTGGCCAATCCACCTACGCTGAACATTTTTGGGCTGTGGGGGTGAGACCCACTCAGACACAGGGAGAAGCAAATCTGGTGGTTATAAGGACCTCCCTGGTCCTCTTGGCCTGTCGGGCCCTTGCCACTGCCTGTCCTCCATCCTCCGGCTCCTCTTCGGCCTTGTCTTCCATTCCCTCCTGGTCCTCTTCATCAGATGACACCACAGGTTCTTCCTCCTCCTCCAACACATTGCCCTACTGCTGTGCCAGGTTGTGAAGGGCACAGAAGACCACAACTATGCTGGAGACCCTCTGGGGTTAAACTGAAGAGCACCGCCAGAGCGGTCCAGGCAGCAGATCCTCATTTTTAGCAGCCCAATGCACTGCACAATGACAATCCGTTTGGAAGTGTGAGCCAGATTCAGCCTCTGGGCCTCTGCACTGTCGTCGTGAGCCATTATCTCAATGGGTATCCGTTGTTTCCCACAAGCCAACGAGTCATTCCTGGGATGGTCGTGAAAATCACTGGGATCTCCGAGTGCCCAGGATGTAACTCTCATGCAGGATCCCTGGTTCGTGTGAGCACACATGCCTGATCCTGAGGTGGTTGTCACATAGGGTCTGCGTGGAACCCCTTTCTGTTGCTAAAGGTCAATCCCCGATGCCATGGTGCTCTCAGAACAACATGTGTGCCATCGATGCCCCTTGGACCTGGAGCAACCTGGCAATGGCGACGATTCCTGCAGCCCATACATCATCGTTGGCCTGGTCCAGGTCAAATTGGATGTAGTTTGATTCCTGGGCATACAGAGCATCCGTCACCTCCTGGATGCACCTGTGAGCTGATGATTGTGAGATGCCGCACAGGTCCTCGCTCGAGCCCTGAAATAATCCAGTGGGATAAAAATTGAGGGCAGCCATGTCTTTCATGGCCACCCAAGGCAGATGTTCTCCTCCTCCTCTTCGAGGCACCAGGAGTATTCAGCGGAACATCATGTCCAACAGCGCATTGAAGAATCATCAAGGCCTGTACATCCTAGTTCTTCATTGAGTACCCAATTTTTCTTTTCCAATTAAGGGGCAGTTTAGCGTGGTCAATCGACCTACCCTGCACATCTTTAGGTTGTGGGGGTGAGACTCACGCAGACATGGGGAAAGTGTGCAAATCCGGGACACTGACCCGGGGCCGAGATCAAACCCGGGTCCTCAGCGCAGTAGGCAGCAGTGCTAACCACTGCACCACCTTGCCACCCACAGTCGCTGATGTCTGCCCATCTTGACTGCTATTTAGACAATGGCAGTCTCAAATGGCTCTATCCCAAAATTCATAGTTAATCTGGGAGTATGTGTAGAAGGAGAGAGAAAAACAGTCAGTAAGGTCTTATTCGCTGTCTAATACAACACAATTGAAGGATTTTGTGACCTGCACCTTCATCACCGGACTGAAACTTCTTGTTACCAAGACAATGTATTTTCTTGGGTTAATGTTTTCCTCTTCTTCTTCAGAGTCTCGTGTTTAGTTTCAAATGCCCTATGATATCACTCAGGACAGTATATTGCATAATGGAATTTTGAATCACATGGAAAACACCAACTGACCACATCCTGGGCATTTCTGGGGTTAATTTTTCTGTTGAAATTTCCCATTTCATTCCTCCTACCCTAATTGGTCTTTCTGTCCTCATTATTTCTAGTTAAAAATCTTCTTTCTTATTGATGTTTGCGGCCAATGCTTTTATGCAGCTGAGGCTCTCCTTGTTAAGGGGCAATCTGTGCCCGCTTAAAGAATAAAGAAAAGTACAGCACAGGAACAGGCCCTTCGGCCCTCCAAGCCTGCGCGACCGTGCTGCCTGTCTAAACTAAAATCTTCTGCACTTCCGGTGTCCGTATCGCTCTATTCCCATCCTATTCATGTATTTGTCAAGATGCCCCTTAAACGTCACTATCGTCCCTGCTTCCACCACCTCCTCCGGCAGCGAGTTCCAGGCACCCACTACCCTCGGAGTAAAAAACTTGCCTCGTACATCTCCTCTAAACCTTGACCCTCACACCTTTAATCTATGCCTCCTTGTAATTGACTCCTCTACCCTGGGAAAAAATCTCTGACTATCCACTCCGTCTATGCCCCTCATAATTTTGTAGACCTCTATCAGGTCGCCCCTCAACCTCCTTCATTCGAGCGAGAACAAACTGAGTTCATTCAATCACTCCTCATAGCTAATGCCCTCCATACCAGGCAACATCCTGGTAAATCTCTTCTGCATCCTCTCTAAAGCTTCCACATCCTTCTGGTAGTGTGGCAACCAGAATTGAACACTATACTCCAAGTGTGGCCTAACTAAGGTTCTATACAGCTGCAACATGACTTGCCAATTTTTATACTCAATGTCCCAGCCAATGAAGGCAAGCATGCCATATGCCTTCTTGACTACCTTCTCCACCTGTGTTCCCCCTTCCAGTGACCTGTGGACCTGCACACCTAGATCTCTCTGACTGTCAATACTCTTGAAGGTTCTACCATTCACTGTATATTCCCTACCTGTATCAGACTTTCCAAAATGCATTACCTTACATTTGTCCGGATTAAACTCCATTTGCCATCTCTCTGCCCAAGTTTCCAAACGATCTACATCCTGCTGTATCCTCTGACAGTCCTCATCGCTATCCGCAATTCCACCAACCTTTGTGGGTCCGCAAACTTACTAATCAGACCAGTTAAATTTTCGTCCAAATCATTTATATAGACTACGAACAACAAAGGTCCCAGCACTGAACCCTGCGGAACACCACTAGTCACAGCCCTCCAATTCAAAAAGCACCCTTCCATTGTTACTCTCTGTCTTCTATGACCTAGCCAGTTCTGTATCCATCTTGCCAGCTCACCTCTGATCTGGTGTGACTTCACCTTTTGTACCAGTCTGCCACGAGGGACCTTGTCAAAGGCCTTACTGAAGTCCATATAGACAACATCCACTGCCCTACCTGCATCAATCATCTTTGTGACTTCCTCGAAAAACTTTATCAAGTTAGTGAGACACAACCTCCCCTTCACAAAACCGTGCTGCCCCTCACTAATACGTCCACTTGCTTCCAAATGGGAGTGGATCCTGTCTCGAAGCATTCTCTCCAGTAATTTCCCTACCACTGACGTAAGGCTCACCGGCCTGTAGTTCCCTGGATTATCCTTGCTACCCTTCTTAAACAAAGGAACAGCATTGGCTATTCTCCAGTCCTCCGGGACATCACCTGAAGACAGTGAGGATCCAAAGATTTCTGACAAGGCCTCAGCAATTTCCTCTCCTGCCTCCTACAGTATTCTGGGGTAGATCCCATCAGGCCCTGGGGACTAATCCACCTTAATATTTTTCAAGACACCCAACACCTCGTGTTTTTGGATCTCAATGTGACCCAGGCTATCTACACACCCTTCTCCAGACTCAACATCCACCAATTCCTTCTCTTTGGTGAATACTGATGCAAAGTATTCATTTAGTAGCTCACCCATTTCCTCTGGCTCCACATATAGATTCCCTTCCCTGTCCTTCAGTGGGCCAACCCTTTCCCTGGCTACCCTCTTGCTTTTTATGTACATGTAAACACCTTGGTATTTTCCTTAACCCTATTTGCCAATGACTTTTTGTGACCCCTTTTAGCCCTCTTGACTCCTTGTTTAAGTTCCTTCCTACTTTCCTTATATTCCACACAGGCTTCGTCTGTTCCCAGCCTTCTAGCCCTGACAAATGCCTGTTTTCTTTTTGACGAGGCCAACAATATCTCTCGTTATCTAAGGTTTCCGAAATTTGCCATTCTTATCCTTCTTCCGCACAGGAACATGCCAGTCCTGAATTCCTTTCAACTGACATTTGAAAGCCTCCCACATGTCAGATGTTGATTTACCCTCAAACATCCGCCCTGCAGCCACCTAGGTTTGCCACTTCCCGACTTTAAAATGGAGATTCACTAAGAACGCAGGGAAAAATGGACAGGTACAGGGAAGCAAGCAGAATGCCAAGCTTCCTGTATATTAAGACTCGCAGAAAGCAGACAGCACTGAAACTGACGACCATCTGCATATTGATGAGCGATCCCCGGGAACAATAGCAACAGTTAAGATAATCGAGGCAAAGCCAGACTCCTCGGCGCCAGCAGGAGCCAAAACAAAAGAAGCCAACGGACACTTAGGAACCGCCCAGTGATCAGGGAACAGCCCCAGTATTGGGGAAATCAAACCAATCGATTGGAACATGGTCCAAACAATTGGAACCAGGTACGGGGTCCGCCCAAAAGGACGCGAAGCCCCTGGGGACTATAAAGTAGAGTTCCCAAGTTCAATTCGGTCTCTTGGGAAGTCTTCTTAGCAGCCCTCAAAGAACGCGACCGTGACTCTCAACTCGGAGAGACTTGCCTAGCAGCAACACCAACAAGTGTCCAGTCAACGCACGCTACGAGATAGGCGCTCCTAACGCTTAGTCCATACCAGCTGGAAGCCTGCAGACTCAGGATCGAACGAGAGGCCATTGTTCCCTGACCCAGTGGGTTCCTTTTCCAAAGCTAAGTATTGGCCTTTAGTGGTAGAAATAGTCTAGTTCTGTAGTATTTTATGCACGAGTAGCGATTGACTGTGTATATAATAAATGTGTTTTGATTTGAACCTTACTAACTGGTGTACTGAGTTATTGATCAGCACTTGAACTTGAACCTTGTGGTGGTATCATAAAGATACCTGGCGACTTTAGAGCAAGGTTATAAAACAGAGCAATTAAGTGTAAAGCACACTTAGCAAAACGAGCAGCAGCCCCCAATCTAATGTTATTATAATTGGCCTTCCCCCAATTTAGCACCTTCACCCTAGGACCACTCTTATCCTTGTCCACCAGCACTTTGAAACTTACTGAATTGTGGTCATTGTTCCCGAAATGCTTCCCAACGGAAACTTCTACCACCTGGCCGGGCTCATTCCCCAATACCAGGTCCAGTACAGCCCCTTCCCTAGTTGGACTATCTACATACTGTTTTAAGAAGCCCTGCTGGATGCTCCTGACAAACTCTGCCCCGTCCAAGCCCCTAGCACTAAGTGAGTCCCAGTCAATATTGGGTAAGTTAAAGTCTCCCATCACAGCATCTCTTTTGCTTTTACTCCTTTCCAAAATCTGTCTACCTATCTGCTCCTCTATCTCCCGCTGGCTGTTGGGAGGCCTGTAGTAAACCGCCAACATTGTGACTGCACCTTTCTTATTCCTGATCTCTACCCATATAGCCTCACTGCCCTCTGCGGTGTCCTCCCGTACTACAGCTGTGATATTTTCCCTAACCAGTAGCGCAACTCCGCCACCCCTTTTACATCCCCCTCTATCCCCTCTGAAACATTTAAATCCTGGAACGTTTAGCTGCCAATCCTGTCCCTCCGTTAACCAAGTCTCTGTAATGGCAACAACATCTTTGTTCCAAGTACTAATCAAATCTCTAAGTTAATCTGCCTTACCTGTTATGAAATGAAAATCGCTTATTGTCACGAGTAGGCTTCAAATGAAGTTACTGTGAAAAGCCCCTAGTCGCCACATTCCGGCACCTGTTCGGGGAGGCTGGTACGGGAATCGAACCGTGCTGCTGGCCTGCCTTGGCCTGCTTTCAAACCCAGCAATTTAGCCCTGCGCTAAACTGTTATACTTCTTGCCTTAAAACATATGCACTTTAGGCCAGCAGTCCCGCTGTTTTCAGCAACATCTCCCTGTCTGCTCTTCCTCAGAGCCATACTGGCCCTATTTCCTAGTTCTCCCTCAATCTTTTCACCTTCTGACCTATTGCTCCGGTACCCACCCTCCTGCGATAAAGGGGAAGTTCATATTTTGGGGAAGTCATGGGAAACCATTTGGTCCTGATTCTGGGACTTCTATTGGGGTTCATAGAATTTACAGTTTAGAAGGAGGCCATTCGGCCCATCAAGTCCGCGCCGGCCCTTGGAAAGAGCACTCTACATAAGCCCACACCTCCAACCCATCCTCGCAACCCAGCGCAACCCTTTTGGACACTAAGGGAAATTTAGCATAGCCAATCCACCTAACCTGCACATCTTTGGACTGTGGGAGGAAACCGGAGCACCCGGAGGAAACCACGCAGACACAGGGAGAACGTGCAGACTCTGCACAGACAGTGACCCAAGCCGGGAATTGAACCTGGGACCCTGGAGCTGTGAAACCACAGTGCTATGCTACCGTCCCGCCCGGGCGGTTAGAACAGTCCTCTCCCCCTAAGTCCGAAAGAACGTCCAAATTCATTGGTAAGTGGAACATGTTCAGGTGCAAACCTCATGGTATCGTGCGTGCTGAAAATGTGCCCGAGTTTCTCTATGTTGGTCTGGACCATCATCTCCTGTATCTTGAGTAGCTCTATCCACTTGGAGTGGGCATCGATGAGGACAAGGAATGTCGTGCCCTGAAAGGGGCTGGCAAAGTATATATGGAAGCAAGACCACGGATGACCTGACCATTCCGACGGATAATAACAATAATATAATAATCTTCATTATCACAAGTAGGCTTATATTAACACTGCAATGAGGTTACTGTGAAAAGCCCCTAGTCGCTACACTCCGGCACCTGTTCGGGGCCATAGTGGGAGAATTCAGAATGTCCAAATTGCCTAACAGCACGTCTTTTGGGACTTGTGGGAGGAAACCAGAGCACCCGGACAAAACCCATGCAGATACGGGGAGAACGTGCAGACTCCACACAGACAGTGACCCAAGCCGGGAATTGAACCTTGGACCCTGGAGTTGTGAAGCAACAGTGCTACCCACTGTGCTACTGTGCTGCAGGAGCGGAGCAGTGCTACCCACTGTGCTACTGTGCTGCAGGATTGTTGACCATACTCGACCGGAACAGATTGCCGTATAAGTGGCTTGTCTCGTGTTGGTGTCCAACAGTGTCAGCGATAGAAGGCCGGACTGAACAAGGTCAAACATGCGGTGACTGACTACCGACACTGCCGCCCCAGTCTCGAGTTCTATGCAGATTGGATGTCCATTAATTTTAAGGGAGATTCAGATGGGTACCACTTGTGGCGCGGTTTGCAGTGTAACTGCTGTCGTCATCTTCCACGTAGTAAGCCCTGTCATGTTGGGGTGGTCGCGTCCAGCGGGTCGGCGAGCAGATAGATGAAATGAAAATCGCTTATTGTCACGAGTAGGCTTCAATTAAGTTACTGTGAAAAGCCCCTAGTCGCCACATTCCGGCGCCTGTCCGGGGAGGCTGGTACGGGAATCGAAACGTGCTGCTGGCCTGCTTGAAAAGCCAGCGATTTAGCCGAGTGAGCTAAACCATCCTCATGAGGCTTCCTGTTCCCCTGATTTCTGCAGCCTGTTGCGGCCCCCGCTGACCGGTGGTCATATTCCAGATCCTCCTGGTTGGGCGAGAACGTCCGGCGGCGTTTCCAGCCTCTATTACGGCAGCTTGTGTTCCTCCGGTACATATCACATTATTGGGTGCCGGCCTCCTCAGTTCTAGCCGAGTGTGATTGGTGCTTCCTTTGACATCCGAGACTCAGCACCGCCAGTCCCTGGACAATTTGTTTGGTGCTTTTTCTGGAGATGGCTGTCTCCATTGCGCATTGCAGGTCCAGGTGGGCCTCAGCTAGTAATTTCCGTTGCATTGCCGCATTGCGGAGTCCACACACCAAGCAGTCCCAGACAGTTTCATTCAGTGTCACTCCGAATTCCTAACTCTCTGCCAGTTTTCGGAGGTGGGCCACAGGAGGTCACTCACCAACTTGGTCTGCGCCTGAGCAGCTGCGTGGAACCAGAAACAGTGTACGATGAGCAGTGGTTTCGGGTCGACATGCTCCCCCACTAGGGTCACCAGGGCGCCGAACGACCGGGGTCCAGATAAGTCAGTTTCTTTATCACACCATTGGTAGGCCCTCCGCAAGCCATTAGCAATACCAGTTCGTCTTTCATTGCCGGTTATTATATTTATTTGAAAGAAAAGGTCCATGGGTTCACGTAGTGCCCCCAATCATCTGTACCTGCGTCAAAATATTCCAGCTTTCCTCGATGTGGCATTTCGGCGGTTAGTAGTGGGGTCTCCCAAGGCCGAGACGAGCATGCAGCAACCAGTGTCGACGGCAGCTTCACTGAATCCTCACCAGTGTTGAATCCCCAGTAAGCAGGACACATTGATAATAGTAGAAATTACTGAAAAAGGTTTATTACAATACAATTAAAAATACTGCAACCAGGCCGGAGTTTAAAAGCAGCTGGGGCTCTCCTTGTTAAGGGGAAGCCCTGCCCCCTTAAAAGGGCAGTCCCGCCACCATAAAGGGGACGTTCATATTCCGGGGAGGTCATGGGAAACCATATGGTCCTGATCCCAGGACCTCCGTTGGGGTTATAACAGTCACCATCATGGGCGGTGCAGTGGTTAGTACTGTTGCCTCACGACGCCGAGGTCCCAGGTTCGATTCTGGCTCTGGGTCACCTTCCCTGTGGAGTTTGCACATTTTCCCCATGTTTGCATGGGTTTCACCCCCACAACCCAAAGATGTGCAGGGTAGGTGGATTGGTTAAGCTAAATTGGCCCTTAATTGGAAAAATAAATTGGGTATTTTAAATTTTAAAAAGTCACCATCAGAAAACTAACCCTCCTCCATTCCGCTCTCCACTGAACAAAACGACACCCAAATATCTATACTGATTACATTCCAAAGAGCAATGCCCCCTCCTAACTAACCCCAGCCAACCAAAGAGCAATGCCCCCTCCTAACTAACCCCAGCCAACCAAAGAGCAATGCCCCCTCCTAACTAACCCCAGCCAACTAAAGAGCAATGCCCCCTCCTAACTAACCCCAGCCAACCAAAGAGCAATGCCCCCTCCTAACTAACCCCAGCCAACCAAAGAGCAATGCCCCCTCCTAACTAACCCCAGCCAACCAAAAACGCTAGGTTCAATGAACTACAAAAAACAGGTCCAACAGGCCCCTTCTCCCACCTCGCTCCCGTTAGCTAGCTCAAAATTTACTGTTTGCGAGGTAGCCCCTATCCAGGGAAGAAAAAAGAGAAAAATACACCTCCTACCCAGCCAGGCCACAAAATACAACAAAATTCAACAACCCTGGCAAGAACCCACCGGGAGCCATAGACTTCCAAAGAAAAGAGAAATACTGCCTTAAACAATATCCCTCAGAACCGTTAACCTCCCAACTCTCACCATACAACTTGGGCAAGATAATCCCACCTCCACCCAAAAACAAAGAAATAACAACAAATATATACAAAATACCCCAAACCCCTCTCCATAAAGAACCATAACAAGTCCACACAGAGCCCATTTAACTCAATCCCAGTCTGTGCTCTGTAACAAAAGCCTTAGCCTCCTCCGAAGTGTCAAAGTGGCAGTCCCTTGACCCAAAGATAACACGCAGCCTCGCAGGGTATACCACTCCAAACCTCACTCCAATCTTATATAAAAGCCGCTTTGGTTTTACTAAAGGCCACCTGCTTCTTCGCAAGCCCCTCACCGACATCCTGGTAGATTCTAACGTGACTTGCTTCTCATCTCAGGTCATGATTCTCCTTGATCCACTAAGGGCTCACACCTTCTCCTGCAAGCTTGAAATCTGGCTATAAACGCCCTTGTGGCTCATTTGCCCCCGTCTTCTGCCGGAGTGTTTGATGGGGCCTGTCCAACTCTGGAAGGAACACCAGTACACCCTCCCCCACCATCTCACTGAACATCTGCAAAAATATGCAGTAGGTTTTGAGCCCACCATACCCTCTGGCAACCCCACAAATCTGAGGTTATGTCTCCTTGACCGATTTGCCAGGTCATCCAACTTCGCCCTCAGATTCTTATTCTTCGCTGCCATCATTGAGATCTCAGCCCCCAGCAAGGCAATTTGGTTGCTGTGCCTCAATAGAGCTGCCTCCACCCCCTTCAATACCTCGCCATGCTCCTTCACAGCTTCTGAAGTCCTCTCCAACTTTTCACGAACAGGGCACAGTGCCTCCTCAATTGATTTACGGAGAGTATGAAATATCACTTCCATTGCCTCTCAAAATGCTTTTCAAATTAAGTAGCCAGTACCCCAGTTAACATTTCTACCGTGATCGGTGCGGCTGCAACTGCTGAAGTTGCTGCTGCCATCTTTCCTGCTGAGGCTTGACACGCAGCCGCCAAGTTGGTTGAAAAATTTCTACCCGCTGACTTCTTAGTTGTAGCCTTTTGTGACATACTGCTGCACTAGGACACTTCTACTTTCTTATGGGTAGAGTTTGCCCACTAAAATCCCGGGGAACCAGTCAAAAAAGGTCAAACAAAAGTCCCTGGTGGGAGATACATAGTGCATGACCACCTTCTACATGTTAATGCTGAAACCCCTCTGCTCCCATTGTTAAGCTCTGATATTAACTCAATAATAAGAACTGGAAAACAAGTCTTGACATCTTTAATTCCAAATTTATTGTGTTCAGCAATCACTTCTCCAATAACACCGCAGTGGCACCTGTATCCCCTGATGCAGTCTGTTAAATAATGCAAACCCTAATTCCAACTTAGTACTGGGGAACATTAACTCTTTCCGAACATGGTGTTGGTTGAATTCAATGAGAATTTGTGCGGCAAACAGCGGGCTGCCTCCTGCCTACGGAGAGGCTAGGGGACCTCGCCCCTGAATGTTTTGGGTAATTTTGCATCAAGATTATAGTGTAAAACGTGAACGTTTACATCAATTAAAATGCTTTCACAGATTTGAAGACTGTGGAGGGATAGGGAATTATTGGAGGCAACGTCTGGATTTTTGTGTTTAACTGCACATGGGTGGACACCAGAAATTGCAGTCAGTTCACAAAGTAATAATGGTAAATGCTGACAGATTCCTTGTCATTACAATTGCAAAATTCATTTGCCAAGGTATTCTTATCAGTAGGCAAAATCCTGGAGGAAAGTTTTGTTCCAAGTATACAGGCTTCTCTGTAAATCTTTTGTCTATGAATCATTTTATTTATCAAAAATTAGCTCTTTATAAAAATTGCAACGAAATGAGAAGAAAGAAAATATTGATACAGCAAGTAGAATTTTAATTTACTTTGGTTTTTTTAATCCTTTAGGCTTTGACCACCTATTTTATTAGCAAAACATTGGTAATAGCAGTGATATTCTGTCTCCTTTCTGTCTTGAATATGGTGATATATTTTCAGTTTTCAATCTGCTGGGACCTTTCCAGAACCTAGGGAATTTTGGAAGATTACAACCAATGAATCCATTGGGTGAGATTCTCCGACCCCCCGCCGAGTCGGAGAATCCCCGGCGGGCGGCGCAAATTCCGCCTCGCCGCTGGCTGCCCTATTCTCCGGTGCCGTTTGTGGTGGTATGATTAACATAGCTGCCTGCCATTGGTGCAGAACACCGGCTTACCATTGGCCCTGGTCGGTCATGTGCCTCTTGACCGATTGGTTAAGACCAGTCATGTGACGGCTCCCCGATTGGTCGAGAGGCTGAGATAACCCCGCCTCCAGGGCGGGGTATAAATACCCAGTACTCCCGGCGGTCGGCCATTTACTGTAGTCGACTGCAGGGCTAACATCTAGCTGATTAAAGCCATACTTTTGTACAGCAACTCGTCTCGCGTTCAATTGATGTTACATCACCGTTCTTCGGGCGGGGCATGTTTCATGCCGCACCGGTCAGGGGCCGTTGGCAGCGGCCCCTCCGGCGATTCTCCAGGCCCCGATGGGCCGAGCGACCGTCCGGTTTTGGCCAGTCCCGCCGGCGTGAATCACTCGACAGTCGGTGGGAGTGGTCCGTGGTTGGGGGGGGGGGGGGGGGGGGGAGGGGATCTGACCCTGGGGGGGGGCCCCCATGGTGGCCTGGCCCGCGATCGGGACACACCAATCTGAGGGCAGGCCTGTTCCGTCGGGGCACTTCAGCCTTCTCCGCCGGCGCCTGTAGGGCTCCGCCATGGCCGGCGCGGAGAAGCGATCTGCGGATGCGCGAGATCACGCCGGCCCTTCGCCGTAGGCGCAAACTTGCACTGTCCCTCCGCCGTCCACCTAGCCCTCGAAAGTGCGGAGAGTTCCGTATTTTCGGGGGCTGTTGACGCCAGAGTGGTTGCCGCCGGTACTCCCGCTGGCGTGGGGACTTAATTACCAGAAGGGAGAATCCCAGCCACTATATCTGCAGTTAATTCCTTTAAGACCCTCGAATTCAGGCCATCGGGTCCAATGGTAGCACAGTGCTTCACAGTACCAGGGACCCAGGCTCGAATCCCGCCTTGAGTCACTGTCTGTACAAAGTCTGCACGTTCTCCCTGTGTCTGCGTGGGTTTCCTCCGGGCGCTTCGGTTTCCTCCCGCAGGTCCCGAAAGACGTGCTTATTAGGTGAATTGGACCCTCTGAATTCTCCCTCAGTGTACCTGAACAGGTACTGGAGTGTGGTGACTCGGGGATTTTCACAGTAACTTCATTGTAGTTAATGTAAGCCTACTTATGACACTGATAAACAAAAGATTTTTATTAAAATAAAGATTATATGGGGACAGTATGAGGCAAAGGGCATTGAAGTGGATGATTAGCCATGATCATATTGACTGACAGAGCAGGCTCAATGGACTGAATGGTCTACTCTTGCTCCCATGTTCTTATGAAATTGAACCAATGACTGCCTCAGACAACACAGTGGATGAAGTATTTCAAGGCAAGGTTGCCAAGCCACTGGAGAGAGATGGAAAGTGTTACAGGCAGTGTCAAAAAGTCTTCAGCAGAGGAAACAAGCTGCGGGTTGCTCTCTTTCCCTCTCTCTCTTTTGGAACAAAAGTGTCACCTGATTCAAGAAGCCAACTCTACTCGCAACTGAAATCTCATAATAAATACAACTTCTTCTACATTTGACAGCATCCAAGAAGCCAACAAATCAGCAACAACTTTTAAAATCAATGCCGCAAGGACAATCAAAGGACACTTAACTGTATATTATTTTCCATTTTTTTATTGAACTCTCACTTCCCTTATTTCTGATACCTGTGTGCATGCGCCTGAATAATTGTATGAGGACCGAATTAAAATATTAATGAATTTGTTCCTTCTTTGACTCAGGAAAACCTTGTTTGATTGGCTCCTTTTTGCTCACAGCTTTAATACTTAAAAACATTCTGATTTGAAAAACACATATCCTCATAAAAAGGAAACTTAAGCCTTTCTTGTGACCAATCTCACCTAGTCCGAACACACTTTAAAAAATTTTTGTCATCCATTTCTAGTTTATAAAATTCCCCCAATTTTCTGGGCTACCATTAATCTTTGCACCATTGCACATCTTTTCTTTCAATCTGATACCATCCTTACCTTCCTTAGTTAGATATGTATCGTGTATCCTATTTGCAAATTTTATTTGTCAATGGAATATACTTTTGTTGAGGGTGATGGAGTATCTCCTTATATGTCTGGCACTGTTTTTCTACAGTCTTACCATTTAACCTATTTTACCATATCACTTTAGCTAAATAAGTCTGTGGTGATATGCATCACCGTATATACACAAGGGGTTAATGTAAATACACTACAACTAAGTAAACAAAAGAGGGAGCGCCGGAGATGTCATGATATGCAAACATGCAGCTAATGAACACTTGGAATAGGACACAACTAATGAGGTCAAGACACCAAGAGGTGGCATTACCACAAGGGGAATTACACAACCCATATAAAAAGGACAGGGCACACATGCTCTGTCTCTTTCCACAGACAGACATCAAGAGAGTACATCAGAGTTGATCAGCAGCATCACACCCAGCATGTGGCTCAGAGCAGACTGATTTAGTTAGAATGAGTTACTAAACATATTGAACTCATTACAAAGTCTGGACCTTCCTTTGTCAAAGCATACATCAAGGAAGCAGCTTATGCTACACGAAGAAGCATAACACAACATGATACCAGGAGTGCCCGTTCAATCTATTTAGTTCAACCCAGCAAGATCCGTGACAACCAGCTGCTGTATGGGGAGCACACATATTTATACTCCGCCTACTGGGCGGAGCCAGCGGGCAGGGAACTGCCCCCATACCTGTAGTACAGGGCCTTACCATAAAGCACCTACATTGACATCCTCTATATACAATATATGTATCAGTGGTGACTGAACCCAGGCACGATGATTGAGATTCCGGTTCCTAATCCACTCAGGAACCACGGCAATCACAGTGCCAACTGGCATGCATTCAAGCAATGATTTCAGCTTTACATGGAAGCATCCGACCTAACTGGCGTGGCCAATGCTGAGAAGATTGCTCTTCTACTCACAATTGCAATTGAACATGCAACAGAGATCTTACGCTCCTTTAAATACTCCAAAGGGCAGGACAGAACGCGATTCCAGACAATCCTGGACAAATTTAAAAGCTACTGCGAGGTAAACACAAAAGAAATTGGTACAACTGGCGCCAAAACTCACCACGAGGCAGAGGTAGGGTTGCAACAGAAGCAAACGGCAATTTTGATTGACAGCCACCTTGCGCATATCCAGCCAGCCCAGTCCGCACATGCGCAGTTCCCAAGAAGACGCGACCCGGCAAAACGGTGTTGTGCACATGCGCGAGAAGCCGCGCATGCGCAGTTGAAAAAAAAGCGTACAGTAAAGGAAAGTCCGTTTGCGCATGTGCAATTGAGTCCTACGCATGATGCCATGAGTGGCATGACGACAGAGGCCCCGGACCACGCCCACTAACAGGGGAAATGTCCGAAAATTTAAAAAGAAGAGTTTTAAAGCCACAAAACACCAATCTTTCACCTGGAAAGACAGCACAATGCCTGAATTTCGACCAGTAGATGAAAATAACCTCTGCAGAACCCTGATACAAGCAGTTAGCACCGCCCAAAGAGATGATTTAGTCCTTGAAGACTACTACTCAGACGATGATTTCTTCCTTGGACACAGAGTGCAATGACAATTCTGAAACAAAAGAAGATATTTGTTTTATCAAAGAATAATACTCAGACATGGCTGAGTTATTCGGATATGATGATCATACAAGCATCAGCGCCACGGTTGAAAAGCTCAACACGACTCTACTCATGGTAGATGAATCCAATACCATGATGCAATGGCAGATCGTCAATACGTTGGATGACAGCAACAGGTCAAATACCCAAGAAGAAGACGACAGCACACGAAAAGTGGTCCATGCACCACGAAGAGTCCCCAACTCCACACAGAAAGCGACGAGACTCCACAGCGAGACCACTGCATGACTCTGTTGAGAGCGCACAGATCGACTCCACAGCAGACCACTGCACGACTCCACACAGGAAACGATGCCAGACTCCACAGAGAGAGTGATACAAGCCTCCACAGCGAGCTCGTTGGCCGACTCCACAATGGGAGCAACTCAAGACTCCAAAGCGCTGTCCATGCATGAACAAGACCATGAAGGTCTATCCACCTTATCTAAGCAACCAGCAGCAGACGATGCAAGTCTGCCACGCTCACATGAACAACAGAAAGACTATGACAATCTACCCAGATTACTTGAGCCACCAGAAGAAGACTCTGACAGCTCACCTTTTTAAAAAAATATATATTTATTCAAGTTTTCAGCCGATTTTCAATAAACCCCCCCCACAGAAAAAAGAAACAAGAACACAATGCGCAAGAATTATACATAGGGATTTCCCCAAAATGCAATAGCCCCCCATATAACAATAAGAACACAGATCAGGAAACACCCCACCCTAACCCCAACGCCACCCCAAGAGGAAACCCCCTCGCCCCCCCCCCCCCCCCCACTCCCCCGGGTTGCTGCTGTTGCTGACCTCCTCATAAAGCTCCGCAAGAAAGTCTAGGAACGGTTGCCACCGCCTGAAGAACCCCTGCACAGACCCTCGCAAGGCAAACTTTATCCTCTCCAACTTGATGAACCCAGCCATGTCATTAATCCAAGCTTCCACGCTAGGGGGCTTCGCTTCCTTCCACAGTAGCAAAATCCTCCGTCGGGCTACCAGGGATGCAAAGGCCAGAATACCGGCCTCTTTCGCCACCTGCACTCCCGGCTCGTCCGATACCCCAAATAATGCTACTCCCCAGCTCGGCTTGACCCGGGTGTTCACCACCTTGGACATAGTCCTCGCAAAGCCCCTCCAAAACCCATCAGCGCCAGGCATGTCCAGAACATATGGGCGTGATTAACTGGGCTCCCCGAGCACCTCACACATCTGTCCTCCACCCCAAAGAACCTACTCAACCTCGCCCCTGTCATATGCGCTCTGTGAACAACTTTAAACTGTATCAGGCTGAGCCTGGCACAACAGGAGGAAGAATTAACCCTACTCAGGGCATCAGCCCACAACCCCTCATCGATCTCCTCCACGAGCTCCTCCCCCCACTTGCCCTTCAGCTCCTCCACCGAGGCCTCCTCCTCCTCTTGCAGCTCCTGGTAAATCGCCGAGATCTTGTCCTCTCCAACCCACACCCCCGAGATCACCCTCTCCTGGATCCCGCATGCTGGAAGCAGCAGGAATTCCCTCACCTGTCGTTTCACAAACGACCTCACCTGCATATACCTAAAAGCGTTCCCTGGGGGTAGCCCAAATTTCTCCTCCAGCACCCCTAGGCTTGCAAACGCCCCATCAATGAACAGGTCCCCTATTGTTTTGATCCCTGCCCGATGCCAGCTCAGAAACCCCCCATCCATCCTTCCCGGAACGAACCGATGGTTCTCTCAAATCGGGGACCAGACTGAGGCCCCCACCTCGCCCCTATGTTGCCTCCACTGCCCCCAGATCTTCAGAGTCGCCGCCACCACCGGACACGTGGTGTACCTTGTCGGCCGGAGCGGCAACGGTGTACCCAGCTCATCTAACCAACACGGTCTACCCACTGTATGTGAGACAAGTGACAAAGGTATCCCAATTCCCATACAAGATGTGCAACATCACAGCGAGACTGACAGATCTCAGCTAGTATGTACAGAGGTACTCGACAATCCTAGTGAAACTACTCGTGTGTCCAGTGTGACCACGTCAATTGAAGCCTCATCCACGCGAGCCTCTCCACAAGAAAATGAAATGTTGAACATTTTGACTCCAGACGAGGAGCATCAGGAAACCAAAGATAATTCAAGTGAACCTGAAATGACTCCGACAGAGGACCATCAAGAAACCAAAGATGATTCAGGTGAACCAGAATGGACTCCAGATGGAGAGCATCAACAAGCCAAAGATGATTCAAGTGAACCGGACATGACTCCAGACAGAGAGCACCGAGGAATCAAAGACGAAATGCTCAATGAAACAGCAGATGCCACAAAGGACACTGACACAAGTAACTTTGTGAAGGACTCAAATTCTCCACTCGGAATGGTCATTGAGCGCAACAAACACAACAAAACCTACAAAAACAACAATACACACAACAAGTGTACCAGAGGCACCAACGTCAACAACAAGCACGACAAAACCAACAACACTGGAACAACGACTTGTACGGCATGGTACAATTCTGCAAATGCAGGACACTGTGACAGCACAGCTCAAGACAATGGCAATTGTGCAGACATACCATGGCATGATAATGCATCTTACAAATTCACGTTTGCTACACTACAAACAAGCAGACCAACTTTCAAGGCAGCTGACATATGGCATCAATACCGCAAACACAGACACCAGTCTAGGTCAGACAGGAAAGATGACATCAAGAATCGCTACCACAAGCATAAAAAAAAGAGTCCAAATCAGACAATGAAGTGATTTGACCATTTGAACACCTCCTGATGACTTCTTGGTTTCTTAAGTACAGGGACACTGACGGCGTTCACAAGGAAATGACAACATCAACATCAGCACTTCAATAACAAAACCAGAAAGCCACTCGACCATATAAGTTCATGAACTTTGGACTCATAAATATTACTTGGTTTTGTTTAATCATCAATGTCATCATAACTTGTACATGACATCACTTATTTACCTGTTTTGTTCAATTTTCTTTGACAAAGTACAGAAAATATGTAACACGGAAAAAGGGGGGATGTGGTGATATGCATCACTGTATATACACAAGGGGTTAATACATCAGGGTTGATCAACAGCATCAGACCCAGTACTTGGCTTAGAGCAGACTGTTTTAGTTAGACTGAGTTACTACAGTTAGATTAGCAGGAGAGTCGAACTCAATTAAGAACTGTGTTAATAGTTCAATAAACAAATTGAACTCATTTCATAGTCTGGACCTTCCTTTGTCAAAGCATACATCAAGGAAGCAGCTTATGCTACACAAAGAAGCATAACACAACAAAGTCTTCATGTCTTGAGCAGCATGGTAGCATTGAGGTTAGCATCATGGCTTGACAGCGCCAGGCTCCCAGGTTTGCTTCAGGCTTGGGTCACTGTCTGTGTGGAGTTTGCATGTTCTCCCCGTGTCTGCGTGGGTTTCCTCCGGGTGCTCCGGTTTCCGCCCACAAGTTCCGAAGGACGTGCTGTTAGGTAATTTGGACATTCTGAATTCTCCCTTTGTGTACCCGAGCAGGCGACTAGGGGCTTTTTGCATTAACTTCATTGCAGTGTTGATGTAAGCCTACTTGTGACAATAAAGATTATTATTCTATTATAAAATTGCCTTTATTTAGCTCTAAGATGCTAGTTTCAGACCCAGATTTCTCACTTTCGAACTGAATGCATCTTATGATCACTCGCACCTAGATGATCCTTTACTCTGGGGTCATTACTTAATCCTGACTCATTACACATGACAAAGTCTAAAATAGCCTACTCCCTGATTGGTTCCAGAATTAAATTTTCTAAGAAATTGTCCAAACACAATCCAGGAACTCGTTCTCCAGGTTACGTTTTGCAATTAATTTGTCCAACCAATATAAAGAATATAATCTCCTATGGTTATTGCAGTATCTTTCTTACTAGCTCCCATTATTTCCTGATTTTTACTCTGTCCTACGGTGTAGCTATCAGGGGACCTATAAAACACTCCCACTGGTGGCTTCTTTTGTTTGTTATTTCTTATCTCCACCCAAACAGATCCTAGATTTGATCTTCTGAGAAAAAGATCATTTCTCACCATCCTTTGTTAACGGAGCCACTCCATCTTCTGCTCCTTTCTTCCTGTCCTTCCAAAATGTCAAATATCCTCGAAGTCCTCGCTGTGGTCACTTTGCAACCATGTCCATGTAATGACTATCATAATAATTTATTGCTATCAATTTACGGGCCTTGTTACAAATGCTGTGTGCATTCATATAAAGAGATAATGTATGGGATATTCATGCCAGCAGCAAATTCCGGTCCCGCACAGGCTCACGGGTTTCCCGGCGACAAGGGAAATCCCGTTGACAATTACGGGACCGGTATATCCCACTGGTGAGTCGCCTGGCACACTGAAAAACATGCGCTGGGGTGGTAGGTAAATCCCAACCTTTAATTCTGTCTTTACACAAATTTTCCCTACTCTGACCATCTTTGTTTGTGCACGCAGTTTCTACGCTCTGAACCTTCCTGTCACACTCAAATTATCAATATCTGCATCCCTACTCTGTACTGTTGCCTTGTTCTTTCATTTGAACTTCCCAAATCTCCCTTCCCATTAGCCCTCCACCCCACTACTTAGTTTAACACTCTCCACAGCACAATTCACCAGTACGCTGGTTGCAGCATAGTTCAGGTGAAGGCCGTCCCAATGAGACAGCTCCCCCTTGCCCCAGTACTGGTGCCAATGCCCTATGAAATAAAACCCATCACTCCCACACCAACCTTTGAGCCATGCATTTAATTTTCTAATCTATTTACTCTATGCCAATTTAATTATTGTTCAGATAGCAATCCAGAGATGATTACCTTTGTGGTTCTGCTTTTTAATTTAGTCCCAGCTGCTCATACTCATTCAGCAGAATCTCTTTCTCAGTCCTTCCCGCGTTGTTGTTTGCCATGTGGACCATGATAACTGGACCCTTCCCCTCCCACTTTAAGTTCCCCATGAGTCTTGAGGTGGTGTTATTACTAGCAGGGAGTTATAAAGGTGTTATAAAGGCAGGGAGCACAGCCTTCTGGACTCACACTCTCAGCTGCAGAGAACAGCATTTATTCCCCTAACTATACTGTTCCCTACTGCAACCATATTCTTTTTGCTTCCCCTACTTGAATGGCTCTCTGCACATTGGTGCTGTGTCCTTACCTGCAGTCCTTGCTCTCAGCCATACAAGTTGCAAGAACCTCAAACCTGTTGGGACAATTGTAGGGATTGAGGCTTTTCCATTGCTACCTTCTGGATCCCCACACCTGCCTCACTCATTGTCACAGCCTCCTATCCCTGACCATGGACCAAATCTGAAGTCATTAGCTGAAGGATTGTAATTGCCTCCTGGAACAAAGTGTCAAGGTAATTTTTGCCCTCCCTCATGCATTGCAGTGTCTGAAGCTCAAGTTCCAGCTCATCAACTCTAAGCCAAAGTGCCGTGAGCTGCAGACACTTATTGCAGATAGAATATAGAATATAGAACAGTACAGCACAGAACAGGCCCTTCGGCCCTCAATGCCGTGCCGAGCCATGATCACCCCACTCAAACCCACGTATCCACCCTATACCCGTAACCCAACAACCCCCCCTTAACCTTACTTTTATTAGGACACTATGGGCAATTTAGCATGGCCAATCCACCTAACCCGCACATCTTTGGACTGTGGGAGGAAACCGGAGCACCCGGAGGAAACCCACGCACGCAGGGGGAGGACGTGCAGACTCCACACAGACAGTGACCCAGCCGGGAATCGAACCTGGGACCCTGGAGCTGTGAAGCATTTATGCTAACCACCATGCTACCCTGCTGCCCCGAACACTGCTGCCCCGAACACTGAAAGAACACTACACTAAACAGTACACAGATCAACTCAATGTACAATTCCTGGGGCACTGTATGTTTTCTACAGGATGCTTTGCAGCAATCGACCAACCTTCCATCACCAGCATCTCCCAACTCTGCAACACCTAACATTAAAACAGATGAGAGGCAGCAATGCCATAGGATCATTATAACCTTCAAATTATCTACAATCCTAATGACCTTATGCTACAATTCACAGGCAGATAGAGTGCCAGGATGCCATCCTGCCTGTCTCCAGGGTACTTGACTGGCCTGGGAGACCCCCCCAGGTGCCATTATGATTCCACGTTTGTGGAAACCAGTACTAAACAGTGCCCAGGAGAGGTCTCCCAGGCACAGACATTAGGTCCCGGGCGCCAGGAGAACCCCGTGAATGTATATGAACCTAATGGCTCATTTAAATTTGCAGATCTGAATCAAACACAGTGAGGGTGAGACCCAGATTGTGACATCCCGCTAGATTTCATTAAATCCCCTGAGGCAAATCTTGCGAGGCAAGATTTAACTGCCTCATCCCGACACCAGCTCAGACGCGAGGAGGCCGCTGAAATATCTTTCTTACTGCTTCAAATCAGAGAACAATACAGCACACAGAGAGGTAATTTGGCCCATCATGCCTTGCTGGCTCTTTGACAAGAAATGTAATTAACCTTCTGCTCCTTCTTCACAGCTCTGCAATTTTCTCCTTTTCAAGCATCGATCCAATTCCTTTTTGAAGCTTCTTCCACCCCCTTTCAGGTAACACATTTCAATGTAAGTGGTCAGCAACAAATGGGCAGGGATCAGCAAAAGAACTACTAACTATTATTTCTAAATGCGTGGACCTGTATTTAGGACTTCTCTAGCTCAGTATCATGAAAACTAATCTATCAACCAATTTAAATGTCAAAATAACTTGTTCGGGGTGAGATGGTCACCTACTATGCATGTACCTTATTTAATGTTGTACTTTGGTTATGGAAGAAATACAGATTTTCATTGAAGTAGCACTTTTCATGTCTTCAGCTTGTCCCAAAGTGGTTCACAGCCAATACTTTTGAAATGGAGTCACTGTTGTTACTTAGTCAAATGCAGCACTGAACCTTTTCCAGAGCAAGCTACTCCATTGGGGCAGCACGGTAGCATAGTGGTTAGCACAATTACTTCACAGCTCCAGGGTTCCAGGTTCAATTCCCAGCTTGGGTCACTGTCTGTGCGGAGTCTGCACGTTCTCCCCGTGTGTGCATGGGTTTCCTCCGGGTGCTCCGGTTTCCTCCCACAGTCCAAAGATGTGCAGGTTAGGTGGATTGGCCATGCTAAATTGTCCTTAGTGCCGAAAATTGCCCTTAGTGTTGGATGGGGTTGCTGGGTTGTGGGGATAGGGTGGAGGTGTGGGCTTGGGTAGGGTGCTCTTTCAAAGAACCGGTGCAGACTCGATAGGCCGAATGGCCTGCTTATGTACTGTAAATTCTATGATGTAGCGAATAAAATTAACAAGCAGTTAGACTGTTTTTCCTGTAATGTTAGCCAGGATACCAGGAAATGTTCCCTATTCTTCTTTGAATAGTTTATGAATCTGCCTGAGCAGGCATACAGTGCCCTTGTAATACCTCAGCAGAATCACTGATAATCATGTTATAAAATGGATACCTAAATAATGGTACTTGAACTCCTCCAACTTCCAAATGAGTCCAGAAATATTAGCGGCACTAGTTTGCTGAGAGTTGTATATAAATTCTAAAAAACATAAAACACTCACCGGCAGCAGGAAACTCTCCTGAGGATGGATAGAAGTTAGTGAAATGTTCGGTATATATACATCAGTAAACGGTTCACTAGCAATATCATTGCTATGCCAGTAAGAAAAGCTGTTATCTGCAGACAGTTCTGTAGTTGTTGGCTTTCTTTCCAGTGAGCACTCTCTACATGCAGTGCCTGCAAATTCAGGTGCAGAACCTCTCAGGTTGTTTTGGATGCTGTAGCCCTTCTGAAGGTTCTTAATTTTTCCCTCATAATGTTGTATAGTTTCATCCAGTTTGGTTTTCATGGTACTCATTTGTTGTTCATTTTCCTGTCGCAATTTCTTAACTCTCCTAAAATTTTCAAAACAGAAGTAGACATTCCATAACTTAATAGAATTCCTTATCCATTAAACACAGTTTAACCCATTATGCATCAGAACATGGATGATCTCTGATGAGCCATCAATTGCACGAGAGACGAGTTGCTATACAAAAGTTAGGCTTTAATAAGCTAGAACTTAGCCCTGTGGTTGACTACAATAAAATGGACGACCGCCGGGCATTCCGACTATTTATACCTCGGTATGGAGGCGTGGTTAACTCAGCCTCTCAACCAATCAGAGAGCCGTCACATGACTGGTCTCAACCAATCGGTCGAGAGGCACATGACCAACCAGGGCCAATGGTAAGCCGGTGTTCTGCACCAATGGCAGACAGCTATGCAAATCATACCACCACAACCTCTCATGCCATCACAGAGCTATTATTGCTTAGGTAATTAAAAAATAGACATCTGCTGTCCGTGCGGAGTTTGCACATTCTCCCCGTGTCTGTGTGGGTCTCACCCTCACAACCCAAACGATGTGCAGGGTAGGTGAATTGGCCACGCTAAATTGCCCCTTAATTGGAAAAAAAAAATTGGGTACTCTAAATTTAAAAACAAAACATTTAAAAAGTTTTTAAAAAATCTACTAAAAATGTGGACTTCTTCTGAGATATGATTGCACAGCTGCTGGCTGCCCTTTAATAATCTAAATAGCTATTCTTCACGCATGATCCCTGGAAGTTATTCAAACATGTAGGATAAGGGTCACCTTATAAATGTTATAATCAAGCTCCATTCCTTGCTCACCTGACATCGACACAGGTGCACTTTCATAAATCATTGAACAAAATGGATGAATAACCTCCATGTATAAACTGAAAACGCTGGTGTTATGGGCCAGGGTTTAGAGAACCCCAAAGTGTATCATGAAGTTTATCTGACCAACAACTTTGCAGGTGTGATGCAATAGAGATCTATAGTCATTTTAAATTAGAACAATGCTTATTTATGAAACCAGTTAACACTTTATAAACCCACAGTAAACATCTTAACAACTATCAACACCAATAAATCCCCCAAAGAATACAGTACTCTACAAGTAATTCTTAATCTTTCCTTGCAACAGCCATAAGACAGAAAAAATCATTTTTACAGAAAGACATCAGGTTTAACTTCTCTACAGAAACAGGTATTAGTTTTAAATCACCAAAGGATCTGTAGACAGTCTTTAGATTGCAGAGAGAGCGACTAATACACCTTCTTGCTGTTACTGCAGCTCCAAGTCTAAAATAAAACTAAACACACCCTGTAGCAGACAGCCTAAAGTGAAAATAAAAGCAGACAGACAGCCCGGCTCCACCCACACTCTGACATCACTGGTAAACACTCATTTCTTAAAGGTACATCCACTACAGCTATTTTATAAACACCCATTTCTTAAAGGTACTCTCCCTTGACACTGAAGAAACTCAGCAGGTTTGGCAATATCCAGGGAGAGAGAAGCAAAGTTAATGTTTCGAGTCTAATATGGCGCTTCATCAGACTCAATGGAAGTCTGCTCAGGCTCAGTAATCTGAAAACTAGTTGTTCAACCAATTAAGCTATCAAAGAAGGTTTCTCAGGTGAAATGTCATCTCATTCTGATCATCCACCTGTTCACCTGAACTCAGGGTCTACACTAAAGTGTGTTTTGTGTGTGTGTGTGTGTGTGTGTGTAGGGAGTGCTGGGAGGGGGTAGGGGTACTGTTTGAAATGGAATGTAACTGGCATCAGTTAAGAGCAGCCACCACCTCTTAAAGGAGAGGTGCACAGTTACTGCAATCAGTTTCATTCAAAGCAGCACTGAAATGGCAGGCAGAATAGATGCAAGAAGAATTATTACATTTTTAGATGCAGCTTTGGAGATGCTAGGGCGGAGTTTGGCAGGTGAAAATCTCTCATTTTTGTGCATGCCCATTGCCAAGAAGGTATCTACAATAAGGCGGCATGTGGCACAGAGGTTAGCACTGTAGCTTATGACGCTGAGGACCCGGGTTCGAATGCCGGCCCTGGGTCACTGTCCGTCTGGAGTTTGCACGTTCTTCCCGTGTCTGCATGGGCTTCAGCCCCACAATCCAAATATGTGCAGGGTAGGTGGATTGGCCACGCTAAATTGCCCCTTAATTGGAAAAAAAATAATCGGGTACTCTAAATTTATTTAAAAAAGGATCTACAATATTCTTGGTATTGTTTGACTAATACAGAATATATGAGTCTGCAGAGGTATATAAAAACACAAGCTTTATTGGAACACATCTTGCTGCTACAGCTGCATCTTCCATGAGGCTGCAAAAGTGAAAGCAAATTGTGGTGTTGCATCAGTTCCTGCGATGGCATACAGTAATAATCAGCAGATTGTTTTTTAAAAATATTTTATCTAAGGCATTTTCATAAGCATAAACATAGAACAGGCAAACAACATTACAAACAACCAAAACCCACTCCTTCCCTGCTCCCCCAATACCGCCCCCATCATCCATCTTACTTTCCCCATTTTAATCCCCTTACCCCCCAATTCCCCCCACCCCCTTCTTAACGAAATCAATAAATGGCTTCCACCTCTGAGTGAACCCATTGACCGACCCCCTCAGGACGAACTTGACCTTCTCCAGACCTCAGGAAATCCGCTAGGTCGTTCACACACATCTCGCTTTCAGCGGCTCCGAATCCCCTGCACGATGCCACCTCAATCTGACCCCTCCCCTATGTCTCATTTTCTAATCATGGTGATGTTCGCCGGCCAGTAGTAGTTCATCATGTTCGACAATGCTCCCCCCCCCCCCCCCCCGGTTTTCTCCCCCCCACCTCCTCACCCCGATCCAGGAAAGCCCTCCGAACCCACGGGGTCTTCCCCGCCCACGCACACCTGGAGATCAGTGCATTAACCCTTTTGAAGAACGACTTCGGAACAAAGATTGGAAGGTTCTGAAATGCGAACAGAAACCTTGACAGCACAAACCTTGTTTGCCCCCATCCTGCCAGCGACAGCGGCAGCACATCCCACCGAGCAAATTCCGTCTGGGGCTAACAGGGAGGCAAAGACCAAAACATTGGCCTCTCTCGCCCCCTGGACTCCCGGGTCTTCCGATACCCCGAATATTGCCACCTCTGGACTCGGGGCCATTTTCACCCCCAGCACATGGAACGTCACGTCTGCGAACCCCTGCCAAAACCCCTTCAGCTTCGGACATGCCCAAAACATGAGGACGTGATTTGCGGGACCTCCACGCACCGGCCAGACCAATCCTCTACCCCTCAAAAAACCTACTCATCCATGCTATCGTCACATGTGCTCGATGGACTACTTTAAACTGAATGAGGCTTAAGCTCATACATGATGAGGACTGTAGCCATGGTTCATCTGCAAAGGACCATGGGAATTATAGCCAACCCAGGACTCAGACAGATACACAGCCTATGTGTATCTAAAACACAGGTAACCAGACCTGACCGAAATCCCCACTCACTTACATTTCAATGGCCCATTTTCCCAGGACAATAGAACTCCAATCAAGCAACCAGTACAGCCACAGACTGATCGGCGCCACTCCCTTTACTCAGAAAGCACAACTGCCAAGGTCAATGACCGCTAAGGACCTGCCTAGCTACCAAGGCCCTCTATTGGCTGAAATCGAAGTGAGTGATCAGAGCCCTGTCGAACTACTGGGTCCAAGGTTAAGGACTGCCCCAAAGAGCGCAATATCCCAGAGGGATCTGTCTCATTTCGATCTGGCCTGTGCCACGCAATTGCAGCAGGAACAGCCAGTTAAGTTCAAGGCCAATGATCACTACCTGATGGATGAGCCCAGCAGAGACAGAGCCATTTTCTTCGAACCAGCCAAGTGAAATCCAGATAAAGGCCTTTATCCATTTGCACAGTGCCGGTTGCCCTGAAGTTAAGTATAGGTTATTGTAGCTGATAGGTGTAGTTTAACTCGTAGTAGATATTGTGTTTGCATGTTGAGATAACTCTTGTGTATGTAAATAAACCATCTTTTGAACTAACTAACTGGTTGTGTGGTCATTTGATCCATGTAAGGGAAAGGCTTGTGGTTCACCAAGATAAATAAATAGAGCAACGGGACGCATTCACTCTCTGCAGGGCCTCAGCTCACTTTCCGGCTCCACCTCCCCTCCCAGCTTCTCCTCCATTTATGCTTTATGTCCCACACCAGGGCCCCCTCCCAGTCCATTAACTCCTTGTAGACCATCCCCTCTCCTATCTCATCCCTCAACATTACCTTATCCTGCAACCCCAGAGACGACTGCCAAGGAAAGGACAACACCACTCTCTTTACAAAATCCTGAATCTGCAGGTACCTGAAACTGTTACCCCTGGGCAGCTTGAACCCTTCCTCCACGTCCTCCAATTTGCCAAACAGGTGACCAAATCGCTCTCTTCCCAGTCGGCACCATCCACAAAACCTTGCATCCAACCCTCCAGCGCAAACCTATGGTTGTCGCAGATCGGTGCCCACACCGAGACACCCACCAGTTCTAAATGCTCACTGCCCCCACACCCTTAGGACCGACACCATCTCTAGGCTCACGGAGTGCCTGGCCAGCAATAACGGCAGAGGTGCTGACAACAAAGCCCTTAAACTCGTGCCCCTACACAATGCCACCTCCATCCGATTCCTCCCCCAAGACCCATTTCCTAACCATGGCGATGTTCGCCACCCAGTAGTAGTTCATCATGTTCAGTAAAGCCAGCCCATCCGCTACCTCCTTCCCCCTTTCCAGGAAAGCCCTCGTAACCCGTGGGGTCTTCCCCACTTACACAAACCCAGAGATCAGCGCATTAACCCTTTTGAAGAACGACTTTGGGACAAAGATTGGGAGGTTCTGAAACATGAACTGAAACCTTGACAGCTCCGTCATTTTTACTGTCTGCACCTATCCTGCCAGTGGCAGCGGCAGCAGAAGCATATCCCAATTCTTAAAGTCCCCCTTCATCTGCTCCACCAGCCACGTCAGGTTCAGCTTATGCAGCTCTGCCCAGACCCAGTCACCTGGATGCCCAAGTATCCAAAACTCGCCCCCACCACCTTGAATGGCAGCTCCCCTAATCTCCTCTCCTGTCCTCTCGTCTCAATCGGGAACACCTCACTCTTTCCCATATTTACCTTGTACCTGGAAAACCGGACAAATTCCTCCAAAGTCCCAATAATGTCCCCATTACCGCCCAATGGGTCTGAAATATATAGCAGCAGATCGTCTACGCATACAGCAAAACCCTTTGCTTGCCACGCCCCCCCACACAATCCTTTTCCACTCCCTCGATGCCCTGAGTGCCATTGCCAGCAGCTCTATCGCCAAAGCAAAGAGCAATGGGGAAAGCGGACCCCACTGCCTTGGCCCCGATGTAGTCTAAAATATCCCAAACTCACTCGGTTCATCCGCACACTTGCGACCAGTGCCTTATAAGCAACCTGACCCAGTCCACAAACCCCTGCCCAAACTCAAACCGCCCCAACACCTCGCACAAGTACACCCACTCCACCCGTTCAAGTACCTTGTCCGCATCCATTGCC
Organism: Scyliorhinus canicula; assembly: GCF_902713615.1. Lineage (NCBI taxonomy): Eukaryota > Metazoa > Chordata > Chondrichthyes > Carcharhiniformes > Scyliorhinidae > Scyliorhinus > Scyliorhinus canicula. Next base: position 92,362,308 of record NC_052159.1, on the reverse strand, counting down.
GCCACTGCGTCCATCTCCTGCCCCCCCAAAGGCATCATAATTACATTGAGCAGTGTCCTCACATTCACCGACAACTGCCTCCCCTTCACAAAACCTGTTTGGTCCTTGCCTATTACCCCTTGGACGTTGTCTCGATTCGCGAGGTCAGCACTTCGGCAACAGTTCGGCGTCTATGTTCAGTAACGATATTGGGCGGTACGACCCACACTGCTCTGGACTCTTGTCCTTTTTCAATATCAGGGAGATGGAAGCCTGCGACAATGTGGGTGGGGTGGGGAGGGGGGGGGGGGGGGGGGGGGGGGGGAAGTACCCTCCTCTCTCTTGCCTCATATACGCCATCACCAACAGTAGCCCCAGGTCCCCCCCCAAACATTTTATAAAATTCCATTGAGAACCCGTCTGGACCTGGGGCCTTCCCAGTCTGCATCGCCCGCATAGGCCACAGCGGCACAGTGGTTAGTACTGCTGCCTCACAGCTCGAGGGACCCGGATTCAATTCTGGCCTCGGGTGACTGTCTGTGTAGATTTGGCACTTTCTCCCCGTGTCTGCATGGGTTTCCTCCGGGTGCTCTAGTTTCCTCCCACAGGCCAAAGATGTGCAGGTTAGGTGGACTGGCCATGCTAAATTGCCCCTTCGTGTCCAAACGGTTAGGTTGGGTTACTGACTTACGGGGATACGGTGGAGGTGTGGGCCTAAGTAGGGTGCTCATTACAAATGTCGGTGCAGACTCGATGGGCCAAAAGGCCTCCTTCTGTACTGTAAATTCTATGATCAGCCAAAGGGGAATTCCGCCTCATCAAGTGTCAATCGTCAATACCCTTCTTTTCTCGTGAGACAGGCTGCTTGCGGAGTAGGGCTATCCCCTGAATGCCTGGCTCATGTCTCTTGTCAGGAAATTGGATACAGAAACACAACATGAATACAAGGAGAGCCATGTCAGTTCCCCTTCTTGCACTGATCTCGCTGTGCTCTCCTCAGTTTCAGGATCTGGAAGAGAAGTGAAGGATAAAGATTCACAGTTAATCACAGGTAGCCGAGAGGTTGAGAAAAACACAAGCAACAGCCCTGTGTCATGCATTGTGTGCAATGGCGAGATTTCATGAAAAAGGAAAAATTAAATAACTAAAAACACTATCGGACTTCTCCTCCTCCCTCTTCACTTCCCATAATATCCAGGGGAGGCAAGGCATGTATGAATGCCTCTTCCAAAGGCTTTCTGATCTTTTATTTGGGAGTTAGCTTCAACTACAAGGGGGAAGGTGGAGGAAGGGTGTCCATGTTTGCAAAGTGAGATGTTTTGAGCATGTTCATGTCAGTGTAAATTAGTGCTGCTGACCTATGAACTGGCTTAGAAAGCAGGTGCAACATGTGTCAGGAGCAACAGAAAGAAGTGGAATGAAGTTTGCTGCAGTAAATGGAGTGGTGCTTGTGGAATATTATGAATGCTGACCGTACATGTGCTATAGGGCTAAGATAAACTAGTAATCAATGTGTGTTTAGTGTTTCCTTAGAAATCCATGGTCAGTGAACATTTCGCTCTTCAGAACCAGGCTCTCAGAACAATTTCTTTGATGCTAATCCTTGCTCACTGCGTTGTACTGTAATGTGATAAGTTCATTCTAATAATATGCTGATTAGACATCCAATGGCGGCCATGGAGTGAGCAGTCAGACATTTGGTGGCTCCCGCTCAAGGCTGATTTTTTTGGTTCTTTGCCCAACCAAAGAGTGAAGTATTTGAATGCAAGAGGTGCAGGAGTGCCTGTGAAAGGTTTAACTCCTCTGGTGTGGCTATGGATGGATCAACAAACTAGGAATGGGGCAAGCAAAAAAGAGCTGCTGGAACAGGAGAGTCTTTGTGGTGCACCAGAGGATAAGATGGAGGAGGGCAAGGGATTAGCCCTGCCCACCCAGTGGTCAATGGATAAGCTAATAGAGTTCCTAAGTGGAAAGTTCTGTCAGCAGAGGGAGGAGGGCACCCGCACCCATCAGCAGTCACCCTGAACGTTTACACAATGGGGTCCTTCCAGGCGCCAAGTGGCGACCTGTCAGAGATATCACTGACCTCGGTGCACAGGTGCACCCATGCCATCACGGAGGCCTTATATGCCCAGTAGGCACAATACACACATTTCAATGTGGACTGAGCCTACCAGGATGCCGGGACAGCGGGATTCGCCACCATCGCTGACATGTCCCAGGTCCAGGTGGTGATCGGCGGAATGCATGTTTGCCCATGAGCACCAGTTGACCGGCCACTCTACATAAACCGAAAGTAGTTCCACTCGATGAACGTGCAGCTGATATGTGACCATCAGATGCGCATCATTCACTGCATCCTGGCACACCCGACAATTCCTGACATGTTAGAGACCCCCCCCCCCCTCCCCCCAGGCTGGGGGGTTGGCTCCTGGGCGACAGGGTTACCCACTGTGCTCGTGACTGATGATGCCTATCCGGAAGCCCATTACAACGACGCCCATGCAGCAACCAGGAGCGTGATCGAACGGTGCTTCGGCCTCCTGAAGATGAGGTTCAGGTGCCTGGACTGCTCTGGAGGATCTCTCCAGTACAATGCTGAGAGGGTCACCCGCATCGTGGTGGGCTGCTGCGCCCTCCACAACATCGCGCAGCAGAGGGGCAACGTGTTGGCGGAGGAGGAACACCAGGCCTCTTCCGACGAGGAGGATGCGGGAGAGGGGGAAGATGGATGGGAAATGGGCCCAGGCCGCTGGAGACCGCATGACGTGCATGCAAGGGCCAACGCACACGGGACGCTCCGATCATCTCCAAGTTTACCGATAGGGAAACTGGCCAGGGGAATGGACACTGCATCCCACCACCACTACCAATCCCTCACAACTCCCCCTCAGACCTCCATCCTCTGTGGGACTCACTAGTACGGGCTCCATCATCTCCTCTGCCTGGTGTCCCCTAGGCTAATCCATGGGTATGCGAACGGAGCTATCCCCTGAGGTTCCCCTGCAACCTGGTGCTGCCAGTCTTGGAGGCCCGCTGTCGTCTCGACCAGTGTCTGATGCTCGCAGGCATGGAGCACAGGGAGTGGACCATTGCTACCTGGGACTACGCCATATTACCCATTGACTGTGCCACCATCTTCTGATTCTGTACCACATCAGCAAGCGGCTGCACCATCTCCCTCTGGGACTGGGCCACCTTCCTCTGTGTCTACGTCACGTCGGCCAGCACCTGGGCAATGCTGCCGACATTCTCAGCCATGGCCCGCTGTGACTGGGCCATGCTCAGGAACGCCGCTGCAATTTCCAGGTGGCTCTCGCACATGGCTGCCCGTGAGGTGGCAACCCTGTACTGGGCCTCGGCCATCGCCTGCACAGTGCACCAGGACTTGGACATGCTGATCCATAGCTGCAAACCCGCCCCCCCCCCCCCCCCCCCCCCAATGCCTTCACAGTGGACGCCACCCATGCAGTGTTGGCCTGGGTGGCAACCATGCTCGGCACCACCTCCTGTTCCTGCTCGCGGTTGGACTCCTCCGCCTGCACCTGCAGGTGCTGGATGCACGCTGACAACCCCTCATGTAGTCGCTGGCTCTGCAGCTGCATCTTCACAATTGATGGGAGTGTCCATTCCAAGAGCCCGAAACTCGTCTGGCCGGCAGCTGGTTCCTGGGGTCGGCCCGCCCTCCGACCATCCACCCCTTCGAGTGTTCCTACCTCCAGCTGCTGTATGGGAGCCGCTGTGTGGTGCGCAGCAGATATTGTCCCAAGAGCCTCTTCACTAACATGCCCAACCGAGGTGAGTGTCTCTGAAATGATGGAGGGTGTTGGCGACAACTGCTCTGGCATGTCCTGAGTGTTGGGTCGAGGGCTGCCATCCGGGCTGCTTTCGTAATCAGTGCTCGACTCACGGTGGTGGTGGTGGTGGTGGGCTCCGGTTGTAGCACTGACTGGATGAGTAGCTTCTTTCTGTGCTGAAACCACTCTAAGACTGAGAAAAGTCAGAGTGGGAGGAAGGTGAAGAATTAAAATGACAGGCATTTAAAAGCTCAGGGTGGCACTTGTGGACTGATCAGAGGTATTCCCCAAAGTGGTCACACGGTCTACATTTGGCCTCCCCAATGTAGAGGAGATCTAGACACATTCAGCGGAATTCTCCGTTTCTGAGACTAAGTGTTGAAGCCGGCGCAGGATTCGTGGACTTCTACGACAGCAAAAGTGGCGTTGCACCTGGACCGATCCAGCTATTGGCTAGCGCCGTTGAACACGATTGATCCAAGGAGAAATTGTGCCGGGTTTTCTGGGTCCGAGATTGACACTCAGGAGACTGACAAGCTGCAGCCGTATATACGCGCTTCATTCCCAATGCACACCATCCCAGCCAACAATTTGGCAGCGAGGACAGCAGTGCCAAGATTCACTGATGCCAACCTGCAGATCCTCCTGGACGCTGTGAGGAGGGTACGGGCGACCCTGTCCAGGAAGGAGGCTGCCAGCCATCGCCATTCCCTGTGCCTGAGCGCAGGTGGCAAAGGCGGTCGGCACTGTGAGCAACACCATCCGGACCGGCCAGCAGTATTGGAAACAACTGCTCGGCCTCCTCAGGGCTGCCAGGGTGAGTAGGCAGCACTGTCCCCCTGGCACTAACCCACGTCCCACACACCCGTAACCCCCTCCCCCACACACCGTGAAAGTGGCCGAACCCCCATCCTGCACCACATGGCAGACCCATATCGGCTGCCATGGTCAGGTGCACAGGCCACTGCAACCACCAGCTACCCACCCCTGAGCTGCATCTGTCAGACTGTCTAACATTGTTGTTTTCTGTTTCCCCCCTCCCCCCAGGAGAAGGCCGCTCATAACCGCATCTGGTTTTACTCCCCAGCTCTTTCTTCATAGCCCTGTAATTTCTTTCTGTGGATAATTATTTAAATTCCTTATCCTAACCCCATATCGCGTGAATTTGTTTTCCTCATGTTGTTAAATTTTTTTTGTATTTCACCATAGAACAGTATCCCCTAGTTCTTTCTGTGAATGACAAATACTCTTCCACTTTTAAGGTAAAAACAATGTGAAAATGTTTCTGCATTTCCCAAATAAGACCACCAATAATAAATCACTCTTGTCACTCGGTAAATTTCTGCCACAGTGAGCATTGCAAAATGCAAAAAGTAATTTTGTTGATGAACAAGAGAACATGTCAACCTTAATGTCAGAAAGTAAATTGAGTTCTCAAAGATTCAGCACTCCATAATGACTGCAATAAAACCATAGAAACATCCACATTACCTGTCTTCATGTCCCTTCATCTCTGCCACAACCTGTTGTGTATGGCGAAGAGCTGCCTCATACTTTTCCTGGCTTGCCTTGGAAGACATTTCCAGCTCTGCCCTTAGTTTAACCAAGTCCTTCTGTAATTGTTTATTATCATACCCCAATTTATTGACAGAGGCCACGTAAGCATTCTGCAACTCCTTCACTTGATTATCTTCTATCTGCAAAGAGAGGAATAAATGCACTGAAATACCATCAACTATACTCGAGAAGAATGCTCAGGCAATAATTGGAAAAAAAGCAATCTATTATCTTTCTCTGTAAAGTTTCAAATGGCAATTTTTCATAAAATATGTGAAGGAAATAACTACATTTATGTCAGCCCGATCACTAAAACAACCAATAAGCTTGTGTATTCATAAAATCAATTACTTAAATTTAGAAAATGAAAAAGTTATGAACAATCAAAGCTATAAAATAACATAAGGCAAAGAGCAGTTCATGGACTAGAAACACAACATTATTGAGCAATGACATGGCACTTCAAATTAGCAATCTACCGAGTCAATCTCTTCAAGTAGTTTCAGAGATGCAAGGTTAGGCTTTGCTTTACAACCCTCACAGAATCCCGACAGTGTAGAAGGAGGCCATTTGGCACATCGAGTCTATACCAACCCTTTGAAAGAGCACCCTACCTAGGCCTGCTCCCCCACTCTAGCTACGTAACCCCTTTTAACATTTTGGATACTAAGGGGCAATTTTTAAAAAATTGTTTTTTATTGGATTTTTGCACACAGTATATTTTGCCATTATGTACACACGATATCTATATATACGTAAGTAGGCATCCGTTCGTGCCAGCGAAGCACTTCCGAAGGGCAAGCCTCGAGTGGGTCTGGTGCCAGTGTTGCCCCTCGCTTATCCCGGTCGGATTTCGCTGCCGTTGTCTTCTCGTGCACGCTGCCGCTTCATCCGGCCCTCCCGTCCTCTGCCTGTGATCTCCTTTTTCTCTGTTCCTGTGGATGTCAGGTTGGTTAACGTTTCCCTACCTCCCCCCCCCCCCCCCCCACCTCCCTGGCTCTCCTCTATTGTTCACTGTCTCTTCCCTCCTCCCCCTCCCACCCCCCGTGAATTGCCTTTCCTTCCTCTTAGAATGAGTTGTCCCCCCACCCCCCTCTCCCGTTCTATCGCATAAGAGGTAAACATAACCTCCACTGCTAATTGCACTGGATGAACACGAGGGACATGCAATTCATATCTGTAGCACTGCAAAACAGAGCTACAGAAGGCACCCTCCTGTGGCTGCTAACCCCCACAATAGACAAGTTAGCAATACAGGAAAATCTATTGTCAACTTGTCGGTCTACACCCTTCAACCAGACGAAATTGAAGTCCTCAGCCGAGGGCTCAATTTCGGCACCACCACCAAAATGGACCCCATCAGTCTTGCGGCAGACACGGAGGAATTCATCAGGTGAATGAGGCTCCGGGGGTTCTTCCACAGACCACAAGAGGCCGACAGCGGACTCAATAAGACAACCAATGACCTGGAACAGGAGACCGAGAGATCTGTGCAGCAACCAAAGAGGAAAAAGTCGAATTGGACCCCTCCGGAAGGCCGCTGCCTTAGACTCGATATGTATGCTCAATCCGCCAGGAGTCGCATCAATGCCAGATTCTTCAGTCGCATTCACAAGACAGCCCCGAACATCACCCAAGCACAATGCAAAGCCATCCGCGCTCTCAAGACTAACCGCAACATCGTTATCAAACCAGCAAAGGAGCGGCCACCATCATACTGAACAGAACGGACTACTGCAAGGAAGTGTACCAACAACTCAACAACCAGGAACACTACAGACAGTTACCTGCAGATCCGACCAAGGTACACACTTGCCAACTCAACAGACTGATCACGACCTTAGATCCAGACATTCAGAGCACCCCACGTGCTCTCATCCCACGTACTTCCCGTGTTGGAGATCTTTACTGCCTCCCAAAAATACACAAGGCCAACACACCAGGCTGTCCTATCATAGTAGGCAATGGGACCCTGTGTGAGAACCTCTCTGGCTACATCGAGGGTATCTTGAAACCCATCATACAAGGAATGTCCAGCTGTCGTGATACGGAATTCTTACAGAAACTCAGCACCCATGGACCAGTTCAACCAGGAATATTCCTCGTCACAATGGACGTCTCGGCACTCTACACCAGCATCTCCCATGACAACGGCATAGCTGCAACGGCCTCATTATTCAACATTGACAACTGCCAATCTCCAGATGCAATCCTGCAACTCATCCGCTTCATTCTGGATCACAACGTCTTCACCTTTGACAACAGGTTCTTCATCCAGACAGACGGAACAGCCACGGGGACCAAATTTACACCTCTATATGTCAACATCTTCACGCACAAGACCTCCTCACCGCACAGGACCTTCAATTGACATTATACACCAGATACATCAATGACATTTTTTTCCTTTGGACCCACGGCAAAGAATCACTGAAATGACGACGCGATGACATCAATAAGTTCCATCCCTCCATCACACTCACCATAGACTACTCTCCAAAATCGGTTGCATTCTTGGACACACTCATCTCCATCAAGAACGGTCACCTCAGCACTTCGCTTTACTCCACTTCTCCAGCTTCCACCCGAAACACATTAAAGAAGCCATCCCCTATGGAAAAGCCCTCCGTACACAGGATCTCCTCAGACGAGGAGGAGAGTAACAGATATCCACAGGTGCTGAAAGATGCCCTTGTATGAATAGGGTATGGAGCTCGACTTATCGATCGACAGTTGCAAGCACCACAGCAAAGAACCGCACCGACCTGCTCAGAAGACAAACACGGGAGACAACTGACAGAGTACCTTTCGTCGTCCAGTACTTACCTGGAGCGGAGAAACTACAACATCTTCTTTACAGCCTTCAACACGTCATCAATGAAGAAGAACAACTTGCCAAGGTCATCCACACACCTCCATTGCTTGCCTTCAAACAACCGCACAACCTCAAACCAACCATTGTTTGCAGCAAACCACAACACCACACAACCCTGCCATGGCAATCTCTGCAAGACGTGCCAGATCATCGACATGGGTACCACCATTACACGTGAGAACACCACCCACCAGGTACGCGGTACATACTCGTGTGACTTGGCCAACATTGTCTACCTCTTACACTGCCGGAAAGGATGTCCTGAAGCATGGTCCATTGGCGAGACCATGCAGAGCTGTGACAACGGATAAACGGACATCGTGCGTCAATCGCAAGACAGGAATGTTCCCTTCCAGTCAGGGAACACTTCAGCAGTCAAGGGCATTCAGCCTCTGATCTTCGGGTAAGTGTTCTCCAAGGCAGCCTTCAGGACGCGCAACAACGCAGAATTGCCGAACAGAAACTTATAGACAAGTTCCGCACACGAGTACGGCTTCAACCGGGACCTTGGATTCATGTCGTAGTACATTCACCCCCCACCATCTGGCTTGGGGTTGTGAAATCCTACCAACTGTCCTGCCTTGAGACAATTCACACCTCTTTAATCTGGGTTTACCCCTCTCTCATGTTCTGTATAAAGAATTAATTACCTGCAAATGCTCGCATTCAAAGTATCGTCTTGCATCTTTGACTTTGTCTATATATATATGTTTCTGGAACCTACCTCTTCATTCACCTGAGGAAAGAGCAGTGCTCCGAAGCTAGTGATTTGAAACAAACCTGTTGGACTTTAACCTGATGCTGTATCCTGTATGACTTCTTAGATAGAACTTACAGTGCAGAAGGATGCCATTTCGCCCATCGCGTCTACACCAGCCCCTGATAGAGCGCTAAGCCCACACCTCCACCCTATCCCCAAAACTCAGTAACCCCATCTACCTTTTTTTTGACACTACGGGGCAATCCACCTAACCTGCACATCTTTGGACTGTGGGAGGAAACCAGAGCACCCGGAGGAAACCCACGCAGACATTAGGCGAACGTGCAGATTCCGCACAAACAGTGACAAAGGCAGGGAATCGAACCCGGGTCCCTGGCGCTGTGAAGCAACAGTGCCAACCACTGTGATATCATGTAGCCCTGTCCCCTGGGGGTTTGTGGGGGGTGGGGGGGGGGGGGGGAGGGAGGGGGGGAGGGGAGGGGGTGATGTTGTGATTCTGTGCAATCATTACCCAGAAGTTAGAAGAGGTTTTATTCTTCTAATGTTTTCTGGCCAATTATTGGCGTCACCCAGTCACGTTTTTGGATGATTCCCAATCCAGTGTTTATGCAGGGGAAGACTGCAATTCTGGGAAATTGCAAATCTTAAGTGCAATGTTTGAAGGGGATTCCACAGCACATCTCCAATACTACACTCCAGAGCTCAGATGTTATGCCCCACAATATTTTAAATCCCTTCCATTGAAATGGTGAGTGGCAGTCAATATTCACCTGGAAAATCCATTTGCATTTTTTTATCTTCTCAGACTTTTGTCTCCGTCTCTCTGGGAACCACAAGCAGAAGTCACTTAACTTTCCAGGTACTATTTTGAGAGAGCGCAGAGTCCATTATTCCATGTTGCTCCCTTTTTAAAATGCAAAGTCTACTACCCAATTATCTTTATGGATGTGATGTGACAATGAACTTGCATGCCACTCACAAAAGATGGTTCATGTCCTAGGAAGGCAGTCGCACGACTTTAGAGGTTTTGAACGACTTTTGAATGTTCGCTATTGCAAAGGAAGAGATTTTGAGCCCTTAGGGCTCCCACTAGGGTCATGCCTTGGGTCATGCTCAGGCAATGCCAGCCTGGCAATCAAATCATATGTGGCACTCTGAGGTACCTCACTACATTTATCATTATTTTTGTTTTTATTCGTTCATGGGATGTGGGCATTGCTGAATGTGCCAACATATATTGCCCATCTCTAATTGCCCTTGAAGGGGTAGTTAAGAGTCTACCAGCACGTTAGCACAGTGTTTAGCACAATTGCTTCACAGCTCCAGGGTCCCAGGTTCGATTCCCGTCTTGGGTCACTGTCTGTGTGGAATCTGAAAGTTCTCCTCGTGTGTGCGTGGGCTACTTCCGGGTACTTCGGTTTCCTCCCACAGTCCAACGATGTGAAGGTTAGGTGGATTGGCGATGATAAATTATTCTTAGTGTCCAAAAAAGGTTAGGTGGGGTTGCTAGGTTGTGGGGGTAGGGTGGAGGCATGGGCTGAAGTGAGGTGCTCTTTCCTAAGAGCCAGTGCAGACTCGATGGGCCAAATGGCCTCCTTCTGCATTGTAAATTCTATGATTTTATGATACCACATTGCTGTGGATCTTGAGTTACATGTCGGCCAGACCAGGTAAGGATGAAGGATTTCCTTCCCTAAAGAACATTAGTGATTCCAATGGTTTTTGACGACAGTTGACAATGGTTTCATGGCCATCCTTAGACAGTTTTAATTCCAAACTTTTATTGAATTCAAATTTCACCATCTGCAGTAGTTTATTAGTCCAGTGACAATGCCAGGATGCCACCATCTCCCCAGGAGGTTGCAGGTCATATTTACAATTTTCATTACATGTCAGACATACATTCCGAGAGTTTTTACACACTATGGTGGGAGGGCCTTAGTCAATGGACTTTCCCAAATGAGTCTTTGCAGCAGCTACCCTAAGCTTTACATCATCTCTCAGCATGAAGTCCTGGACTTTGGAATGTGCCAGTCTGCAACACTTAGTCATCGACAGCTCTTTGCATTGGAAGAGCAGTAAGCCTCATGCAGGCCAAAGAGCCTGTTTATCTCGATTTATGTCCATGGAAAAGCCTGTCGGGCAGATAGTTTCATGTTTATGGAGCTACTCAAGGTAAACCTTGAAAAAAAACACAGGGCGGGGTTCTTCGTCCCACTGCACCCATTTTCTGGTGCGGCGCACCCCCGCCGGCAGTGGGATCCTCCGTCCTGGCAGCCGGCCAATGGGGTTTCCCATTGTGGGCATCCCCATGCCGTCAGGAAATCCACGGGTGTGAGTGCGCTGCCGGCGAAGCGGAGGATTCCACCGACGGAGAATCCAGCCCACTATCGTTTTCCAGACCTTCTTTGCAAAGGCACATTCCAGAAGGAGGTGGACAATGGTTTCTTCATCACTACAGCCCCTTTGAGAGAAGCATGAAAGGGCAGTGAAACTCACCCGAGGAGGATCTGACTGGGAGAACCCTTCACACACCAGTTAAGTTACGTCTTGGTGCTTATGTGAACATTCTGGCAATGATGATAGTCTGCTCAGGGAACCATTCGATAGGATACACTATCTCTATTTTCTGCAAGGCCTCAAGGATATTATTTGTGGACAAGTGTTTGATAGGCTTGTGGCCAAAGGTTCTTTCCTGCGCAAACTCTTCCAAGAGGGACAGATGGTGTGACATTGTTCAAATGATTGAAGAATTCTACAGAATGTGGCCAAACCCATCTTTTGCAACATTGGGGACAGATGGAATCTCAGCACATGGTGGCACTTGGTGTTTACATCCTGTGAGTCAACGCAGAGCTTGATGCATAGAATCATAAAATTTACAGTGCTGAAGGAGGCCATTCAGCCCATCGAGTCTGCACTGGCCCTTGGAAAGAGAACCCTACTCAAGAGCATGCCTCCACCCTATCCCCATAACACAGTAACCCTGCTTAACCTTATTTTTTTTTGGACACTGAGGGTAATTTAGCATGGCCAATCCACCTAACCTGCACATCTTTGGACTGTGGGAGGAAACAGGAGCACCCGGAGACACAGGGAGAATGGACAAACTCCACACAGACAGTGACCCAAGCCGGGAATCAAACCTGGGGACCCTGGAGCTGTGAAGCAAATGTGATAACCACTGTGCTACCGTGTTGCCCATCAAGAAGAGCTTGATGCGCCACACACAAAGGTGGACATCAGAATGAGGACTTGATTGAGCAGGTTTTTTCCTCTTTTGTCTAGAGATTTGTACATTGTGTCCCTGTAGACAGGCCTGATGGTGAAGGGTAAAAGGATGTCCGAAGAACATGGCATTACATGTATCATGGTTTAGTTAAGCTCCAGATGCCGGTTCAAACTGGTTGCAGATATTCATCTGTCCATCAATTGACAGTGGATTTGAGCAGACAGTGGGGTTGTCCATGCTTGAAGAGGCTTTAGTCTGTCTGGTATGTCATTCTCTTGTGCCTTTATCCTTCCTGTTGGGCTTGGTAAAAAGTTTTGATACAGCACATAAAGACGAAAGAGAAGAGAGGGCAGCCCTGCTTAACTCCAGATTTGATTGCAGCTTTTCCAATTACCAGCTACTGACTGAAAGTGCATTATGTGCAGTTTGTGTAGAGCAGCCGAGATCCGTTTGTGGATTCCCTCCCCATCCCCATTTTGGAGAGCACATTCATCACGTAGGTGTGTGATATTCTGCCAAAGGACAATTCCTGGTCCAAGGTGATGAGACAGGTGCCCAAGATCTTATTCTGCACTTAGTTGATCAAATCCCTGAATAGCAGAAGGCTACGAGATCTTCCTGGCAGCTATAGTGCAGGTCTAATCATTGTGGTTCACCAAGGCAGGCTTGACTTGATAAGCAATAACCTTGGAGAAAATTTACATAACGCATTGAAAGAAGCTGTCAATTTCTGAACTTCGGCTTCTTCTCCTTCCATTTGTAGATAAGGTTAAAGATGCCTTTCCTCATGGATTTTAACATGTTGCCAGCCAGAAACATACCGTTGCCTGGTAAAACGTTGCTTCCAGGAATCATACTCATTTCGAAGGACCTAACAGCTTTTGTCAGCTCATCCAGAGTTTGTGGTTTGTCCACAAACTAAGGGACCCATGATAGAGGACAGCGGGGCCGTGCTCTTTGCAGTCTTTAAGTCATAGAGCCTGGTATAAAATGGTTTGCTGATCCTTAGTATGTCAGGCTGTGACAATGTTAATGAGCAGTCCTCTTCCTCATCACAGAGCTCTCTGTGTATCTGTCGGAAGAAGAAATGTGAGCAAGCCCCATCCTGCCCCATGGAGCAGACTCTGGATTGGAAGGTGGTCCTTGAGGTTGCTCAGCTAACAGTGAGTCCTGCTGGCTCTTCACCTCTTGGAGGACTTCCTTAACATTGACACCCATCGACTGCAACAGGAGCAGATTTGTATGTTTAAAAAAAATATTTTATTGGTGGTATTTTCAAATATATTTAGAACTGAAACAAGCAAACAATAACAGTAACATGCATAATTACTACTAGTCCCCCATACCGCCTCTTCAACCACCTCCTTTTACACCCAGCATGCTCACAAAGCCCAAACAAAACAGAAAGAACCCGCCCCAAACGACGTGTTAACATCCCTTAAAGAATGTACAGCTTCCACATTGCAGAGAACTCGTCCCCCCCTCCCCCCCCCCCTCTCCCCCCCCCCCCCCTCCCCTCCCCCCCCCTCTCCCCCCCCCCCCCCCCCTCTCCCCCCCCCCCCCCCCCCCCTCCTCCCTTATGGTGAACTTGATTTTTTTCTAGGCAGAGAAACTCTGCCAAGTCGCTAACCCACGGCCCTGTTTTCAGCAGCTCCAAGTCCAGCCAGCACAAGACCGGCTCCAGGTTATCAGGGAGCCTTTTTCAACATCTGCACTCCCAGATCCTCCAACAGCCCAAATAATGCCACCCACGGGCTCAGCGCCACCTCCACTCCCAAGATCTTCGACATTATGTTTGCAAACACTTTCCAAAGCCAATCCAACTTTGGACATCCCCAAAACATATGGACATGGTTCGCCGAGCTACCTGCTCACAGCCCACATTTATCTTCCACCCCTAGAAAAAATTGAGTCATCCTAGACCCCGTCATATGAGCCTCATGCAACACTTTAAACTGTAAGAGACTCTGCATAAGAGTTTATCCTTCGCAGCACCTCACTCCACGCTCCGGCTTGCATCGCCTCCCCGACTCCTCCCAACGGACCAACTCCACTGGAGCACCCTCCCTCTCCATCAGCTTTCCACATATGTCTGACACACCTTGCTCTCACCTATCACATCCTCGGACAGAAGCTTGTCTTGTAGGGCTGGAGGCTGCAGCTGCGGGAATGAACACAACTCTTTCCTCAAGAAGTACCTCACCTGCAGGTACCTGAACCCATTCCCCTTCAGCAACAAGTACAGCTCCTCAAGCGCCTCCAATTCTGCAAACGTAACCGCACAAACAGGTCCTGAAAATACTCTATCCTCAACTGCCCCTACCACCGGAACCTCACATCCAGCCCGGTCAGAACAAACCTGTGGTTGCCAAAAATCAGCACCCACAGGGACAGGCCTTCCTTCCTACAGTGCTGATCCCACAACCTGAACGGCAAATGTTCAAAAGTTTAGCCGGGGACCTATTTTTACCAACCGGCCATTCTTCAGGACCCACGCGGCCGACATTTGCGACCCAGGTCGGCTGACTTTCGTGACCCACCATTTTCTCTTACCTTTAATGCATGAGATGATCTGTTTGGTCTTCACAATCTCACTCCAATCAGGTTCACAGGCGGAGAGAGCTATATGCCTATTGAGTGCAGAGTTCAGCCCGTTACTTTGTGCTGTTTTCATCTTTGTGAGGATGAAAATCCAACCTCGCGCATGAAGGACATTGTGAAAGGCAAACTCAACAAAATGGTTGTTTTACTCAGCTCTCGATACTCCTCAGAGTCTCTACTCCAGAATGCTGACAGCCTCAAGGACTTGTGGCCTGTTATTAATGTGCTGTCATAGCTGAGATGCAGAAGTTCAGTTTCTTCATTTGGAGTCAGCTGCAAGTTAATAATTGATTTTGGGATCTCAAACTCAAAGGGATTCTTCACCCATCTGTTCTCTCTGAAACATCTCCTCTGGAAAGTAGCGACAAAACTGTTGACCAGCGCAGCCAGATGCGACTGAATACATCTTACCAGTCCATTGACAGTTCCCTTACTAACGCTATTTTCTTTGATGTGTCGAAGCAGTCTGGGAAACATGTAGTAATTTTGGCTTTGCGCTTGCAATTGCCAAACTTTCAATGACTTTTGGAAAGTTTTGATTTCTTTACAGTGGCAAAAGCAATCAGCATCCTTCCCTTGCAATTTGAGGTTCAATTCATTTAGAATTGAAAAGATGTCTGCAAGGTAAGACATAGTTAACATCCAAGTTTTATCATCAAACAAATCAGCCAGAGGGGGGAATTTCTCGAGGAGGAATGCAGGGATTTGATACATCAGTTTGTAAATTCTAACTAGCACCAGACCCCTTGACAGCCAAGGTTCTTCTGTGTGGAACAATGAATGTGTGTGCTCGGCCCCCATATCGAAACACAGAGCGTTTAATGAAACTCACAACATTCACAATTCCTTTCAACACCACTTCAAGATCGGATGGAATTCCTTACAATGCCAATGCCTCACAGTGAATAAAACAATGATTACAAACAATGTCCTGACCAGCTGCCTCCTTAATCCTATTATAACTCTGCTGTTTTCCCCGGAAATATTGGCTGCTCCATCGCTTGTGATTCCTCTGCAATGAACCCAGTCAAGCCTGTACTTTCCAACCATATAACTATTCAATGCTTCAAAAATCTCTGTGCCAGTCGTATGTGTTGGTAATGTCAGATAGCACAGCAAATCCTCAACAAATTCATTGTGCCAAACATACCTCATGTAAACTAGCAAGGTTGCACAATATGAAACATCTGTAATTTCATCCAGTTGTATTGAGAATTCCTGTGCTGATTTAAAACAAGAAATAAGCTGGGCTTCCAAATTCTCAGCAATATCCCAAATTCGGCGAGCCACTGTGTTATCACTAACTGGGATACATTTCATTTTTTCAGTTAACCTTGTTATGGGCCAGGGTTTAGAGAACCCCAAAATGTATCATGGAGTTCACTTGACCCACAACTTTTAATAGATTGTGGTATGGGGAGCGCACGGCCCACTCTACAGGTGTGGTACAGCAGAAATGGAAAAGTATATTTTAAAGCAAAACAATGTTTATTCTCTGAACTCAAGTTAACCTTTTTAAAACATACAGTGAACATCCTAGCAACCATTAATTCAAATACAACCCCCAAAGACTATAATACTAAGTAATCCTTTAAGCTTTCCTTTTAACATCATTAGACTTAAAACAAAACCTTTAACAGAAGCACCTCAGGTTTAACTTCACTACTGAGAACAGTTACCATGTTGAAATCAGCAAATGGACATTCATATGCTTGCAGAGATTCACACACATCCTGCTGTGATTGCAGCTTCTCCGAAACTAAAATGAAACCAAACCCACCCTGCAGCAAAAAGCATAAAGCAAAAGTAAAAAGCTGACAGACAGCCCAGCTCCACCCACTCTCTGATATCACTGCAGTAATAAACACCCATTTCTTAAAGGTACTCTCACTACAGATATTTATATACACACCCATTTATAAACACCCATTTCTTAAAGGTACTCTCACATGATAAGCTCTCATCCAGGGCCATACAAATTGTCTATTGGCCAAACCCACCCTGCAGCAAAAAGCATAAAGCAAAAGTAAACAGTCTATTGCTGCAGGGAGAATTAATCTCTCTACTATAGTGTGGGGCGTTTTCTCTTTAGCTACATGGTAAGATACCATGTAAGAGGCTAATTGTACTTTGTTGTTCAATGTAACATTTCTGCTGAGGATTTGAGCTGACGATTTAAGTTCTCGCTGCATCCTTTAAAAAAAAAATCAAGTGGTTTGTGCTTGAACACCCCATGCTTAGTCTTCAAATGCCTTTGAAGGTATGAGGGTTTTAAACTTTCATTTGCCAGTACTTCTGGATATAACACACCGGGGCCGGCGTCAATCCCACCCCTGCAGTGTCCCGAATTCTCCGCCACCTGAGATTCGGTGGGGGGGGGGGAATCGCGCTGCGCCGGTCGGTGGGCCTTCCGCGCTGGTTGGCGGGCCCCCCGCGGCGATTCTCTGGCCCGTGATGGGCCGAAGTCCTGCGGCTGACAGGCCTCTCCCGCCAGCGTGGTTTAAACCACCTACCTGACCGGCGGGATTGGCGGCGCGGGCAGGCTCCGGGTTCCTGGGGGGGGGGCGGGGGTGTGGGGCGATCTGACCCCGGTGCCCCCACCGCGATCGGGGCCCACAAGAGTGGGGGCACTCTTTTTCTTCCGCCTTCACCATGGTCTTCACCATGGCGGAGGCGGAAGAGACCCCTCCCCTGTGCCGGGATGATGTCAGCAGCCGCTGACGCTCTGGCGCAAACGCGGGCGTAGGCCGGCCGGCGAAGTCCTTTCGGCCCCGGCTGGTGTGGCGCCAAAGGCCGTTCATGCCAGCCGGCGGAGTGGGAACCACTCCGGCTCGGGCCTAGCCCCTCGATGTGAGGGCTTGGCCCCCTGAGGAGGGTCATAAGGCAGGGACATACTTCTATCCTCAAAGGTCTGATAGTTCAGAGTCCGGATATCACAGATTCTGTCACTGCTGGTTCTGTATTGCATAATGTTGCCTTTTCTGTAGGAATCACGAGATGCAGGACACATTGTCATCGACTGGTTCTACCCTGCCCCTTCTATTGCATCATTCTGTTAAGAGATAGCTAAGAATGTTATTACATAGCTATGTGTTTGGATGATGCAACTTCCACAGACTAGATGGATGGATATGAAGGCGAGAAATGGGTGTGATTATGAGGTGTTTGAGGGTCACATGGGATATTTGGATCCTTTGAGAGGTTAATAGAGAAGTAGATAGGAAATGTTATGTCAAGATGCATTCATGCACTTGATCACACATGCAAGGTTGTTAAACCCTGTTTGGCACTGCTGTTAGATCCTCTTGGTCAGATGTTGAAAATTGACCCCACTGGCCACCTGCTCCTAATCCCCTCTGATGGTGGTCCTTGAGGGTCTCCTTGCCCACCTCAGAACTATGGTAGTTCTCTTGTCTATCTCTACCACTGTCATCAACACATTGGTGGTCCGCGAGTCCTTTCCCTGCTCTGGTATTCATTATCTTAGGTTTCATTTCATTTTCAATTGCAACAATGGTACTTAGCAGCAGCCTCTTATAATACAGTGCATCTTTCCCTTTTGAAGGACAGACTGTCTTTTTTTTCTTTTTTTTAAACAAACATTTTATAAAGGCATTTATGGTTTTATAACAAAAGATATAAATACAAATGAAAACATAATTCAGTGCCTAACACCCAGAACAATATCTCACTGTTCCTGCCTAGGCTAAGCCAACCTAACCTAACTCTCCCTGCCCCCCTTACTCCATAACCCCCCCAGTTATTGAAACTGCTAACAGTTTAGTTTTCTCCGAAGAAGTCGATAAACGTCTGCCACCTCCAAACGAACCCTAACATTGATCGTCTCAGGGCGAACTTAATTTTCTCAAGGCTTAGAAACCCGGCCATGTCGCTAACCTTTACCCCCGATTTTGGGGGTTCCGACTCCCTCCCTGCTAATAAGATCCGTCTCCGGACCACAGGAGGTAAAGGCCAAAACGTCAGCTTCTCTCACCCCGTGACTCCCGGATCTTCCGATACTCCAAAAAACGCCAACTCTGGACTCGGTGCTACCCTCATATTTTAGCACCGTGGACATGACATCTGCAAATCCCTGCCAGAATCCCCTAAGCTTTGGACATGCCCAAAACATGTGGACATGGTTTGCGGGCCCTCCTGCACACCTCACACACCTGTCCTCCATCCCAAAAAAACTGCTCATCCAGGCCACCGTCATGTGTACCCGGTGAACCACCTTCAATTGTATCAGGCTGAGCCTGACACATGATGAGGATGTGTTTATTCTGTTCAGAGCATCCTCCCACAGACCTGCCTCAAACTCCTTTCCCAACTCATCTTCCTGTTTACGCTTTAACTCCCCTATCTAGGTTCCCTCCCACTCCATGAGCTCTTTATCAATATCCGACACCTTCCCTTCCGCCACTCCCATTCCAGAGACTGCCTTGTCCTGTATTCCCTGCGGCAATAGAAGTGGCAAGGTCGAAACCTGCCTTCGTACAAAATCCCTCACCTGTAGATAACAAAATCCATTCCCTCCCGGCAATTCAAACTCCTTTTCCAGATCCTCCAAACAGGGAAAGCTCCCATCAATAAATAGGTCCCCCAGACTCTTAATCCCTGCTCTCTGCCAACTCCAAAACCCCCCATCCAACCTCCCCAGGACAAACCGGTGATAACCACAAACTGGAGTCCACACCAGAACTCCCTCCCATGTGCTTCTGTCACTGTCCCCAATCTCTCAGAGCCTCCACCACTACTGGGCTTATGGATAATTGGGCAGGCGAGAACGGCAGAGGAACCGTTACCAATGCCCCCAAACCTGTGCCCTTACCTGAGGCCGCCTCTACCCGTTCCCACACCGACCTCTACCCCACTACCCACTTCCTGATCATGGCTACATTTGCCACCCAGTAATAGTTCCGAAAGTTCGGTAGGGCCAGCCATCCCACCCTTGGCTCCGCTCCAGCAGCACTTTCCTTACTCGCAGAGCTTTACCCGCCCACACAAACCCAGAGATCACCGTATTAACACGTTTTAAAAAGGCCTTTGGGATAAAAATAGGGAGACACTGAAAAATAAACAAAATCTCAGGAGAACCGTCATCTTTACGGTCTGTACCCACCCCGCCAGTGACAACGGGAGCATGTCCCACCTCCGAAAGTCCTCCTTCACTTAATCAACACACACGCCCAGATTTAATTTATGCCACTTCTCCCATCCCCGTGCTACCTGAATTCCCAAGTATCGAAAACTCCCTCCCACCACTTGAAACGGTAACTCCCCCAACCTCCTCTCCTGTCCCCTTGCCTGGATCACAAAAACCTCACTCTTACCCATGTTCAATTTATACCCCAAGAACCGGCCAAATTCCCCTATGATCGACATAATCTCTCTCAATCCCCCTTAACGGGTCAGAAATATACGGGAGTAGGTCGTCCGCATACAACGAGACCCTGTGCTCCACCTCAACCCACCCACCCCCCCTGGACTAGCCCCTTCCATTCCTTTGATGCTCTCAGCGCCATCCCCAATGGCTCTATAGCCAAGGCAAACAACAGTGGGGAGAGTGGACATCCCTGCCTTGTCCCCCGGCTCAGTCTGAAATAGTCCGAGCTCACTTCGTTCGCCCACACACTAGCCACCGGCGCTTGGTACAACAACTGGACCCAGTCTACAAAGCCCTTCTCAAACCCAAACCGGCCCAGGACCTCCCACAAATACCTCCACACACCCGGTCGAAGGCCTTCTCCGTGTCCATAGCGACCACCACCTCCACCTCCCTCCCCTCGGAGGGCATCATGATGATATTCAAGAGCCTTCTAACATAGGCCATTAACTGCCTTCCTTTGACAAATCCCGTCTGGTCCTAGAACACAATCCTCTATCCTCGAGGCCAAAATCTTGGTCAGCAATTTGGCGTTTACATTTAGTATGGATATGGTCTTTATGACCCACATTGTTCTGGGTCCTTTCCCCGCTTCAGAATCAATGAGATCGAAGCCTGTGACATTGTTGTGGCTCCCCAGCCTCATAAAATGCCCTCACCAGCAACGGATCCCGCACCCCAGAAAATTTCTTATGAAATTTGACTGGGTATCCATCCGGCTCCGGGACCTTGCCCGACTGCAATCCCTCTACTACCTCAACAATCCCGATCGGGGCTCCCAGCCCCTCCACCAATGCTTCCTCCACCTTCGGAAACTCCAAACCCTCCAAGAATTGTCTCATCCCTCTCCACCCCAGCTGGGGGCTCCGACTCATTAGGCCGACTGTAAAATTCCTTGAACACCTCATTCACCCCCGTTTGGTCCAAAATCGTGTTCCCTCGTCTATCCTTCACTCTCCCTACTCCCTAGCCGCCTCCCGTTTCCTGAGCTGGTGTGCTAACACCCTACTGGCCTTCCCCCCATATTCATACACCACTCCTCTCGCCTTCCTCAACTGCCCCACCACCTTCCCTATGGATATCAGACCAAACTCCATCTGCAGCCTCTGCCGCTCCTTCAACAACCCCGCCTCCGGGGATTCCGTGTATCTTCTGCCCAATTGGAGAATCTCCCCAACCAGCCTAACCGCTTACCCGCTCCACCTTCTCCCTATGAGCCCCTACCAAAATATACTTCCCCTTCACTACGGCCTTCAGTGCCTCCCATACCGTTTCTGCTGAAACCTCCCCTGTGTCATTTATCTCCACATAATTCTGGATAGCCTCCCTCACCTTCACATACACCTCCTCATCCGCTAAAAATCCTACATCCATTCTCCAGTGTGGACGCAGACTCTCCACCTTGCTCACCCATAAATCCACCCAGTGTGGGGCATGGTCCGAAATAACAATCGCCGAATATTCGGCATCTACCACACCTGCCAGGGAAGCTCTGTCCAAAATGAAAAAAATCGATCCGGGAGTACACTTTGCGCACATTGGAGAAAAAGAAAACTCCTTTGATCTTGGCCGTCCAAACCTCCACGGATCTACCCCTCCCATCTGTTCCATAAACCCCATTAGTTCCTTCGCCGCAGCTGGCACCCTCCCCATCCTCGAACTCGACCGATCCAACCTCGGATCCATAACCGTATTAAAGTCGCCCCCCTATGATCAGCCTATGCGAGTCCAGGTCCGGGATTTTCCCCAACACCCGCCTCATAAACTCCGCGTCGTCCCAGTTTGGTGCATAGATATTCACCAATACCACCGGCATCCTCTCCAGTTTCCCACTCACCATAACGTACCTACCCCCCCCCCCCCCCCCCCCCCCCCCCCGAGTCCAGCAACAATGCTCTCTACCTCAAATGGCACCCGCTTATTAATCACAATCGCTAACCCCCTAGTTTTAGAGTCTAGCCCCGAATGAAATACCTGCCCAACACACCATTTCCTCAGCGTAGTCTGATCCACCACCCTCAGGTGTGTCTCCTGTAACATTGCCACATTCGCCTTTAAGCTTTTCAGATGCACGAACACGCAAGCCCTCTTGACCGGCCCATTCAACCCTATCACGTTCCATGTGATCAGCCTGGTCGGAGGGCACCCCGCCCACCCCTCTGCCGATCAGCCATCACCCTTCTTATTCCAGCCTCCAGCCTGCGTCCCGTGCCACTGCAGGCCCACCCTTGGGCGCCCACCGTGATCGACCCTCAGTCTGTCTCCAAGTGCCAGTCCCTCTCCTGTCAGCAGATCTATACCCCCTCCCTCCCCCTCGCTCCCCTTCCTTCCCCCCATAACAAAATAACAATCCCAACCCCCCTCAACAAGCAGATCACCTTCCACCCCCCCATTGCGCTTCCCTGAGCTAGTCTGCCCAGCTAGCCTGGTAGCCCCCGCCCATGGAGCCAAGCATCTTACTGTCGCACTACTCCCCCCCCCCCCCCCCCCCCCGCCGCTCAAACATACATTTGCAAACATTAAAATCCCCAACAGACACAAAGAAGAAAATTCCACCCATCATCCCCCAGTAAAAACACAGTTAACCCGCATATAAAACTGAGCAACGGCCCCAAACCTAATGCAAAACAATACATACAAAACTAGAAGAAAAAAGAAATTTAGCAGCAGTTCAAAAACACAATTACTCGCCCCCAAGTTGGATTTCCTCCATCAGCTGTCAGTCCCCTGTCCTTTACAAAGCTAATCGCCTCATCTGGCGATCCAAAGTAAAGCTCCTGCCCTCATAAGTGATCCACAAATGAGCTGGATACAGCAAACCAAACTTCTTGAAGAGGGCCGATTTGACTTTGAAACTTGATTTGGCCGAAACTTGCCCTTCCTTTGGCCAGTTCCGCACCCAAGTTTGGTAGATATGCAGCTCATTACCTTCCCACAAACAGCTCCTTGTCTGCCTAGCCCAGCACAAGATCTGTTCCTTGTCCATGAACTGGTGCATTCGCACCACCATTGCCCTCAGCAGCTCATTCCTCAGTTGCTTCTTCATAAGCGCCCTGTCCACTTCCAAAAGCCGAGAAACCGCACCTTCCCTCAGCAGCTTCTCGAACATACATGCTACATATGCACCTGCATCCGATCCCTCGCTGCCCTCCAGCAGGCCAACGATCCTCAGGTTCTGTCTGTGCGATCTGTTCTCCAGATCCTCCATTTCCTCTTGCAGCCTCTTCTGGTGGTCTTTCATCAGCACCATCTCCACCGCCATCGCGACTAGCTGGTCATCGTGCTCAGCCACCGCCTCTTCCACCTTCTGGATCGCCTGACCCTGGGCTTCCAATATCTGCTCCGCACAGTCAATCCCCATCTTAATTGGATCCAGGTATTACATTCTTTGCTGAGCAATTTCTCATGGAGGCAGATCACCAGCTGCTCCGTTGACCACTGGGCTGGCAGTTTCGGTCCCTGACTCCGCCATATCCTCTTATGCCGCAGATTCCATTCCCGTCTTCCACCAACATTCTCTCCTTTTCAGACCACTTCAGGTCTACGAATCCATACACTGGCGGGGAATCCTTCTCCTCTACTTCATCAGTTTCCTGTTTTATCAATTAGATCTACTGGAAATTGGGGAAAAAGGTCCAAAAGGTTCACCACGAGCGGGAGCTACCAAATATGCGACTACTCACTCCATGGGCGCCACTGGAAGTGGTGAAATTTTCATTTTTAGCATTAGATGCTTCTTCTTCGGCTCAAGTGTTGGAATTCAGTGGTCATTGGAAGTGGCCAAACACAAAACTAATGTGCAGCCAAAGCCTAGCAAGCATTTAGGGAGTGTTGCTTTGCACAGGCCCTAAACAAAGTGGAAAGCAAAGAGAGGATATAAACACTTAAGGAAAACAATTTTTTGCATAGGCTGTTTGAATCCCAACCATATATCAGGCCATCCCTCCCCACAACCTGGTCAAAGTCTTTCACGCTATTTTTTTTGCTTTATTTTTGGTATGGCTTCTAATTGGAGAAAATATCATGATGCCCCAGAGACTGGACGTCAGCCAAAGTAAGTAACAGGGCATCTCTGTGGCAGGTTAAAGTCCTTTGGCCCACAACTCATAAGGAGGGAGAGAACACATCAAGGGGAGGGAGCGAAGGTGCTGAAGCAAAGGCACACAGTTTATCAAAGTTACCAATATTGAGCAACAGGGCTGTATTCCAATTTTAGCCAATATCGTATTAAAAGATAAAACACAATAGTATGCATTGACAGAAGTATGCTTATGGCTGATAACTTACTAATTTAACCTGTACTGTCATGGCAGTTTATAGAATGTGTGCATGGTGCTTTACCACAAGGTAAATTGAAACGTTGAATGCCAAATTAGCCATATACCTCTTTCTCAGCTCCAGCAGGCAGACCCCCATCAGCATTTATATCTACATATCGACAACTTCAGCAGAAACATGTTGCACAGAACCCAAAGACGAGGAGCAAGAAATAAAATTAAAAAACACAAAAGAATGGATTTGATTTTATTCTCACAGCCAAGTAGATTCTATTGCTATTTGCTTTTTCTTTAAGAAAAATCATTGTACTCTACAATATTGTCATCAGATTTTCCACATTTCATTTCCACTTACCTTAGATCTTTTACCCTCCAATGTTTGCAATATTTTCTTCAACTGTTTGTTCTCCAATTCAAGAGGTCCAAGCTGGTCCATGGCCACCTGTGAGTTTAGATAGAACCATCAGATCTTGTAAGTACAACAATCTAATTCAAGAATTCTTAGAATTGTGTTTATTGAAATGAACACTGGGTAATTTTCACATTACAGAGCACTTGTGTCAGCATCAACATTCTCAGAGAAAGTGCAGAAAATCCCCCTCAAAAGATATTTTACCACCTTATACCCCCATATTAATATAACATCCTCCAACATTAAAAGTGATGGATGTCTGCCAAACATTTGTTTCAAGCAGCCAAATAAAAATATGCGAGAAATATTGAATTTTAAAATGAATAACACCTTCACATCAGCACCCAAAATTCAAGATTAACATCTGTTTGCTGATCGATCTGCTACAGCATCAGTTTATCTGCTCTCTCTTATTCTTCAGAGCCACTAATCCTGTTATTTAGAGCACTACAGGTAGAAGAAATTTGAAAGAGTATTTCTCAGAAGCTGGGAGAGAGAAATTTTAAACTGAAAATATTCTCTATCGCAGTAATATTTCCTTTTTGAGAGAGCATTTGATGTAGAGACTGGACAGCCAGACTATTTTTTTATTCTATTGTTCTATACTACCTACTTCAAATTATTTTAATCTTTATTTTTCTTGTCATTATGGCATTGCAAAAGGAAAGTAAAAGAGAGAAATTTACAACAAAAGCAGCAACCAATACTGATTATGTTAATTCATGGCCTCAAAGATGCAGCAAAATTTAGGATTAGAAAATAATTCTGTCAGCAAAAAAGTTTGCAGGACTACAGGGAATAGGCAGTGTGGCACAAGATGAGTTACCCTTCCAGGGAGCTGGCATGGGTACAACAGGCTGAATTTCTTCCTTCTGTACAGCAATTACTCTATGATAATACAAAAGCACGTCTTCTTTAAACTGTGCTTATAACCTGTGGAGATACATAATTTCATAGAAAATAAAATGCCCACCATCTCATTTAACACAGCGCATTTCAAAAGCTAATTTAGTTACAGAAAAATTCACCGAGGTTGTGACATTATCATAAATGTAAAGAACGGTAAGGGTTAATGTTATGTCCAATTCAAGCACTAGACGGAGCTAGATGTAGAACTATATAAGGCATCGATGCTAAGCCTTGTGGATGAGAGGTTGAGGAGAAAGCTAGAAGACAGACTGTAGGAAAGAAAGTGTGAGAGACAGCAAGTCATAGTTATTGTATTAGTGCAGAGATTAGTAGTAGATGAGTGTAGATCGTACGTTTATTATCAACTGTTTGTTATATAGGAGTAAGTGTCGAATCCAATTAAGTAGTGTAAATAAATCGAGAGCTTTGTTCAATATAAAAGTTGTTGTCGTCTTTGTGAACACTACACCAACCATCCTAGGATTAGCAACACAAAGAACATCACATATTTCACCAAAACAGTTCTCAGATACTCTTCATATGATCTGTAAGGAATTCAGTTTAAAGTTTAGTTGTTAAATTGTCCATTCCGATACTAGTTGTGAATGTAGTTTCACACACCCAATATTCAGCCAATATTTGTTCTCTTTTTTCCAGCTCGGTTTTGAGTTGTTTTTCCAGATGAGCAGTTTTCTGTGTGGCAGTTGCTATGGTGATTTCTTTCTGATCGAGCTCTGTAGTTAGGTTGGAGACCTCTGTTCTAATTCCCATCATCTCAGAGCTATGCGACAGCTCCTTCTGACACAGACGGTCCCTCAACTGCAATAAAACAGAAAACAAAATAAATATTTAAAATATTTTTGTGATCATGTGACATGGTTATCTGATTTTACAATTTATAGCCAAAGAATTCAAGTAGTTTTAATTTTATTGCTCTTCTGATGGAATATAATGACAGTGCAGATGATACAATTACTGGAATATGAAATTGTAATTAGAAGGTTCATTAGAGCATTGTGTTTTCTCACTTGAATCTTTGTTTAAAACCCAGAAGGGAAATAAAGGTTTTCCCTGTCCAATGCCATAAAAAGGGTCCAAGTGAAGTGTAGCGTGGTAGCCAATTGATTTGAAAATGAAATGAAATGAAAATCGCTTATTGTCACGAGTAGGCTTCAATGAAGTTACTGTGAAAAGCCCCCAGTTGCCACATTCCGGCACCTGTCCGGGGAGGCTGGTACGGGAATCGAACCATGCTGCTGGCCTGCTTGGTCTGCTTTAAAAGCCAGCGATTTAGCCCAGTGAGCTAAACCATTTGTGATTCTGTTCAAAAGTTATGCCACAACAGTGTAGAATATGCCCAATGGACCAACTGGTTATTTCCTGTCATTCCATGTTTGCCCTGTCTGCATTTTAAAAGTTAAAACGTGATACAATTTGAGCCTTTATATGGGATAACAATTTGAGCCTTTATAAGGGATAAAACAATGTATTATAGCAATCAGTAACATTGCAGGATAGGCAAATGAATGTCGAAAGCAATAATTTTTCCATTAAAACTATCATTTATTTCAGAAAGCCTCGAAGAATGTAGTCACATTTGATTTATAGTTGTTGGATCATGCCGATTATTAATACATACCAGTGCTGGGAGAAATTAGCAACAATACATAATTTTGCAGTTTCTATTTTTGACATACAGAGTCATCTAAGATTCACCCTAAAAATAACTGACAGCGATCAAATATGCGCGATGAGTAAAGATAGTATAAAATTGTAACTTTTCATGGCTGTGATATGTCAGAATGAATAAGGTAACATCTAATAATGTTCCAAACTTATTCTACAGCAGGCACAATGCTACTGACATACTTGATTGATTTCCTTGTTCCCTTCCATGTACTCATTCTGCAATCTCTGTAACTCTTCCTCCTTCTTATCGAGTTGGTCACTCTGCTGCATGCAATATGCATGGGATAAATCAAGCCTAAGGAAAAACAATATACAACTTCAACTCCATGTGGATCTTCACATAAATATACTTAGGCTCTCATAGTAAACATTCATTTAAGTGGGAACTGATTCTTCCTTGTCTGTGTGCTTTGGGAGTGTAGTATGTGCTGTGACACTGCAACATTAATAACTGCCGCAAATGTATCAATCTCTAAATATTTGAAGATGAAAATAAGTTCCACATATGTACCTGAAAAAATTAGAGAATTTAAGAAAAGTAACAACAATAAAATAACAACTGAATTAAACATCAAAATACTTTAGAAAACTCAATGAGGAGTGAGGTTTTACTGCTTTAGATGATATGTTATTCAACCTTCTTTCCGGAGATTGAAAGGAGACATAAATAAGTAGTAGGCAAAATTAAAAACACATGCTCTGGTTTCAATACACAACATTTTTTAAATTTTAACCACAAATAAAATTTGAAATATACTTCATGTTTTGAGATGATGCATACATTTAAAGCCCATTCGATCAAATTACAACTATTAAATAAAGGCTTAATGAGTCATAGACATTCCAAGGAATGATCCAACATGGTGGCACTGTGGTTAGCACTGCTGCGTCATAGCACCAGGGACCCAGGTTCAATTCCAGCCTTGGGTGGCTGTCTGAGTTTGCACTTTCTCCCTGTGCCTGTGTGGGTTTCCTCCAGGTGCCCCAATTTCCTCCCAAAGTCCAAATAAGTGCAGGTTAGGTGGATTGGCCATACAAAATTTCTCCTTAGTGTCCAAGGATGTGCAGGTTAGGTGGGGTTTTGGGGTCACAGAGATAGAGCAAGGGAGCAGGCCTAGGGTCAGTGCAGACTCAAAGGGCGGAATGGCCTCCTTCTGCACTGTAGGAATTCTAGGATTCCATGTGCCTGAATGAATAGGCCTGTTGTGCAGCTGATATTGTACCTTGGGCCTCATAAATAACACTGGTGACTTCCGGTTGCGGCTATGACTAGCTAAGCCGCACATTTGGAAGCTCCTGCAACAAAGGTGTTTTTGGGCCAATTGGAGGGCCCCAACGGCGCTGAAAAAACGAATCCCGGTGGGGGAAGGTCCCCTGAGGAGAGCTAGACCGATTTTATGGTCGGTACCCGGAGTGGAGCGGCAAGAAAAACAGCAGCAGCTCCCCAAAAAAAGCGGGGGAAGAAAATCAAAATGGCGGCCGGCGGTGCACCGGAGGAGTGGAAGAAATGGGCGGAGGAGCAGCAGGCCGCTCTCCTCCGTTTTTTCACGGAGATGAAAGTGGAACTCTTAGAGTCCATGAACGCGACGGCCACCAGGTTGGTGGGAGCTCAGGCGATCCAAGAGGCGTCGATTAAAGATCTGCAGCAGGAGATGGCCGCGAGGGAGGAGGAGGCCACAGTCATCGGGGCAAAGGTGGAGGTGCACGAGGCACTCCACATGAAGTGGCAGAGCCGCTTCGAGGAGCTGGACACTCGGATGAGGAGGAAAAATTTGAGGATCCTGGGCCTGGAAGAAGGCCTGGAGGGGTCGGATCTCCCGGGATATGTGGCGGAGATGTTGAGCTCCCTGATGGGGGAAGGGGCCGGTCCGGCGCCCCTGGAATTGGAAGAGGCATACCGGGTCATGGCCAGGAGGCCTAGGGCAAACGAGCCCCCGAGGGCGGTGCTGGTGCGGTTCCAGCGGCTAAGTGATCGAGAGAAAGTCCTGAGGTGGGCTAAAAGGGAGAAAAGCAGCAAGTGGCAGAACTCGACGGTAAGGGTGTACCAGGACTGGAGTGCGGAGGTGGCAAAGCGGCGGGCCCGGTACAACCGGACAAAGGCGGTGCTACACGCGAAAAAGATCAAATTTGGAATGTTGCAACCGGCGCGCTTGTGGGTCACCTACAAGGACCAACATCATTATTTCGAGTCCCCAGAGGAGGCCTGGACCTTTGTACAAGAGGAAAAGTTGGACACGAACTAAAACCTGGGAGCACCGGCGGTCGTAGCCGCCGGGGGACTCTTGATTGTGCAAGTGGCCCTTTTCTTTTTCAGGCCAGGTCGGAACTGGGTAACAGTTTCGTGGAGTGTTTGGGGTGTTTTTTCCCGAACGGTTGACTTTTCTGAATATTTTGAACGTTTCGAGTTGTTGGGTGTTTCTGTATATTTGTACTGTTGAAATCTCTATTGTGGGTCGTTGGCTTCTTATGGGGTGTTTTTTCCCGTTTCCAATTTCCCTTAGTTATTTACCCCTCTTACCCTTTTTCTTTGGGTGCTTGGGGGGGGTTTTTTGTTCTTTTTTTTCTTTTCGGGTTATGGTTATCTGCGGTTATTTATACTGTTTGATGGAGGGTGATGGTTGGGCACACTGTTAGTTGATAGTTAGTTAATTATTTTGTTATTTAAGTATGTAGTTAAGTATTTATGTATTTAGTTGCCATTGGGTATTTGTATTTATATCGTTAAGTTGGGGAGACGGGACGGGGGGGAGCGGGTTGATTATGCGGGTCTTTCTCGGGGGTTTTAAGGGGATCTTTCACGGGCGCAGATGGGGTGAACCGGGAGGAGTCGGAATGTGGCAGGAGCAGCCGGGTCAGCGGAGACCAGCTGACTCTCGGGAGTACGATGTGGGGTACATCGCGGCTAGGAGGGGTCCTAGCCAGGGGGGGGGGGGGGGGGAAGGGGGGGGGGACTGGGGGGGGACACCGGGTTGCTGCTAGAAAGACCAGGGACGAGAAGGGGAGAGCCGGGGGGGGTGGGGGGGGGGGGGGGGGCCATCGCTATGGGAAGCGGGTCAGAAAAGAAGGGATGACCCGGGGCGAGCAAGGGACAAGACATGGCTAATCGACAGGGAGTAGGGACGGGTCGCTCTGCGACCCGATTGATCACGTGGAACGTAAGGGGGCTGAATGGGCCGGTCAAAAGATCAAGGGTCTTCTCACACCTGAAGGGACTGAAGGCTGATGTAGCAATGCTGCAGGAGACTCATTTGAGGGTAGCAGATCAGGTCCGCCTGAGAAGGGGGTGGGTGGGACAGGTGTTCCACTCAGGCTTGGATATCAAGAACCGGGGGGTGGCGATTTTGGTGGGAAAGAGAGTGTCGTTTGTGGCGGCAGAGGTGGTGGCAGACAAGGAGGGCAGGTACGTGATGGTGAGGGGTAGGCTGCAGGGAGAGAGTGTGGTACTGGTAAATGTGTATGCCCCGAACTGGGACGACGCGGGTTTTATGAGGCGCCTGCTGGGCCTCATCCCGGGACTGGAGGCAGGGGGCCTGATCATGGGAGGGGACTTTAATACGGTGTTAGACCCTGGGCTGGATAGATCGAGTTCCAGGACGAATAGGAGGCCGGCAGCGGCAGAGGTGTTAAGGGGGTTCATGGAGCAGATGGGAGGGGTAGACCCATGGAGATTTGGTAGGCCTAGGGCGAGGGAGTATTCTTTTTTCTCCCACGTCCACAGAGTGTACTCTAGGATCGATTTTTTCGTATTGAACAGGGGGCTGATACCGAGAGTGCAGGACACGGAGTACTCGGCCATTGCGATATCGGACCATGCACCACATTGGGTGGACGTGGACATGGGGGAGGCGCGGGACCAACGCCCGTTGTGGCGCCTGGATGTAGGGCTGTTGGCGGACGAAGAGGTGTGCAGAAGGGTGAGAACGGGCATTGAGAACTATCTGGGTACGAATGACACAGGTGAGGTGCAGGTGGGGACGGTCTGGGAGGCCTTGAAAGCAGTGATTAGAGGAGAGCTGATCTCCATAAGGGCACACAGAGAGAGGAAGGAGAGGCAGGAAAGGGAGAGGCTGGTGGGGGAGCTCCTAGAAGTAGATAGGAAATATGCGGCGGCGCCAGAGGAGGGGCTATTAAGGGAGCGGCGTAGCTTACAGGCCAGGTTCGACCTACTGACCACTAGGAAGGCGGAAATGCAGTGGAGAAGGGCGCAGGGTGCGGCGTATGAGTACGGGGAAAAGGCGAGCAGGATGCTGGCACACCAGCTTCGTAAGCGAGATGCAGCCAGAGAGATTGGGGGAGTGAGAGAGAGGGGTGGGGATGTAGTGCAGAAGGGGCAAGAGGTGAATAGGGTCTTTAGGGACTTCTATAGGGAATTGTATAGGTCTGAACCGCCGAAGAGGAGAGGGGGAATGAAGAACTTTCTCGACAAATTGGGGTTCCCAAAGGTACAGGAGGAGCTGGTGGAAGGGTTGGGGGCGCCGATAGAGCTGCAGGAGCTAATTAAAGGGATAGGCCAGATGCAGGCGGGGAAGGCGCCGGGGCCGGATGGGTTCCCGGTGGAGTTTTACAGGAAATTTGTGGACTTGGTGGGTCCAGTGCTGGTGCGAGCCTTCAATGAGGCGCGCGAGGGGGGGGTTCTGCCTCCAACAATGTCGCAGGCCCTGATCTCCTTGATTTTGAAGCGGGACAAGGACCCGGTCCAGTGCGGGTCCTACAGGCCTATCTCCCTCTTAAATGTAGATGCCAAGCTGTTAGCAAAGGTCCTGGCAACCAGGATAGAGGACTGTGTGCCAGGGGTAGTCCATGAAGACCAGACGGGGTTCGTGAAGGGACGCCAACTTAACACAAATGTCCGGAGATTGTTAAATGTGATTATGATGCCAGCAGTGGAAGGGGAGGCGGAGATAGTGGTAGCGCTGGACGCGGAGAAGGCATTTGACAGGGTGGAGTGGGAATACTTGTGGGAGACGTTGGAAAGGTTTGGGTTTGGGGAGGGATTTATCAAGTGGGTAAAACTGCTCTATTCAGCTCCGATGGCAAGTGTGGTAACAAACGGGAGGAGGTCAGAATATTTTGGGCTCCATCGAGGTACTAGGCAGGGATGTCCCCTATCTCCCTTACTCTTTGCATTAGCGATTGAGCCGTTGGCGATGGCACTGAGGGGTTCAGGGGGGTGGAGAGGACTGACAAGGGGAGGGGAGGAACATCGGGTCTCGCTCTATGCGGATGATTTGTTGTTGTATGTGGCAGACCCGGAGGGGGGAATGCCGGAGGTAATGGGGATACTAGCGGAGTTCGGGGACTTTTCGGGATATAAATTAAATCTGGGGAAAAGTGAGGTCTTTGTAATACACCCGGGAGACCAAGGGGAGGGAATTGGGAGGCTCCCCTTCAAAAGAGCAGTTAAAAGTTTTAGGTATTTGGGGGTGCAGGTGGCAAAGAACTGGGGGACCCTACACAAGTTGAACTTTTCCAGACTGGTGGAGCAGATGGAGGAGGAGTTTAAGAGGTGGGACATGGTGCCCGCTGTCGCTGGCAGGGAGGGTGCAGTCAGTTAAAATGACGGTCCTCCCGAGGTTCTTGTTTTTGTTCCAGTGTCTGCCCATCTTCCTCCCCAGGGCCTTTTTCAAGAAGGTAACGAGTAGTATCATGGGGTATGTGTGGGCACATGGCACCCCGAGAGTTAGAAGGGTCTTTTTGGAGCGGAGTAGGGATAGTGGAGGGCTGGCGTTACCCAACCTTTCAGGATATTACTGGGCGGCAAATACATCGATGGTACGAAAGTGGATGATGGAAGGGGAGGGGGCAGCCTGGAAGCGCATGGAGAGGGCGTCCTGCGGCAACATAAGCTTAGGGGCACTGGTAACGGCACCATGGCCGCTCCCTCCCACGAGGTATACCACGAGCCCGGTGGTGGCGGCCACCCTCAAGATCTGGGGGCAGTGGAGGCGACACAGGGGGGAAGTGGGAGGTCTGATAGGGGCACCACTAAGAGGGAACCACAGATTTGCGCCGGGAAACACAGGAGGGGGATTCCAGAGCTGGCAGAGGGCGGGTATTAGACAACTGAGGGACTTGTTTATAGAGGGGAGGTTTGCGAGCCTGGGAGAGCTGGAGGAGAAATTTGGGCTCCCCCCGGGGAACACGTTCAGGTACCTCCAAGTGAAGGCATTTGCCAGACGACAGGTAGCGGGGTTCCTCGCGCTCCCCGACAGGGGGGTGAGTGATAGGGTGCTATCAGGGGTCTGGGTCGGGGAGGGGAAGATCTCGGACATCTATAAGATTATGCAGGAGGTGGAGGAGGTACCAGTAGAGGAGCTGAAAGATAAGTGGGAGTTAGAGCTGGGGGAACAGATAGAGGACGGGACATGGGCAGACGCCCTGGAGAGGGTCAACTCGTCGTCGTCATGTGCGAGACTAAGTCTCATTCAATTTAAGGTACTGCATAGAGCCCACATGACGGGGACAAGGATGAGTCGGTTTTTTCGGGGGTGAAGACAGGTGTATTAGATGTTCGGGAAGCCCTGCGAATCATGCACATATGTTTTGGGCATGTCCGGCACTGGAGGAGTTCTGGAAGGGGGTGGCAGGGACGGTGTCGAGAGTGGTGGGGTCCAGGGTCAAGCCAGGATGGGGACTTGCGATCTTCGGGGTTGGGGTGGAACCGGGGGTACAGGAGGCGAGGGAGGCTGGAATATTAGCCTTTGCGTCCTTGGTGGCTCGGAGGAGGATCCTGATTCAGTGGAGGGACGAAAGGCCTCCGAGTGTTAACACCTGGTTAAACGACATGGCAAACTTCATCCAATTGGAAAGGATCAAATTCGCCCTGAGAGGGTCGGTGCAGGGGTTTTCCAGGCGATGGCAACCCTTCCTAGACCTCTTGGATCAGAGATAGAAACTGAGGCCATGACAGCAGCAACCCGGGAGGGGAGGGGAGGGCGGGAGGGAGGGAGGGGAGGGGGAGGGGGGAAAACGACGAAGGAAGTACGGTAGCGGCGGTGGCACGGGCAAGGCCTGCCCGAGGACGCTGCTAGAAATGATAAGTTGGTCTGACTGTCGGTTCGCCGGCGGGGGGGGGGGGGGGGGGGGGGGGGGGGGGGGACGCGCGGGTAGGGGGGGGGGGGGGTTTTTTTTTTTTTTTCTTTTTCTTGTTAAGTAGGGGGGTTTGACTTTGTTTTGTTATAATTTAAATGTAAATGTAGGGGGGGTTAAAATGTTTGTATTTTGAAAAATTCAATAAAAATTATTTAAAAAAAAAAAATAAATAACACTGGTGAATTATGAACACCTGCTAGATATTCGCAAACAACTCGCTGTAAGATGTTTAGCATTTTTAAAAAATGTTTTTTATTGGGTTTTTCGCATAGTATATTTATAGGTGTACACAAAGTAGAGAGAGAAAAAGAGAAGATAATATAAACAAGATAAAAACAACAATGCTATATAATTAGAAAAATCACGTAAATAAAAAATAAAAAACCAAGGGGTGGGAAGTAAAAACTGGGGAAGTGCTCTTAAAGTCCAGGGTTTAGAGAACCCCAACGTGTATCATGGAGTTCACCTGACCCTTAACTTTGAATGTATTGTGGTTATGGGGAGCACATGGGCCTGTCTTTCAGGTGTTATTCAACAGAGTGTTACAGTACTTTTAAATTAAAACAATGTTTATTCATGAAACCAATTAACACTTTATAAACCCACAGTTAACATCTTAACAGCTATCACACCAATCTATCCCCCAAAGAATACAGTACTCGATAGATAACCCTTAATAAATTCCCAAACAACATCCAGAAGACAAAAGACCCTTTTAACACAGATATCAGGTTTAAATTCTCTAATTATCCTTTTGAAATCACCCAAATGAACACTCTTTAACTTGTAGAGAGATCCATGCACGTCTGCTGGCTTTCACTGCAGCTCTTCTCTCTGAAAACGAAACTAAAAACTCACTCTGTAGCAGCCTGTTCAAAAACGAAAGTAAAGCAGACAGACAGCACAGCTCCACCCCTCTCTGACATCACTGATAAACACCCATGTCTTAAACACCCATTTCTTAAAGGTACTCTCACATGACAGTGTATATATATCGAGGTACTGGAGATGCAATTGCAGTATGCATGTATACATGTCTTGGGGGTGGGGAGGCAGCCTCCCCCTCTTTTCTTCTTTTATTTTAACAAAAGAGTACATAAAACATCAGTAATACAAAATAGATCTGGGTGGGGGGGAGCACCTGGGTGGTGCCCCTGATGTCGATTGCTTCTCCCAGTCGGTTTTTGCTGTTGTTGTTGTGCATTTGCCTCCGCTTCGGCTGTTCTTCGTTTCTTCCTCCTGTACTTTCTTACTCTCTGTTGCTGTGTTCGTCATGGTCGCTGTAATTTCCTGTGCCCTCCTTCAAGTTTGCGTTTCCTCATATTCCCCCACCCTCTGTCTCCCCTCTATTGTTTTTTGCCCTGTGCTTCCTTCTTCCCCCTCCCACTCCCTGCCCCCCTCTCCCCCCCTCACCCCTTCCCCCCTCTCTTTCCCCTACCCCCTCTCTCTCTTTCTCCCTGCTGCTCTACTTTCTTTTCTATTGTGCTTAGCTACCCCCTCTTGCACTGTCACCCCCCCTTCGACCACCCCGCTGGGTCTTTCCCTCATTCCTTTTGAGGGCAGCACGGTAGCACAGTGGTTAGCACCGTGGCTTCACAGTGCCAGGGTCCCAGGTTTGATTCCCCACTGGGACACTGTCTGTGCGGAGTCTGCACGTTCTCCCCGTGTCTGCGTGGGTTTCCTCTGGGTGCTCCGGTTTCCTCCCACAGTCCAAAGACGTGCAGGTTAGGTGGATTGGCCATTCTAAATTGCCCTTCGTGACCAAAAAGGTCAGGAGGGGTTATTGGGTTACGGGGATAGGCTGGAAGTGAGGGTTTAGGTAAGTCGGTGCAGACTCGATGGACCGAATGGACTCCTTCTGCACTGTATGTTCTATGTTCTATGTCCTTCCCTTTTTTCATGTTTTGGCTACTTTCCCCTGGCACTTGGCTACTTGATTATTTATCTGCTTGTTCATTGGCCACAAACAGGTCCTGGAACAGTTGGGTGAATGGCTCCCATGTTCTGAAGAAGCCATCTTCCGACCCCCGGATAGTGAATTTGATAGAAATCCCGATAGGGCGGACAGCCAGTCTGCAGCTTTGGGTGGTGCTGCTGACCATCTGCTGAGCAGGATTCCATGGCGGGCCATATTGGAGGCAAAGGCAAGGACGTCTGCCCTCCTCCCCATGAGGACATTTGGCTGGTCTGATAACCCGAAGACCGCCACTTTCTGGCATGTATCCACCCTCACCCCCAACACTTTGGAGATTGTCTCGAAGAAGGCTGTCCAGTATCCAGCAAGCCTGGGGCAAGGCCAGAACATGTGGGCGTGGTTGGCCAGGCCTCCTTGGCACTGTTCACATCTGTCCTCCACCTCCGGGAAGAACCTACTCATTCGGGTTCTTGTTAAGTGGGCTCTATGCACCACCTTTAGTTGCATTAGGTTGAGTCTTGCGCACGTGGAGGTGGAGTTGACCCGATGCAGTGCTGCACTTCAGAGACTCCACCCTATTCAAGCCCCAGGTCTTCCTCCCATTTCTTCCTCGTCGCGCTCAGTACAGTGTTGGCACCTCTCTACCAGTCATTCATACATGTCGCTACAGTTTCCTTTACCTATAATGTTTGCGTCCAGTAACTCTAGTAGTGTCTGTTGTGGTGGTTGTGGGTATGTTCTTGTCTCCTTCCATAGGAGGTTTTTAAGCTGCAGGTACCTTAGTTCATTGCCCCGAGCTAGCTGAAATCTCTCCATCAGTTCGTCCAGTGTTGTGACCCTGTCGTCCTTATTTAGGCCCCTAACTGTCAGTGTCCTGTCTCCACTTTTTAAAGGTGGCTTCGGTGAGTGCTGGTACGAACCTATGGTTGTTGGAGATGGGGGCTTTGTCGGACATTTCGGTCAGGCCGAATTGCTGCCGTAGTTGGTTCCAGATCTGGAGGGTGGCTATCATCACCGGGCTGCTGGAGTGTTTTTTGGGTGGGGATGGGAGTGCCGCTGTGGCACGGGCCCGGAGCAAGGTCCCCCTGCAGGAGGTCTCCTCCACGTGCATTCACTTTAGCTCACATTCCAAGACAAACTTGTTTGCCTTGGCAGGGGTTAAGAAGAAATGTTCTTTGCCTTGGTATGTGACCCAGAGTTTCACTGGGTACAGCATACCAAAGCGTAGGCCATTCTTGTACAGGGCTGCTTTTGCCCTATTGAACTCAGCCCATTTCCTGGCCAGGTCCGCCCCAATGTCTTGGTATATCCTAATACTATGTCCTTCTCACTGGCTGTTCTTGGTCTGTCTGGCCCAGCGCAGGATTGTGTCCCGATCTTGGTATCGGTGCAGTTTGGCTATTACTGCCCTCGGTTGCTCCCCGACTTTGGGTTTTGGGCGCAGCCCTGTCCATTTCTAGTGGGTTGGGGAAAGTTTCTCTCCCCACTAGGTTGCCCAGCATCTTGCCCACATATACCATGGGGTGTCTACCTTTGATCCCCTCTGGTTGACCCACAATCCACAAATTTTGTCTTCTTGAGCAATTCTCTTGGTCTTCTACTTTGCCCTTCAGACTGCCCTGCGTCATGACCAACCTCGCCACTTTTTTCTCCAGCGCCACGATCCGATCACTCTGGTCAGTTGCGGCCTTTTCCAACTCTTTGATGGTTGCCTCTTGGGCTTCCAGTCTCTTCTCCGCTCTGCTCAGGGCGAGCTGTATTTGGGCCAGGGTCTCGGCCACCGCTGCCTTCACCGTGGCCTCAATGTCCGCTTTTACCTCCACCTTCATCTTCTGTTGGTGCTCCCTCAGCGCCTCGGTGAAGGATGCCATTCAGTTCCCCCCTGATGCAGGAGGGATTTGTTCCTGTCTGTCCTGCTCTTTTCGTTTCGGTGAAACTTGCGCTCCGCTGCCTCGTGCGCCAGTTGCCTCGCCTGAGTGTGGTTGCTCCTGGCCCTTTCAACTCCTGGACTCTGTCCTGCCTCTGGTTTGGCTACCTTTGGGCATTTTTGCTTATATTTCCCTCACTTTCTTCCTTCCTCTGTCCTATTAAAGTTGGGAAATGGATTGCTGTGACTTTTTGGTGAATTATCATTGAAAAGTGGCTATTTTTGGGAGGAGAGCCACCTAACGTGCGAATTCTCAGCACATCGTCATCACCGGAAGTCGATGTTTAGCATTTTAAGCCACTGTGTCGCTGGCTGCAGCCTCAGATTAGTGTTTAAAGGGAAAGGGAAGGTGATTAGTAGGGGGTGACCAGGAGGAAAGCGATCAAGTAAAACAAGTTTGAGGGCCACGGTCAGGAAGGAAAATATCGAGGCAGGCGATATCTAGCAATGGGACTATTGTGGACTTCAGTGGAGCCATAAGATGCACCCATGCATCTCTCATCTGAAGTAAGCATTTTATTAATATTTTCTATTTTGATGGAAGCCTGCAAGATGCCTTAAGTGTTACGTTCTTGTACAGAGACAATTACTTAGTCGGTTTATTAAAGAACATCTAGTTCAAGACTAGTTAATTTTGTTATAGTATAAAAAACTGTGGTTAGGAAACTAATGCTATAAAACTGGAACTAATACTGACCAGAATGGTTTCTCCTCACGAGTTGCCCCAGGCTACAGTGTCACGTGCTACTACTTGCCTGACACCTACTGGTTGGAGGCTATATTTATACATACACTTGTTAATGCATATCACTACATTAAGGACCATGGGTTGGGCCACATAATGACCTGATCCTCTTGAATACAATAAACTGGGTAACAACTGCATTCAAGGCAGCCCAAATTTATAGAGGGGAGTTCGCAAGATCCCTGATTTGCATATTCCAGTTTCAAGCATGGGCGCTGGATTTTTTTCCAACTGTATCAATATCGCAGTTGGTGCACTTCTGGCTCATAATGAGCATGGGCTTCCTGACTGCTGTAATCAAAGGTAAGGACTCCACACGTAGCTAGACAGATAGGATTATTCTATGACTTCTCAATACAATAATTTTTTTTGAATAATCTTTATTGTCACAAGTAGGCTTACATTAACACTGCAATGTAGTTACTGTGACAAGCCCCTATTCCGGCACCTGTTCAGGTACACAGAGGGAGAATTCAGAATGTCCAATTCACGTAACATCTTTCGAGACTTGTGAGAGGAAACTGGAGCACCCGGAGGAAACCCACGCCGACACGGGGGAGAACGTGCAGACTCTGGACAGACAATGACCCAAGCCAGGAATCGAACCTGGGACCTGGCGCTGTGAAGTCACAGTGCTAACCACTATGCTACCGTGCTGCTCTCTCACTCTCCACTCCCCCTCAGTGTCCTCTTCCCTGTCCTACACCCATGCTGGGGTTTATATCCTGTGGGGGATCCTCCAGTTGGGAGGAGGCTCCACCCCCTAATCACCTGGGCAGCTCCTATTCAAGGTGTAGCAGGGAAATCGAGAATGTAGGTGCAAGCTCTTTTGGGGTCGTTACATCTACCATCCGAAAAAAAAATCTGGGAGCCATCACTTTCTCGGCCAATGTTATTTAACATGAACCTGAACTAACAATATACAATCTTGGAACATGTGCACTTCTTACAAGGAGATTATACAGTAGGAAGAGTAATGACAAATTCATTAGATATTTCTTGACTTGATAGTTGGTGAGCTATATTTTGACAATAATTGAATGTTAAACAGACTAGTTAGGTTTTATTGAACATATCCCCAGCTCGTTAATGTTGGGCAGGATAACAAAAGGACAACATTACAGATCGTACACCCTTCAATTACAATATTACTACTTGCCTTTTAGATTACCCTACTTTGTTCCAATTCTTGCAGTTTTTGCAGTCATCCTCCACTTCAAGTTTCACCTCAAATTGGAACTTTTAATAATTTTTCGTAACCAAACACTAGGCTGGTATATAGGTGTTACGAACAGGGACTGAACTTGTATGACATCCAATTCCCCATATACAAATATTTTCAGTTTTATTGACAACTCTAGAATACAAAAGAATCAGCTACATGCTAAATATAGTCATGAAAATTAGTAATGATCAATATTATGCACCAAAAAAACAAAACCACCAGCTCTCAAGCCAGCAACCCCCACCCCCACCCCGACCCCAACCTTAGCCTCACATTGGTGGAAGAGCCACCAAACGAGCAGTACAAGCCACCGGAAAAAGGCTCACCGGCACAGGGCACGGTGTGAAAACGAGAACCCCCTCCCCTCCCAAGAGGGGATATAGTTCAACCCAAAACAGTTCCTTTGAGCAAACCACCAGCTGTAAACAAGCATATGGCCACCTATCCCCGCACCCCCCGCCCCTCCCCAACAGTAGCCCCACACTCCCCCCACCTTCCAGTGGCTCCAGCCTTTCCCTAGACTCATTATAAGTCCTCACCAGCAGAGGCCCCAGGTCCCCCCCGAACCTTTTATAACACTCCACGGGAACCCATCTGCGTCTGGGGCTTTCCCTGTCTGCATCACCCCCATATTCCCCATTGCCTCCACCAACCCAATG
The DNA here is from genome assembly GCF_902713615.1 of Scyliorhinus canicula. Taxonomy (NCBI): domain Eukaryota; kingdom Metazoa; phylum Chordata; class Chondrichthyes; order Carcharhiniformes; family Scyliorhinidae; genus Scyliorhinus; species Scyliorhinus canicula. Next base: position 92,321,310 of record NC_052159.1, on the reverse strand, counting down.
GGGGGCCCAGCCCCTCCACCATTTCCTCCTCCACCTTGGGAAACTCCAATCGGTCCAAGAACCGCTGCATTCCCTTCCTCCTAGTCAGGGGCTCCAATTCATACAGGCTCCTATAAAACCCTCAAATACCCCATTCACCCCCACTGGGTCCAGTATCACCTTTCCCATCCCGTCCTTCACTCTTCCAAACTCCCTCACCGTCAACTGCTTCCTAAATTTGTGGACCAGCATCCTACTTGGCTTCTCCCCGTACTCATACACTGTCCCTCTGGCCCACCACAACTACCCTACTGCCTTCTCCGCAGACACCAGCCCAAACTACATCTGGAGCTTCTGCCTCTCCTTCAGCAACCCTGCTTTTGGGGCCTCCAAGTACCTCCTATCAACCCGTAAAATCTCGCCCAACAGCCTTGCCATCTCTGCTCATTCCTCTTTTTCCCTATGCGCCTGGATCAAAATGAACTCCCCCTGACTATTGCCTTGAGCGCCTCCCATAGTGTGGCAGCTGAAACCTCCTCTCTATCGTTAAGTTCCACATACCCCAAGATGGCAGCCCTCACCCATTCGTACATCTCCTCATCTGCTAATAACCCCACATCCTCCCCACTCCTTGCACCTCCTCCAAAGTTCAGTGTCCTCCTTCTCCTGCCAGCCCATTGTCCCTCAAAAATTCCATTGCCTCCTCTGGCGTTCCAAACTAATGTTCTCGGTTATGAAAGGTCACCCAGAGGCGAGTTGGGTACAATATCCTCAACTTCGCCCCCCTCTTCAAGTGGGCAGCCTTAACCAGGTTAAACTCGGCTCTCCTCTTTGCCAGGTCTCCGCCCAGATCCTGGTACACCCGCAACTTGTTCCCTTCTCAGGTGCACCTCCTCGTCTGCTTCACCATGCCAAACACTTTACCATATCCAGGAACCTGGTGGAGCTGCACCACAATCTTCCTCGGGGGTTCGTTCGCCACGGCTTCCTCATCAGTGCCCTATGCACTCGGTCAACCTCCCAGAGCCCGACGAAGCCCCCCCAAATCAACTTCTCCAGCATCTTCGCTACGTGCCGGCATATTCTTCCTCGATTCGCAAATTCTGTCTCCTGGAGCGATTCTCCAGGCCGTCCACCTTCTCTCGCATCACACCTATTTCGGCTGGCACAAGGCGAGCTGCTCCTTATGCTCCCCCACCGTCTCCTCAACTTTCTGAATCGCCTGGCCTTGGGTCTCCAGCCTCTGCTCCACATGGTCAATTCCTGCTTTCAGCGGCTCCACTACCTTGGCTATGCCCTCCTGGGTTTCCCTCCTCTGCTGGCCGAACTTCTCATTCAAGACGTCCACCAGTTGCTCCATCGACCTTTGGGCAGGCAGGACAGGCCCTTTATCCTCCGCCACCTTGACCAGTGGTGCATAAAGATTTGCCCCCTCCAGGTGCTCCCTTCTTTTCGACCCACTTCTGGTCCGTGGATCCATTCACCAGCCACACTAGTGGAGTATTGCTTTCTCCAAAACACTCCTGACCTTTTTTCATCAGAACATCCTCCCTACAAGCGGGAAAGGATTCGGAAAATCCGCCTTGAGTGGGAGCTGGCAAATGTGCGGCCACTCACTCCATGACTGGCACCGGAATTCCCCGAGTGATTGTTGTTACCACTGTGGAATAAAGAGTTGTACCCTATCAGTCTCTTGTGGAGTCTTTGCCTCTGTCTACAACACTGGCGATGAAGATCAAGTAGAGCTGCTAAAGGCGGCAAGTGCTGCAAAGTCGGACAGATTTTCAACTACCTTGGGAGGACGCTCTCCAGCCAGCAGGCATGGCACACATAGGTAAACCTGAGCCTTTTGATTCTGATTCAGACAATTGGACCCAGTACGTTGAAAGACTTCAACTTTTTTCCGCACAAACGGCATTACCAATGATGAGTGACAGACCTTCACCTTGCTGCCCGTCGTTGGTGAACTAACGTATGCACTAATCAGGAATTTGACTCACCCAGACAGACCGGATGGATTTCCGTTCACCACACTGATTGATCGGGTGGGCTGTCATCTAAATCCACAGCCACAGATTATGGTCCGACGGTACCGCTTCCATACCGCTTCACAGATGCTAGCGAAGTCCACGGGGAATACTTGGTGTGCTTACGGGCATTCACTGCCCCCTGAATCATTGCGGGACCACTTTGTTTGCAGACTTCGGGACGGGGAGACGCAGCGGAAGCTCCTAATGGGGACACCCCTGACCATCAACAGGGCCGTCGATACAGCACTCACCCAGGAATGTGCCAAAAGCTCCAAGAACTCCAGGGTCTGGCAGTCCGGAACATTGGGCGTCATCAAGACCGCCTGCCGACAACCACCGGAAGTGAGGTATCGGGACCATCCCAGGTTGGGAGTCAACACAGGCCCCACAATGGCTGCCGCGACTCAGCCCGGAGTGACCATGGAGCTTCCCTCGACTCAGCGTTCCCGGATGGCGGCCGCCAGTATTGAGTGGGACACCAAGGTCAGGAACAAGGCCCTGGGCAAAACATGAGGGCGCCATTCCCCAAAAATGGACCAGTCTCATTTACCCAAGAGGAGCACACATTCCCGGAATTATGTGATGATTAATACCCATCGGGGATTGTATGACTATACCTGGTTGCTGTTCGGAATCTCCTCCGCTTGTTCGATATTTCAGAGGGTTATGGAGAACATCTTGTGAGGGTTGCCAAGGATGGCTGTCTACCTGGACAATGTTCTCATCACCACAGTCTCATCAGGTCACATGGAGCACCTAACCATGGTCCTCAAGCGCTTTACTCAGGCCGGGGCCCACCTTCAGAGGTAGAAGTGTATATTCCACACGCCGGAGGCCACTTATCTTCACTACCGAGTGGACAGCAGAGGCCTCCATCCAGTGGAAGAAAATATGCGGCCGATTCGCCAGGCCCCTATCCGTCGTGACCAAATGGAGCACCGCTCTTTCCTAGGCCCAGTGAATTATTACAGGAAGTTCATATCCAGGATGACCACGCTGCTCAGCCTGCTCCGCCAACGACTGAAGAAGGGGCAGAAGTGGGACTGGAGCCTTCCCGCACCAGAAGGCAATTCAAGAGGTGAAACAGTGCCCCTCATCCGATGAATTTGTTACCCACTTCAACCAGGACAAACCCCTGCTCCTCATGTACACACCTCGCCATATAGCACCGGGGTGGTCCTGGCACATAGCATGCCCGATGACTCGGAGCGACCTGAAGCTTCTGCGTCGCGCCGCTGGCGGACGGCGAGAGAAACTACATCTAGGTCACGGACATGGGGGTAAGGGGGGGTTACGACCCCCTACAAGGACGGAACTTGCATAACATCCAATTCCCCTCCTCCACCTCAGAGTATGAGTTACTCAGGTGATTAGGGGGTGGAGCTTGCTTCCATTATGAGGAGCTCCCCACAGAATATAAACCCCAACCTGGAAACAGTTCGGGAAGGAGACCCTGTGGGGAGTGGAGAGGAGTGATTGTTATGACCAGTGTGGAATAAAGAGAGTTGTATTCTGTCAGCCTGGCCTCTTGTGGAGTCTTTGCCTCCATCTACAACAATAGCCTTCCATTGATGCTCCCCCACCTCCACACCAAACAGCACCAAGTCCTCCACCACTCCCCACTTCCGCTATCATCAACTATGTGTACCTGAATCTTGTATTATCGCGTCAATATGCTATGGATAAAAAAACCATGGAGAAATGCACAGCCTCCCTTACATATTCTCTGGATGTGAACAGCTCTGAGCTGAAGATGAAAATTTACCCTTACATTAGATCTCCTCATTCAAGCTCAACTGACTATTCCTCAATTAGAATTTAATCTGACACTGCTCAAAAATGCAACCTTCTGACTGACTTCACATTTTAGAGGTCAACATCCTGGGGGTTACCATTGATCAGACACTAAACCAGACTAGCCACATTAATACTGTGGTTACCAGGGCAGGTCAAAGGCTAGGAATCCTATGTCGAGTAACTCACCTCCTGACCCCCAAAGCCTGTCAAGGCACAAGTCAGGAGTGTAATGGAATACTCTCCACCTGCCTGGATGAGTTGGCTCCAACAACACTCAAGAAGCTCGGCATTATTCAGGACAAAGCAGCCTGCTTGATTGCTCCCCCTTCCACAAACATTCAAACTATCTTCCACCGACGAACTGTGGCAGCCGTGTGTACCATCTACAAGATACACTGCAGTAGCTCACCAAGGTTCCTTTGACAGCACTTTCCAAACCCACGACCACTACCATCTAGAAGGACAAGAGCAGCAGATATCTGGGAACCCCACCACTTGGAGTTTTCCCTCCAAGTCATTCACCAACCTGGCTTGGAAATATATCGCCGTTCCTTCACCGTCGCTGGGACAAAGTCCTGGAACTCCCTCCCTAACAGCACAGTGGGTGGACCTGCACATGAAGGACTGCAGCTGTTCAAGAAGGCTACTCACCGCACCTTCTGAAGGGCAACTAGGGATGAGACCATAAGTCATAGAAGCAGAATTAGGCCACTCGGCCCAGCGAGTCTGCTCCGCCATTCAATCATGGCTGATATTTTTCTCATCCCCATTCACCTGCTTTCTCCCCATAATCCCTGAACCCCTTATTAATCAAGAACCTATCTATCTCTGTCTTAAAGACACTCAGTGATTTGGCCTTCTGCGGCAAAGAGTTCCACAGATTCACCACCCTCTGGCTGAAGAAATTCCTCATCTCTGTTTCAAAGGATCGTCCCTTTAGTCTGCGACTGTGTCATCTGCTTCTAGTTTTTCCTACAAGTGGAAACATCATCTCCATGTCCACACTATCCAGGCCTCGCAGTATCCTATAAGTTTCAATAAGATCCCCCCTCAATCTTCTAAACTCCAACGAGTACAGACCCAGAGTTCTCAACCGTTCCTCATACGACAAGTTCTTCATTCCAGGGATCATTCTTGTGAACCTCCTCTGGACCCTTTCCAAGGCCAGCACATCTTTTCTTAGATTCGGGGCCCAAATCTGCTCACAGTATTCCAAACAGGGTCTGACCAGAGCTTTATACAGCCTCAGAAGTACATCCCTTGTCTTGGGATGGGCAATAAATGCTGGCCTAACAAGCGATGCCCACTTCCCATAAATGAATTTAAAAACAAACAAGGTAGTAGTTGACTAAGTGTGTCATTAAAGGGACAACACAAAATTCAGGTCAGTAGGAACCAGGTCGAAAAAGCTTCACTGGTTGGAGTCACACTTCTGTCCATCAAAATTGATAAGTGTAGATAGCTGTGACTGTCATTTTGTCATTGTGCCACGGAAGCACAAATTCCTTAGAATGGTACATACTTGAGCCCCAGTGATGAACCTTTCCCCCTCACCCAAAATGTGCTGGAGAGAGCTGTAAGAATAGGGTTAGAGAGATAATTATATGCAACGTATCTCCAGCACACTGTGCATCTGCCCATTGCCCTTTTTAAGGCAGAATATAGCCAAAGGTTCTGTGCTGAGGCCCATTGGTTATGTTGTGCATTTGGTTGACTGCTGGTGGGAAGAGGAGCTAAATGTTTCACTGAGGCCTTTGGTTAAGTTCAGCAGGACCTCTGTATTTCCAACCTTGCTGTGTTCTTCAGCTGCTTTCGATTTTGTGTCCAACTTCACTACCTCCCTGTAAATATTAGAGCCTTGTGTCTGAAACTCTTATGGCAACTACCCCCCCCCCCCCCCCCCCCCCCCCCCCCCCCACCAAAGTTGAATCAGATCTAGTACTAGCTGGTAACAATCAAGCCAATTATGTTTTCAGAATGGGCACGCTGATAACCTCTGTCTTTAAAACCTGATCGGTCGATAAAGATTTGAGGGAATTATAAACTGACAATAAATCAAGCTGCCCAGGTCGATCGGTATTCGATTCCCTGAATTGAAGACCTCTACACCAAGCTGGCATGGGGACTCACCTATTCAAAATTAGACCTCAGTCATGCCTACTTACAACTAATGTTTGATGAGGAGTCTCAGAAATTTGTTACAACAAAACAAAGGCCTCCTCCAGTATTCCAGACTGCATTTGGCATCGTTACAGCCTGCAATATCTTCCAACGCATGATGGAAAATCTCCTCCAGGGAATTCCCAAGGAAATGGTTTACCTTGATAACGTGCTAGTCACTGACAGTATTTGTCCAAATGCAGCATCAAGGATCTCCAGGAAAACTGAAGTCAATGGGAATGAGGGGGGAAACTCTCCACTGGTGAAGTTATATGTTGCACAAAAGAACAAAATTGTGGCTGTTGAAGACAAATCATCGCAGTCCTAGGCCATTGCTGCAGAGATCCTCAGGGTAGTGTCCTAGGCCCAATCATCTTCAGCTGCTACATCAATAACTTACCCTCCATCATAAGGTCAGAAATTGGGATGTTCGCTAATGATTGCATAATGTTCAGTACCATTTGTGATTCCTCAGATATTGAATCACAGGATTGTTATGACTAGGAGGTGGTAATCTGGCCCATCGTGTCTTACACCAGTTGTTCAAATGAGCATTATGACGTAGTGCCATCCTCCTGCCAGTTCCCGTACCCTTGCACATCATTTCTATTCACATAATCACCTAATGTTGTCTTGAATGCCTCAACTGAAACTGCTTTGACCACTCCTCCAGGCAGTGTATTCCAAGCCCAAACTACTCGCTGTGTGATAAAGTATTTTCTCACATCACATTGACTTCTTTTGCACGTCACTTAAATCTATGCACTCTTATTCTTGATCCTTTTACAAGTGGGAGCACAGAAACAGTAAATACTCCAGCTACAAGAGCAAGTCAGAGTCTGGGAATTCTGTGGTGGGTAACCCGCCTCCTGGCTCTCCAAAACCCCATCAGCAAGACACAAGTCAGGAGTCTAAGGAATACTCTCCATTTGACTAGATCAATGCAGCTCCAAAATTGCTGAAGAAGCTTAACACAATCCTGTACAAAACAATTAGCATCCCTTCCACCACCATAAACATTCCTTCTCTCTACGACCGAAACATAATGGCAGCAGTATGTACCATTCACAAGATGCACTGCAGTATTTCACCAAGGTTCCTTCAACAGTGCCTTCCAAACCTGTGGCATCTCCCACCTGAAGAACAAGAGCAGTTGATGCAGGGAAATTGTCAATAACATAACATGGTGGCAGCGATCCGCAACATAGTAACAATGGTGAAGAACCTGGTGCCAATGACTCACATTTAGTGGCAGTGATCACAAATTGATACCATTGGGCAACAAGAAATCCCATAAAGCCTAGGATAACACTGGCACATGAAAGAAGCTGGAAGAAGAAATGAACTGAGTTGGAAAGTCTATCTGAATTGGAACTGTGAGACTGCAAAGCCATTGAACGTCATGAATTTTCCCCACTGAAAAGAGCTTCTTGGCAAGTATCCCCAGGCAGAGGCTGAAAGCTCAGGGTGTGGCAGAGGTTCAGTGATGCAGGCACAGTAGACTTGTACTTTTTTGCTTTTTTCCATCGAGGAAATGTAATTTAAAGGGAAAGTCTTGGGAAAGGGAATTCTTGAGAAGCAAGAAGTTTCAATGGTGCAACAACAAAATCTCTCGTTATGGGTCAGAATACTCTGCATAGGCTTAACCAATTCAAATTGTTTAGATAGTGCATGGAGCTCTGCTTCTTAGAACTAGCAGTTGCAGAGCTAGACAAGCAAGCAATGAAGTTAAAAATAGCTAATGGAAATGAACATCTTAATCACATAATTACTTCTGGACTGTCAGAAGCAGACCAGAAAGACCCACCTAAACTCTGGACAATGCTGGAGAATCGGTTAAGAGTTAACACCAACTTGAACTAATGGCTAATGGACAACAGCACGAAGAAACTATTGACCAGTTCATTAGTAGTTGTTGGGACAAAGACAAAGTTTGCGATTTTTCACTTGCAGAATTCTCTGTGTTTTAAAGGACAACAAAAAAAATTGCGACAAAATTTTCCCTCATTTATTGTCCATTTGTACCATCGCTAGGAACAATATTGCTCATTTGAAGAAAACAAAAATTTGTTTAAATTTAAAAAAACAATAGAACTGGTAATCGCATCAACTCAAATGGTGGCATTCCGAAAGGATCTGCTTCATATGAAAAAGAGAAATAACATTAACCATCTACATAAAGATGGCAGACAATATAAGACAATATTTGAGGGCAGGCTGTAGAACCCAACAAAGAGATACACAAGAACGCACGGTAGGATAAAATGAACTCTGGTTGATTTACATGGGCGGCACGATAGCACAGTGGATAGCACTGTTGTTTCACAGCATCAGGGTCCCAGGTTCAATTCCCGTCTTGGGTCACTGTCTGTATGGAGTCTGCATGTTCTCCTCATGTCTGCGTGGGTTTTCTCCGGGTGCTCCAGTTTCCTCCACAAGTCCCAAAACACATGCTGTTACGTGAATTGGACATTCTGAATTCTCACTCAGTGTACCCGAACAGGCGCCGGAGTGTGATGACGAGGGAATTTTCACAGTAACTTCATTGTAGTGTAATGTAAGCCTACTTGTGACACTAATAAAGATTATTATTATTAGATACACATAACTAACACACCTCACCCTGAATGGTTACCTTCCCCGATCTGTACCCAGGTCAGGATCTTTACACAGTGAGGTTCCCTCTTGTTAAGGGGAAACCACGCACTGTTTACCGGGGAGTCCATACTCAATGATTGCCACGGGAAACTGGATGGTGCACAGTCCATGGTCTTCGATGGGGTTGTAACATAGTCAATATCTACAAATGCTTGGAGCCGCAACAACCATGGTTGAGGGAGCCAGGAAGGGCAAGGTGTGCCGTAAATGCAGTCTAATCCATCAGTCTCACAACTGTCCTGCATTTAGAGATTCCTGCAAGGTGTGTGGTCTAAAGGGACACTGAAGAAGATTGTGTAGAGTGTCTGGCAGTGAGGGAACTGTCACAGGCCACAGGACTACAAAAAGCAGATGTTGCATAGTGGCAAGAATAAGAAAGAGTTCACCAAATACCAGTACAAGCACAGACATGTTCACAAGGATGGCAGAGAAATGGATGGTGAATAAGGCGCTGAGACAAACACAGTGGCCTGTGGCCAACATTTTACCGCTGCAGATACTCAAAACATGTAACTGACAAAATGGGAGTCTATGTTACAGCCAAAATGCTGGACTCAGTGCATATAATGATTTGCCAATCTATTGTGTGAGCGTTTTGACATTGAAGTGTATATATGGAGGTTCTGCTTGGTCTTCTACATTGTTGACATTAATGGACCAGTGATAGCAGGACTACCAGCCTGCAATAAAGGTCTGGATCATAATTTATGAGACCAGCAAAGCACCAATGCTAGATGGTCAAGACAAGTGTGGCCCTAGGCCTGCAACAAAAATACCTGATTACGTCAGACACATTAAACAGGCTTAAGCAACCCCAGGAAGATGGGAGACATACCATTGGATGTCCAAGTAGACAAAGTAGAAGTGGAATTAGACGTGTATAATTTTGACCTACCACGATATGGACCAGACAAATGTGAGAAGCTGCAGAGAGAGTCTTCCAGAGATTTCCCCCTCAGGTCATTATCACAGATTATCACCAGTGGATGGCCAGATAATGAAACTCCCACAGACCTCAGAACCTTTCACTCTACTGTGATGAAATTGGCATTTCAAGTCGAGTCATTTTCACAGGCAGAAAATTATTGATACCAGAAGTGCTTTATCAAGATGCCCTTACTCAGTTACATCAAGATCACATGAGCATTGAAAGAACAAAACAACTTGCGCATGAGGCAGTTTATTGCCCAGGGATCAATGTTCGGGCAGCACGGTAGCATAGTGGTTAGCACAATTGCTTCACAGCTCCAGGGTCCCAGGTTCGATTCCGGGTTGGGTTACTGTCTGTGCGGAGTCTGCACATCCTCCCCGTGTGTGTGTGGGTTTCCTCCGGGTCCTCCGGTTTCCTCCCACAGTCCAAAGATGTGCAGGTTAGGTGGATTGGCCATGATAAATTGCCCTTAGTGTCCAAAATTGCCCTTAGTGTTGGGTGGGGTTACTGGGTTATGGGGATAAGGTGGAGGTGTTGACCTTGGGTAGGGTGCTCTTTCCAAGAGCCGGTGCAGACTCGATGGGCCGAATGGCCTCCTTCTGCACTGTAAATTCTATAATTCTATGATGACATCGAATGAGCTGTGAGGATGTGCGGCGCATGTCAAGACAACAAAAGTCAACACAAAGGACTGCACCATCCTCATGATGCTCCATCACATCCACGGTAAAGAATAGCTTCTGAGGCAAGTAACAGCACCAACCCCGGATCCATTCGCATATTGCCCTCTCTGTATTGGTCATAATTAATGTAAGGGTTTCTCCGCCTCCCAAATGTATATGTACCTCCCCAGTTTCCCCCTCCCCCCCACAAACAGGTGCCTACTTATGTGAAAATAATATTGCCAACTGTACAGAGTTGCTGTTGTTGAGCTAGTGCATAATACCCTGCCAGTTTTTTTGTGTTTTCTTCTCTTCTATATATATATTTTTTATTCTGTGTACATAACTGGAAACATACTTTGTTCAAAAAGCCAATAAAAAACATTTTAAAAAAAGAATAGCTTCTGCCTTGTTTACCATCAGAGGTGATGACTTACTTATTACCAACTACTTTTCCAAATTTACTATCATTCATCAACTGAGTGATACATCACATACATCAGAGGCAAACATGATGAGTGCAATTTTCAGTCTTTTTGTTTCCCCAGAATGGATGGGCAATGGTCCACAGTACAGTGGTAAGCCCTTACAAGGCGTGTTCAAAGCGGGCTGTAAACCCACTTGCCAACCCTGTATTATGCACGATCAAATTGACTGCAGAAAGGAAGGTGTGACTGTAAATTCAATAATCTTTATATGTAAGGAGGCCAGTCGAGATATTCAAATAGCAATGTTGCACCAACAAACAATACCACCAGAAAAGGAATTACTATCCCCAACAGAGATTATGTTCAGAAGGCAAAATCAGGACAACTCTTTAGCACACTGGGCTAAATTGCTGGCTTTTAAAGCAGACCAAGGCAGGCCAGCAGCACGGTTCAATTCCCGTACCAGCCTAACCTGAACAGGCGCCGAAATGTGGCGACTAGGGGCTTTTCACAGTAACTTCATTGAAGCCTGCTCGTGACAATAAGCGATTTTCATTTCATTTCATTTCATTGTCAGCCCAAGAAAAATGATTATAAATGGTAAGAGAAAATGCAAATCACACATGACTAACATGCGGGTGTGAAGTTGCCTCCTATGCACAGGGGCAGAAGGTCAGAGTGATCCACCCGCAAGAGGCGACATGGTTCCCTGCGGAGGTGTCAAAGATGTGTAATGAGCCATGGTTAAATAAGATAACCACCACAAATGGAGTGATGCTGCAGAGGAATAGATGGCAGTTGAGAGAGGTATCCAACTGCAGCATGCTTAACTTTCCAGTATCGTTAAGAACGAGTGCACATTCAAACTCTGAATTAAGTTGAGTGATGACATGCTCCACACTCAAGCGCAATATAATTGTCAATCCATACATACGAGTCAAGAGAAAATAATTGACAATTCTATAATTCAGCAAAGCTTCACCGTTATGAGATCAGGTCAAGTCATCATTGACCACCTATACATTTTGAAGAGAATTCAACAATTTATATGTGAGTTAATACATGTGTAAATACTGCTCACAATGATCCTATTCCATTATGTATCTCACTTATAACTTGTACAATTAAAGACGAAGGAAATGTTCTAATATTGCTTTGTAGCAAATGTAGTTCAATATACTGATCAACAGACTGATAGATATGTAAATAGTTTGGTATACACCTATGGTACACATCATCATAGGTAGCAATGCAAGTCAACATGTGATATAGTAGTTGCAGCAATACTGATCAGCAGATCACATGAAAATGAAGAGCTCTCCTGGAATCCCGTCATTTTCCAACAAAGAACCCTTAGCTTAGATAATCAACCATTGTCATAGTGTTTGGTATTCTTGAGCTAAGAACCAATAATACAGCAGGAACTATGTTGCCATTCCATCATTGTTACTGGGTCAAAATCATGGAACTTCCTCCCTAACAGCACAATGGGTGTACCTACATCAGATGGATTGCAGTGCTTAAGGCAGCAGCTCACTACCTTCTCAAGAGCAATCAACGTTCAGAGGGACACAAAATATTTTAAATATTTTATTCTGTCCAGGATTATATTTTGAATTAGTTCAGTCACAACATTTTACCTACTCTGCATTTAACCTCATGATCTCGGACTGCAGAATTGCTTCATTTTTACTGCTTTCCTGAAGGTGTTTCAAAGAGCTTTTATATTCCACTTCAAGATTAGCTAGTTTGCCAGTTACCAAAATTGGTGAACTTTGTTCCAATAGCCTATAGAAAAATATGTCAAAATCAGTAAATTATAAAGAAAAATCTTGCATTCATACAGTGCGTTTCAAAGTGTTTTACAGGTGACGCAGTATTTAGGGGCTGGTTTAGCACAGTGGGCTAAATAGCTGGCTTGTAATGCAGAACAAGGCCAGCAGCGCGGGTTCAATTCCCGTACCGGCCTCCCAGAACAGGCGCCGGAATGTGGCGACTAGGGGCTTTTTGCAGTAATGTAATTGAAGCCTACTTGTGACAATAAGCGATTATTATTATTAAAAGTATAATCAGTGTTGTAATTTAAGAAATGTGACAAGCAATTTGAATACAGCAAGATCCCACAGACTGTTGTATTATAATGACCAGATAATCTGTTTTTCCTAGTGTTGGCTGAGAAATGAAGATTGGCCAGGAAATCTGTAGGAATCCCTTGTTCTTTAAAATACTGTCATAGGATCTTCTACCTTTGAGGGTAGAAGAGGCTTCATTCAACTTTTCAGCTGAAAAACAGTACTTTCATCATGTCTAAAGCCCAATCTTCCCAAAAACATCTAAGTTATACAGTTGAAGAATGTGCAAGCTTTTCCAACACTATGGTTATTTTAAAGGAACTCATGGCAAGTCTTGCAATCTCATAAATTTCAAAAGTAATTAATTGAAAGCCTTTTAATTTAAAAAGGATCGAGAATACTGATCTATTGTTATTCTGCAATACAATATTCCATTCTTTCATTATTAAAATATATCACACAGATTTCATTGTTAAGATTCCTAACAAAACATTTGTTACAACTACCGGTAAATGAATTCCCTCAAATAGATTCTGGGTTTGCATTTTGCAACTCCTGTGAAAATAATCAAGTTTCTTATTTTCATTTTACAATATTATTCTTTACAGCTGAAATATGAACAACTGCTTTCTTAACACAAGCATCAAAACAGGTTCTCTGTCAATTTTGCTCCACAAGTTGCATAACACGGATATTAGTTTCTCATTAAAGGATCTACATTAACATTCTGGCTTAATCATGAAAAACAAAATAGACAGGAAATGTTACTGTAAAAATGTGATGTTCTCATTTACTTACCAGTGTGTACAACTGGGCTTCCCTATTCAAAATGCAGTGGGATTACAGTTTTTCTGAAACAATTGCTCCTATTGAAAATAAGTTACCTCAACAAATTTTACATGAATGCTTAATGAATTAAGACAACAGAACTGCAAAAAGAGTCAGTCACCAGATCAAACAGCAACAACAATGTTCTGCCAAATTAATGATATAATTTAATATCTAAGGTTTCAATTGATTGTGATCCAATGTAAGTTTGAGCTTTCAACTCTACTGAACTGTGCCAAGATTTATTTCAAGCTGCAAATATTAATAGTTGGTAAATGAAATAAGAAAATGCTGGAAATACGTAGGCCTGGCAGCATCTGTTAGCAGTTTGATGGCCTTTCATCAGAATCATTTCTCCCCGTAGATGATGCCTGACTGTTGAGCATTTCCAGCAGTTTCTATGTTTCCAAATTTCCAATATCTACAATTTTTTGATTTTGTAATAATTTGTGGTAATTTGATTTCTGATTTATCCACCATTGAGGCAGCAGCACTCCAAGTCACCCTTTGCAAATCTCCACGTCCACATAATACAAATCTTAACCACTCATCTGAGTAATTGCTGCTCGATAGCACTGCCAATTACACCCCCCATCATTATTATTTATTTTTTAAAATTTAGAGTACCCAATTCATTTTTTCCAATTAAGGGGCATTTAGCGTGGCCAGTCCATCTACCTTGCACATCTTTGGGTTGTGGGGGACGAAACCGACGCAAACAGGAGAATGTGCAAACTCCACACGGACAGTGACCTAGGGCCAGGATCAAACCTCGGACCTGGGTACTGTGAGACAGCAATGCCAACCACTGCGCCACCGTGCTGCCCCTCCCATCACAATATTGATGATTAGGAGTAGACTGATGGGATAGAACTTGGTTGGATTGGACTTGTCCTGCTTTTGTGGACACAAAATGCCTGGCCAAATTTCCATATTGCCAGGTAGATGCCAGCATTGTAAATGCACGGGATAGCTTCAGCTAGCGGTACAGCTTGTTCTGGAGCACTGAACACCAGCACCAGTGCCGGAATTTTATCAGGGCCCATAATCTTTCCTGTATCCAGTACATTCAGCTGTTTTTTGAAATCAAATTGAGTGAATTGAATTAGCTGAAGACTGGACTCTGTGATGCTGGAAAGGCCAACCTGTATCATCCACTGAGTAATTTTGGTGGCAAAGCCTTCACTCCTGTCCTTTGCAACAATTTCTGAGCTCCCTCATCATTGAGGAGGGGGATATTGGTGGAATGGCATCTTTCAAATATGTTTAATCGGTTATTTGATTCATGCAAACAAGGAGGACTGGAGAACTTTGAGCTGTCTCGTTGGTTGTGGGATCCGATTATAACACCAGCGGAGGTCACGGGACAGGAACCATCAGGTTTCCTTTGCCCTCTGGGGGATACAAACTTCCCCAGTAACGGGGCAGGGCTTCCCCTTAATAAGAGTAGCCCCTCTAACATACCAATGCTGACCTGGGTGCAGGTCGGTGAAGGAGACCCTCTGAGGAGTGGTGGTGTTTGACTGCGACTACTAATAAACCACTTTGTGTTTTTCTAATCTACAGTTTATGCGTGACTGCTTACCTCGGTTTCAACATAGGTGACAAAGATTCAGTGGAGCTGCCATCGACGCCGGTTGTTACACGACCAGTCCACCTTATGTAGGTCTTGTCAGGCCCCACTGGAAGCCATCACCGTGCCGCACATTGGGAAGTTAGAGCCATTCAATGCAGGTACGGATGACTGGGGACAGGACATCAAGAGGATGTAGTACTTCTTCCGTACTAACGCGATTATTGTCGATGAGCGCCACACTGTTACCTTACTGACAGCAGTAGGCGGCCCACATATAGTATTATAAAAAGCCTAATCCTCCGGACATCTGCTCGTTCACCTCCCTGGTAGCCTTGGTGGGGGAGCACTTCGAAGTTGCTTGCCCCGAGCTACGTCTGGTGGTCTGGCATCAATGCAGACATTGAACGGAGTAGCCCAGCGATGCCCCAATGTCAGTCGCACCAAGGATTATCCCTGGCAGTCTCGCTCCACCCTTGGGAATGGCCCCGAAGATTTTGGGCCCGTGTTCATGTTGAGCTTGTGGCCGCTTTCAAAGGGGGCCATGTTCTTCCTCCTGGTAGACGCTTACTCTAATTGGCTGGAGGTGGTGCAAATGCAGGAGACAACCGCCTCGGCCACTGTGGAAAAACTACACCAGATTTTCAGCACACTCAGTATAATGGCACAGCGTTTACAAGTGCGGAGTTCACTGAATTGGCCTCCGCCAATGGGTTTCGACATGTGAGGACAGCTCCTTACCACCCGGCTTCAAACAGACTGATCGAGAGAGCAGTCCAAACGTTTAAGCTGAACATGAAGAAGCTGACAGCTGGAACCTGGCCCACTCGCCTGATGGGTTTCCTTTTCTTAAAAATCACACGACACTGCATGCCAGGTCGTGCGTTGCACCAGCAGAGCTCTTGATAGGCCGCCGACTCCACACTCACCCAAGCTTGGTCATCCCCAATCTAGGTGGAAGGGTCCGCCAGAACCAGGACCAGTCTGAGATCGATGCAGGTTGCCGCCCGCTGGCTCACACATTCGCTTCCGGCAACGACGTACATGTCGGAAACTTCGACGTTGGGGCAGTTTGGGTCCCAGATGGGGCAGCATGGTAGCACAGTGGGTAGCACAGTTGCTTCACAGCTGCAGGTTCAATTCCCAGCTTGGGTCACTGTCTGTACAGAGTCTGCACTTTCTCCCCGTGTCCATGAATTTCCTCCGGGTGCTCCAGTTTCCCCCCAGTCCAAAGATGTTCAGGTTAGGTGGATTGGACATGAAAAATTGTTCTCAGTGTCCAATAAGGTTAGGTGGGGTTACTGGGATAGGGTGGAGCTTAAGTAGGGTGCTCTATCCAAGGGCTGGTGCAGACTCGATGGGCCGAATGGCCTCTTTCTGCACTTTAAATTCCATGATTCTATGATGTCATACAATTCTGCTGTTGCTGAAAGCCCACAGGGCGAAATTCTCCGCCCCCCACGACGGGTGGGAGAATAGCGGGAGGGCCTTCCCGACATA
Organism: Scyliorhinus canicula; assembly: GCF_902713615.1. NCBI lineage: Eukaryota > Metazoa > Chordata > Chondrichthyes > Carcharhiniformes > Scyliorhinidae > Scyliorhinus > Scyliorhinus canicula. Next base: position 92,304,692 of record NC_052159.1, on the reverse strand, counting down.
TTTGCCGCCCTCCCGCTATTCTCCCCCCCCCCCCCCCCCCCGCCGAAGTCCCGACCCGAATCGCTGCCGCCGTTTTTTTACGGCCGGCAGCGATTCTCAGCTGTTAGATGGGCCGAAGTCCCAGCCCTTTCCGCCGTTTTTACGAACGGCAAACACACCTGGTCTTGCCGTTCGTAAAAACGGCGTCACAAACTCGCTATTAATAACCATGGCACCGATTGGCACGGCCGTACCACGGCCGTGCCAAGGGTGCCATGGGCCCGCGATCGGTGGGCACCGATCGCGGGCAGCGGGCCCGATGCCCGCGCACTACTTGTCCTTCCGTCGCCCCGCAGTATCCATTCGCGGGGCGGCTGAGGGGCAACCCGGCCCGCGCATGCGCGGGTTTCGCGCAAAAACGCGATGACGTCACCCGCGCATGCGCGGGTTGGAGTCTTCCAAACTGCGCATGCGCGGCTGACGTCATATGACGCGTCAGCCGGCGCTAACTCCGGCAAGCGTGCTTAACGATTTTCGTTAAGCCCGTCTTGCCGGAGCTTACGGCGTCGGGCTGCTAGCCCCGACCGGGGACCAGAATCGGTCCCCGGTCGGGAAGGGGCGCGCTGCCGTAAAACCCGCCCGGGTTTTACGGCAGCTTTACGATTTCTCCCGTTTTGGGAGAATCGCGCCCACAGTATCTCATGGATGTCCAGGTTCGAGCTGCTAGATTGGTTAACAATCTATCCAATTTTGCACGATAATAATGCCACATAACATGATGGTGATGTGACCATCAATTCACACGACACATGGTTGGAAGTGAACAGTGGTTTTAATAATCTCACAACGGAGCCTGCCTGCGAGGAGATGAACTCTAGATGAACTGGCAGGCAGGCTCAGACTGCCAAGCTTTATACAACCAGTTGGTGGGAGGAGCCATGGGCGGAACCAAGGGTGGAGCCCAGTACAAACTCCCGTACACTCCCAGTACATCTCCCCCCTAGGGGCAGAGCCACGCAACTGCCCGTGTGCCGAGCTTACACAGACATAGTACAACATATGTAATAACAGTGTGAATTACGCTACTGTGATTCACCACAGCTGGAGGATAGCTTCAGTGGATGTGGGACTTGGCCTGTGTAAAAACTGTGTGATGCTTATTCATGTCAATACTTTCATGAGCAGCTGCAGGTGAATTGCTGAAGGAGAGGTCACGTGGGCTTTTTTTTCTTGTTGGTTATTTCACCTCGCAATGTGGTGTTTGCATCTGTCAGGAATTGGCAATCTTGGTCAGTCGTGATGCTTTTATTTATTCATTCAGGGGATGTGGATTACACTGGTTAGGCCTGTATTCATTGCCCATCCCTAATTGCTCTTAAGAAGGTGGTGTTGAGGTGCCTTCTTGAATAGCTACAGTCCATGTGGTATAGGTACATTGGGTGCTATTAAGGAAAGAATTCCAGGATTTTGACCCAGTGATAGTGAAGGGATGACAATCTAGTTCCAAGTCAATTTGGTGAGTGCCTTTGAGGAGAATTTCCAGGTGGTGGTATTCCTATGTATCTGCTACCCTTGTCCTTCTAGATGGTAGTGGTAATGGGTTTGGAAAATGCTGCCTGAGGAGCCTCGGTGAGTTCCTGCAGTGCATCTTGTAGATGCTGCGCACTGCTGCTACTACTGTGTGTTGGCGGTGGAGTGAGTGAATATTTGTGGATGGAGTGCCAATCAAGCGGGCTGCTTTGCTTTGTATGCTGTCAAGCTCCTTGATTGTTGTTGGAGCTGCACTCATCCAGGCAAGGGGAGATATTCCATCACACTCCTGATTTGTGCCTTATAAATTGTGGAAAGGTGTTGCTGAGACAGGAGATGAGTTACTCATCTACTCTTGTAGCCACAGTATTTATGGCTAATTCAGTTCAGTTTCTTGTCAATGGTAACCTCCAGATTGTTGCTAGTACGGGATTCAGCCAGAGTAATGTCATTGAATGTTAAGGGGCGATAGTTAGATCCTCTCTTGTTGGAGATGGCAATTGCCTGGCACTTAGTCAGCCAAAATACAACCATCCCCACTTCTGACCTTATGGTGGAAGGAAGTAAGGTGATTGAATCAGCTGAAGATGGTTGGGCCGAGGACACTACTCTGAGGAATTCCTGCAGTGATGTCCTGAAGCTAGGATAACTGACCTCCAACCACCATATCTTCCTTTGTGCTAGGTGTATGGGGTGGGCCTGATAGAGTTTGCAAGGCTGACTCCACAGAGATTGGGACACTCCTTAAAAAGGCATAAACATTGGGAGGTCTACACCCCATACCCACATCAGCAGCAAGATTCTCCCCCCACCCCCCCCCCGCCTCACTAGCATCAGCATCAAGGTTCTCACCCACCTCCCACCATCGGGGTTCTCACCACCTCACCCCACCACCTTTGAGGTTCTTACCGCCCCCACCAATCACCACCATCGGAGTTCTCACGCCTTCCCAACCCCACCCACCAGCACAAATATCAACTTCAGGGACTCCTCTCCCTTAATGAACATAAAGTGAACTAATGGGTCTCAGCACAGGGTTCCTCCTGGCACTGGCACAGGTTGGCACTGTCAGGAGGCATTGGAAGGACATGTCCCTCGCCCCCTTGACTGGTCCACATTTTTAGAACCTGTTGTAAACCTATGGCAAGGTATGAATATTCAGTGAGGAGGGAATCATGTTGCAGGGAGCTCGGTAAATATATTAAAATGTACTAAAATTAGGTTCCTGCCAAAAACAAAAATCAGAAAACATGATCTCACTGGAGAGAATCACTTTTTTCGATTTTCGCGAGGTTTTTTCCCATGTTGCCAATCTCGCTGATGGCTAATGTAGGCTGAAAATTGCCCCCTTAATACACAGTTTACAAAAAACATACATTCCTTTGAGACACAAACACCAACAGGAAGGGTGATTCATTCATGGCTAACAAGAGAAGTTAAAGATTATATTAAATCGAAGGAGGAGGCTTATAAAGTTGTTAAAAATAAGCCTGAGGATTGGGAGCATGTTAGAATTCAGCAATAGAGGACCAAGAATTTAATAAAGAAAGGGATAATAGAATGATAGTGAATGAATGAAAAATATAAAAATGGATTGTAAAAGCTTCTGTAAGTATATAGAAAGAAAAGATTAGGAAAGACCAATATGGGCCATTAGAGACAGAGACAGGAGAATTTATTAGGGAGCAAAAACAGAGGAACAAAACAAATATTTGGTGTCTTCAATTACAAATAAACTCCTCGAAATACTGGAGGACCAAAGAACTAGCAAGAATGGAGAACCGCGAGAAATTGGTATTCGTAAAAAAGACAAATTAATGCACTATAATTTGGTAAATCCCCAGGACCTGATGATCTAAATCCAGAATATTAAAAGAAGTGGCTGTAGAGACCATGGAAGCATTGCTGGTCATCTCCCAAAATTCCATTGATTCTTAATCATTCCTGCAGATTGGAAGGTAGCAAATATAACCCCCCGATTTAAGACAAAAGGGAGAGAGAAGATGGGGAACTATAGATCTGATAACCTGATATCAGCAGGAAGGGATGTATTACAAAGGGTGTGATAACTGGACACTCAAAAAATAATGGCAGGATTGGGTAGAGTCTATATGGCTTTGTGAAATAAGGAAGAACCAGTGGTGTTTTTGGGTTTTCAAAAGGTTTTTGATCAGGTCTCACAAAAGTAGTTCATACACAAAATTAGAGCACATGGCATTCGGGTTAATATATTGAAAATTGGTCAATGGGCAAAAATAGAAAGGCTAAGGTCAGTCATTATAATATTATCACTGCTTGACTGCTTCCAAACACTGATCATTATCACAGTGGACAGCTGTAAATTCAGTTTGATTGGCACTTCAAATAGTTTATTAAGGGATTAGGTGTCCTTGGTGTAAGGCTATAAAAATACAAATGTTTGTTTTTTTCTGGGATTAAGCACTTGAGGGTATTTAAATGTATTGAATTGGCTTTTATCAACAAGTTTTTTTAATATTATGAAGGAGGTAGAAGACATTTACAACTTTATTTTATTTCATCTCAGCTTGGCCCCAGAGGTCTGTCCAATGTGGGCCAAACTTCAGCATACAATCCTCCCTCCCTCCTCCCTCCACATCTGAACAAAGAATTGAGCGGGATTCTCCGTTGACCGTGCCAAAATCGGGAAAGGCGATTGGGCGGAGAATTGGTTTTGATGCCGAAATTCTGGCGTGCACCGGGTTAACAACAAATCGCTATTCGCCTGTGCTTCACCAGTGGCGTCAATATGTTCCACTCCGTATGTACAGTAAATGCCGTTTGCATATAATTAGTGGGCTTGACCCGGTATTCTCCGGTACCTTCCTGATGCTCCGCCTCCACTAGGAGGAGGGGGGAATTCCCTATGGCAAGATTCACTTGTGCTTTTAAAAAACATCAAGGAATCAGGGGCTGTGGCTGATGAGGGAGAGGGACGAGTTAGAACATGCTGAGGTGTGACTGTGGGCTTCTGGTCCTGACCCTGGTCGGGCTGCTTAGGGGGGGGGGGGGGGGGGGGGGGGGCGGCGGCGCTGTGGTGACTTCAACCCCCTCCTGAGACCTGGGGCGGTGTCCTGGCATGGACCGGCATTGCAGCAGCCTGCAAGGCGGCCATCTTGCTGCACACCCCACTGGCCACCCACCTTGGCCCCTGTTCTACAGTGTGCCAACAGCCATATGGCCATATGGGGCCCTATATATCCTGTCAGCACAATACATCTATTTCAATGTGGACCAAGCCCACCAGGATGCCCGGGCAATGGGGTTCACCACCAATCGCCGAGATGCCCCAGGTCCAGGGGGTTATCGATGGGATGCATGTCGCCCTACAAGCACCAGCAGAGTATAGGCTGATCTTCACAAACCAGAAGTGTTCCAACATGATGAACGTGCAGCTGATTGTTATCATGAGCTATGCGTCATGCACGTCTGCGCCTGATACCTGGGCAGTGTGCGCAACGTCTTCATCCTGGCACACTCAACGGTTCCTGGCCTCTTTGAGGCGCACCCCCCAACTGGGGGGACTGCCGCCTGGGCGATAGAAGTTACCCACTGCGGTCACAGCTGATGAGGCCTATCCGGAGGCCACATACCGATGCAAAGACCCTGGCTAGGGGCACAGATACCAAATTGCAGCTCCACACCCCCTACCAGCTACAACCCCCTTTGTGATACCTACCTCCTCATTGTGGTGTGCGGGCCCTGAGTTGGGATTAACAGCTGCTTTGCCCCATGGGATGGAGGATGATGACAATCCACTCTGCAATGAGCTCTGATGCTCCACATCGTTTGATAACGTCTGACTCTTGCCCACCTTCCACCTGGGTGGTCCTTTCATGTGAGCTGGCCATTCCATCACACGGTCCCATTGAATCCCTGGGGAGGTGGAGGTGGGGACGGTGGGGGGGGGGGGGGGGGGGGGCACTGGAGCGGTGAGCGTGGCTGGACCATTGCCTGCACGCCCCCTTCCGCATACCACTGTGGACAGCCCAGACCAGCCTACCCCACCTCTCACACCGTTCTGACAGACACCAAGGCAGGTTGTAACATTGTGCACAGGTGTTTAATGTGAACAGATATATACAGGTTTGTGCCCTAGCCCCTATCGCTATACCCGTCTATTTGTTTGGCCTTACGCACCCTAATACAATGCCTAGGTGGATCAACAGATGGTACATCAGGAGTGGAGGCGGCCTGCTGCGATTTCCGTCCTGGGTCCTCTTTGGCGACTGTCTTCTGAGTGAATCGGACCTGCATGCGGAGTTCTGGCACCACCCCTGCAGGAGTCATTGGCACGGGTCCCATCACCTCCTCCTCCCTCGGGGTGCCTGCTAGGCCCCAAGCTACTCCATGGGATGGGGGTACGAGCGGAGATACCCTAAGGCTCGCCCGCCACCTGGTGCTGCTAGTCCTCGACTCTTGTCTGAACCAGGGTCTGCATGCTCGCGACCATGGAGCACAGAGAGTGGACAACCTCCATCTGGACTGTGCCACATCATGCTGTGATTGTGCCACCACCTTCTGGGTCTGTGTCACATCAGCCAGTGACTGCGCCATCTCTCTCTGGGACTGGGCCATCTCCCTCTTGGTCTGTGCCCCGTTGGTCAATGCCGCCAACACTTTCAGCCATGTCTCGCTGTGACTAGGCCACGCTCAGGTGCGCCGCTGCAATGTTCAGGTGGCTCTGGCACATGGCTGCCTGTGAGGCAGCAACCCTGTCCTGGGCCTGGGCCACCGTCTGCACAGATTTTCCCAGGCTTTGGACATCCTGACCCATGGCCGAATCCTTCGGCTCCAAGGGCTCCACTGTGGAAACCACCCGTGCGGTGTTGGCCTGGGTGGCACCACCTCCTGCTGCTGCACATGGTTGGACTCCTCCAACTGCAGGTGCTGGATGCTCGCCGACAACCCCTCATGTAGTCCCTGGCTCTGCAACTGCATCTCCACAAATCGATAGGACCGTCTGCTCCAGGAGTCTGAAACCCACCTGGATGGCAGCCAGTCTCTGGGGTCGGGCGCCCTCTGACCATCCGTCCCCTCAGATGTTCCTACCTCCACCTGATGTACTGGAGCATGTGTGTGGTGTGCACCAGATCGTGCCCCAGGAGCCTCTTCACTGAAGTGCCCAACCGAGGTGAGTGTCTCTGGGATGGTGGAGGGTGTTGGAGCCAGCTGTGATGGGAATTCAGTATCAAGCCCGGACTGGAGCTCCGGGTTTCTCGGGACGCGGGTCGATGGCTCCCATCTATGTGGCTCCATCATCGTCGCTGGTTGACACACGGGGTTCTGGCTGTGGCTGGGGTCAGGGGACATGCAAAAGGGCCTTCCCCATCACCAGCAGCTCCTGTAAGAGCCAAAACAAGACGCATGGTTGCATCGCGGGCCAGGGTGGTGAGGAGGGGGGGGGGGGGGGTGACACACATGCCATGGGGACTCACATCCTCGCCTGATGCTGACCTGCACCCCGGTGACTGCTTTTTTCTCAGGATGGCCGACCACATCCAGTGGCCTCTCATCTGCTGCGGTGAGGGGCCGAAGGTCTGGAGGTCCCCCTCCAGTCTTCTCCCGCTCCCGGTGGGGGAAAACAGTAAACGGACAGTATTAGACAGTCTGACACATGCAACCCAGGGGGTGGGTAGCTGGTGACTTCAGTGGCCAGGGCACCCAGCCATGATGGCCGGTATGGATACTGGCATGTGGTGTAGGGTGAGGGTTCTGCCACCCCCGGGAGGGGACGGGGTTTAGTACCAAGGACACAGTGTTACCTACTCACCCTGGCTGCCCTGAGGAGGTTGTGAATTTCTTTCCAGCACAGCTGGCCGGTCTGTAAAGGTGTTGCCCTCTGCGCATAGACCGGGCAAATAGTGGTGGTTGGCAGCCTCCTCCCCACCCTGGGGTACAGGGTCACCCACCTCTCCTCCACGGTGTCCGGCAAAGTCTCCAGTTCTGCATCGGTGAATCTCATTGCCGCGTGTCTTGCTGCCAGCTTGTTGGCTGGGATGTGTGGGGAGTGAAGTGTGCAAATGCGGCTGCAGCTTGTCAGCTTCCTGAGAGCCAATCCCGAACCCAAATCCAGCACCGTTTTCCATTGGAATCGATAGTGTTACACGTGGCGCACGTGCTAGCCCCTCAATGGTTGTTGAATCGTTCCAGGTGCGGCATCAGTTTTGCTGTCATACAAGTCCACGAATCCTGCTACCAGCGTCAACACTTAGGGCGAGATCCTCCACAAATGCGGAGAATTGTAAAGGCTGCCGTGGGACAGGCCGTGACCCACGGCAGCCTTCACGGCCACTTCCGGTGCTGATTCGCCCCCCCGGGTGGGGCTAGGAACGCGGCCCCGTGCGTCACGGCCGCTGACGTGGCCGATGACGTCAGCCGCGTATGCGCAGGTTGGACAATGCCAACCCGCGCATGCGCAATTGGCGTCTTTTCCTTCACCCGCCCCGCAAGACGAGGCAGCTTGATCTTGCGGGGTGGCGGAGGGAAAAGAGTGCGTCTGCCCGCGATCGGTGCCCACCTTGGCACGGCCGTGGTACTGCCGTGCCAATCAGGCCCCCAGATGCCCCAAACGGGCATCTGGTGCCCGTTTTATGACGGCAGCAAGCAGGTGTGTTAGCTGCCGTGTTGAAACGGGCGTGAAGGCCCGGCCGCTTGGCCTTGGGGAATCGTCGCTTGCCGTAAAAAACGGAGAGCGGCGATTCGTGGCGTGGGTCGGGCGTGGGGGGGGGGGGGGAGAATAGCGGGAGGGCGTGAAAAATGTCGGGAGGCCCTCCCGCTATTCTCCCACCCAGCGTGGGGGGGCGGAGAATCGCGCCCTTAGTCTCAGGGACAGAGAATCCAACCGTCTGTTATTCAGGGCAGTTTCTTCCAAAGCAGCTTCAGTGACTGGAACTTTTCTGATTCTATGCAGCCACATTGGGAATAAATATCCCGGCCAATGCCTCAGTTTATAAAGCCTGGCATCCCATTTTGTCTGGTAATTTGAATTAAGCAATATAAATAAAACAACACAAGCAGAAGAGTGCTTGCCTGCAGTTACCATGCCTAGGACTCATACTTATCACTGGCTGCCTTTCTGCTTATTGACTGGAGTGGAGCTGGGAGTGGATCTTGGTTGGTCCGCTGCTTGGCTGAAAGTGGAGGAGAATGGACTCGTTTTTGCAGTTTGAGACTGGATGGTGTCTAGAGGCCGAATGCCGGAACTGTGCGGACAGTAGGGAACTGGCCCTTGACTATGTGTACTGTTTGTTCTGATGTTGGTTGTGTTTTACTGTTGAGGGATTGCATGCTTTTTGTTGTATTTTGTTGTGTATTGTTATTTTGGGCTTAACGGATGGGTGCTTGCCAGTTGCGGCCCTTCTACTTCTGTGCACTGGGGGTTGAGGGGTTCTTCCTGGTGCTGGTGGTGAGGGAGGGTGTTCTCTCTCTATCTCTCTCTCCTCAACTGTGCGCTGCCTATCCATTTTCGGTGAACTGAGCTGCTTGCTGGCTCCGATTCACCAACGTTGGCCTGTTGCTAGATCCGGGAGAGGGGAGCATGAACTGGCTTGAGTGCTGGCAGCTTTGTCTTGTACTTAATTGTTTGTTGGGTTTCTTGTGGTTGCTCGGTATTTGTTGTTATTTCTTGTAAAGGGAATTCTCTCTCTTCTGCCATGCCCCGTATCAGTGTGTACTTTTCCGGTGGTCTGTGCTGCTCATTTGGGGCTGCTGTTAAGGCAGTGTGTCTTAGAACTTAGAACAGTACAGCACAGAACAGGCCCTTCGGCCCTCAATGTTGTGCCGAGCAATGATCACCCTACTCAAACCCACGTATCCACCCTATACCCGTAACCCAACAACCACCCCCCCCCCCCCCCCCCCCCTTAACCTTACTTTTTAGGACACTACGGGCAATTTAGCATGGCCAATCCACCTAACCCGCACATCTTTGGACTGTGGGAGGAAACCTGAGCACCCGGAGGAAACCCACGCACACACTGGGAGGACGTGCAGACTCCGCACAGACAGTGACCCAGCCGGGAATCGAACCTGGGACCCTGGAGCTGTGAAGCATTTATGCTAACCACCATGCTACCATGCTGTCAGTGTGTACTTTTCCGGTGGTCTATATTGCTCATGTGGGCCTCTTTCCACCAATGTGGGGCTACCATTGGGGAGGGATGGGGGCTTTGTAGCTGTTTAAAGGAACTGTTTTGGGTTGAACTGTGCCCCCTCTTGGGAGGGGAGGGATGTTCTCTCTCTCTATCAAACTGTACCCTTCACCGGTTTGTCCTTTTCCGGTGGTCTGTGAGGCTTGTTGGACACCTTTCTGCTGATGTAGAGAGACTGTTGGGGACAGGGGGTGGTTGTGTGTGTGTGTGCTGGTTTGAGAGCTGGTGGTTTTTGCATCTTCTAAATGGCTTTAGCATATTATTAATTTTTGTGACTATGTTGTTTTTGCATGTTCCTGATTCTTTTGTAGTTTTGAATTGTCAATAATTTTAAATATTTATAGGATAACCAATAGTCCCCAGCCAATAGGATGCATTGCAGGTTAAAACGTCTACCCTCGTGTCAATCAAAAAATCTGTGAAAGAGCAAAATATTCAATTTGAAGAATAACTGCACATGAACAAATGAATAAGAAGCTTTGTCATGTTGTGGTGAAGTGAGATTGTCTGACTGTAACAAATCCGAGATCCAAGTTTAATTCTCTGTCCATGTTGAATTAACTGATTTCACCTGGGGTGTGAGTAGAGATACTGCACCTGGTCTCAGCACCTTTTGGTCAGGGAAGGGGAAGTCAGATAAATTATTGGTCCGGATCACCACCCAGTGATCCTAATCCAGGGGCTGGATTGTCCGGTCACCGACGCCAAAATCACGTTCGGCGAGCGACCGGAGAATCCGAGTTACCGACCAAATTGGGGGTGGCGCCGCTTTCACGACCCGCCTCCTCCTCCAAAGTGGCATACTCTAGGAGTACGTCATGCCATGTATTGAAGGCCTCAGGACATTGCCTGAGGCCTGCCCCCGATGCTCCGCCCCTGACCGGCCGGTTCCCGACGGCGTGTGGTCTCACCTGTCGGGAACTTGGTGTGGCGGCTGCAGACTCAGTCCAGTGCTGCCATAGTCGGGGGAGAGCCGATCCGTGGGCGGGGGGGGGGGCATTATTGCTGCATGCGGCCACGGAACTGGCAATTGTCCAGGGCGTATCGGCAGCTCGAGCCGGGTGTTCTATGCTGCCACCGTGCTTGCCCCCAGCAAAACGGGGAATCTGTGGCCGCTTTGCGCCATTTTGTCTGGCATAAAACGGCACCGTTCTCACGCCGGCGTGGGGACATAGCCCCAGAAACGGTGAATCCAGCCCAAGATGTCTGTGTGTGTCAGGTGAGAACACAAATGATTTTACTTCTGGATTTAGGGTTAAATAATCCAGCATTTACTGTACAGGTTAAAATATGTTTTAAAAGTACATATTCCTAATCCCTATTTATATTTACTTATTTGCAGAAATTTTCAGGATGACTCTCAGCTGGTAGTCAGTTGTGAGAAATTTCACAAATTGTTCCATTCATAATGCTTTCTGGTTCAGGGTGCAAGCCTTCGAAACCGGAAAAGAATTGATATTGTCTGAGATGTTAACTAAAATTGAGACTTTTTTGGTTTGGACATCTTGCAATTGGTAATTGTATCTGGAAAATAAACCAGTGACATTTTTGATTAAGCTGCCAACTGATGCTCTTGGTCGGCATGGTGGCACAGTCGTTAGCACTGTTGCCTCACAGCACCAGGGACCCAGGTTCAATTCTGGCCTTGGGTGACTGTTTGGAGTTCACAGTGTCTATCAGTGTCTGCATGGGTTTCCTCCAGTTTCCTCCCACAGCACAAAGATGGATTGGGCATGCTAAATTGCTGCTTATTGTCCAAAGATGTATAGGTTAGGTTAAGGGGTTATTGGGATAGGGCGGGGAAGTGGGCGTGGGTGATGTGCTCTTTCAGAGGGTCAGTACAGACGCGATGGGCTGAATGACCTCCTTCTGCAGTGTAGGGATTTTATGACTACATTAGCGAAGCAGCTATCTGTGGTGGGATATACTTTAAATAACATACTCCTATCAATTCAAATTATCCTGAATTTGAGTTGAAATTGTACAAAAATGCCAAAGACCATAAGAACATAAGACAGAGGAGCAGAATTAGGCCACTCGGCCCATCGAGTCTGCTCCGCCATTCAATCATAGCTGGTACTTCTCTCATCCCCATTCTCCTGCCTTCTCCCCATAACCCCGGATCCCCTTATTGATCAAAAATCTATCTATCTCTGTTTTAAAGACACTCAGTGATTTGGCCTCCACGGCCTTGTGCGGCAAAGAGTTCCACAGATTCACTACCCTCTGGCTGAAGAAATTCCTCCTCATCTTGGTTTTAAAGGATCGTCCCTTTAGTCTGAGATGGTGCCCTCTGCTTCTAGTTTTTTCTACAAGTGGAAACATTCTCTCCATGTCCACTCTATCCAGCCCACGCAGTATCTTGTACGTTTCAATAAGATCCCCCTCATCCTTCTAAACTCCACGAGTACAAACCCAGGGTCCTCAACCGCTCCTCATACGACAAACTTTTCATTCCAGGGATCATTCTTGTGAATCTCCTCGGGACCCTTTCCAAGGCCAGCACATCCTTCCTTAGATACGGGGCCCAAAACTGCTCACAAAACTCCAAATGAGGTCTGACCAGAGCCTCATATAGCCTCAGGTGTACATCCTTGGTCTTGTATTCTAGCCCTCTTGACATAAATGACATAAACATTGCATTTGCCTTCCTAACTGCCGACTGAACCTGCACGTTAATCTTAAGAGAATCGTGAACAAGGACTCCCAAGTCCCTTTGTGCTTCTGACTTCCTAAGCATCTTCCCATTTAGAAAATAGTCTATGCCTCTATTTCTCCTTCCAAAGTGCATAACCTCACACTTTTCCACATTGTATTCCATCTGCCGCTTCATTGCCCTCTCTCCCAGCCTGTCCAAGTCCTTCTGAAGCCCACCCGCTTCCTCAATACTACCTGCCCCTCTACAGATCTTTGTATCATCTGCAAACTTAGCAACCATGTCTTCAGTTCCTTCCTCCAGATCATTAATGTATATTTTGAAAAGTCGTGGTCCCAGCACCGACCCCTGAGGTACACCAGTAGTCACTGGCTGCCATCCTGCAAAAGACCCTTTATCCCCACTCTTTGCCTTCTGCCAGTCAGCCAATCCTCTATCCATGCCAGGATCTTACCCTGGATACCATGGGCTCTTAACTTATTTAACAGTCGTTCCGGTTGCGGCTATGACTAGCTAAGCCGCACATTTGGAAGCTCCTGCAACAAAGGTGTTTTTGGGCCAATTGGAGGGCCCCAACGGCGCTGAAAAAACGAATCCCGGTGGGGGAAGGTCCCCTGAGGAGAACTAGACCGATTTTATGGTCGGTACCCGGAGTGGAGCGGCAAGAAAAACGGCAGCAGCTCCCCAAAAAAAGCGGGGGAAGAAAATCAAAATGGCGGCCGGCGGTGCACCGGAGGAGTGGAAGAAATGGGCGGAGGAGCAGCAGGCCGCTCTCCTCCGTTTTTTCACGGAGATGAAAGTGGAACTCTTAGAGTCCATGAACGCGACGGCCACCAGGTTGGTGGGAGCCCAGGCGATCCAAGAGGCGTCGATTAAAGATCTGCAGCAGGAGATGGCCGCGAGGGAGGAGGAGGCCACAGTCATCGGGGCAAAGGTGGAGGCGCACGAGGCACTCCACATGAAGTGGCAGAGCCGCTTCGAGGAGCTGGACACTCGGATGAGGAGGAAAAATTTGAGGATCCTGGGCCTGGAAGAAGGCCTGGAGGGGTCGGATCTCCCGGGATATGTGGCGGAGATGTTGAGCTCCCTGATGGGGGAAGGGGCCGGTCCGGCGCCCCTGGAATTGGAAGAGGCATACCGGGTCATGGCCAGGAGGCCTAGGGCAAACGAGCCCCCGAGGGTGGTGCTGGTGCGGTTCCAGCGGCTAAGTGATCGAGAGAAAGTCCTGAGGTGGGCTAAAAGGGAGAAAAGCAGCAAGTGGCAGAACTCGACGGTAAGGGTGTACCAGGACTGGAGTGCGGAGGTGGCAAAGCGGCGGGCCCGGTACAACCGGACAAAGGCGGTGCTGCACGCGAAAAAGATCAAATTTGGAATGTTGCAACCGGCGCGCTTGTGGGTCACCTACAAGGACCAACATCATTATTTCGAGTCCCCAGAGGAGGCCTGGACCTTTGTACAAGAGGAAAAGTTGGACACGAACTAAAACCTGGGAGCACCGGCGGTCGTAGCCGCCGGGGGACTCTTGATTGTGCAAGTGGCCCTTTTCTTTTTCAGGCCAGGTCGGAACTGGGTAACAGTTTCGTGGAGTGTTTGGGGTGTTTTTTCTCGAACGGTTGACTTTTCTGAATATTTTGAAGGTTTCGAGTTGTTGGGTGTTTCTGTATATTTGTACTGTTGAAATCTCTATTGTGGGTCGTTGGCTTCTTATGGGGTGTTTTTTCCCGTTTCCAATTTCCCTTAGTTATTTACCTCTCTTACCCTTTTTCTTTGGGTGCTTGGGGGGGTTTTTTGGTTCTTTTTTTTCTTTTCGGGTTATGGTTATCTGCGGTTATGTATACTGTTTGATGGAGGGTGATGGTTGGGCACGCGGTTAGTTGATAGTTAGTTAATTATTTTGTTATTTAAGTATGTAGTTAAGTATTTATGTATTTAGTTGCCATTGGGTATTTGTATTTATATCGTTAAGTTGGGGAGACGGGACGGGGGGGAGCGGGTTGATTATGCGGGTCTTTCTCGGGGGTTTTAAGGGGATCTTTCACGGGCGCAGATGGGGTGAACCGGGAGGAGTCGGAATGTGGCAGGAGCAGCCGGGTCAGCGGAGACCAGCTGACTCTCGGGAGTACGATGTGGGGTACATCGCGGCTAGGAGGGGTCCTAGCCAGGGGGGGGGGGGGGGGGGGGGGGGAAGGGGGGGGGGGACTGGGGGGGGACACCGGGTTGCTGCTAGAAAGACCAGGGACGAGAAGGGGAGAGCCGGGGGGGGGTGGGGGGGGGGGGGCCATCGCTATGGGAAGCGGGTCAGAAAAGAAGGGATGACCCGGGGCGAGCAAGGGACAAGACATGGCTAATCGACAGGGAGTAGGGACGGGTCGCTCTGCGACCCGATTGATCACGTGGAACGTAAGGGGGCTGAATGGGCCGGTCAAAAGATCAAGGGTCTTCTCACACCTGAAGGGACTGAAGGCTGATGTAGCAATGCTGCAGGAGACTCATTTGAGGGTAGCAGATCAGGTCCGCCTGAGAAGGGGGTGGGTGGGACAGGTGTTCCACTCAGGCTTGGATATCAAGAACCGGGGGGTGGCGATTTTGGTGGGAAAGAGAGTGTCGTTTGTGGCGGCAGAGGTGGTGGCAGACAAGGAGGGCAGGTACGTGATGGTGAGGGGTAGGCTGCAGGGAGAGAGTGTGGTACTGGTAAATGTGTATGCCCCGAACTGGGACGACGCGGGTTTTATGAGGCGCCTGCTGGGCCTCATCCCGGGACTGGAGGCAGGGGGCCTGATCATGGGAGGGGACTTTAATACGGTGTTAGACCCTGGGCTGGATAGATCGAGTTCCAGGACGAATAGGAGGCCGGCAGCGGCAGAGGTGTTAAGGGGGTTCATGGAGCAGATGGGAGGGGTAGACCCATGGAGATTTGGTAGGCCTAGGGCGAGGGAGTATTCTTTTTTCTCCCACGTCCACAGAGTGTACTCTAGGATCGATTTTTTCGTATTGAACAGGGGGCTGATACCGAGAGTGCAGGACACGGAGTACTCGGCCATTGCGATATCGGACCATGCACCACATTGGGTGGACGTGGACATGGGGGAGGCGCGGGGCCAACGCCCGTTGTGGCGCCTGGATGTAGGGCTGTTGGCGGACGAAGAGGTGTGCAGAAGGGTGAGAACGGGCATTGAGAACTATCTGGGTACGAATGACACAGGTGAGGTGCAGGTGGGGACGGTCTGGGAGGCCTTGAAAGCAGTGATTAGAGGAGAGCTGATCTCCATAAGGGCACACAGAGAGAGGAAGGAGAGGCAGGAAAGGGAGAGGCTGGTGGGGGAGCTCCTAGAAGTAGATAGGAAATATGCGGCGGCGCCAGAGGAGGGGCTATTAAGGGAGCGGCGTAGCTTGCAGGCCAGGTTCGACCTACTGACCACTAGGAAGGCGGAAATGCAGTGGAGAAGGGCGCAGGGTGCGGCGTATGAGTACGGGGAAAAGGCGAGCAGGATGCTGGCACACCAGCTTCGTAAGCGAGATGCAGCCAGAGAGATTGGGGGAGTGAGAGAGAGGGGTGGGGATGTAGTGCAGAAGGGGCAAGAGGTGAATAGGGTCTTTAGGGACTTCTATAGGGAATTGTATAGGTCTGAACCGCCGAAGAGGAGAGGGGGAATGAAGAACTTTCTCGACAAATTGGGGTTCCCAAAGGTACAGGAGGAGCTGGTGGAAGGGTTGGGGGCGCCGATAGAGCTGCAGGAGCTAATTAAAGGGATAGGCCAGATGCAGGCGGGGAAGGCGCCGGGGCCGGATGGGTTCCCGGTGGAGTTTTACAGGAAATTTGTGGACTTGGTGGGTCCAGTGCTGGTGCGAGCCTTCAATGAGGCGCGCGAGGGGGGGGCTCTGCCTCCAACAATGTCGCAGGCCCTGATCTCCTTGATTTTGAAGCGGGACAAGGACCCGGTCCAGTGCGGGTCCTACAGGCCTATCTCCCTCTTAAATGTAGATGCCAAGCTGTTAGCAAAGGTCCTGGCAACCAGGATAGAGGACTGTGTGCCAGGGGTAGTCCATGAAGACCAGACGGGGTTCGTGAAGGGACGCCAACTTAACACAAATGTTCGGAGATTGTTAAATGTGATTATGATGCCAGCAGTGGAAGGGGAGGCGGAGATAGTGGTAGCGCTGGACGCGGAGAAGGCATTTGACAGGGTGGAGTGGGAATACTTGTGGGAGACGTTGGAAAGGTTTGGGTTTGGGGAGGGATTTATCAAGTGGGTAAAACTGCTCTATTCAGCTCCGATGGCAAGTGTGGTAACAAACGGGAGGAGGTCAGAATATTTTGGGCTGCATCGAGGTACTAGGCAGGGATGTCCCCTATCTCCCTTACTCTTTGCATTAGCGATTGAGCCATTGGCGATGGCACTGAGGGGTTCAGGGGGGTGGAGAGGACTGACAAGGGGAGGGGAGGAACATCGGGTCTCGCTCTATGCGGATGATTTGTTGTTGTATGTGGCAGACCCGGAGGGGGGAATGCCGGAGGTAATGGGGATACTAGCGGAGTTCGGGGACTTTTCGGGATATAAATTAAATCTGGGGAAAAGTGAGGTCTTTGTAATACACCCGGGAGACCAAGGGGAGGGAATTGGGAGGCTCCCCTTCAAAAGAGCAGTTAAAAGTTTTAGGTATTTGGGGGTGCAGGTGGCAAAGAACTGGGGGACCCTACACAAGTTGAACTTTTCCAGACTGGTGGAGCAGATGGAGGAGGAGTTTAAGAGGTGGGACATGGTGCCGCTGTCGCTAGCAGGGAGGGTGCAGTCAGTTAAAATGACGGTCCTCCCGAGGTTCTTGTTTTTGTTCCAGTGTCTGACCATCTTCCTCCCCAGGGCCTTTTTCAAGAAGGTAACGAGTAGTATCATGGGGTATGTGTGGGCACATGGCACCCCGAGAGTTAGAAGGGTCTTTTTGGAGCGGAGTAGGGATAGTGGAGGGCTGGCGTTACCCAACCTTTCCGGATATTACTGGGCGGCAAATGCATCGATGGTACGAAAGTGGATGATGGAAGGGGAGGGGGCAGCCTGGAAGCGCATGGAGAGGGCGTCCTGCGGCAACATAAGCTTAGGGGCACTGGTAACGGCACCATGGCCGCTCCCTCCCACGAGGTATACCACGAGCCCGGTGGTGGCGGCCACCCTCAAGATCTGGGGGCAGTGGAGGCGACACAGGGGGGAAGTGGGAGGTCTGATAGGGGCACCACTAAGAGGGAACCACAGATTTGCGCCGGGAAACACAGGAGGGGGATTCCAGAGCTGGCAGAGGGCGGGTATCAGACAACTGAGGGACTTGTTTATAGAGGGGAGGTTTGCGAGCCTGGGAGAGCTGGAGGAGAAATTTGGGCTCCCCCCGGGGAACACGTTCAGGTACCTCCAAGTGAAGGCATTTGCCAGACGACAGGTAGCGGGGTTCCCCGCGCTCCCCGACAGGGGGGTGAGTGATAGGGTGCTATCAGGGGTCTGGGTCGGGGAGGGGAAGATCTCGGACATCTATAAGATTATGCAGGAGGTGGAGGAGGTACCAGTAGAGGAGCTGAAAGATAAGTGGGAGTTAGAGCTGGGGGAACAGATAGAGGGCGGGACATGGGCAGACGCCCTGGAGAGGGTTAACTCGTCGTCGTCATGTGCGCGACTAAGTCTCATTCAATTTAAGGTACTGCATAGAGCCCACATGACGGGGACAAGGATGAGTCGGTTTTTCGGGGGTGAAGACAGGTGTATTAGATGTTCGGGAAGCCCTGCGAATCATGCACATATGTTTTGGGCATGTCCGGCACTGGAGGAGTTCTGGAAGGGGGTGGCAGGGACGGTGTCGAGAGTGGTGGGGTCCAGGGTCAAGCCAGGATGGGGACTTGCGATCTTCGGGGTTGGGGTGGAACCGGGGGTACAGGAGGCGAGGGAGGCTGGAATATTAGCCTTTGCGTCCTTGGTGGCTCGGAGGAGGATCCTGATTCAGTGGAGGGACGAAAGGCCTCCGAGTGTTAACACCTGGTTAAACGACATGGCAAACTTCATCCAATTGGAAAGGATCAAATTCGCCCTGAGAGGGTCGGTGCAGGGGTTTTCCAGGCGATGGCAACCCTTCCTAGACCTCTTGGATCAGAGATAGAAACTGAGGCCATGACAGCAGCAACCCGGGAGGGGAGGGGAGGGCGGGAGGGAGGGAGGGGAGGGGGAGGGGGGAAAACGACGAAGGAAGTACGGTAGCGGCGGTGGCACGGGCAAGGCCTGCCCGAGGACGCTGCTAGAAATGATAAGTTGGTCTGACTGTCGGTTCGTCGGCGGGGGGGGGGGGGGGGATGCGCGGGTAGGGGGGGGGGGGGATTCTTTTTCTTTTTCTTGTTAAGTAGGGGGGTTTGACTTTGTTTTGTTATAATTTAAATGTAAATGTAGGGGGGGTTAAAATGTTTGTATTTTGAAAAATTCAATAAAAATTATTTAAAAAAAAAAAAAAAAAAAAACTTATTTAACAGTCTCCCATGCGGCACCTTGTTAAAGGCCTTCTGGAAATCTAAATAAATCACGTGCACTGGTTCTCTTTTGTCTAACTTCCTTGTTACTTCCTCAAAGAACTCTAACAGATTTGTCAGACATGATCTCCCCTTGACTAAGTTGTGCTGACTCAGTCCTATTTTATCTTCCAAGTACTCAGCGATCTCATCTTTAATAATGGACTCTAAAATCTTACAAGTGACCAAAGTCAGGCTAACCGGCCTATAATTTCCTGTCTTCTGCCTCCCTCCCTTCTTAAACAGTGGTGTTACATTAGCCACTTTCCCATCCTCTGGGACCCTTCCTGCATCCAGTGATTCCTGAAAGATCATCACCAATGCCTCCACAATCTCCTGAGCTACCTCTTTTAGAACCCTGGTGTGTAGTCCATCCGGTCCAGGTGGTTTATCCACCTTGAGACCTTTCAGTTTCCCCAGAACCTTCTCCTTAGTAATGGTCACTGCACTCACCTCTGGCCCCTGGTTCTTCTGGAGCTCTGGCATCCCACTGGTGTCTTCCACCGTGAAGACTGATGCAAAGTAACTATTAAGTTCATCTGTCATTTCTTTGTTTCCTATTATTACTTCTCCAGCCACATTTTCCAGTGGTCCAATGTCTATTTTTGCCTCACTCTTCCCTTTTATATATAAAAAAACTCATCCTATCTTCCTTTATATTACTAGCTAGCTTGCACTCATACTTCATCTTCTCCCCCCTTATTGCTTTTTTAGTTGTTGTCTGTTCACTTTTAAAGGCTTCCCAATCCTCTGGCTTCACACTACTCCTTACCACTTTGTGTGCTTTTTCTTTTGCTTTTATGCTGTCCTTGATTTGCCTCGTCAGCCATGCATGCCTCATCCTCCCCTTAGCATGTTTCCTCCTCCTTGGGATGAATTTCTGTTGTGCCTCCCGAATAACTCCCCAAAACTGTTGCCATTGCTGTTCCACTATCTTCCCTTCTAGGCTGTTTTCCAATCAACTCTGGCCAGCTCCTCACTCATGTTTCTGTAGTTACCCTTATTTAATTGTAATACCGTTACATCTGATTGCAGCTTCTCCCTCTCAAACTGCAAGGTAAAATCTATCATATTGTGGTCACTGCTCCCTAAGGGTTCCTTCACCTTAAGTTCCCTAATCAAGTCTGCCTAATTACACATCACTAAATCCAGAACTGCCTGTTCCCTCATAGGCTCTGTCACAAGCTGCTCCAGAAAAACATCGCTTAGACATTCCACAAATTCCTTTTCTTGGGATCCGCTACCAACCTGATTTTCCCAGTCCACCTGCATATTGAAGTCCCCATGATTATTGTAATATTGCCTTTTTTACATGCCCTTTCTATCTCCTGATTTATTTTCTGCCCCACATCCTGACTTCTGCTAGGGGGCCGGTACATAACTCCCATCAGGATCTTTTTACCTTTGCGATTCCTCAACTCTACCCACAGAGATTCTATGCCTTCTGATCCTAAATCGTTCCTTGCTATCGATTTAACTTCATCCCTTACTAACAATGCAACCCCGCCCACTTTGCCCATCTGTCTGTCTTTTCGATAGGACACATATCCTTTTGTATTCAGATCCCAGCCCTGATCCCCTTTCACTCACGTCTTTGTGATGCCCACAACATTGTACCGGCCAATTTCAATGTGTGCAACAAGCTCATTTACCTTGTTCCATATGGTGCGCGCATTTAGGTACAACACCCTCAATCCTGCATTGGCCACCTCCCTTTTCATACTTGTCACCTTTTTTGCTGTGCCTGAGGGTGATGTTGTCTTTTATTTTGATTCTCTATTTCCCTTTCAGTTATTACACCTTCTGAGCTCACATTCTGGTTCCTACCCCCTGCCATACTAGTTTAAATCCTCCCGAGTAAATTTAGCAAATCTCACAGCCACGATATCAGTGTCCGTCCAGTTTAGATGTAAGCCGTCCTTCTTGTACAGGTCCCACCTGCCCCGGATGAGATCCCAATGGTCCAAAAATCTGAAACCCTCCCTCGTACACCACCAGTTTAGCCACGTGTTTAGCTGCACTATCCTCCTATTTCTAGCCTCACTGGCATGTGGCACAGGGAGTAATCCTGAGATTACAACCTGATAGAAACTAACCTTTGACTATAGGTAAAAAGGGGTAAAGGAAGAAATTATTTAAAGAAATCGTAATAACTTAAGATTTTAAATTATTATATATCAACCGTAACAGTGAGAAATAGCTGACTGCTTGTGAAAAGGCAAGATAAGAAAACTGCAAGCGTTTGCAAGGCCAAACTGACAGATACACTCTTTGTGTTAGAGAGGTGGGCTAAGATTCAGTTCCGTGTCCATGGTAACCACAGAATCACCCCATGGAAAGAATTTGTGCTAAGGTAAGCTTTTTGTTGAGTGGAAAATTACTGAAATGTTTTATCATTTAAATTAACAGATACTTTAATCGAATTAAACAAATTATAGATTAGTTAAAACCAATCACAGCTGTAAAGAGGACAATACTTTATAGATGGTAATCTTCTTAAAATTTAGGTATCGGGATGGGAAAGTCATTCTAGAATCAATTCAACCTATCCTCTAAATGTTCTATCCTTTTGCTTTGCAAATCGCTATTTTATTCTATTTTAAACTGTGCAGCTCTTTTGTCCTCTTTGGAGAAATCACTACCAGCTGTCATTGTATTTTGAATTCAACAAACTGTATTTGCAAAAGACAATCATTCTGATTAGCTTGCTGTAGGGCTAGTCGGAATATCCTAAATGTTGTACTTGTGTGAACATTGAAACTTACCAATAGACACTAGAAGCTGACAAAACAAAGGTGGCAAATTGACTTTAACCCAAGAAGGCAGTCTTGAATCTCTGTATTGTGGTATACGGTACGGCGTTACTGGTATATGAATAGACACAGAGATACAACAGAACCCTAGATACTTCATTTAAATTATTTTAAGCAAAAACTTCAGATGAACAAAAGTAGACTGTATTGAAATTGCTTCCGTGTGCATTTTCATTCGCCCTTAAGGTGAAACCAATACTAAAGTATCTATAAAAATTGCTCAATAATTTTTTACCATGCATTACTTCTCTGTTATGCACAGATATTTTGGAGTACCCGCGGCCTTCATTTTGAGAAACACAGCATACAAAACTGAAATCTGTCATTAAGTTGTTTCTGTGCGATGTTAATAATTTACTACACCGAGTTGGATTCTCCGTTTACATTTCCTGCCCCACCCCGGTGGGAACCTGCAAATAGCTCATTACAGCTATTTAGTATGTGCTAGGCAGGCAGGATGCCTGATTCACCTGCCAGCTGGTATGCTCCAGCCCGCTCAGCCGAGAGTCCTGCTGGTATGAATTGGTGCAAGCCCTGAAGAACGTGAACCTGAAGGTTTGTAGAACCGGGGTGCGGGGGCAGCAAGGGGCAAGAACCACCCAACAATTGCCTCCAGGGCGCCAAAGGGGGTCCTTCATAAGAGCTGCGGGTCAGGGGGAGGGAGGCTTGTGCTAGGCTGGAGGTGCTCAGGCTGGGATGGGGCTCATTTGGTTCTTTTCCCATCTGCAGCCAATGAAGTTACAGTGAAAAGCCACTAGTTTCCCAATGCCAGCGCCTGTACTGGTACAAGGAGGGAGAATTCAGAATGTCTAAATTACCTAACAGTACGTCTTTCGTTACTTGTGGGAGGCAACCGGAGCACCCAAAGGAAACCCACGTAGAAACGGAGAACGTGCAGACTCTGCACAGACAGTGACCCAAGCCAGGAATCGAACTTGGGATCTTGGCGCTGTGAAGCAACAAGATTGAAAGCTTTGAACTGCATTGTCTACATTTAAGTTCACACACCATTGCTTCATAAAAGCTTTTTGATCAACAGGTCTAGGCACTTTCAAAGTGGGGATTAAGATTGTTTATTTATATACCTCTGCAAGCATCCATTAACTCAGGGAAGTAGCTGTTTCTCTAACTATAGTGCCTTTTTAACAAGGTTGTTTCTTTATTCTCAAGTGCATGTAGAAAGAACAACAGTGGGGGCAGTTTCTGCTCTCAGCGAGAAAACTGGTCTGCGCAACTGCAGAGTTACACGCCAGATTTTAGTCTGAGCCAAATTC
The DNA here is from genome assembly GCF_902713615.1 of Scyliorhinus canicula. Taxonomy (NCBI): domain Eukaryota; kingdom Metazoa; phylum Chordata; class Chondrichthyes; order Carcharhiniformes; family Scyliorhinidae; genus Scyliorhinus; species Scyliorhinus canicula. Next base: position 92,281,734 of record NC_052159.1, on the reverse strand, counting down.
TGGTAAGATTCCGCCCATGGTTTTAACACAAGCATTCCATTAGGCCTGCCAATAGATGCCCTGGAGAAGAATTAGGAATATGTAGAGATAGAGATATTCAAATAACTGTTTCTCAAGCTAATGGGATTTTGAAAGTCATCCCAAGAAAGGAAATTATACCAATAATATAGTTTCATCAGAGTGTTGACAGTCCTGATGAAAATCAGGTACTGGTCCTGTCCGTGGGGCAGAAAACTGACCTTATAGTACAATGTAAGGTCTAATAATTTAGCTAATTTCTGTGTACCAATACCACTAAGTACATGACAATGAAACTGAATGATGCAGGTGTCTAGGTTACAGAAGGTGGCTGGTAGTCTTTAAGAACTGCTGGGAAATATTGAATATACAGGCAATTTTGCAAAACCATTCTGAATTAGATGGAATGAGCTGAATGGTGTAAATGATTGTGTCAGTACTACATGCACTGTAGCAGGAACAGGCCTAATGGATCAAATGACTTTGCTAGTGAAATATTTCCCAATGTCTTGAAGATTCGTGGTGTGGTCCTGGAATTTCTCCAGCACACTTTTCCAAAAGGTTAATTGCATTTTTATAGAGCTCCTTGTGCGCAAGATATCACAGATTGGTTTACAATAAAAGAAAAAAAAAATAGATGCACAGCTAATATGGAGCATAGGCTATGAGGAAGAAATAGGCAAGTGAACTGAGAATCCCAGATGGCAGGGATATAAGGTTGATAAACTTTCTGAAAGTTTTTCTCACATTGCATTTGTTTCTTTTGCAAATCACTATAAATCTGTATATACCCTCTCATTCTTGTGGAAATAGTTTCTCCATATCTATACACAGACTGAAGCCTTGGAAACAAATGATAGGAGCAGAAATGGAGATGGGCAATTTGCAATGATGGAAGAAAAAGGTTTCCACTCCATAGTGTGCACAAATAGTCAATGCTTCTGTGTAGTTCAGAGGCAGTGCTACATTGTCCAAGGTGCCACCTTCTACATGAGACATTAAATTAAATCTTCTTTATCTAGTGAATGTAAATAGCTGCCTAAGACAATTCAAAGATAATTAGCGAGGTCTCCCCGTGTCCTGACCAATATTATTCCCTTAATTAACATGTTGTTTTTAGGATCCTACTGTGTGTAAATTGACAGCTGGTTTTGCTTATATAACTACAATGCACTTTATAAGTATCTTCCTGGGTACTTGGGTTGCTTTGAAATGTCCTGTGGGCTGCAACAGGACTGTTCAATCAGGAAGGACTGAGACCCACTTGGGATCTGATGGGGACAAGGACATCGAAGGTGACAATGAAACATTTAAGAAAACTGACAGAAGTGTTAATTTTTTGCAGGATCAGTCAGCAGATCAGAGTCCTAAAAGTAGTTAGAGAGTGTTTTGGGATAACCATGGGCATAAAGTGAGAGCAGAGCAGCTAGGCATAAACAGAAGAGATAGGAAAGCTATCAGGAATAATAACGTGGTCAACATTAGAGACCATGTCCCAACTGCAATAAGCGGCATGGTAGCACAGTGGTTATCACTGTTGCTTCACAGTGCCAGGGTCCCGGATTTGATTTCCAGCTTGGGCTATTGTCTGTGTGCAGTCTGCATGTTCTCCCCATGTCTGTGTGGGTTTCCTCTGGGTGCTCTGGTTTTCTCCCACAAGGCCAGAAAGATGTGCTTGTTAGGTGAATTGGACATTCTGGTTTCTCCCTCAGTATACCCGAACAGGCGCCGTAATGTGGCGACTAAGGGATTTTCATAGTAACTTCATTGCAGTGTTAATGTAAGCCTACTTGTGATGCTAATCAAGAGTATTATTAATTATAAACTGAATACATTTTAGTATTTAATATAAATACTTATAATTTTGTGGTACAGCGGCATATAGTGACAATGATGATTCATTTTTAAATATTATACAACAGTTCATATGAGGTGCAAGCTACAGCAGTTTTATCTTTCAATTCAGCATGTTGGGGAAAAACCTCTTTGCTGCTCAGCAGTGTACTTTCACACAGGTCTCTGGCCATACTGAGTGAGTGCCAGGAAAGCAGGAGCTGGCATGGAAGATGGATATATCAACCTACATCTGTATCATCCAACCATCCTAATCAAATAATTACATAAATGTCCTTGATCTTAGTACTGGCAGTGTCTATGATTGAAGGGCCATTTAATTCCAACACAAGAGACACTGGGTAGTGAGGTACCTAACTGCCATCCACTTTATTCCCTTTTTCAACTGAGGGCACACTCAGAAGAACCAAACATTATGGAGACGCACACCATACACTTCAACTAAAGGGAAACACACACAACATAGCTGCACAATACACTGAGGATGAACTAAAACTGAAGGATACCCTTACAGTTTTTAATGCAAAGCTTTATCTGGCAAGGGTAAAGAGAATATGTGAAAAGTGGTTGTTGTGCATTGATGTTTCAGATAACTAATCAACGGCTTTCTGTTACAATTCACTTTCCAACACTTAAGCAAGTGTTTCAACTGAAAATATGACTTTCTTTTATACTTATCATATATAAAAAAATAAACATGCATAATTTTGAACAATTTGGTAGAATTGTGACGATGTGCTGACCTGTGCAAACTCACCTAATGACACTATCTTTATGCATTATGGATTCCTTCACCCTGGCTAGCTCCTTGTGCAGTTGTTTTTGCTCCATGTCAGTCACTTGTAGCAGATCATCTCGTGACTGCAATTCAATTTGCAGCTCTGAAATATCTGATTCCATTTTCTAGATATACAAAAAACAATATTTGACTCTGATCACCATCTTGTGTCCCAAGATTAATTTTTAAGCACTTCTCATTTACATTACATGGCTGTGTTCTGTAGAAAAAAATACCTTCAGGGGTAATGGTATGAAGTAAACATAAGAAAGTAGATTTCAGTCTGTCACCAAAATGTAGTGGAAAAATAGTCAGCATTCTTCATTGAAAAGAAAATTCACAGGAAAAACTTGCATAATTTTAATAAAAGTAAAATATTGTGGATGCTGGAAATTTGAAATAAAAACAAAATGCTGCAAGGTTTAGTGCATCTGGCAACATCTGTGGAAGAAAAACAGAGTTAATATTTCACATCCAATATGATTCTTTTTCAGAAGAAATACTTCCAAAGCGTCATATTGGACTTGAAACAATAACCCTCTCCACAGGTGCTGCCAGACCTTAAGCGTTTTTCCAGCCATTTTTATTACGTAATTTCAAAATGCATTTCTAAATGACAATATATCTTGCCATTAGCAAGAACTTTAAAATCTACCCTCGATTTGATGTGCCTTTGATGGCATCAAGTTTTTTTTCCAGAAGTATTTTGAACTGTTACCTCCAAAGACTCAATACTCCCACTGTCAAATATAAGATTGTCAGTGACATTAAGGTTTGGTCTGCTATTTGACATTTTGTTGGAGACAGGTTGTCTTCCTACCTGTGTAGATGGACCTATGATCCATCAAGGGCATTTCTGGCTTATAAAGATCTTCATAAGGCATCAGCAGCTTTGCACTAATTGCACTATTTAAATTGAGCATTATTTAAATTGAGATTTACATATGTATAGCTTGTTCAACTTCCATTCAACTTTGGGGCAAACAGTACTGTCATATCAAAAACAGTTATTTGTTGTTGCAGTATAACTGGGACAAATTCAGCAGCAATCAAACCACTTCCAATCGTACTAAAAGAGCTGAGCACTGGAAACACTGAATTTGAATTCAAAATTGCAATTCCCTGTACAGTAAATTCTTAAATGAAATGCAAAGACTGGTCATCTAATTAACGTAGGAAAATAAAAAGATCATGGGCGGGATTCTCCGACGCCCCGCCGGGTCGGAGAATTGCCGGGGGGGCGGCGTGAATCCCGCCCCCGCCGGCCGCCGAATTCTCTGGCACCAGAGATTCGGCAGGGGCGGGAATCACGCCGCGCCAGTCAGCGCCCCCCCCCCCCCCCCCCCGGCGATTCTCCGGCCTGCGATGGGCCGAACTCCCGCTGCTGTAATGCCAGTCCTGCCGGCATGAATCAAACCACCTCCCTTACCGGCGGGACTTGCGGCGCATGTGGGCTCTGGGGTCCTGGGGGGGGGGGGGGGGGGGGGGGGGGGGGGGGCGCGGGGCGATCTGGCCCCGGGGATGCTCCCACGATGGCCTGGCCCTCAAGGTGGGGGCTTGGCCCCTAAAGGTGCGGAGAAATATGCACCTTTGGGGCGGCCTGACGCCGGAGTGGTTCCCGCCACTCCACCCCGCCCCGCCGGGTAGGGGAGAATCCCGCCTCATAATTGGGGAACAGGGAGAGAAAGGAGCACAGCCTCAAGGAACATATCATTTTCACTTAATCACAGAATTCTTACAGTGCAGATGCCCATTATGTCTGCACGGGCTCGCCAAATGAACAACTCGCCAAGTACCATTCTCCTTCTTTATCTCCTTAACCCTGCACATTCTTCTTTTTCAGATAACCGTCTAATTTCCTTTTGAATTCTTCAATTAAACCTGTCCCCATCACACTCTCAGGCAGTGCTTTCCAGACCTTAACCGCTCACTGTGTGAAGATATTTTTTATTGATGTCACTTTTGCTTCTTTTGCCAAATACTTTAAATGTGTACCCTCATGTTCTTGGTGTTTTTGCGAGTGAGAACAGCTCCTCCCTATCTATTCTGTCCACACTTCTCATGATTTCAATAGTTCTATCAAGTATCCCTTCAGCTATCTTTTTTTCAAGGGAACAGACCCAATTTATACAATATAACTTCATAACTGAAGTTCCTCATCCGTGGAATCATGCTCGTGAATCTTTTCCGCACTATTTCCAATGCCTTTACATCCTTCTCAAAGTGTGGTGCCCAGAATAGTCCAGCTGAGGTCAAGCTAGTCTCTTATATGTTCAACATAACCTCCTTGCCTTTGTACGCAATGCTATTAATAAAGCCTAGGATACTGTCAGCATTATTAACTGCTCTCTCAACCAGTTCCACCAGCTTCACTTATGCACAGGTACACCAAGGACCCTCTGCTTCAGCACCCCTATTGGATTGTCTCTCCATGCTCTTCCTACCAAAATGAATCACTTTACATTTCTCTGCATTGAACTTCATCTGCAACCTGTCTTCCCATTCCACCAACTTGTCTATGCCGTTTTGAAGTTCTACTCTAACCGCTTCATAAATTACAATGTTTAAAAATTTAGTATCATTTAAAAATTTTGAAATTATACCCTGTACACCAAGGTCTCAGTTATTAATATATATCAGGAAAAGCAAGCGTTCCAGCACTGACCCCTGGGGAATGTCAATACAAACCTTCCTCCAGCCCAAAAACACCCATTATCTTGTACCCATATTGCTAATGTCCCTTTTATTCCAACAGCTATCACATTGTACACATGTAAGATCATGTGACTATCAGACATATTGAGTCTGCTCTGCCATTCAATTAGATCATGATTGACCTGATGTGATAATCTTCTGTTTTGTGGCACTGTATCACTGTATGAAAACATTTTGTCTAAGCCAGTTGACTATTTTCACCAAAATACTCCAAGTTATTGCAGTTGCAAGAATGAAACCACCCTGACACAGAAAAAAGAAACATAAAAAAGTCATACATTGCATTAAGACATTAATATCTAAAGAGCATTATACTTTCATAAATCAATCACCACAGTTTACATTCAAAACAATTATTCTTTAGAATGTAAGTTTGGACAGGTTGTAGTTTGATGTGGATTGCACACCAAAGATTACTAGTGCTGTTTGCGATTCTTTACAGATTAAAAAAATATTCATTTACATGATGTTAACATTACTGGAGGGCCAGCACTTATTGCCCTTGAGAATATTAAAAAGGCTTCCGGTTGCGGCTATGACCAGCTAAGTCGCACGTTTGGCTGCTCCTGCTATAAAGGTGTTTTCGGGCCGATTGGAGGGCCCCAACGGCGCTGTAAGGACAAATCCCGGTGGGGGAAGGCTCCCTGAAGAGAACCAGACCAACTTTATGGTCGGTACCCGGAGTGGGGTGGTAAAGAAAGCAACAGCAGCTCCCAAAAAAAAGCGGGGGAAGAAGACCAAAATGGCGGCCGGTGGCGCACCCGAGGAATGGAGGAAATGGGCGGAGGAGCAGCAGGCCGCTCTCCTGCGCTTCTTTACGGAGCTGAAAATGGAGCTCTTGGAGTCAATGAATGCGACGACCACCAGGCTGATGGGAGCCCAGGCGACCCAAGAGGCGTCGATTCGGGAGCTGCAACAGGAGATGACTGTGAGGGAGGAGGAGGCCACGGTCCTCGTGGGAAAGGTAGAGGTGCACGAGGCACTCCACCTGAAATGGCAGAGCCGTTTTGAGGAGCTGGATACCCGAATGAGGCGGAAGAACCTGAGGATCTTGGGCCTGGCAGAAGGCCTGGAGGGGTCAGACCTCCCGGGATATGTAGCAGAAATGCTGAGCTCCCTGATGGGGGCAGGGGCCGTCCCTTCGCCCCTGGAGCTGGAAGAGGCCTACAGGGTCATGGCTAGGAGGCCAAGAGCAAATGAGCCCCCGAGGGCGGTGCTGGTGCGGTTCCAGCGACTCAGCGATCGTGAGAAAGTGCTGGAGTGGGCCAAGAGGGAAAGGAGCAGCAAGTGGGAGAATTCGACGGTGAGGGTCTACCAGGACTGGAGTGCGGAGGTGGCAAAGCGGCGGGCCCGGTACAACCGGACGAAGGCGGTGCTACATGCAAAACGGATCAGGTTCGGAATGCTGCAGCCAGCGCGCTTGTGGGTCACCTACAGGAACCAACACCACTATTTTGAGTCCCCAGAGGAGGCGTGGGCCTTTGTACAGGAAGAGAAACTGGACTCGAATTAGACCCAGGGGATACTTGGCGGCCGTAGCCGCTCGGGTACTTTCAGCTGAATTCTTTGTTTGGATTTTGAACTCTTGCTGTGGTTTTTCTTCTGATGTTTTTTCCCCCTTTGCCAACTTCCCTTAGTTATTGTTATTGTGGTTATTCATAGTTATTTATGGTTATTTATGCTGTTTGGTAGAGGGCGACTGTTAAGTACATTGTTATTTGTTATTTATCTGTTATTTATAATGTTAAGTTGGGGAGGTGGGACGGGGGGGGAGAGCAGATCGGGGATATGGGCTCCTAGGGGGGGTTCTTTTACAGGCATGGACGGGGACGGGGGTGGAACTGAAGATGGTGGGGTGGGGTGTGGCAGGGCGAAAGCGCGGGCTTTCCTCTGTTTTCCCGCGCGCGGGGCAGAGGAGGGGGGAGGGGAGGAGTGCGGGGCGTGGCTAGCAATGGCGACCTTTCCCGCGCTGGAGCGGGGCCAGGGAGGAGTGGCAAGGGGGGGGAGGCCCCCCCCCCGAGCCGGGGGGAGTCGGAGTGTGGCAGGAGCAGCCGGGTCAGCGTGAACCAGCTGACTTACGGGAGTACGATGGAGGGTACATCACGGCTAGGAGGGGTCCTAGCCTGGGGGGGGGGGGAGGGGGGTTAGGGAGGGACACCGGGTTGCTGCTGAAAAGACCAGAAACGGGAAGTGGAGGACTGGAGAGGTGGGGGGAGGGGGACATCGTCATGGGGAGCGGGTCAGAAGGGGAGGGTCGACCCGGGGCGAGCAGGGAACAGGACATGGCTAATCGGCAGGGGAAGGGGGCGGGTCGTCCCGCGACCCGGCTGATCACTTGGAACGTGAGGGGGTTGAATGGGCCGGTCAAGAGATCAAGGGTATTCTCACACCTGAAGGGACTGAAGGCTGATGTAGCAATGTTACAGGAGACCCATTTGAAGGTAGTGGACCAGGTTCGCCTGAGAAGGGGGTGGGTGGGACAGGTGTTCCACTCTGGATTGGACGCAAAGAACCGGGGGGTGGCGATTCTGGTGGGAAAGAGGGTGTCGTTCGTGGCGGAGGAGGTGGTGGCGGATAAGGAGGGCAGGTATGTGATGGTGAAGGGTAAGCTGCAGGGGGAGAAAGTGGTGATGGTCAACGTATATGCCCCGAACTGGGATGACGCGGGTTTTATGAGGCGCCTATTGGGCCTCATTCCGGGACTGGAGGCAGGGGGCTTGATCATGGGGGGGGACTTTAACACAGTGCTGGACCCCGGGCTAGACAGATCGAGCTCAAGGACCAATAGGAGGCCGGCAGCGGCAGAAGTGCTGAGGGGGTACATGGAGCAGATGGGAGGAGTAGACCCATGGAGGTTTGGTAGGCCGAGGGCGAGGGAGTATTCCTTTTTCTCCCACGTCCATAGAGTGTACTCCAGAATCGATTTCTTCGTGTTGAGCAGGGGGCTGATCCCGAGGGTACGGGAAGCTGAGTACTCGGCCATTGCGATCTCTGATCATGCACCACATTGGGTGGATGTGGAAATGGGGGAGGCGCGGGACCAGCGCCCGCTGTGGCGGCTGGATGTGGGGCTGTTAGCGGACGACGAGGTGTGTAAAAGGGTCCGGAAGAGCATTGAGAGCTATCTGGACTTGAACGACACGGGTGAGGTGCAGGTGGGGATGGTCTGGGAGGCCCTGAAGGCAGTGATCAGGGGAGAGCTGATCTCCATAAGGGCACACAGAGAAAGAAAGGAGAGGCAGGAGAGGGAGAGGCTGGTGGGGGAGCTATTGGAAGTGGATAGGAGATATGCGGAGGCACCAGAGGAGGGGCTGCTGGGAGAACGGCGCAGCCTGCAGGTCAAGTTCGATCTGCTGACCACCAGGAAGGCAGAGACGCAGTGGAGAAGGGCACAGGGCGCGGTCTATGAGTATGGGGAAAAGGCGAGCAGGATGCTGGCACACCAGCTTCGCAAACGAGATGCGGCTAGGGAGATTGGGGGAGTGAAGGAGAGGGGCGGGAAGGTAGTGCAGAAGGGGCAAGAAGTGAACGGGGTCTTCAGGGATTTTTACAAGGAGTTGTATCGGTCTGAGCCGCCGACGAGGAGAGGGGGAATGGAGGACTTCCTAAACAAATTGAGGTTCCCAAGGGTCCAGGAGGGGCTGGTAGAAGGGCTGGGGGCGCCAATAGGGCTAGAGGAGCTAGTCAAGGGAATAGGTCAGATGCAAGCGGGGAAGGCGCCGGGGCCAGATGGGTTCCCGGTGGAATTCTATAAGAAAAATGTGGACTTGGTGGGACCGGTACTGGTACGAGCCTTTAATGAGGCGCGAGAGGGGGGGGTTCTGCCCCCGACAATGTCGCAGGCTCTGATCTCCCTGATATTGAAGCGGGATAAAGACCCCGTGCAGTGCGGGTCCTACAGGCCTATCTCGCTTCTGAACGTGGATGCCAAGTTGCTGGCAAAGATCCTGGCAGCTAGAATAGAGGATTGTGTGCCAGGGGTAATCCATGAGGACCAGACGGGGTTCGTGAAGGGGCGGCAGCTCAACACGAACGTGCGGAGACTGCTGAATGTAATTATGATGCCGGCAGTGGAGGGGGAGGCTGAGATAGTGGTAGCGCTGGACGCGGAGAAGGCATTCGATAGGGTGGAGTGGGAGTACCTGTGGGAGACGTTGGAACGGTTTGGGTTTGGGGAAGGGTTTATCAAGTGGGTGAAGTTGCTCTACTCGGCCCCGATGGCGAGTGTAGTGACAAACGGGAGGAGGTCGGAGTATTTCGGGCTCCACCGAGGGACCAGGCAGGGATGTCCCCTATCCCCCCTACTTTTCGCACTGGCGATTGAACCGTTGGCGATGGCACTGAGGGGTTCAGGGGGGTGGAGAGGACTGACTAGGGGAGGGGAGGAACATCGAGTATCGCTGTATGCGGATGATCTACTGCTGTACGTGGCAGACCCAGAAGGGGGAATGCCGGAGATAATGGAACTATTAGCAGAGTTTGGGGACTTTTCGGGGTACAAACTAAATTTGGGCAAAAGCGAGGTTTTTGTGATACACCCGGGGGACCAGGGAGAGGGTATTGGGAGACTCCCCTTCAAGCGAGCAGGAAAGAGCTTTAGGTACTTAGGGGTGCAGGTGGCAAGGAACTGGGGGACCCTCCACAAGTTGAACTTTTCCAGGCTGGTGGAACAGATGGAGGAGGAATTTAAGAGGTGGGACATGGTACCGTTGTCGCTGGCGGGGAGGGTGCAGTCAATCAAAATGACGGTCCTCCCAAGGTTCTTGTTTTTATTTCAGTGCTTGCCCATCTTCCTCCCTAGGGCCTTCTTCAAAAAGGTGACGAGTAGCATCATGAGCTACGTGTGGGCGCATGGCACCCCAAGGGTGAGGAGGGTCTTTTTGGAGCGGAGTAGGGACAGTGGAGGGCTGGCACTGCCCAATCTCTCGGGGTACTACTGGGCGGCAAATGTGTCAATGGTGCGCAAGTGGATGATGGAAGGGGAGGGGGCAGCTTGGAAACGAATGGAGAGGGCGTCCTGTGGCAACACAAGCCTGGGGGCCCTAGTAACGGCACCATGGCCGCTCCCCCCCACGAGGTACACCACGAGCCCGGTGGTGGCGGCCACCCTCAAGATATGGGGGCAGTGGAGGCGACATAGGGGGGAAATGGGAGGTCTGTTGGCGGCGCCAATAAGAGGGAACCATAGATTCATCCCGGGGAACATCGACGGGGGATTTCAGAGCTGGTACAGGGTGGGCATACGGCAGCTGAAGGACCTGTTTATAGAGGGGAGGTTTGCGAGCCTGGGAGGGCTGGAGGAGAAGTTTGAGCTCCCCCCGGGAAACATGTTCAGATATTACAAGTGAAGGCATTTGCTAGGCGGCAGGTGGAGGGGTTTCCCCTGCTCCCCAGTAAGGGGGCGAGTGATAGGGTGCTCTCGGGGGTCTGGGTCGGAGGGGGGAAGATATCAGACATCTACAAGATAATGCAGGAGGCGGAAGCAGCATCAGGGGAGGAGCTGAAAGCCAAGTGGGAAGGGGAGCTGGGAGAGCAGATAGAAGACGGGATGTGGGCGGATGCACTGGAGAAGGTCAACTCTTCCTCCTCGTGTGCGAGACTGAGCCTCATTCAATTTAAGGTGCTGCATAGAGCTCACATGACGGGGACAAGGATGAGCCGGTTCTTTGGGGGTGAGGACAGGTGTGTCAGATGTCTGGGAAGCCCAGCGAACCATGTGCATATGTTCTGGGCATGTCCGGTGCTGGAAGGGTTCTGGAAGGGGGTGGCAAGGACGGTGTCGAAGGTGGTGGGGTCCAGGGTCAAACCAGGATGGGGGCTTGCGATCTTTGGGGTCGGGGTAGAACCGGGGGTACAGGAGGCTAGGGAGGCCGGAATACTGGCCTTTGCGTCCCTAGTGGCTCGACGAAGGATATTAATTCAATGGAAGGACGCGAGGCCTCCAAGCGTTGAAACTTGGATTAACGATATGGCTAGCTATATTCAGCTAGAAAGGATCAAATTTGCCCTGAGAGGGTCGGTACAGGGATTCGCCAGGCGGGTGGCAACCTTTCCTTGACTTTTTAGATCAGAGATAGACGTTCGGGGTCGTGGCAGCAGCAACCCGGGGGGGGGGGGAGGGGGGGGGAGGGAGGGGGGGGGAGGGGAGGGGAGGGGAGGGGGGGCAGCAAGGGTCGTGGGGGGACATGCACGACTGTAACGCGGGCAAGTCTGCTCGCTGCTCATGTCTGAAACTGTAGGCTGCCTTGTTTGTTAAGGTTGTCTGGGGGGGGGAGGGGGGGGGGGAGGACTGGTGCGCGCGAGAGGGCGGGCGAGGGAGGGACATTTGCCTAGAGGGATTGTGTTGTAAATAATTTAAAAATTAGTAGGGGTAAATGTTTGTATGGAAAAACTCTTTCAATAAAAATTATTTTAAAAAAAAAGAGAATATTAAAAATTTTTTTTTATTCATTTAAGGGATGTGGCGTCGCTGGTTAAGACAGAATTTATTGTCCGTCCTTGGTTGCCCTCAGAAAGTGGTGTCAAGTTGCCTTCTTGTACTGTTGCAGTCCTTGAGATGTAGGTACACCTACTGCGCTGTTAGGGAGGGAGTTCCAGGATTTGTCCTCACTGACAGTGAAGGAAAGGTGATATATTTCCAAGTCAGGATGATGAGTGATTTGGAGGGGAACCTCCAGGTGCTGGGGTTCCCAGGTATCTACGGCTCTTGTCCTTCTAGATGGTAGTGGTCGTGGGTTTGGAAGGTGCTGTCTAAGGAACCTTGCTGAGTTACTGCAGTGCATCTTCTAGATGGTACACACGGCTGCCACTGTTCATCGGTGGTGGAGGGTTTGAATATTTGTGGAAGGAGGAGCAATCAGCGGGCTGCTTTGTCCTGGATTTTCCCCTGGCAACACTCTGAGATTAGACAGTCTGTTCGCAACTTTGGTGTCACATTTGATCCTAAAGTAAGCTTCTGCACTCATATTTGTGTCATCTCTAAGAACGGCCATTTCCATCTCCATAACATTGCTCGCTTCTCCCTTGTCTCAGCATCTGCTGCTGAAGTCCTCATCCATGGCTTTGTAACTTCTAGATTCGGCTATACCAACACACCCCTGGCTGGTCTCCCACATTCTAGCCTCTATAACCTCTGCAGCCTTTGTCTGAACTCGCACAAAATCCCATTCTCTTATCACTCCTGTGATCATTGATCTACATGGACTCAAACAAGACCTCGATTTTAAAATTCTCATCCTTCTTTTCAATCCTTCCATGACCTTGCCCCTCCCCACCTCTGTAATCTCCCCAAAATCCACCACCCTCCAAAATATCTGTGCTCATTTAATTCTGGCCCCATGTGTATTCCCAATTATAATTTAGGGGAGGCGGGGGTGTAATGGTATTGTCACTGGACTAGAATTCCAGTAAACTGGAGCCAGTTTAGCTCAGTTGGCTGGACAGCTGGTTCGTGATGCAGAGCGAAGCCAACGGCACAAATTCAATACCCATACTGGCTGAAGTTATTCTCAACCTTGCCCCTTGCCTGAGGTGTGGTGATTCTCAGGTTAAATCACCACCAGTCAGCTCTCCCCCTCAAAGGGGAAAGCAGCCTATGTTCATCTGGGACTATCTGGGCTTTATTCTAGGGAACCTGTGTAATATTCTGGAGACCCGGGTTTGAATCCCACCACGGCAGAGGGCGAAATTTGAATTCAATAAAAATCTGGACTTAAAAATCTAAAGATGGCCATTATAGGAACCCATCTGGTTCACTAATGTCCTTGAGAGAAGGAAGTCTGCCATCCTTATCTTATCTAACTTAGATGTGACTTAAGATCCACAGCAATGTGGGTGACTCTTAAATGCTCTCTCATTGGCCAAGCAAACTACTCAGTTCAAGGACAATTAGGGATGGGCAATAAATGCTGGTGAAGGCAGCGACGCCCGCTTCCTATGAATGAATAAAAAAATAACTGCCACATTCATTGGTGGCCGTGTCTTCAGTTGCCTCGATCCCAAGTCCTTGAAATCCTTCTCTGCACCTCTCCTGTCCAGGCCTTCCTTTCCTCCTTTAAGACACTTCTTAAAACCTACTTCTTTGATCAAGCTTTCGGTCATCTGTCTCTTTATGTGGCTCATGGTCATACATTGTTTTATAATGCTCCTGTGAAGCTTCTTGAGGCATTTAATTCCATAAACAGCACTATAAAATTATAAGTTGTTGTTGTCATCTGTTCTGCCAGTGGGACAGGACATACCCAGACATGGTGATGGATGGGTCTGGGACATTGGGTGAAGGATATGATTCTGTTTGTGTGAATATGTCAGGATGTCCCCAAATAACAATGAGAAGGATTTTGCATTGTCTACTTGACTGAGTGTTTTGTCATGTTTGATGTCTTGGATAAAGTTGGGTGGTCCATTCAGTTTTTCTCATTGTACCTCTTTGTAACATTTTAATATTGCTGAGTGGTTTGTTAAACAATTTCAGATGGCAGCTAAAAGTAAGCCCCATTGGCCTGGAGTCACATATAGGTGAGAACAGTTAAGCAAATTTCTTTCCTGGATTTCGACTGCAATCCAGTAGTTTCATGGTTACCATTACTGATACTGGCATTTTATTCCAGATTTAATTAATTTACTGAATTTAACTTGCCTAGCTGCGTGATGGGATTTAAACTCATGTCTGAAGATTATTAGTCAAGGCGGCTGGATTACTGATTCAGTAATTTAACCACTGTGCTACCATTTCAACACATCTGTGGCAGCAGCACAGCAGCTAGGACATAAAATCAGTGAAAGAAATTAAAGCATTAAACTGATTACATTTGTTTTGAGTACACACGAGAGCCAAATGCATAAATGACTATTGCCTTTGCTTTGTTCAACAACTGATAAGGTAGATAATTTCACTAATTCAAAACAGTGCATATATAATGCTTAATAATAATGTAACATACATTTGGGAAAACTTGTTCCTAATCAACTATTTTTGAAAGCTATTGGGATGTTTAATTTAGTAATTAATGAAAAGTTGCTCTTTGGGTTGGACCTTTTATATGGTCTTACTACTCTAATTTAACAGGTGAAAATAAATAATATTTTTGTTTATGTGTCTATTCTGTCTTTTTTATTAATATTTTTTTTTTGTGTTTTTTTTTGTGAAGTGATGACCTGTACGTTTATTTACATGTACAGGAGTTAAGTCAGCATCCTCCACTGACACTGGCGTGATGCTGGGTGTGACAACCAAGCAAAAGAACATAAAGTAACTGATGGATAAAACAAAAGAGGGGAGTGCCCCAAAACAACGAGTGGAGCACAGCCCAAAAAGAACGAGAAAGGAAACAAAAAACTTAGCAAAAACTCGTCACATTAAACTGCGTAAATCGGGGTCAATAAGGCAATCCAACCCCTGCAGTGCCCACCAAGCACGGAAGGCCTCAAGTGTGCCAGTGGACACCACATGCTCCCGCTCCAGGGACACCCGGCCACGAACGAGGCTGCGGAAGATGGGCAGACAGTCAGGCTGGTCACCCGCTGCCTGGACCTATATATGGCAAGTTTGGCCAGGCCCAGGAGAAGTTCACGAGGAGGTCCTCTGCCCTCCCCACCGTCCCTCCGCACCGGATGTCGTAGATCAGGAGCGTGAGCCTGAAGTGCAGAGAAATCTTCAACAACAACACTGTCAAGAAAGCAAAAAGGGAGTGCAGCCTAGGACAGACAACATAAATGTGTTCCACGGTCTCCACCAGGCTGCGAAAGTGGCAGGACTCTGGCAAAGCCGTGATGTGGTTTAAACAATGGTTGCACGGCACTGCCATGCGCAGCACCCTTCACCCCAGGTCCCCTAGTTTTATGGGGAGGACACCTCCGTAGAAGGACCTCCAGTGGGGACCTCTGCCGCCGGACAGCAACGAGGCATGCCAAGGCTGTCCGGGCGGCAGGCGAGGACAAGGAGGTGGAAGGTGTGCAACAGTAGGTCGTACAGGAAACCCCTCCGTGTAGTGCAAAAAGTCACGAAGGGTATTTCTGCGAGGCGGCAGGGGCTGAGGGGCACCAGCACCCGGGGGGGGGGGGGGGGGGGGGGGGATCCGGGGTTTGGGACCAATGTGGAATGCCATTCGGGCAGGGGTCCGCTGAGACAGAATGCTACCGCACAACCTCGCTGTCTCGAGTCCAAGTGTGCCCACGGGGCGGAGCACGACCGTTTTGAGGCCTTGGATAGCATTGGCAGCGCACCGGACAGACACCGCTCCTCACCTAGCAAGCTCGTAGGGTGTCATCCAGCCCGCCCCTTCGCCACCCTGCATGTCCCCGATCCTGGTCACCCCAGCATCCACAGCCTCCGCTCCGCCAACTCTTTGGGTTGGAAGAAGGTTAGTTTTAGTCCAATTTTAGAATAGGGCCGATACAGGCTCTACTTGCAGCTACAACTACTTAATTAGATAACTGGCTTAAACAGGTTTCCGGAGGCTAGATTCGGCTGAGTATAAAATGAGGCAATTTTTAAGTGCTGCCTTTGCACTGGCGCCTCAGGACGGCAGTCGGGTGTGAAATTGAGGTTTGGTGACTGAATGAGTTTGGTGAGGGTAGGTGGATTGGCCACGCTAAATTGCCCCTTAATTGGATAAAATTAATTGGGTACTCTAAATTTATTTTTAAAAAGTCATGACAGTGGATAGTCAGTGGCTAATATTTCTGGAATGAATGTATGCACTGCATCAATTATGCATTCTTTTCTGGTGCAAAAACACAAGAAAAGCAGCCCCGTCATGTCTTGCAAAAGCTATAAAGGATAGTATTAGATCTAAAGAAGGGTCATATAAATTTAAGGAAAAAGTACCAAGCCTGATGAATGGGAGCAGTTCAGAGTTCAGCAAAGAAAGAAAAAAAAATTGGTTAAGAGGAAAAAAAAAGTACAAAAATAAACTTGAAAGGAATATAAAAGCTTCTCTAAGTATACAAAAAGAAAAAGATTAATGCAATACAAACATAGGTCCCTTACAGTCTGAATCAGGAGAATTTATAATAGAGAACAAGGAAATTGAGAGCAATTGAACAAGGAGGAAGATGCAAATAACTTTCCAGAAATGCTCAGCAACCAAGGATCTAGTGAGGAGGAATTGAAAGAAAATTAGGATTACTAAAAAATTATGCTGGAGAAATTAGTGGGGCGGAAAGCAGATAAATCCCAGGACCTGATAATCTACATCAGAGTGCTAAAGGAGGTCCCCATGGAAATAGTGGATGTGTTGGTTGTCATTTTCCAAAATTCTGTACAATCTGGATCACTCCTGGCAGATTGGAGGATGGCAAATATAACTCCGCTATTAAAAAAAAAGTGGGAGAGAATGGAATTATGGACTGGTTAGGCTAGCATCAGCATTGTCTAGTGGAGAAATTGCGAGAATAGCAGAGTATTATTTAAAGGGTGATAGATTGGAAAATGTTGACATGCAAAGGGACATGGGTGTCCGAATATGCCACGGACTGAAAGCAAGCATGTAGCTACAGCAAGCAGTTAGGAAGGTGAATGGTATGTTGACCTTCATGGCAAGAGGACTTGAGTACAGGAGCAAGGATGTCTTGCTGCAGTTTGCAGGACCTTGGGAGACCATACCTGGAGTATTGTGTGCAGTTTTAGCCTCCTTTTCGAAGAAAACATATATTTGCACTCCTCAAAGGGAGTACAGCGAAGGTTCATCAGACTGATCCATGGGATGGCAGAACTGTGGTATGAAGAGAAATTGGATCAGCTGAGCACATATTCGCTGGCATTTCGAAGAATGAGAGGGAATCTAATTGAAAGATGTAAAATTATGACTGGACTGGAAGCAGGGATGTTGTTTCCTCTGGATGCGGGGGCGGGTCTAGAACAAAGAGTCATAGTCTCAGAATATAGGGTAGACCATTTATGACTGAGGTGAGGAGAAACTTCTTCAAAGGATGATGAACATGTGGCATTCCCTACCAGAGAAAGTTGTGAGAGCGAATTCACTTATTTAAGAAGGAAATAGATATATTTCTAGACTCTAAAGCTGTCAAGGTGTATGGTGATAGTGCGGGAGGATGGTGCTGAGATAGAGAATCAGCCATGATCATATTGACTGGCAGAGCAGGCACGAAGGTCTGAATTGCTTACTATGTTTATTTTATTTTGTTTTGATTGCTCTGAAGGCGATAAATTTAATACACTGTTTCAACCAGTATTTGCTATATCTCCAAATACCTGACATCGCCTTTGGTAACACTTAATTTCTTCTGACAGATTTTGCTGATTTTTCTGATGCAATTCCTCATTTGTGGTCTTTTGCTCGATTGTAATCTTCAGTTGTTCAATGATGGCCTCATCACTCTTTATTGTGTCTTGAGCACACTCCACACAACTCTTTAGGTATTTAATTTCTGATTCATATAGCTCTAACTGCTTCCTGTTGTTCCAATAGGTGTCAGAATTTTCTGGCTGTTAATTTGAAAGCAAAAGTCATCAATTAAAATTCTAGATTGGAAGGAAGGGTGAAAATACATTTGATTTAAAAGAAATACAATGATACAGAATGAATTTTGATTTTGACAATAATGATAGAAGCAAAATATTCAACCTACAAAGAATGTAGCAAGATCACGCTCACACAGCTGGCATGGACCACATATAAGTAAACATACACATCAATGGAAACAATATCCTAAAGAGCACACACTCAGTCAGGAAAGTAACACTCAGGAAAAGAAAGTCTTCAATCATACTTTTCTATGTTACATTCCCATGTATCTGCTGCTCTTGTCCTTCCAGACGGCAGTGGCCGTGGGTTTGGAAGGTGCTGCCTAAGGATCCTTGGTGAGTTACTGCAGTGCATCTTGTAGATGGTACACACGACTGCCACTGTTCGTTGGTGGTGGAGGCGTAGAATGTTTGTGAAAGGGGGAGCAATCAAGAGGGCTGCTTTGTACTGGATTGTTTTGAACTTCTTGAGTGTTGTTGGAGCTGCACTTATCCAGGCAAGTGGAGAGTATTCCATTACATTCTTGACTTGTGCCTTGTAGATGGTGGACAGGCTTTGAAGGGTTAGGAGGTAAGTTACTCACCATAAGATTCCGTGTCTTTGACCCGCCCTGGTAGCCACAGTATTAATATGGCTAGTCCAGTTCAGTTTCGGATGTCAGAGCAGCATTTTCATCTCACCTGAAATTTAGAAACTTTTGTCCATGATCTGACCAAGGTTGTAATGGGGTCTGGAGCTGAGTCGCCCTGGTGGAATCCAAACTGAGCAAAAGAGAGCGGGCTATTGCTGAATATGTGCTGCTTGGTAGCACTGTCAATGAGCCCTTTCATCAATTTTGCTGATGATCCAGGGTGGACCACTGGGGCAGTAATTGGCTGAATTGGATTTGTCCTGCTTTTTGCGGACAGGACATAGCTAGGCAATTTTCTTTATTGTTGGGTAGATGTCAATGTTGTAGCAGTACTAGAACAGTTTAATTAATCTTACAACACCAGGTTAAAGTCCAACAGGTTTGTTTCAAACACTAGCTTTCGGAGCACTGCTCCTTCCTCAGGTGAATGAAGAGGTATGTTCCAGAAACATATATAGACAAAGTCAAAGATGCCAGACAATGCTTAGAATGCAAGCATTTGCAGGTAATCAAGTCTTTACAGATCAAGAGATAGGGGTAACCCCAGGTTAAAGAGGTGTGAATTGTCTCTAGCCAGGACAGTTGGTAGAAATTCGCAAGGCCAGGCCCGATGGTGGGGGATGAATGTAATGCAACATGAATCCCAGGTCCAGGTTGAGGCTGCACTCATGTGTGCAGAACTTAGCTATAAATTTCTGCTCGGCGATTCTGCGTTGTCGTGCGTCCTGAAGGCCGCCTTGGAGAACGCTTACTCGGAGATCAGAGGCTGAATGCCCTTGACTGCTGAAGTGTTCCCCGACTGGAAGGGAACATTCCTGCCTGGTGATTGTCGCACGATGTCAGTTCATTCGTTGTCGTAGCGTCTGCATGGTCTCGCCAATGTACCACGCTTCGGGACGTCCTTTCCTGCAGCGTATGAGGTAGACAACGTTTTCCGAGTCGCACGAGTATGTACTGCGTACCTGGTGGGTGGTGTTCTCACGTGTAATGGTGGTATCCATGTCGACGATCTGACACGTCTTGCAGAGATTGCCATGGCAGGGTTGTGTGGTGTCGTGGTCGCTGTTCTGAAGGCTGGGTAGTTTGCTGCAAACAATGGTTTGTTTGAGGTTGCGCGATTGTTTGAAGGCAAGTAGTGGGGGTGTGGGGATGACCTTGGCTAGATGTTCATCTTCATTGATGATGTGTTGAAGGCTGCGAAGAAGATGTCGTAGTTTCTCCGTTCCGGGAAAGTACTGGACGCCGAAGGGTACTCTGTTGGTTGTGGCCCGTGTTTGTCTTCTGAGCAGGTCGGTGCGGTTTTTTGCTGTGGCGCGTCGGAACTGTCGATCGATGAGTCGAGCGCCATATCCCGTTCGTACAAGGGCAGCTTTCAGCGTCTGTAGATGTCTGTTACGCTCCTCCTCGTCTGAGCAGATCCTGTGTATACGGAGGGCTTGTCAATCGGGGATGGCTTCTTTAATGTGTTTAGGGTGGAAGCTGGTGAAGTGGAGCATCGTGAGGTTATCCGTGGGCTTGCGGTAAAGCGAAGTGCTGCGGTGACCGTCCTTGATGGAGACGAGTGTGTCCAAGAATGCAACTGATTTTGGAGAGTAGTCCATGGTGAGTCTGATGGTGGGATGGAACCTATTGATGTCGTCGTGTAGTCGTTTCAGTGATTTTTTGCCGTGGGTCCAAAGGAAAAAAATGTCATCGATGTATCTGGTTATAACGTCGGTTGAAGGTCCTGTGCAGTGAGGAGGTCTTGTTCAAACTTGTGCATGAAGATGTTGGCATATTGAGGTGCGAATTTGGTCCCCATGGCTGTTCCAGGCGTCTGCGTCTGGATGAAGAACTTGTTGTTGAAGGTGAAGACGTTGTGATCCAGAATGAAGTAGATGAGTTCCAGAATTGCGTCTGGAGATTGGCAGTTGTCGGTGTTGAGTACTGAGGCTGTTGCAGCAATGCCATCGTCATGGGGGATGCTGGTGTAGAGTGCCGAGACATCCATTGTGACGAGGAATGTTCCTCGTTCAACTGGTCCATGGGTGCTGAGTTTCTGTCGGAAGTCCGTTGTGTCGCGACAGAAGCTGGGCGTACCTTGTACGATGGGTTTCAAGATGCCCAAGATGTAGCCAGAGAGGTTCTCACACAGGCTCCTATTGCCTGAAACGATAGGACGGCCTGGTGTGTTGGCCTTTTGTATTTTTGGGAGGCAGTAGAGATCTCCAATGCGGGGAGTACGTGGGATGAGAGAACATAGGGTGCTCTGAAGGTCTGGATCCAAGGTCTTGATCAGTCTGTTGAGTTGGCGGATGTGTTCCTTGATCGGATCTGCGGGTAACTGTCTGTAGTGTTCCTAGTTGTCGAAAGACTTGATTACATGCAAATGCTCGCATTCTAAGCATTGCCTGGCAGCTTTGACTTTGTCTATATATATGTTTCCGGAACAGACCTCTTCATTCACCTGAGGAAGGAGCAGTGATCCGAAAGCTAGGGCGGTATTCTCCGACCCCCCGCAGGGTCGGGGAATCGCCCGGCGCCGGCGTAAATCCTGCCCCCGCCATGGCCGGAATTCTCCACCACCCGGGAATCGGCGGGAACGGGAATCGTGGCCCGCCGATCGGAGGGCCCCTCGCAGCGATTCTCCGGCCCGCGAAGGGCCGAAGTCCTGCCGCTGTCAGGCCTCTCCCGCCGACGTGGTTTAAACCACCTCTGTGCCGGCGGGAATGGCGGCGCGAGCGGGCCCCCGAGGTCCTGTGGGGGGGGGGGGAGATCGGACCCCGGGGGGTGCCCCCACGGTGGCCTGGCCCGCAATCGGCGCCCACCAATTGGCGGGTGGGCCAGTGCCGTGGCGGCACTCTTTTTCTTCCGTCGCCGCCACGGCCTCCACCATGGCGAAGGCGGAAGAGACCCCCTCCACCGTGCATGCGCCGGTGGTGACGTCAGCGGCCACTGACGCTCTGGTGCATGCGCAGACTCACGGCAACAGGTGAAGGCCTTTTGGCCAGCCCCGGTACCGATTGGCGTGGCGCCAAAGGCCGTTGGCGCCAGTCGGCGGAGCGGGAACCACTCCGGCGCGGGCCTAGCCCCTAAAGGTGCGGGGAATTCCGCACTTTTGGGGAGGCCCGACGCTGGAGTAGTTGGTGCCACTCCGCTACTGCGGGACCACCCGCCGCGCTGGGTAGGGGAGAATTTTGCCCCTAGTGTTTGAAACAAACCAGTTGGACTTTAACCTGGTGTTGTAAGACTTCTTACTGTGCTCACCCCAGTCCAACGCCGGCATCTCCACATCAAGTTTAATTAATGGTAGGGCTGGTTCTGGTGAACGCTTCCTGACCACAATAGCCAGGATTCTGTGAAGGCCCATTGGCTTTGCTGTATCCAGCCTTCAGCTCTTTTTGATATCACATGGCTTGAACTGAGTTGGCTGAAGGCCGGACAGTGTCTCCGCAATGTCCACCTTTCCTCAGGGCTAGGGGAAGTAATCATGGGCCAGTGCTTCTCCTGTTTCCAGGCCCCTTATTCCGTGCCACCCCCTCCCCTTTAACTTTAAACCTCTCACTCAATTATGCATGATACGTACTCCTGACACAATTCACCAATCAATTAATTCACCAAACAACTAGGAAGGGCCAATGAAATTGGGGCCTCACGGTAGCATGGTGGTTAGCATCAATGCTTCACAGCTCCAGGGTCCCAGGTTCGATTCCCGGCTGGGTCACTGTCTGTGCGGAGTCTGCACGTCCTCACCGTGTGTGCGTGGGTTTCCTCCGGGTGCTCCGGTTTCCTCCCACAGTCCAAAGATGTGCGGGTTAGGTGGATTGGCCATGCTAAATTGCCCGTAGTGTAAGGTTAATGGGGGGGATTGTTGGGTTACGGGTATACGGGTTACGTGGGTTTAAGTAGGGTGATCATTGCTCGGCACAACATCGAGGGCCGAAGGGCCTGTTCTATGCTGTACTGTTCTATGTCTATGTCTAAATGATGCCAACCATTGTTGGCAACTGGTATCCAATGTCCAATGTATATGCAGTTTGGGTTGTTAAGATTCCTGCTCATGATACGCATGTCATCCTGGTACATGAGATGAGCTGGGCTGGATGGCCTTTGTTATCCATAATGATCTTGTGAACAAACAGTAGAGTTTGGTTTATTTTGTTGCTATTGAAAGTTTACTGAGCGGGATTTCTAGGGTGAAATTGTCAGGGTAGGAATGAATAACAGGCTCACAGATACTCAGTAACCTGCTTTGCGCTGCACATGATTCTCATGAATCTTTTCCATTGACTTCAATCTTGCCCTTTTGTCTACTTACCTATTATTATCTCACTATCTTGATACTTTTTTTGAGATTTTGAGGTATTGAAATGAAATGAAAATCGCTTATTGTCACAAGAATGAAGTTACTGTGAAAAGCCCGTAGTTGCCACATTCCGGCTCCTATTCGGGAAGGCTGGTACGGGAATTGAACCCGTGCTGCTGGTCTTGTTCTGCTTTATAAGCCAGCTGTTTAACCCACTGTGCTAAACCAGCCCCTAATATTGTGATAAAGTAAATGTTGAAAATATACTGTCGCGAGGAGTAACAATCGCTGATCAAGAAAACAAAGACATTATTGTGAACCGTTCAGTCTTTGTCCTCAGTCCCCTAAAAGTTGTGTTTCGCAGAGATACAAGGCTCCAACACTGCTCACTGACAATGAACACATATATTTAATCATTCCACTTTGTTGTTCAGGAGCTCTGATCTTTCTACCTATGAGATTACTGATAAAATAGAATCTAATTACATCCAATGTGTGAAATAAATTATATTGAACTCTTCCAGGTAGTACAAAGTCTTCTTATACTTGTACAGAATTGAAAGTTTACCTGGGTTGCAAGTATTGAATCTTACCCCCAAATAGGAATTTACTGCCACCATGTGCATAATGTGCAAAGTACTGGGCCTGGTTTAGCTCAGTTGGCTAGACAGCTGGTTTGTGTTGCAGAGCAAGGCCACACCCACAGGTTCAATTCCCGCACTGGCTGATGTTATTCATGAAGGCCGATATCTCAACCTTGCCCTCCTGGTGATCCTCAGGTTAAGACACCATCAGCCAGCTCTCCCCCTCAAAAGAAAAAGCAGCCTATTGTCATCTGGGACCATGGCAACTTTACCTACTTTCTCTGGTGTAAGGTGCAGTACATGTTAAATGAGGGCTGAGGCAATCACCAGACTCAGCATTATCATCTGCACAGAATTATAAAAGAAATGAAAATTGCTTATTGTCACGAGTAGGCTTCAATGAAGTTACTGTGAAAACTGAATGGGGTATTTTCCTGTCAAATTAACAATATTATTAACCAAAAACGTCCGGTATTTTAATTTGAATCTAATTTCACCTGTGTTGCAACACGGGTATTTTAAACTTAAGGTCAAGTGTGGTGAATTGACTGTGCATGAGCCCAGGGTGTCATGACATTAATTTGAGCTCTCTGGTTTGTTCAATAGTTGAGGTGGAATGGCCGATAGAGTGCACACAAACTAACACTACATTTTATTGTTGCCGTTGTAGATGTTAATGACCCATGCTGAATATATATCGGACAACATTTGTAACCTGATGCCAATAATGTGCATTTTACGAGGACTTTAATGTGATTGTTTGGTGGATTGATTGGTGAATCTTGAAAGGGAAAAAATATCATGCATGATGGAGTGGGAGGGATAAAGTGAGGGGTGCATCCAGGAAACAGGAGAAATACCGCCACCCATTATTTCTCTCCCTGGCTCTCAATACCATACTTTATGCATTTACATACATGTACTGTCCATACAGTTCTGGGCACCATACCTTAAGAAGGCTATATTGACCTTGGAGGGAGTGCAAAGTAGATTTACAAAAATTATGCCTGGACTACAGGGGTTAAGTTACGAGGAGAGATTACACAAATTAGGCCTGTTTTCACTAGAATTTAGAAGGTTAAGTGATGATCTGATTGAAGGTTTCAAGATGTTAACAAGAAAAGACAGGGTAGACAAAGATAAACTATTTCCACTTGTTGGAGCTTCTAAAACTAGGGGGCATGGTCAAAAATTAGGGCCAGACTATTCAGAAGAGATGTTAGGAAACACTTCTTCACAGAGGATGGTGAGGTTTGAAGCTAGCACAGTTGTTAATTTTAAATCTGAGATAGATAGGTTTTTGTTAAGCAAAGATATTAAGGGCTATGGGCTAGAGGTAGGTCTGGAATTAGGCCACAGATCAGCCATGATCTCATTATATGGCAGGACAAGCTCCACGGGCTGAAATGGCATACTCCTCTATCTATGTTCCACTGTGAACTTAATTGAGACTTGCAGCATTCACCCTTCGCCTGGCTAAACATAATATTTTTCTATTTCTTATGTTGGTCTATTTGTCTATCCCAATTCTTCATGCACTTTGTCTTTCCTTTTTCTGCTTTCCAACCCCATGTGAAGTTAGTTTAAACTCTCCCCAACAGCAAATCACCCATGAGGACAATCATCCTGGGACTGTTGAGATCTCAACTGGCCTGTACAGGTCCCATCTTCCCCAGAGCCAGTCTCAATGTCCCAGGAACCTAAAGCCCTTTCTTTTGCGCAATCTATCCAGATATTGACTTGTTTGTGCAGATTGATGTTAGATCAAATTTAATGCAAAGAAAAGTGAATTGATACACCACTGGACGAAGAATAGTAGAACAACTCTAAATGGGGGAAAAAAAAGGGAAGCAAAACAGAGACTGGGGCTCAGATGTATAGAATTGGTATAATAGGCTGCATGTACTCCCTGACCTGCTTGAAGAACACAGGAAATTTGTGCTGCCAGCTGCTCATGCTGAGACACTACCTGTATTGCTCACTGACTATGTGCCTGTTTAGGGCAGTGAAAGTCATGTGTAATTCAAAGGCAGTTTGCAGTTCTTAAAAGAGGAGGTGCTTTGAGCATGCAGGTAGCAGGATACAGCTTGCAACTCAGCACCATCATTGGAAGAGGTGCAGATAGGTCTCCCACATTTTCTGTTGCAGCTTTAGAACCAAGAATTCCATGGGAGAAGGAAGATGTTCACTCAGGCAGAAAGCACTCCAGGCAATACATACTGTGGGAAGAGGTGGCTCAGGATGTCAATGACAGGACACCGCGGGAGTTGGGGCCCTCAAAGGTGAGACTGCACCTATCTCTGCTCTAGGGGATTCAGATGCTGACCTTAAAGGCCCAGACTGCCGAAGAAATTTGATGCCAGGATACCAGGAAATATTCAGTACACTGAGGTTGTTTTACAGCAAGCTTTTCAGAATGACAGAAATCTTGCAACAGTCTTGCCCAGCTTAAGTCAGAGATTTATACCAGGTTAGATAGCAAACTGTCAACTGTGGAGAAATTGGTCAGCTCCATGAAGACTGCAGTGGTTCTTACAATGATGAAGCCTCTTGTGACAGCTCAAACTGATACTATGGAAACCCAGACATTTGCTATCGTGGCTCTGGGTTCCAACATGCCCTCTGATTTTCAAATCATGAAAGATAGTATGGATGGAGGTTTTGAAATCATCACTTCACTCATGTTCTTGCACAGAGTAGAAGTTCTGAGGTGCAGGCCCCGAGGAGGCACCTACTGTTATTCCTCAAAATACCAGAATAAAAGCTGTCCTGCCACGGGACTTGCCAGTATCACAGAGCTAGCTGTGCCAGATTGCCCCATCTAAGCGAAGATTCTACAATCTGCAGCTGGTCCCACATAGGAGCATGCAGGGCGATGCGAGCACAGTATCTAGTCCTTCCTGAACTGTCTCCAACCTTGGCACTGTTGACCACGCCATCCACCTCCAATGCCTCTCCACTTTTATCCAACTGTGAGGGATTGCACTTATCTGTTCTAGGTTATGTTTATCTAATTGTAGCCAGATTAAAACTCAATGGTTTCTCCTTCTGCTCCCACACTGTTACCTATTGTGCCCCCAATGATCTATCTTTGGCCTTCTATTTCTCATGCTTACCCTTGGTAGCATCAACCACTGCATTAACTTTCATGTGTAAACTGGCAACATCCAGATATGCCTCACCACCTCTCTTGACTCTTCCTCTGTAGCTAAATTATCACACTGCTTATTCAAAATCCAGTACTGGATGAATAGAAATTTCCCCAATCAACTACTACAAATATTACTATTTTTGGTCCATGCTCCATCATTGTTGCTTAACTACAAACTCCTTGGCAACCATCTGATACTAAACTAGATTGTTAGCAAACTGATGTCAAATTGACCCTAAGATTAGCTTCTAACCACATATTTGCCACATCACTAAACCATCTTTTTCCTCCTCTGTGGCATCATACAACTTCACCCTGCCTGAGCTCACTGACTTCATGATTCCTTGACCCTTTAATGGAACAGGTGGTTGCCATTCAGCCCTTCAATTTCATGTTGGCTTGCTGCAGAGCAATTCAGTCAGTCTTATTTCCCGTAGCCATGCAAGTTTATTTCTTTCAAGTGCCCACCCAATTCCGTTTTGAAATTGTTTCTGCTTCAACCACCCTTGTGGGCAGTCAGTTCCAAATCATTATAAGATGCTGCATAAAAAAGGTTTGTTCCGATAATCCTTGTGCAACAACTGGATTAATCTTGTATTTTTATCTCCCCCAATCTGCCCCAAGGAGAACGACTCCAGCCAATCCAAACCAACCATGTAGCTAAAGTCCCTTATCCATGGCACCATTCTAGTAAACATCCTTAACACCCTCTCAACATCCATCATAACCTTCCAGAAGTGTGATGACTACAACTGGGTGCAATATTCCGGTATTATAATATTATACAAATCTCTGAATTAACTGCGCTCACTTAAGCCTGGCTTCTGGGCCCGCCCCTAATTTTAATCTCTCCATCATTGGCCTTGCCTTGAGCTGTCTGGGGTTTCAGAAATTTCTTCCCTATGCCTTACCTGTTCCCTTTTACTTCGCTTTTCTCCTTTAAGACATTTGTTAAAACCAACGCTTTGACCAAGCTTTTGGTCACCTAACCTCATAGCTCCTTTTGTGGCTTGGCGCCACGTTTAATTTTAAAATATTCCCCTGAAGCTGTTTGGGACTTTTTGATCATACTAAAGGTATTATATAAATATCAGTTACTGTTTATCCTGGGGTGACCCCGTGATGTGTGTGAGGTTTACTGCTCTCTTGTCCTGCTTTGGTCCATCAATAAATTCTTGCAGCTGTTCCTTTGAGAGGAGAGAGAATCCAACACTTTCCTGATGCTGCAGCGTATGGTGAACTGTGAAATGTTACTATGGTCATCTGCTTCAGCTTGGAATGACACCATGGCATAGAATTCAGAGGCAGGGTGACCTTGGCAGGT
This sequence comes from Scyliorhinus canicula, assembly GCF_902713615.1. NCBI lineage: Eukaryota > Metazoa > Chordata > Chondrichthyes > Carcharhiniformes > Scyliorhinidae > Scyliorhinus > Scyliorhinus canicula. The sequence continues at coordinate 92,253,906 of NC_052159.1, read as the reverse complement.
ACAAACAGTGCTGCCCAATTTTATAATGCCAGATGGATTCTCACCGACCATCCTAGTAGTATCAGAACATTGTGAATACATTGACCTTTACATCTGTTAAAATTAAGCATGGTCACAATGTCCTGATTATGTGCCATCAGCAGAGCAAACTATGAAATTAGTGCTAAAATATTTTAAAAAATATTACAATCATAATTTGGGGAAATACACTTACCTCGAAATTGCTGTTCACCCTGTACTGCTTTGAGTTAGTCTCTCCATTCTCACCAGTAATCTGGAACTCACATGCCTTTCTATCTTGCTTTAGCTGATGTTTTTGCAGCTTCTCATAACTACATCTTAGTTTATGGAGCTAAAGATACAATAACAAATCATGAGTAACTGAACTCTGCAAAACAAAGATTATGTACTTTGTAAGATTTTCTTCATTCAAGATCTGAACTGGACCCAGATCATGCCTTGTGGAAACTAGGTAGCAGGGAATGCCACTTGATGCTCTTTTCAACTTCAGCACAAACTGGGCATGTGCTATGCACTTCAACACAGCATTAAAAGGGCTATGCACATGTCTGAGAAACGGACTGTTTTAACCAATGCTATTAAATAATTATACAATTACTAAATGGACTTCCCACTTGGCTGGAATGCAATGTACGGAGTTTATATCTTTGAAGACTGAAGAAGGCTCAAAGAAAACTGGAATATATCTTCCATTTTTAATTATTCTTAATACGTATACCACTTGAAAATGATCCAATATTCACAACAAGGAGAAAGAACGTCCTTGCAAGAAAATATTAGGAGATGGAAAAGCAGAAGAGATTCGATTTTTTTATACCAATTGGAAGTGGAAATTACCTATTTTTTTGCAGGAAATGTTTGACCCAAAAGAATTGCTCTGCTAAGTAAGTGGTGGTAATAAATACCTTGGGCGAAATTCTCCCAAAACGGGAGAAATCGTCAAACTGCCGTAAAACCCGGGCGGGTTTTAAGGCATCGCGCCCCTTCCCGACGGGGGACCGATTCTGGTCCCCCGTCGGGGCTAGCAGCCCGACGTCGGAGGCTCCGACAAGTCGGGCTTAACGAAAATCGTTAAGCCCGCTTGTCGGACTTAGCGCCGGCTGACGCGTCATATGACGTCAGCCGCACATGCGCAGGTGGGAAGACTCCACCCGCGCATGCGCGTGTGACGTCATCGCGTTTTTGCGCGAAACCCGCGCATGCGCGGTCCGGGTTGCCCCTCAGCCGCCCCGCGTATTGATACTGCGGGGCGGCGGAAGGACAAATAGTGCGCGGGCATCGGGCCCACTGCCCGCGATCGGTGTGCACCAATCGCGGGCCCATGGCACCCTTGGCACGGCCGTGGTACTGCCGTGCCAATCGGTGCCATGGTTAATTTTTTCCAGGTGGTCACGACGTTTTTACGAACGGCAGGACCAGGTGTGTTTGCCGTTCGTAAAAAGGTCGTAAAGGGCTGGGACTTCGGCCCTTCTAACAGCTGTGAATCGCTGCCGGCCGTAAAAAAACGGCGGCAGCGATTCGTGTCGGGATTTCGGCGGGGGGGGGGAGAATAGCGGGAGGGCGTCAAAAAAGTCGGGAAGGCCCTCCCGCTATTCTCCCACCCGTCGTGGGGGGGGGGAGAATTTCGCCCCTAGTTTCTATATCTCACTGGCCCAGCAAAGTGAAATGAGTACATATTATGAAATGAAAATGAAATGAAAATCGCTTATTGTCATGAGTAGGCTTCAAATGAAGTTACTGTGAAAAGCCCCTAGTCACCACATTCCGGCGCCTGTTCGGGGAGGCTGTTATGGGAATCGAACCATGCTGCTGGCCTGCTTTAAAAGCCAGCGATTTAGCCTTGTGCTAAACACCCTTGCTTTTTATTTCTTTTAAACTTAAATATTTTATAAATATTATGCAGAAAGCATAATTTTAGTATACAAAATGTTTCAGTATTGTTATGACACCCTGGGCAAGTGTGTGGTCAATTCCACTTGTCCTGAAGTCACAACAATAATTCCATCAATGTTGGAACCTTTACCCAATAATTCTTATAAAAATACCCAAATTCTTTGTCCATTGGCTGTCCAATAATTAAAGTCAACATTTTTGTAGGTTTAAACACAATTAATGTTTATTTATAACAAGACCAAATATTAATTACGCAGTAAATACTACCTGGCCCCCTTCACCTGCCAACCCTCTACCCACACACGCAAGACAGACAAATACAGAGGGCGGAAAGGGGTAAAAATAATAAGGATTATGGTCAAAAGATGAGTCCTTGCTCCAGAGGATGAGTTCTTTAGGGCACTTTCTTCACAGTATGGGTGTGGAATAAAGTGTCCAGTCTACTTCCTGTAATGATTTACCTTGCAGTTAGCAATATCCATCACCAATTATTATTTCCAGGAGAGGCCCCTGGATTCACATTAGCCTGTTCTGCATCGAGAGGTACCAGATTCTGGTCTCTGCATGAATCATCCTTTTCCATAGAAAGAGTGAGTTATCAGATTCTGGATTCTGTTTGCATTAGTCTTTTTTGCAGAGAGAGTTGGTTCCCACAGTGACCTTTTAGTGAGAATTAGCTGGTTATTTCTGGAGAAAGCAGAAAGGGAAAAAGAGAAATTTTCTCCCTCAATTGCCAAAGCGAAACTGAAAGCTCCTTGGGTCTCTGAACCATTTTAGTGGGGACAGATCCAATCACCACCGTTACTGGACAAAGCACATCCCTTTTGGCCAATTCATTGTCCATCAGCCAGACCAATCAAATAGAGTCTTCGTAGATCTCTCCTACTGCCAAAATCCTCCACTTGAATTAAAGGTGCAGGCCGCTTTGCCCTTAAAGTCATAGGCCCATTAAACATCCATGAATCAAAAGTGCAACAACAAACTAAAATAAAGGGGAAATAAGGAAATAACAGAGAACAAACAGGAGGTACCCTTACAGTATTTCATGTGGGAACATACTCTCTGGCTCCCTAGATGTGTGCCATTAATTATGTACCTGGCCTGCAATATCTGTATTTTTCTTTCAGCCTTTAATGTACGTATATGATTTTTATTACTCCAATTACAAGTGACAATACAGTCATGTATACTCATGGCATAAAATGTGAAACTCACATAGTTACTCATTTATTTCAATGTAAGATTGTTTCTTGGGTGTCAGCCCTATGGGAACCTTGACAACTTGTCTGTTCATTAGTTTTTACTAGTTTTCGAAGTTGGCATGTACATCCAAGAAAGTGAATCTTTGTGGTGCACCATAGGCTCTATTTGTGCACTGCTTACTTGAGCCTATCCACTACATATAACGGTGGATCAAAGTCAAATAAGCTGTGCGTTAAACCAAAATCTGTCTGGAAGGTCGATTCCGTCATTGAGAGAGAATGCCTATTTTATGGTACACGAAGATTCAGTACGCACTATACAATCTGACTGATATGTCAGGGGGAGTCATCACCACCCAGAGCCCATTTGATCAGTACATGGGGAAAAATCCACCTTTAATCAATGTCAGCTGAAGAGGTGTGGCAGCTGTAGAAATAACACCGGGACCACTGCCTCAAATCCAAAGTAGCTGCCACATCGAATTCCAATTACTGGATTAACAGCAAGCTTGCACATAAACAGCAACTGAAGACTTTTTTTTACAAATGGCAATGAATTTTGGCTATTCTGATAATCCAAACAGCTGCTAAATGGTTAACTGAACAATCTCTTGACAAGAAGCTCTCAAGAACCAGTTTTCTAAATATTGATGGGACACATACCACAGGTTTCGGCTGAAGATACAGTGCTACAATGCTATAGCTTTATTCCTGACTTGTGCTCCTTTAAAGGACAGCCCCCTCATGGGATTTTGGGCTCCAAACGTCTTGTCCGGATTTCCAAAACAGGGGTCCTGCGAAATGTGAAGTACACTTGCTCCTGGAGACCTTTCTTTGTAGTGGAGGAGAAACAAGTCATGGCCCCTTATAAGCACTAGCTACCATATTCTGCTAAGCTTATCTGTCCCAAAGCCAATTTGAAAAGCTGGAGAAAGAGGGTAAGTGTTTACGATAATTGTGTGAGGGGATAGGATGCTAGCCACTCGGTTCATAAAGTTACTCCCTGCATCCTAACAACTCCACCTCCTTTCCGAAGTCTATTGGAGAATATGATTGGAAGTTGGGTAGGGACCAGAATTAAGGCGGAGTCTGGATTTGTCTAGTTTCTACTCTTTACTTCAAATTACATAGAACATAGAACGATACAGCGAAGTACAGGCCCTTCGGCCCTCGATGTTGCACCGACATGGAAAAAAACTAAAGGCCATCTAACCTACGCTATGCCCTTATCATCCATATGCTTATCCAATAAACTTTTAAAAGCCCTCAATGTTGGCGAGTTCACTACTGTTGCAGGTAGGGCATTCCACGGCCTCACCACTCTTTGCGTAAAAAACCCACCTCTGACCTCTGTCCTATATCTATTACCCCTCAATTTAAGGCTATGTCCCCTCGTGCTAGCCACTTCCATCCGCGGGAGAAGGCTCTCGCTGTCCACCCTATCTAACCCTCTGATCATTTTGTATGCCTCTATTAAGTCACCTCTTAACCTTCTTCTCTCTAACGAAAACAACCTCAAGTCCATCAGCCTTTCCTCATAAGATTTTCCCTCCATACCAGGCAACATCCTGGTAAATCTCCTCTGCACCCGTTCCAAAGCTTCCACGTCCTTCCTATAATGAGGCGACCAGAACTGTACGCAATACTCCAAATGAGGCCGTACTAGAGTTTTGTACAACTGCAACATGACCTCATGGCTCCGGAACTCAATCCCTCTACCAATAAAGGCCAACACACCATAGGCCTTCTTCACAACCTGGGTGGCAACTTTCAGGGATCTATGTACATGGACACCGAGATCCCTCTGCTCATCCACACTACCAAGAATTTTACCATTAGCCAAATATTCCGCATTCCTGTTATTCTTTCCAAAGTGAATCACCTCACACTTCTCCACATTAAACTCCATTTGCCACCTCTCAGCCCAGCTCTGCAGCTTATCTATGTCCCTCTGCAACCTGCAACATCCTTCTGCACTGTCTACAACTCCACCGACTTTAGTGTCGTCTGCAAATTTACTCACCCATCCTTCTGCGCCCTCCTCTAGGTCATTTATAAAAATGACAAACAGCAACGGCCCCAGAACAGATCCTTGTGGTACGCCACTTGTAACTGAACTCCATTCTGAATATTTCCCATCAACTACCACTCTCTGTCTTCTTTCAACTAGCCAATTTCTGATCCACATCTCTAAATCACCCTCAATCCCCAGCCTCCATATTTTCTGCAATAGCCGACCGTGGGGAACCTTATCAAACGCTTTACTGAAATCCATATACACCACATCAACTGCTCTACCCTCGTCTACCTGTTCAGTCACCTTCTCAAAGAACTCGATAAGGTTTGTGAGGCATGACCTACCCTTCACAAAACCATGCTGACTATCCCTAATCATATTATTCCTATCTAGATGATTATAAATCGTATCTTTTATAATCCTCTCCAAGACTTTACCCACCACAGACGTTAGGCTCACCGGCCTATAGTTACCGGGGTTATCTCTACTCCCCTTGTTGAACAAAGGGACCACATTTGCTATCCTCCAGTCCTCTGGCACTATTCCTGTAGCCAATGATGACCTAAAAATCAAAGCCAAAGGCTCAGCAATCTCTTCCCTGGCTTCCCAGAGAATCCTAGGATAAATCCCATCAGGCCCCGGGGACTTATCTATTTTCACCTTGTCCAGAATTGCCAACACTTCTTCCCTACGCACCTCAATGCCATCTATTTTAATAGCCTGGGTCTCAGCATTCTCCTCCACAATATTATCTTTTTACTGAGTGAATACTGACGAAAAGTATTCATTTAGTATCTCGCTTATCTCCTCAGCCTCCACACACAACTTCCCACCACTGTCCTTGACTGGCCCTACTCTTACCCTAGTCATTCTTTTATTCCTGACATACCTATAGAAAGCTTTTGGGTTTTCCTTGATCCTACCTGCCAAAGACTTCTCATGTCCCCTCCTTGCTCGTCTTAGCTCTCTCTTTAGATCCTTCCTCGCTTCCTTGTAACTATCAAGCGCCCCAACTGAAACTTCACGCCTCATCTTCACATAGGCCTCCTTCTTTCTCTTAACAAGAGATTCCACTTCTTTGGTAAACCACGGTTCCCTCGCTCGACCCCTTCCTCCCTGCCTGACTGGTACGTACTTATCAAGAACATGCAATAGCTGTTCCTTGAACAAGCTCCACATATCCAGTGTGCCCAACCCTTGCAGCCTACTTCTCCAACCTACACATCCTAAGTCATGTCTAATGGCATCATAATTGCCCTTCCCCCAGCTATAACTCTTGCCCTGCGGGGTATACTTATCCCTTTCCATCACTAACGTAAAGGTCACCGAATTGTGGTCACTGTTTCCAAAGTGCTCACCTACCTCCAGATCTAACACCTGGCCTGGTTCATTACCCAAAACCAAATCCAATGTGGCCTCGCCTCTTGTTGGCCTGTCAACATATTGTGTCAGGAAACCCTCCTGCACACATTGTACAAAGAACGACCCATCTAATGTACTCGAACTATATCTTTTCCAGTCAATATTTGGAAAGTTAAAGTCTCCCATAACAACTACCCTGTTACTTTCGCTCTTTTCCAGAATCATCTTCGCCATCTTTCCTCTACATCCCTAGAACTATTAGGTGGCCTATAGAAAACTCCCAACAGGGTGACCTCTCCTTTCCTGTTTCTAACCTCAGCCCATACTACCTCGGAAGAAGAGTCCCCATCTAGCATCCTTTCCGCCACCGTAATACTGTCCTTGACTAGCAGCGCCACACCTCCCCCTCTTTTGCCCCCTTCTCTGAGCTTACTAAAACACCTAAACCCCGGAACCTGCAACAACCATTCCTGTCCCTGCTCTATCCATGTCTCTGAAATGGCCACAACATCGAAGTCCCAGGTACCAACCCATGCTGCCAGTTCCCCTACCTTATTTCGTATACTCCTGACATTGAAGTAGACACACTTCAAACCACCTACCTGAACACTGGCACCCTCCTGCGAAGTCAAATCTGTGCTCCTGACCTCTATACTCTCAATCTCCCGTACCCCAAAACTACAATCCAGGTTCCCATGCCCCTGCTGAATTAGTTTAAACCCCCCCAAAGAGCACTAACAAATCTCCCGCCTGCACCATCCCTGTAGCCACGTGTTTAATTGCTCTCTCTCCCTATTCCTCATCTCACTATCACGTGGCACGGGCAGCAACCCAGAGATAACAACTCTGTTTGCTCTCGCTCTGAGCTTCCATCCTAGCTCCCTAAAGGCCTGCCTGATATCCTTGTCCCCTTTCCTACCTATGTCGTTAGTGCCAATGTGGTCTACGACTTGGGGCTGCTCCCCCTCCCCCTTAAGGACCCGGAAAACACGATCCGAGACATCACGTACCCTTGCACCTGGGAGGCAACATACCAAACGTGAGTCTCTCAACCAAACGTGAGTCTCTTGCCAGGAGTGAGAGCTGAGGGCATGGGAATAGGGCAGGTACGTGCTTGAGATGATAGGATGGCAGGTAAGTGGGGGGTGGTTGGGTAGTCATGTAGTTAGTCAGGTGGTTGTGGAGAGAGTAGCCCAGGGGGTGGGAACGGTAGTCTGAGGATTAGGAGGAGAGTCAGGGGTGCAAGGTAATCGGTGAGTAGGTGGGTAATCAGGAGTTAATTGGGGTGGAGTTGAGGTCAGTACTATAGTTACCTTGGAGGTATAATTGTTTTTAATCCTTCTAATGTTTCCTGGGTAACTATTCATGGGTAACTATTCAAGAGCTATAATTAGTTTTAATCCTTCTAATGTTTCCTGGCTTACTATTCATGGGTAACTATTCAAAAAGTAAGTCGGCAAACGACTTCCGACAGGGGAAGAGAGTGGTCGCGGGCAACGGAGCTCCGCAGGGGGGAAACACCATCACGTCCTGTTTCCCCCCTCAAAAAACTTGCACCGAAGTGCACAAACCTGCCGGACTGGCGCCCCTGCACGGCAGGGGAACGCGGGACAAGAAGAGCTGTGGCCCGGACCAAAGTGGGGACCGTGCGGAACCAGCGGCAAAGACCGACTCCCCCCCCCCCAATGGTGGCAACCATGAGGTGGGCAGCAGAACAAAGGAAACCTCCTGGCCCGACAAGAAGCCTCTCTCTCTCTCTCGACCCTCCTAACCCTATGTGTGGGTGAGTGAGGAAAAAAAAGAACTTCCCCTTTTTTAAAAAAAATGTAAAAACATTTTTTTAGGTGTTAAAGGGGAGAAGGGAGGGGGTAAAAAATATCATAAGGGAGCCAAAGCAGAGGGAGAGAGGGCACCAGAAGTAGAAGGGGCCATGAGCGAGCCCGCTCAGACAAGCTACCCGGCGCACAAAGTGGCGGAACGGAAGGTTCACCACTACAAAAAGAACTGGGCAGAAAGGAGCATTTTCCCCCTGTGCCAGGGGGAACTGGAACAGGAAGGCATCCTTTGCCGAGGCGCTGAGAGAACATCAGCAGGAAAACAAGGCAGAGGCTAGAGCACGCATGGAGGCCGCGGTGAAGGCAGCAATGGCCAAGACTCTGGCGGAGGTGCAGCTCGCCCTGGGCAAAGCAGAGAAGAAACTGGAAGCCCAAGAGACAACCATTAAGGAGCTGGAAAAAGCCGCGACTGACATGAGCGACCGGATCACAGCCCTGGAGAAGGAGGTGGTGAGACTGGTCACAACGCAGGAGAGCCTGAAGGGCAGAGTGGACGATCAGGAAAACCGCTCGAGAAGGCAAAATGTAAAGATAGTGGGCCTACCAGAAGGGATGGAGGGTAGAAACCCCACGGCATATATGGCTGAGATGCTGGGCAACATAGTGGGGAGGAAAACTTCTCCCAACCCACCAGAAATGGACAGAGCGCACCGGTCACTGCGCCCGAATCCCAAGGCAGGGAATCAACCGAGGGCAGTTATAGCTAAACTGCACCGGAACCAAGACAGGGAAACAATCCTGCGCTGGGACAGGCATAACAGAACCTGCAAATGGGAAGGACACTTCCTTAGAGTTTACGAGGACATTGGGGCAGACCTAGCCAGGAGATGGGCCAAATTCAATAAAGCGAAAGCAGCTCTTCACCGGAGAGACGTGCGTTTTGGTATGCTGTACCCAGCGAAACTCTGGGTCACATACCAAGAAAGAGAATACTTCTTCACAGCCCCCGGCAAAGCAAACAAGTTTGTCGAGGAACACGGGCTGGAAAACCAACAGCAAGGGTAGAAATAAGGGGCCCTGGCAAGGGGCAACAACATGCCGATGGGGGGGTGGAGGGGTGGGGGGGGGAGGCAACACTAGGCCTCCGTGTGCCCCCCCTCCCCCCCATGGCGAGCGCACCCTCAAAAAGCAAACCACTACCCAAGGGACTGCTTCAGGTGGGAGACCAGGGCCCAGCACAAGGGAACGAGAGTGGCGGACAATGGAGAGCAAGCGAGAGGAGTGCAGAGTAGGATGGGGGAAGAGCGGGTAGACAACCGTAGAGGTCAGGCGAGGGAGAAGCGGACAGCAACTCCCGAGAAGGGGGGGCCACCTTACCAGCAGGAAAGCTAGCGCCGGAGGCATGCAACAAGGCAGAACTGCGGCGCGCCCCGAACAGGGGGACGGCACCAGGCCGGGGGGGGGGGGGGGGGGGGGGGGGGGGGGGGGGAACCACACAACAGAGGCGAGAGAGCAAACGGGGATCGGAACAGGGGAAAGAGGGACGGGAAAGAGGGGGGAGAAAGGGGGGGAGAAAGGGGGGGATAAGGAAGGAGAGACAAACAAGGCTAGAAAGCGAACAACAATAAGGCTACAAAGTGCCACAACCAAGGGCTCGGAACAAGGAATCGCTGCAAGCATCCACCCAAAAGGAGACCCCAGGGTGCAGGGGACTACCCGCGTGGCGGACGCACATTGGGCAGCCATGTCGGTTGCCCCCTGGACAAAGGGAAACCTCGGAGCGCAGGGACCCGACCACATGGGGAGAGCAGTGACAGCGGCCACCCTGGACGGCCCGCTAACAAAGGGAAACCCTGGAGTGCAGCGGCGCGAATAAAAGGTAAGTATGGTTAATTCCCATGAACGGGGGATAGAAGCCCCCCACCAGGATAGTCACCTGGAACGTAAGGGGACTCAACGGCCCAGTGAAGAGATCTAGAGTCCTCACCCACCTAAGAAACATGAAAGCCAACAGTCTTCCTCCAAGAGACACACCTGAGAGAACAGGACCGACTGCGGGTAAGAAAGGGCTGGGTGGTGCAGACCTACCATTCCTGCTACGTGGGGGGTGGCAATACTGATCAGCAAGAGGATGATGTTTAGGGTGACAAAGACAGTTACGGACCCAGGGGGATGGTACATCATGGTCAGCGATGCCCTGGATGGGGCACCGGTAGTACTAGTTAACGTGTACGCGCCCAACTGGGACGATACAAGCTTCATCAAAAGGACCATGGCAGAAATCCCCGACATAGCAATGCACCGACTACTCATGGGGGGGGGGGGGCTTCAACCGTGTGCAGGATCCGACGATTGACAGATCAAGCTCCAAAATGGGGAAAACCTCAAACCTGGCAAAGGAACTCGGTCATTTTATGGAACAGATGGGTGGTGGACTCGTGGATTTCACCCACCCAGAAGTTCTCCTTCTTCTCCCCAGTACACAACGTTTACACCAGAATTGACTTCTTTGTGGTGGGGAAAATGGTGATTCCGGGGCTAGACAAAGTGGAATACTCCGCAATTGTGATATCCGACCACGCTCCACACTACATGGACGTGGGGCTGGAAACGGGCAGGGCCCAACGCCCCTCATGGTGTTGGACTTTGCCCTACTAGCTTACAAGACTTTCAATGAAAAGATATTACAGGCCATAGCATACACAGAGAACAACCAAAATTGGGAAGTTTCACCCTCCACATTCTGGGAAGCGCTAAAGGCCATAGTAAGAGGGGAAATTATTGCTTTCAAAGCGCGAAGAAATAGGGAGAAAAGGGCGGCTAGGTAGCATTTGGTCGAATCCATGCTGGAGGTAGACCGTAAATACCCCGAGGCCCCGACCGTAGAGTTCCTGGCGGAGAGGAAAGAGCTACAAAGGAACTTCAATCTGCTCTCCACCAGGAAAGCAGTGCACCAACTCTTTCAGGCACGTGGGACTCGATACGAACACGGAGACAAAGCCAGCCACCTGTTGGCACACCAGCTGAGAAAGCAGGCAGCCACCAGAGAAATTACACAAATCGGGGGTACCAGAGGCACATTAGAAACAGAATCAGAAAAGATCAACAAAACCTTCAAGGCCTTCTACCAATGGCTGTACACCTCAGAGCCCCCAACGGGGAGTCCGGGATGAAACGGTTCCTTGATGGACTGGACATACCAGTCATGGGGGAGGGCAGAAAACAGGGCCTGGAAGCACTACTAGCACTGGGAGAGATCATGGACAGCATTAGTTCGCCTACTGCTGCTACAGGTCCACAGCACACGCCATCTCCATGGCCCTGCACTCTACCCTGGAACACTTAGATAACAAAGACACCCACGTCAGACTCCTATTTATCGACTACAGCTCAGCCTTCAACAACATTATCCCTACGAAACTCATCTCCAAACTCTGTGGACTTGGCCTCGGTTCCTCCCTCTGCGACTGGATCCTGAACTTTCTAACCCACAGGCCACACTCAGTAAAGATAGGCAACAACACCTCCTCCAAGATCATCCTCAACACCGGTGCCCCACAAGGCTGTGTCCTCAGCCTCCTACTATACTCCTTATACACCTATGACTGTGTGCCAAATTCCCCTCCAATTCAATTTTCAAATTTGCTGATGACACCACAGTAGTGGGTCGGATTTCAAACAATGACGAGACAGAATACAGGACTGAGATAGAGAATCTGGTGAACTGGTGCGACGACAATAATCTCTCCCTCAGTGTCAACAAAACGAAGGAGATTGTTATTGACTTCAGGAAGCGTAGTGGAGAACATGCCGCTGTCTACATCAATGGGAATGAAGTAGACAGGGTCGAGAGCTTCGTGTCCAGATCACCAACAACCTGTCCTGGTCCCCCCATGCCAACACTATAGTTAAGAAAGCCCACCAATGACTCTACTTTCTCAGAAGACTAAGGAAATTCATCTACGACTCCCACCAACTTCTACAGATGCACCATAGAAAGCATTCTTTCTGGTTGTATCACAGCCTGGTATGGATCCTGCTCTGCCCAAGACTGCAGGAAACTACAAAAGGTCGTGAATGTAGCCCAATCCATCACGCAAACCAGTCTCCCATCCATTGACTCTGTCTACAATTCCCACTACCTTGGAAAGGAATTCAGCATAATTTAGGACCCCACGCACCCCGGACATACTCTCTTCCACCTTCTTCCGTCAGGAAAAAGGTACCAAAGTTTGAGATCACGTACCAACCGACTCAAGACAGCTTCTCCCCTACTGCCATCAGACTTTTGAATGGACCTACCTCATATTAAGTTGATCTTTTCTCTACATCGTGCTATAACTGTAACATTATATTCTGCAGTCACTCCTTCCCTCCCTATGTACGGTATGCATTGTTTGTACAGCATGCAAGAAACAATACTTTTCACTGTATACTAATACATGTGACAATAATAAATTAAGTCAAAGCAGCATGGACGGAATCATCGCACTCCTGAAAGAGTTTGGCGCCTTCTCGGGCTACAAACTCAACATGAGCAAAAGTGAGATCTTCCCAGTACACCCACAAGTAGGGGGGGACAGCACTAATGGGACTGCCTTTTAAACAAGCCCGACACAAATTCCACTACCTGGGGATCCAAATAGCCCATGACTGGAAAGGAATCCACAAATAGAACCTCAGGGACGGCTTTCTCCGATGCCCCGTTGGGGTCGGAAGGGGGGTTGGGGGTTGGGAAGAGGGAAGAGGAAGGAGACAGGGAACAATAGAGGGAAACCAGAGAGGGGGGAGGGAGGCAAGGGAATGATAGCGGAAGGAGAGCACGGGAAACGATAACAAACTTGGAAAACACAGGAACAGACAGCAAGGAAAATACGGCCGAAAGACAGGACGAACGGCCGAAGTGGAGGTGAACGTGAGATGACAACGGCAGCGAAAATCATCCGGGAGAAGTAATTAACAACACCAACACCAGATCCATTCTCGTACTGCCCTCTCTGTATTTTACATAACCAATGTAATTGTTTCTCTGGCACCCAAATGTATACGAACCTCCCCAGTTTCCCCCTCACCGCCCCCCCCCTCCCCACCCCCCCACAAACAGGTGCCTCCTTGTGTGTTAAAAATAATATTGCTAACTGTACAGAATTGATGTTGTTGAGCCAGTTTTTTTCTTTAGTTTTCTTCTCTTCTATGTATATAAATTTTATTCTGTGTACATAACTGTGAATATACTTTGTTCAAAAACCCAATAAAAACATTTATTTTTAAAAAAAGTTTAAGTCAGAACAATCTGGAGCCTACAACTTCAAATCAAATTTTTGGAGGGTTCCAGATCATGGAATCATAAAATTTACAGTACAGAAGGAGGCCATTTTGCCCATCGACTCTGCACCGCCACTTGGAAAGAGCACCCTACTTAAGCCCACACCCCCACCCTAACCCCATAATCCAGTAACTCCACCTACCCTTTTGGACCTTGGTGGCAATTTATCACGGCCAATCCACCTAACCTGCACATCTTTGGACTGTGAGAGGAAACTGGAGCACCTGGAGAAAACCCACGCAGACAGGGAGAAAGTCAAACTCCACACAGAGTGGAGTTCCAAGCCGGGAATCGAACCTTGGACCCTGGAGCTGTGAAGCAACTGTGCTAACCACTGTGCTACCATGCCCCCCAACGATAATTGCCCAAAGAAAGTTGAAACTTCCCAGAAAATTCCCACAGGATCCTTTTGTTGGGACCTCTGAGGGGTCCCCCAGCACACCTTCAGAGCTACATCTGGGATAAGACTAGCCGGAGACTCGAAGATCTGGGCCTTTGTAAATGAAAACAATGACAAAGGAAAGGCAAGGAAGTAATTTGGAATAGTAGTTGCAATCTTAAATGTACAATGTAAGATCTTCCTGTTCTTCCTTCAGGCAAACATGACCATGTTCATATTTTGATGTGTTTGGTAGGGTTCTGTTGGGTACACAGGTGACTGCTAAGGTTGATCTGCACCAGACGGGTTCTGCTGGAAATAGGGCAGGATTCCACCAATAATTGTTTTTTGGACAAGTTGACGACTCAGAAATTCCCTTCCTTTTTTTTCTCAGCTTCTGATATGTCTTTGCTTTAAGGAGGCTACACAGTTTTCTATTTGGTTGCACCAAGTCCTTGGCAAGCTTCAGTACAGGGACCTCAACTATTTATAATCTATATTAATTACTTGGATGAAAGGACCAAGTGTATTGTTGTCAAATTGGTTAATAATGACAAAAATGGCAAAGGAAAGCAGGTTGCGAGGAGGGTACAAGGAATGGGACATGGAAAGGTTAAGTGAATGAGCAAAGAATTTGGCAGATGAAGTATGTGGGAAAATGGGAAGTGTCCACTTTGCATGAAGAGTAGAAAAGCAGAGCATTATTAAATTGGAGAGAAACTGTAGAATGCTGCAGTATAAAGGAATCTTGGTGTCCTTGGACATAGATCACATAAAGTGAGCATGTAGATGCACCAAATATTTACAAAGGCAAATGGAATATTGGCCTTCACGGTGCGTGGCATAGAGTTCAAAAGTAGGGAAGTCTTGCTACAACTTTGTAGGGCATTGCTGAGACCATACCAAGAGTATACGGTGTTCAATTTTGGTCTCTTTACTTAAGGAGGAATACACATATATCGGAAGCAGGTCAGAGAATGTTACTAGGCTGATTCTTGGGATGAAGAAATTGTCTTGTGAGGAAAGGTTGTGCAGGTTGGAGCAATAGAGGTGATCTTTTTGGAACATGAAAGATTCTGAGAAGACTTAACAGGGTAGATAAGAACATAAGAAAATAAGAACTAGGAGCAGGAGCTCCTTGGCCCCTCGAGCCTGCTCCGCCATTCAATGAGATCATGGCTGATCTTTTGTGGACTCAGCTCCACTTTCCGGCCCGAACACCATAACTATTAATCCCTTTATTCTTCAAAAAACTATCTATCTTTATCTTAAAAACATTTAATGAAGGAGCCTCAACTGCTTCACTGGGCAAGGAATTCCATAGATTCACAACCCTTTGGGTGAAGAAGTTCCTCCTAAACTCAGTCCTAAATCTACTTCCTCTTATTTTGAGGCTATGCCCCCTAATTCTGCTTTCACACGCCAGTGGAAATTACCTGCCCGCGTCTATCCTATCTATTCCCTTCATAATTTCATATGTTTCTATAGGATCTCCCCTCATCCTTCTAAATTCCAACGAGTACAGTCCCAGTCTACTCAACCTCTCCTCGTAATCCAACCCCTTCAGCTCTGGGATTAACCTAGTGAATCTCCTCTGCACACCCTCAAGTGCCAGTATGTCCTTTCTCAGGTAAGGAGACCAAAACTGAACACAATACTCCAGGTGTGGCCTCACTAACACCTTATACAATTGCAGCATAACTTCCCTTGTCTTAAACTCCATCCCTCTAGCAATGAAGGACAAAATTCCATTCGCTTTCTTAATCATCTGTTGCACCTGTAAACCAACTTTTTGCGACTCATGCACGAGCACACCCAGGTCTCTCGGCACAGCAGCATGTTTTAATATTTTATTATTTAAATAATAATCCCCTTTGCTGTTATTCCTACCAAAATGGATAACCTCACATTTGTCAACATTGTATTCCAGGGCAGCACGGTGGCCTAGTGGTTAGCACAACCGCCTCACGGCGCTGAGGTCCCAGGTTCGATCCCGGCTCTGGGTCACTGTCCGTGTGGAGTTTGCACATTCTCCCCGTGTCTGCGTGGGTTTCGCCCCCACAACCCAAAAATGTGCAGAGTAGGTGGATTGGCAATGCTAAATTGCCCCTTAATTGGAAAAAATAATTGGGTAATCTAAATTTATAAAAAAAAAAGAAAAAAAAAACAAAAAACATTGTATTCCATCTGCCAGACCCTAGCCCATTCACTTAACCTATCCAAATCCCTCTTTAGACTTCCGGTATCCTCTGCACTTTTTGCTTTACCACTCATCTTAGTGTCATCTGCAAACTTGGGCACATTGCCCTTGGTCCCCAACTCCAAATCATCTATGTAAATTGTGAACAATTGTGGGCCCAACACTGATCCCTGAGGGACACCACTAGCTACTGATTGCCAAACAGAGAAACACCCATTAATCCCCACTCTTTGCTTTCTATTAATTAACCAATCCTCTATCCATGCTACTACTTTACCCTTAATGCCATGTATCTTTATCTTATGCAGCAACCTTTTGTGTGCCACCTTGTCAAAGGCTTTCTGGAAATCCAGATACATGACATCCATTGGCTCCCCGTTATCTACCACTCTGGTAATGTCCTCAAAAAATTCCACTAAATTAGTTAGGCACGACCTGCCCTTTATGAACCCATGCTGCGTCTGCCCAATGGGACAATTTCCATCCAGATGCCTCGCTATTTCTTCTTTGATGATAGATTCCAGTATCTTCTCTACTACCGAAGTTAAGCTCACTGGCCTATAATTACCCGCTTTCTGAGAGGATGGAGGAATCTAGAACAAGGCTGCACATTTTAAAAATAAGGAGTCTCATTTAAGATAGGGTTGAGTAGGAATTTCTTCTCTAAGAGGGTTGTCAGCCTTTGGAATTCTCCTCTAGAGAGATAAATGGAGATTGTGTCACTGAATATATTCACAGTTGAATTAGATAGATTTTTGGTTTACAATGGAGTCAAGCTTTATAAGAAAGAGACAGAAAAGTGGAGGTCACAATCAGATCAGTCATGACCTTATTGAATGGCAAAGCCAGCTTGATGGGCCAAATAGCCATTCTGCCCCTATTTCTTCTGATACTATGATCTGATGATTCTGCCAGGACTCAAAGTCAATATCGAACTCCCAGGCTTGGATAAGAGAGTGTCAGGTATTTCATTTACATGACCAGCCCAACTCAGTTGTGACTATCTGAATATGGTGTGGATGTTTGACATGCTCCTCAGTGCCTGGTACTAATGCAAGATACCTGCAAAGGCAAATGAGGATGTGAATGCCATCCTATGGTCTATTTTAACCAGATGGTATCTCTTGATACAAAGCTGTATGGTTTGATAGACCGTTGCATTTTTGGCCTTTTCCTTCCTGATCCAAAATTGATTTTTCTATGATTGAATGTGTTTTAGATTTCTTGTACACTAATGTCATTTTCCTGAGGTTTTTTCTTCTGTTGGAAGTGGGATTTGCTCAAGGCAGTCGTTGGCTGGGGAAGGAACATTGAGGAAGGACCAGAATCACTTCTCAACATTCAAGGCAATGAACACTATTGCTATATAACAGGGTGAAAGGATTGAGAGTGACACATTCTTTATCCAGAGCTGTCTGCTGGGCCAAAAGAGTAAACTCTGACTATAATCCCATTGGTCAGGAATTTCCTTGGAGCTGCTTCCATTCTGCATCATCATTTTCCAGGAAATGAGGTAACTCCCCCACTGATCTGCATAAAGAGTAACTGCTGCATTTCCAATGTGAAGTTATGGGTGATGCAGGAACAGTTCAGAAAATTACAAGCCATTATTTTCAGCTTCTAATCACCAGCTTAAAATGCTGGTCCCAATGATAAACAATTTTCAAAAAATATTGAACTGAAGTTTTCTAATCAGAGGATTTCAGTATTTACTAATTGTACAATGACTTTCTCCTCCAGCAAACAATTGCTTAAACTTTGATTGAATATTTCACAGAAACTATATATTTCACTTACATCAGATTTAAAGGATTTAAGCCGTTCTTCGTACTTCCGTATCACTTCTCTGTGAGAGTTTTCAAAGTCTTCCAGCTGCTGACGAAGATTACCCACCTATAAAACAAATTGTTTATTTCTTCATTGAGCAGTTACAGAATCAAAGTATGGTTATTGCACGAAAGGAGGCCATTCAACTGTTAGATGCTTTGCATGCAGATACAAGAACAAATTTATTGATTTTCTTCTCTCAGTAAGGTACGTCTGCTTGAAGGAAGCATGGATTCAAGATTCAGCATTAGTAGCTCCATCTCCAACTTATGCTCCCTTTGAATATGGCTCCTGAGTTTTGCTTTCCTGCCTACTCCCCATAATCCCTTGATTCCCTGAAAGCCCAATATTAGATGTATTCAGCAATAGAGCATCCACAACCCTCTGGGGAGGGAATTCCAAAGATTCACAACCTTTTGAGTGAAGTAACTTCACCTCACCTCAGTCTCAAACAATTGGCCCCTTATCATGAGACCGTGCCTGCATGTTTTTGATTCCCCAACAAGACAAAACAATTCCTCAGTGTCCACCCAATAAAACTCCTTCAGAATCTTGTCCATTTCAATGAGATAGCCTCTCATTTTTCTAAACTGCAGAGAATAAAGGCTCAATTTACTCAGCCACTCATCATAGTGTCATGTGAGGGTCCCTTTAAGAAAAGTGTGTCTATCAAATAGCTGCAGTGATGTCATTGTGTGGGTGGAGCTGAGCTGTGTTTCTGGCTTTTTACTTTCGGTTTGAGCTGGAAGCTATTTTTTGGCTCTGAATTTTAGTTTTATTTTCAGTTGGGGAGCTGCATTCAAACCAAGGAGGTGTTTAGGTCTCTCTCTCTGCCTACTGAAGAATGTCTCCAGATCACTTGATGATTTCAAAGTAATACCTATTTCTGTAAGGAATGCAAACCTACTGTCTTTGTTAAAAAGGGTTTTTGACTGATGGATGTTGTCAGGAAAGTTATTAAGGGTTACCTATAGAGTACTGTATCTGTGGGTATTATCAGTGTTGGTAGTTGATAAGATTTTTACTGTGTGTTTATAAAATATTATATGGATTCTTAAATGTTTGTTTAAACATACTTTACATCTCTGTTGCATCACACTTGTAAAGTGGGCCCTTGTGCTGCCCATAATCAAAATGTATTAAAAGTTGTAGGTCAGGTGAACTCCATGATATACTTTGGTGTTCGCTAAACCCTGGCCCATAATAATAGGACAATTCCCTCATTCTAGGGACTAATTTAGTGAACCTTCGCTGTACTGTCTCCAATGCAAGTGTATCCCACCTGATGTGGAGGCCAAAACTGCAACAATGTTCCGGATATAGACTCTACAAATCCCTGTACACTTGTCGCATGACTTCCAGTACTCCTGTTCCTTGCAATGAAGACCAACATGACATTTGCCTTCCAAATTTCTTGCTGCACTTCCAAGTTCCTGTAAGAGCACACTCCAGTCACCTTGAATATCAAAACTAACGTAGAAATTTCTCCTCTATTAAAAAATATTCTGCTTTTCTATTCTTGTAACCAAAGTGAATAACGCCACGCTTCACTACATTATACACCATCTGCCATCTGTTTCCTACACACCTCTTTGCAGCCTTTGTGTGTCCTCATCACAGCTTATGCTTCCATCTAGCTTTGTATCATCAATAAATATAGATATATTACTTTATAAAAGAAAATTACTGCAGATGCTGGAATCTGAATCCAAAGAGAAAATGCTGGAAAATCTCAGCAGGTCTGGCAACATCTGGGAGAGAAAATAGCTAACGTTTCGAGTCCAGATGACCCTTTGTCAAAGCTAAAAGATAGAGAAAGTGGGAAATATTTATACTATGGAGTGAGAGAATGAAAGATATATTACTTTATGTCTCTTCATCTCAGCCATTAACATAGATTGTAAATATCTGAGGTCTCGGCACTGATCCTTCCTTACTCTATTATTCACTGCCTGCCAACTTGAAAATGCTCCATTTATGCCCTCCCTGCTTCCTGTCTGGTAATCAATACTCTATCCATTCTAATATGACTCCCAATTCCATCTTGCCTATTAATCTTTTACATCGGATTTTATCAAACGCATGACAATATCCAACATCTATTTGTTTACCTTTATCTACGCTCAAGTTACATCTTCAAAACACGAATAAATTTGTCAACAGATTTTTCCTTCAGTAAAACCATGCTGACTTGTTCGAATCAATCAATGCTCTAAGTGCATTGTTAAGACTTCCTTAATAATAGATTCCATAATGTTCAAAATGACTGATGTTAGGCTAACTTGCCCATAGTTCATTATTTTCTCTCTCCCTCCTTTCTTGAGAGCTGTGTAACATTTACTAATTTCCAATCTGATGGCTGTGGAAATCCATATTGGTGGAGTGTGGACTAGTCAGAAGTTGTGCTGCCTCTGCAGACATCTCTTCCTTCTGATGCCTGAGGGTATATGCAGCTCAAGAGGGACGTGAAAGCCACTGGGCATTTGTGAAACACAAAAGCAGGCAATTAGTTTACCCTTCACATTCTGAAAGCACATTCAGATACACACCATACCTTTAACCATAATTGCAGTGTCTTATCATGCAACCCCCACACCCCATACCAAAGTCCCCCTCTGCTTAGTGCACTAAGCACCATTAGCAACATGTTCCAAGTGCCTCTAACACTGTCTTTGGCACTTGCTATGGGAGAGTCTCCATCTTTTTTTTAGAAAATATTTTATTGAAGCCTTTGTAATTTTCACAGTTTAACACATTAATATTTCTTAAACAACCGCATGGGCCGACACACGCAAAAAACCTAAAAAAACAATGTCCCCTACTGCCCACACCCTATTCCCTAATTACCCATATACTGAGTTCCCTGTCCTTGTCTAACACTGCCATGCCTCCTATTTTCTCCCCCCCCCCCTCCCCCCCGCCCCCCCGCCCTCCTTACTGCTGACGTTCAATTTTCTTTGAAAAAGTCGATGACCGGTTGCCATCTCTGGGCGAACCCCTGAGTTGATCCTCTCAAGGCGAATTTGATTATTTCCAGGCTGAGAAACCCTGCCACATCGCTGACCCACACTCCTGCCTTCGGGGGCTCCGAGTCCCTCCATCCCAGCAAAACCCTGCCACATCGCTGACCCACACTCCTGACTTCGGGGGCTCCGAGTCCCTCCATCCCAGCAAAACCCTGCCATATCGCTGACCCACACTCCTGCCTTCGGGGACTCCGAGTCCCTCCATCCCAGCAAAACCCTGCCACATCGCTGACCCACACACCTGCCTTCGGGGACTCCGAGTCCCTCCATCCCAGCAAAACCCTGCCACATCGCTGACCCACACACCTGCCTTCGGGGACTCCGAGTCCCTCCATCCCAGCAAAACCCTGCCATATCGCTGACCCACACACCTGACTTCGGGGGCTCCGAGTCCCTCCATCCCAGCAAAACCCTGCCACATCGCTGACCCACACACCTGACTTCGGGGGCTCCGAGTCCCTCCATCCCAGCAAAACCCTGCCACATCGCTGACCCACACTCCTGACTTCGGGGGCTCCGAGTCCCTCCATCCCAGCAAAACCCTGCCATATCGCTGACCCACACACCTGACTTCGGGGACTCCGAGTCCCTCCATCCCAGCAAAACCCTGCCACATCGCTGACCCACACACCTGCCTTCGGGGACTCCGAGTCCCTCCATCCCAGCAAAACCCTGCCATATCGCTGACCCACACTCCTGACTTCGGGGCTCCGAGTCCCTCCATCCCAGCAAAACCCTGCCACATCGCTGACCCACACACCTGCCTTCGGGGACTCCGAGTCCCTCCATCCCAGCAAAACCCTGCCACATCGCTGACCCACACACCTGCCTTCGGGGACTCCGAGTCCCTCCATCCCAGCAAAACCCTGCCATATCGCTGACCCACACACCTGACTTCGGGGCTCCGAGTCCCTCCATCCCAGCAAAACCCTGCCACATCGCTGACCCACACACCTGCCTTCGGGGGCTCCGAGTCCCTCCATCCCAGCAAAATCCATCTCCGGGTCACCAGGGAGGAGAAGGCCAGGAAATCAGCCTCCCCCCCCCCCCCCCCCCCCCCCCCCCCCCCGCCCCCCTTGGCCGCCGGATCATCCAATACCCCAAATATTACCAGTTCTGGACTCAGAGTTATCCTCCCTTCCAGGACTGCAAATCCCTGCCAGAATCCCCTCAACATCGGACATGCCCAGAACATATGTACACGGTTAGCCGGGCTACCCCCACACTGCCCACATCTGTCCTCCACCTCGTCAAAGAACCTGCTCATCCGGACTACCGTCATGTGGGCCCTGTGGACCACTTTGAACTGGATCAGGCTTAGTCTGGCACAGGACGAGGATGCATTGGTTCCTTTCAAGGCTTTTTCCCACTTTTCCATTTCCAGCTCTCTTCCTAGCTCCTCTTCCCACTTGCGCTTCACCTCCCTGATCGGGGTCCCCTCCCACTCCATCAACTGCTTGTATATCTGCGAAACCCTCCTCTCTCCAACCCCAGTTTGTGACATCACCTTGTCTTGTAGTCCCCTCAGGGGGAGGCGAGGAAAGCTAGGAACCTGCCTTCGTACAAAGTCCTGGACCTGAACCTGAAGATATCGAAACCCATTCCCGCCCGGTAGCTCAAACTCCTCCTCTGGTGCCTTCAAGGCCGGAAAGCCCACCTGGATAAATAAATCCCCAAATCTCTCGATCCCTGCCTGCTGCCACCTCCTGAAGCCTCCATCCAGCCTCCCGGGACAAACCGGTGATAGTTACAAATCGGAGACCACACTGATGCCCCCTGCAATCCCATGCGCTGCCTCCATGCCCCCATACTCTAAGGGCTGCCACCACCACAGGGCTTGTAGAATACATAGCCGGCGAGAACGGCAGGGGCGCCGTTAGTAAAGCCTCCAAACTCGTACCCTTGCAGGATGCCACTTCCACCGCTCCCTGGCCGACCCCTCCCCCACTACCCACTTCCTGACCATCGATATGTTGGCCGCCCAGTAATAATTAATTAAAACATACCCCTCAGCTGACATCATTATAACATTAAGAAGCTGTTTAATATTGGACATCAGGTGCCTGCTCTTCACAAATCCCGTCTGATCCTACCCTATTATCTCCGGGACACAGTCCTCCAGTCTGGTGGCCAAGATCTTTGCCAGTAATTTAGCAGCTACATTTAAAAGGGAAATTGGTCTGTACGATCCACAGCTCTCTGGGTCCTTGTCTCACTTAGGGATGAGAGAGAGTGATGCCTGTGATAGCGTTGGGGGAAGCACTCCCAACTTCTTGGATTCATTGAAAGCCTTAACTAGCACCAGTCCCACTAGCCCGAAATTTTTTTATCAAATTCCACTGAATCTGTCAGGTCCTGGGTGTTGCTCGTTCTGGGTGAGTGTGCTTTATACTCAATTTGGCTCTGTTTCGTTCCTTAGCTCTAGAGTCACCAGGTATCGTTAAGATACCGCCACAAGTTTCAAGTTCAAGTTCAGACCAATAACTCCATATACCAGTTAGTAAGTTCAAACAAGACACGTTTATTATAATAGTTATCTACTAATTATGCATATAAAACTACAAGACTAGGCTAATCCTACCACTAACAGGCCAATACTTATCTGGAATAAGGGAACTGCCGGATCAGGGAACAACGGCCTCTTGCTTTGTCCTGGATCTGCAGGCTTCCAGTCAGTGTGGACTAAAGGGGTCAGGAGTGTCTACTCTCGTAGCGTGCATTGTATGACACTTACTTGATGGCGGCTGCTGACCAGGCCTCTCCTTCTCAAGGTCTTCTGCTGCAACGGTGTTCTGCTGGGAGTGCTGGCTGGTCAAGGAGAGGCTGGCTAAGAGAGCGAGCTGGGGTCGGGGTCTCAGTCTTATACCTCTCCCAGGGTCTCGCGCCCACCTGGGTGGACCCTCTATACACTCGCAATCGATTGGGTCTCTTCCCAATCGATTGATTTGAATTTCCCCAATAACGGGGCTGTTCTTCGATCACTGGGCGGTTCTTGGGGCTTATTGTTTTGGACTTCTCTTGGTGCCGAGAAATCTGGCCTTCTATTCAATGTAGCGATTTGAGTTAACTTGTTTCCATTGTACCTGGGAATCACCGGGTATCGCCTCATTAGTATGCTAACTTGTTTTTTCACAGTGCTGTCTGGTTTCTGCAGCAGTCAGAATACACAAGCGCTTCTGCAAGCTGCTTGCTTTTGCAACATGTCCATTTTCCCTGCATTCTTTGTAATCTTCCATTTTGTGTTGGGCAGTGGCCACCCCAGGTGGCTACATGGGGCCTTACCTGATTGCATTGCCCCAATCTGTCTATCACTTCACCAAGCCCAATTGGGCCCCCCCAAGATTTCCACCAGCTCCTCATTTACCTTTGGGAACTCTAGCCTCTCCAGGAATTGGTTCATTCCCTCCTCCGACTCATGTAAACTACTATAGAATTCACGAAACACGTCATTAACCGCCCCCGGGTCCCTCACTACTTTCCCCCTCACATCCTTAACTTTCCTTATTTCTCTCGCCACCTCCTGCTTCCTCAGCTGATGTGCCAACACCCTGCTAGCTTTCTCCCCATATTAATAAACTGCCCCTTTTACCCTCCTCAGCTGTCCCTGTACCTTGCCTGTGGAAAGGAGCCCAAAATCCATTTGAAGTCTCTGACGTTCCTTCAGGAGCTCCTCATTCAGAGACTCCGCATATCTCCTCTCCATAAGTAAGATTTCTTCTACTAGCCTGTCCAGCTCCGCCCATTCAGCCCTTTCCCTGTGGGCCCGAATCAAAATATATTCCCCTCTGGTGACCGCTTTCAATCATACTCTCTCCCATGTCGTTGGTTTTTACTTACCCCCAAATGGCCTCCCTCATTCGCTCACATATCTTATCGTCCGCTAACAGCCCTGCATCTAGCCTCCACCGTGGGCTCTGAGAATTTCCCGTGTTCATCTGTAGGTCTAGCCAATGTGGCACATGGTCCTATACTACGATTGCTGAATATTCTGTGTCCATCACCCCCGCTAACAATGTTTGTCCAGTATTTTTAAAAATCGATCCTGTAGTATGCCTTGTGCACATGAGAGCAGAATGAATATTCCTTGCTCCTTGGCCTCTCAAATCTCCACGGATTCCCCCCCCCCCCCCCCCCCCCCCCCCATGAACCCTTGCAGCTCATTCGCCATTGCTGATACTTTCCCCGACCTAGAACTCAACCGGTCCATCCTAAGATCCAAGACCGTGTTAAAATCACCCCCCTAACCAACCGGTGCGAGTCGAGGTCCGAGGTTTTCCCCAGCATCTTCCTAACAAACGCAGTGTCATCCCAGTTTGGGGCATATATATTTACCAACACCACTCTCATTCCCTCCAGTTTCCCACTAATCATAATAAATCTGCCTCCCAGGTCTGTCTCCATTTTCCCCACCTCAAAAGCCACCCTTTTGTTAATCAGGATGGCCACCCCCCCTTGTTTTAAAGTTCAATCCTGAATGGAACACCTGTCCGACCCATCCCTTTTTCAGTCTAAATTAATCCCCCAGTTTCAAGTGTGTCTCCTGTAACATGGCCATGTCTGCCTTTAACTGTCTCAAGTATGCGAATACACGGGCCCTCTCGACCAGCCCATTCAGGCCACGAACATTCCACGTAACCAGTCTGGTTGGGGGAGCTTTTGCCCCCCCCTCCCCTATCGATAAGCCATGACCTTTCCTAGGCCAGCCCTTAGCCCATGGCCCGCAACTCCCCAGATCCGCCCCTTGGCAGCAACCGCTATCTAGGCTCCATCACCAGCCTGCTGAAAATCCCCTAGTTGTCAGCAGCCCCCCTACCCTGTTACCTTTCAGCTCACCCTCCACTTCGCTTCCATGCATCAGCCTTACCAGCTAGCCCAGCAGGTCGTGCCCCTGGCGCCGAGGATTCCACCAGCTGCTGGATCTTTACCCCCCAACTCTTAACATAAGCACAGAAAGCAAACAAACCATTCACTTAAGGTCTAGGCTCAACAGCCCACCCCTCCCCCTTTACACATCTTATCAATCCCATTACCTTCAAACAGAGCCCCAAACAATGGAAGTGTAAACAAACAGGATAAATGGAGAGACAGAAAAAAATTATGCTTGCAAAAACTCAGAGAGATGTCTTTCCTTCCTAGAACATCTCAATTTGAGAACTTTTCTTCACCCCCCTCCATTTTTTTCTTCTTTCTTTTTTCTAAACACAAAAAAAGGAAGAAACTGTACCTTGGTACATACACGAAAAGGTCAAAGTTAGATAATTCAGAAGTCCTTCTCTTCTCGGTCATCGCAACTCAAGTTACAGTGCACCACAGAACTTTTTTGATTTAAATCGCTACCGACCAGTTTTTTCTTTTTCCAAGTCCTTATGGGTCCCCCAGGTTGTTGTCTTCCATAAAGATCGCCACTTCTTCCGGCGAGCCAAAATATAGATCCTGGTCCTCAGAGGTTACCCAAAGACGGGCCGGGTCGAGCAGTCAAAATTTTATTCCCTTCGCATACAGGGTCGCTTTAACTTTATTAAAACTCGCCATCCTCTTCGCAACTTCTGCTCCCAAGTCTTGGTAAACCCGGATCTCGGCTTCTTCCCATATGAACCGGTTTGTCTCCCTAGCCCATCTCATGATGCGTTCCTTGTCCAGGAATCGGTGCAGCCTCACCACCATCACCCTCGGGGGCTCACAACCCTGGGGCTTACGCATAAGTGCCTTGTGAGTCCAGTCCACCTCCAATGACCTGTCGAACACCTCTGCCCCCATCATTTTCTTGGACAGCTTCACAACATACGCACCGGCATCCGATCCTTCCTTTCCCTCTGGCAGATCGACAAAACAAATGTTCTGCCTACGGGAACGATTCTCCAGGTCTTCCATCTTTTCCAGCAGCTGCTTTTGCCGATCCCAATGGCAATTTGCAGTGCCATCTCAGTGGACTGCTCCTCTTGTTGTATCGCCTGCTCCTGTAACTTTTGGATCGACTGTCCCTGGGCTGTCACTGTCATCTCCATCCGGTCGACAGCCTCCTGAATCGAGGCTACCACCTTGGTCAGGTCCTCCGCATACTCCTTACGGTGCCAGGTGAACTTCTCATCCAGGTATGTAACCAACCGATCCATAGACCATTGAGCCGGCGGGGCCATCCTAGCTTCTCTGCCATTGCAGCCACCAAGCTCAGATCCTCACTTCCAACCAGCTTTTGATTCCTTCTTTTGCGATTACTTTTTGAGCGTAGTTCCATAAGATAGAATTCTCCTCCTCTCACTTTTATCCACTTATGTTAGAAAATAATTTCCATGAAAATACAGCTTAAAAGCCGTTACAAAAACCAAGAGCGGGAGCTGCTAAATTTGTGATCGTTGACAGCACGGTCGCCATCGGAAGTCCGAGTCTCCATCTTTGACAATGACCTGTGAGGGCAGCCTCATTGCCGCCATCTCAAAATTACTATCGCCCATAGCCTCCTGGGCGCACCCCTAGTCTGGGCCCTCTAGTCCTGCAAATACAACATACAGATTGATTCCTATTATATTCTGCAACCAGAGACAAAGGGCACGATCTTCTGGCCTCATTTCGCTCTCGCTCAAGCGAAACGAGGGCAGTGAATAGCAAGAGGCCAAAAACGAGAACCGCACCAGACGCCAAACAGTTTGCAATGCAACCGGCCCGCTCCCATAAGCAAAATCGGAATCTCGCTGAGACGAGAAACCAATTATCACCCCTCAAACCCAATTTCCATACAATTAACGGGAGCCACCCCATATCCAACGGCCTCTTGTCATTCAGCAGCCTTCCCAGTAAGTGCTCACGCTGACTAGTACTCCTTTTGGAAGATGTGAACCTGACAGAGGGGCTTCTGTGGGGAGCCGAGGAGGTGGGTAGCCATCTTTGCTTTCAGGCAAAGAGCCTGGGGGCGCTGAGCTTGCTGCCGCAGTGCTCAGTGGGGGGTGGGCCGCCATAGGGGTGTTTGGGGGGGGGGGGGGTTTGGGGGTTGGGGGGCAACCGGGGACAACCGCTCACGGAACCACCATGTCAACCCCTGGATCGTAGACCCATTCTGGGGACAACACTTGTCCCTGCACAGCTGCCCCACCGACCACCCATAACCCCCGCCGACTGCCAAGAGCTCTGGCCATGCGGCTGAAGGCTATAGGGAATTGGTAATCATGGTTAAGTGAGCACTTCACACATGCCAAGTGGATTGCCGTGGGTGTGCGGGCTATGTAGCATGTGGGAGTCATTCCCTAGAATCCCAATCACATCTTGATGCCTGGACACTGTGCTTGAACACTGTGGGAGGCAACACCACACATGCAACAGCCAACATCCCAGGAGATGAGAAACAGTTCCAGGGACATGCCCACGGCCAGAGTGTGGTTGGGCGCCACAGGGCAGAGGAGATGCCTGGAGAGATGGGCCAAGGGTTTGGAGGTCTGCCCGCATTGCAGAAGAAAATTACACAGGCTTCATAATAGTTATGCACAAAGGTGTTTAATGTGTTTTACAATCACCCACTCTCCCAATGGTGCCACTCCCCTCAGTGATCCTCAACATGCTTGGACCTCCTAGCTCTACCGCTACGTCTAGGTGCCTCCTGATAGAAACCTACTTTATTATAGGTAATAAAGGCTTAAGGTAAGAAATTATTTAGTGACATTGTACTATTAAAAATCATATAATAAGCCATGACAGCAGAGAATGCTGAGAGCATGGGAAAATATCTGATAAGGAAGTCAGTATTGACCGATAGTGACCGAATTGTGGTCACTATCTCCAAAGTGCTCTCCCACAAACAAATCTAACACTTGGCCTGGTTCATTACCCAGTACCAAATCCAATGTGCCCCCCCCCCCCCCCCCCCCCGCCTCCGCCCCTCTTGTTGGCCTATCCACATATTGTGTCAGGAAACCCTCCTGCACACACTGTACAAAAACTGCCCCATCCGAACTGTTCGACCTATAGAGGTTCCAATCAATATTTGCAAAGTTAAAGTCACCCATGACAACTACCCTAAGACCTCCACACCTATCCATAATCTGTTTTGCAATTTCTTCCTCCACATCTCTATTACTATTTGGGGGCCTATAGAAAACCTCTAACAATGTGGCCGCTCCTTTTCTATTTCTAACTTTATTTCTATTTCCTCAGTAGGCAGATCCCCTTCGACCTGCCTTTCTGCAGCTGTTAAACTATCCTTGATTAGCAATGCTACTCCTCCACCTCTTTTGCCACCTTCCCTACCCTTACTGAAACATCTATACCCCGGAGCTTCCAACAACCATTCCTGTCCCTGTTCTAACCATGTCTTCGTAATGGCCACATCGTAGTCCCAAGTACCAATCCGCATTCCAAGTTCACCTACCTTAGTCCGGATGCTCCTTGCATTGAAGTAGACACACTTCAACCCACCTTTCTGTCTGCCGATACACTCCTGCGACCTTGATACCCTCCTCAGTACCTCACTACTCTCAACACTGGCTTCTGGACTACAGCTCATTTTCCCAGCCCCTGACAAATTAGTTTAAAGCCCCCCGAAGAGCCGTAGCAAATTTCCCTCCCAGAATATTGTGCCCTTCGGGTTCAGGTGCAAACCGTCCTGTCTGTACATGTCCCACCGTCCCCAGAAAGTGCTCCAATTATCCACGTATCTGAAACCCTACCTTCTACACCATCCCTACAGCCATGTGTTTATCTGCACTCTCTCCCTGTTTCTCAGCTAAATAGCACGTGGCACCGGCAACAAACCAGAGATGACAACATGGTTTGTCCTGGCTCTCAGCTTCCACCCTAGCTCCCTAAATTCCTGTTTTAAATCCCGTCCCTTCTCTTACCTATGTCGTTGGTACCGATGTGTACCACAACTTGTGACTGTTCCGCCTCCCCCTTAAGGATTCTGAAAACACGGTCCGAGACGTCACGGACCCTGGCACCCGGAAGGCAACATACCATCCGTGAGTCTCTTTCGCTGCCACAGAACCGTCTATCTGTCCCTCTAACTATCGAGTCCCCAATAGCTATTGCTCTCCTGCTCTCCCTCCTTCCCTTCTGAGCCACAGGGATGGACTCAGTGCTGGAGATCCGTTCACATTGGCTTAGATTGGGTTTATGATTCGTCAGATCCCAAACAAATTATCAATGGCCCAAAGAACTCCCACATCTTAGAAAGGGAGGTATAGCCACCTGAGAACAGCTGTCACTAAACAATTCCAGCAGAGTGAGCTTATGTCTTTTGTGCGGTGAAGACGGCCATTTTGCGAATTCATGCCCTTTCAGATTGCAGGGGTTCAGATTACATGACTATAAAATGGACTCTTATGATCGAGACCCGCCCCCTGACTCATTCAGGGATCCGCCCCAAAAGGGCGCAGCACGAAGCGAACCAACATCAGCAGTTTTGAAGGAAACTAATTTTCATTTCCACCATGCCATGCAAAAACCGTAAATCCATCATCTTTGCTCCTTGGGAAAGAGCAAAAGGGGGGAGAATATGAAAAACATGATTATGTGGAAGTAACAGAGGCAACTTCAGCCAGGAAGGCTACAGCCACCCAACACAATAGTTTCCTGCCAGGAACTATTGACTTAAGAAAGGCAGACTTGTCATTTGATGAGTGATGCTTTACTTAGTTACTGTCAAAATCTAACAAGTGCTGTCAGTTCTGCTTCTCAACAGGTTTTGGCAGCCTTGGTTACGTTTTGGGGCCCGGCGAAGCAGTCTACAAAAAAGAACTACAGCAAGAGCCAATAGATGACAAGTGGGAGTGTCCTTATTTGAAGCGCACGTCACAAAATCAGGAACTGTAAAAATATTCGATAGTTTTCATTTACTGGAAATGAAATACAGGCTTGTGTCTCAAAGGAAAACCCTGTCTGTGAAAAAGCTTTTTTTCAAACTTTAAACTTTAAACCAAGGCCATTCAGAGCAAATTGATAAGGACAAGTACAGAGAAGCTGCCCTCTTCTCCCTTCCCTTGTACTGGCAAGTTAGCAACAGTTATTGTGTTTAGTTCTAAGAAATGTTTAAAATTAGTTTGTATAGTAAATTAAACTTCATGCAATTTGAAACTCTGATTAAAATTTTTTTAAGCAACCCATATTGAGATCAGACTGTTCCAAAACAAAGGTATTACTAGTTTGGCAGCAATCCAATTTGAACTCCCCAGTCCATTTGGGTGATAAAAAAATGTTGATCATGTAGAGCGACGCAAATGGCATCCACTCTACGCCCCTTTTGTTTCTGCAGGGAAATTAATCATTTCTGCAGGCTTTGGTGCAGTGTTGCACCTACATCCCAGATAATTCAGAAGATGTCTAAGACATGGCAACACACATCCATGACAAAGTTAAAAAACTTGACCAACCCTCTGATTACACTCTTTGGGGTTGGCTGTTCGGATGGTTGGGTGGCACAGGAATTGACATAATTCAGGGACTTTTCCTATTTTGCATATTTGGACTTATATTTACGTATTGATGTTGCTGATCAGATACTTTGGCTAATGCACGCCTACCCATAGTGACCCACCAATCCACGTGGTTCATAGTAATGCATATGCACCACCAGACAATAACAATAAAATGGAAAGTTTCTGTTGAACTATTATTTACTGCATTATTAATCATTTATTAGTGAATCATTATTAATAATTTTATTACTGAATTATATAATCAATTTTAATAATCATTTTACCAATTATTATTAAAATCATTTACTCAACTTCAGTTATTTTACTGTATAATCATTTTATTTGTATACATGAAATATTACCAGAATGTCTGTAATGTTTTGCAAAGCTTTGTCCGCTCCATTGTTGAAGGCTGTTCTGGAACAAGTGAACCATTCAAAACAATGTGAATTAGTTCTCTCCACTCTTATCCCTATCCTATTGCATTTCTTTCTTAATTTCTATTTTATTTTGATTCATCTCATTTAATCTTTTGAATAATCAAAGGGGAGAATGATAGAAACCTACTTTATTATCGGTAATAAAAAAATTTAAATGAAGAAATGATTTAGTGACATTATACTATTAAAAATCATACAATAAGCCATGACAGCAGAGAATGCTGAGAGCATGGGAAAATATCTGATAAGGAAGTCAGTATTCAAACTGACTATCCATGTTGCAGAATAGACTCATTGTTATCATTACTGCGGAAACATCCCAGTTGTGGAGAATATGGTGGGAAACAGGTGGTTCATTCACACTATATTATAGAAACATAGAGAAGTTTTCCAATGCTATGTGATCTCTTAAAACTTGATAGACAGACATTTCGGTCAGTTTGATGAATAATAATTATTTTAACCCAATCACAGTCAGAAAGGGGACAGAACCTAAAAAAGATTATGATTTACTTATGAGACAGAGAGAGAACCTTTTTTTCTCTCTCACCAAAATCATCTTTAAGCTCTCTCTCTTTCTGAATTCATCTTTAACCTAACCTTTGAAACCTATTTCTACTTTGCTTTGCAAACAGCTATTTTAATTTATTTCATTTTTGTATTGTGCATTTTGATCTGAAGAAATTACCCCAAACTGAATTGTATCTTGAATTCAACTCCACCATCTGTATTTGTGTTGAACAAACAACTTTTTAGATTCTGTATTTGTATAAAATTTGATTTGATCAATAGACTTTGAAACTGACATAAATAAAGCTATACTTGACTTCACCCAAGAAGCTCAGTCTCGAGTTCTGTAAGTTTGATATATAGTGCGGCAACACATAAATATATTAACAAAATACAGATCCAGCTCAACCTCTACGTCTAGGTGCCTCCCTAGGAAGCACATTGAGGTGGAGACAGCCAGCTGCCTACCTTGTCCCATGGCCTTCGATGCTCCTGGCAGGTGTCCACTGAGTCCGGAGGAACCCAGCATACTGGTTGGCGGCACATGCACGTCACAAGGGGAGCTGGGGGGGGTGGATGCTCCCTTGGGGGGTAGGGAGCATTGGTGTCTACTCACTCGTGCTGCCCAGTGTAGGTCATTGACCTCCCCATGGCACCAGAGACCGTCCTCTTGGTCAAACTCCCCGAGCTCAGAACTGCCGCCACATCATCCCAGGCAGCACCCGCTGCCCTGTGGCTGACTCTCCTGGACCCTTGGGGGAAACAGGGCATCCCTCCTGGTCGCCACGGCATCTAGCAGCCTCCCCAGATCTGTGCCCCCGAATCTTGGGACCGATCTCCTTGGTGCCATTGTTGCAAGCTGGCTGGGGTTGACTCAGCAAGTGCAGCTTAAGTGCTGCTCGACTTTGTTAGCGGGGGACTTGTGAGCGCATTCTCGGCGAATCAGCTGGAGAGCCTTCATTTGCGGCGAGAAGCCCGTGAGGCCTCGTTAAGTGGACCAATTAACGTTGAATTGCATTGCCGGCCTCGCTGAGCCGGGCGCCGGGAAGTTCGCGGCAATACCCGCTCGCTACCACACTTAGAAATATTTCTGGAGAATCAGGCCCAATGAGTGCGACACATTGTTCATTCACTTTTCAAATGATAACAGGATCTGCAGGACATGCAGACATCCATGCTATATGAATTATGTGCCACATCTGCCATCAAAGATGCAGCATTCATATGTCATCTATTGGAGGGACCTCTGTGCTTCTGCTTAACAACTCACTTTGATGAGTGCAGCAGGGTGTGGAGCCTCTTGACATGTAAATGTATTATCAATTACATTCCACCCAGGCTGGAGTCAAGCCAACTGACCAGGATAGAAATTCAGAGGCAACCACTGTGGCTGTACGCCGACTAAGCTGTTTAAAAGGCCTACCTCAGTATTGTCAGATTTCATCACAGTTAAACTAAAAACCCACCCAATCCTAACCCCTCACCATCATCCCACACACACTTCCCATCTGTGCCACTTCATGCCCCCCATCCAATCCTCAGGGTGGCACGGTAGCACAGTAGTTAGCACTGTTGCTTCACAGTGACAGGGTCCCAGGTTGGATTCCTGGCTTGGGTCACTAGCTGTGCGGAATCTGCACGTTCTCCCCTTGTCTGCGTGCGTTTCCTCCGGGTGCTCCGGTTTCCTCCCACATGTCCCGAAAACGTGCTGTTAGGCAATTTGGACATTCTGAATTCTCCCTCGGTGTATCCGAACAGGGCCGGAGTGTGGCGACTCATGATCCTTATGCCAATATAAGTCCTCTCATTCCTCCCCAAGACCCATCCGGTCTCCATGTCAAACTACGGCATTCCACCCACCCCCATGACTCTTCATGCTCCCTTTGCCAAGTAATGGCATTCCACCCACTCTCATGCCACCATGCCAGGCTATGGCACTCCACCCAGCCCCCATAGCACCTCGGGCCCACTATGTGAAGCTTCGCACTCCACCTATTCCCCCATAGCTCCTCATGCCCCCTATGCTAAGCTATGGCGTCCCCATGCTCAATGTTCTATACACTGTATTGTGGATCAATAAGCATCTAGTATTTTAGCCTTAAAAGGGTCTGGATGATTGACACTTCCATTATTTTGCAGTGAAAAGACATTTTTAAAATAGTGGTAGGTAATTACGGTAAACATAATGGACAGTAATGAATATATCAATGGTATTTTCTAAAAGCTTTTCTCAGAATATCTGGGACGGGATTCTCCCCGAACTGGCAGGGTGGGCTGTACCGGTGCCAAGGAGTGGCATGAACCACTCCTGTGTCGGGCCGCCCTGGAAGGTGCGGAATCCTCTGCACCTTCAGGGGCTTGGCTGGTGCCAACTGGCACCAAAGGGCCTTGAGTTGGCAAATGCGCGGGAGCGCCAGCATGTGCTGGCATTATCTCAGCGCATGCGCAGGGGGGTTCTTCTCCGTGCTGGCCGGGGCAGAGGGAAAGAGTGACCCCCGGCACAGGCCCACCCGCGGATCGGTGGGCCCCAATCGTGGGCCAGGTCCCCCCGCCCCCCCCCCCCCTCCCCGAGGACTCCGCAGAGCCACGTCCCGCTGGTAAGGACCTGGTGCACTAAATGCCGGCGGGACCTGCCAATAACGGGCGGCCACTTGGCCCATCGTGGGCCAGAGAATGGCAGGGGGGCACTGCCAACAGCCCCCGACCGGCGCAATTCCCGCTCCCGCTGAAAAACCGGTGCTGGAGAATCTAGCTGCCGGCCTCGGGGCGGCGGGGCGGGATTCATGCCGCCCCCTGGCGATTCTCCGGCCCAGCGGGGGGTCTGAGAATCCCGCCCCTTACTGTCACTATATGTGTCATCCTGACCCAGGTGAAGGTGAATTAAGGATATTACATTGTTAGAGAAAAAGGATGTCAAAGAATGAAAAAATGTCAAGACAGAATCTCAGATAGAGCGAAGAAATGATACAGGTACCATAACACGACTTGAGCAGATTCTACAAACATGCAACTAGTGGGAATGATATGGAGGAACAAACTTGTGAGGTGCCAAAACTATAGAGTAGTAATTTTTTAAAGTTTGGAGTACCCAATTCATTTTTTCCAATAAGGGTAATTTAGTGTGGCCAAACCACCTAACCTGCACATCTTTTGGGTTGTGAGGGCAAAACCCACGCAAACAGGGGTGGATCTACTATGCAACTAATGAAGCTTAAGCTTCAGGGCCCCTAATCCCGGAGGGGCTACAGAAGCGACTTTAGTCCACATTGCTTACAAATTTTGGGTCTGTTGTATGAGAAGGGGTTTTTAAAAATTAATAATATTAATAATATAGTGTAATTCAATAGAAAATAATAGTTAAAATAAAAATTAAAAGGTTATTAAAGTATCATGTAGGCTAGCCGTAAACGAAAAAACGTTCAAATGAAGGATGTTTCATTCTAAATATATTTAATATAAAATAATTATAAATAATTTAAAACACTATTAAGATTTATGACAGAAATACAAACAGTAGATGACGTGTCGTAACAAAAACGGGGAGCCGTTGAAAAGGCAATCACAATGCTAACGTGAATGCTAACGCAGAAGTTCTTCAGCTTATTTGTGAGCAACACCTAATTGAAGTGTTCCTCAATATTACTACTGCGCTTAAGCTGTACTTGACAATGCCTAACACAAGCTGTGAAGCAGAAAGGAATTTTTCAAAGCTATCCTTTATAATGAACAAATTTCTGTCTACCATGACTGAAGAGCGCTTAAATTCTTTATGCATATTGTCTCTAGAAAATTACACTGCAAGGAAGCTCTCACGTGACAAAACTGTCCGTGAATATGTTGCTGGAAAAAACAGAAAAAAGAGTATTTTGTAAAATGTGCTTCATGTAGTATGTATTCTCATAGGTGTCTAGAATAAAAGATTATAATGACTGTGGTCTTTGCTATGTTTTATTTCATCATTCTATGATGCATCACTGGGCTAAATCACTGGCTTTTAAAGCAGACCAAGTAGGCCAGCAGCACGGTTCGATTCCCGTAGCAGCCTCCCCGGACAGGCGCCGGAATGTGGCGACTAGGGGCTTTTCACAGTAACTTCATTGAAGCCTACTCGTGACAATAAGCGATTTTCATTTTCAGTTCATTATATAACATTTCCCTAATTTACATCCCCCCATAACTCGTAAACTATAAGGCATAGGAAATTTTTATTCACACCAGTGACTTTGACATGTGAGATAATCCAGTACAGCAATTTTAATCAAAATCTGAGATGTAGTGGTTACATTTTTAAAAAAATTGTGGTGATCTGTCGTGGAACAACCCCATTGAAGAAGATAACAGTGGTTACCCAGACCTCTTTTCTGGTTGCGAAGGGGCCCATAACAGTTCAAGCTTCAGGGCCCCAAAAATGTAGGTCCGCCACTGCACGCAAACACGGGGAGAATGTGCAAACTCCACACGGACAGTGATCCAGAGCCGGGATCGAACCTGGGACCTCGGTACCATGACGCAGCAGTGCTAACCACTGCACCACCTAACTATGGACCTGCACACCATCTAGCGGATGTAAGCTATAAATATGCTGTAAACGCTGCAACTGATCCCAAGTGGCTAACCCCCCCCCCCTTTTTTAGGATGTGGGAGTTCTTTGGACCATCGATCAATCTTATCGGGGTCAGCTGGATCATGAACCCAATGGCGGGCGTATTGCGATCTGGTGACCGAAACATTGTTATCGGCCTTTTCTGTCGCTTCGATTTTAACCCACTTAGTGTGCAATGGGACGAGCTGGATTACAGTAGGCCTGACGATAGGAATGTCACTTCCGCTGTCACTATGAGCATCACTTTCGTCACTATCTTCGTCGGAGCTAACAAGCTTGCTTTGTTTGGTGCCTCGCGTAGTGATAACAGTTTCAAAGCCTGCTTTAGCTGATTCGGGATGTTTGGGAACCGGAGTCTACGGAGTGCATTGGCCGGCAATATCCGCACTCCAGGCGGCTGCCGATTTAAAATCTTTGCGCTGCAATTTGTACTGAGTTTTCAGGTCGGCCATTTTAGTTTGCAAGTCAGACATCTTAGTCTCCAAAATACAATTCTCTCTCAGTAATTGTGTATTTGCCTTTTGGAGCGCGTCTGTGTGTGAAAGCAAATCATCATATTGCGGTGTTAGTTGTCGAACAGTGGAGCCCGACTCAGAAACTTTCTTTTGCAGGTCAGTAATTTCATTGCAAAGCTCATCTTTTTTTTTTGAAGATCGTTATTTATATTCTTAAGCTCGGTATTATTTATTTGAAGATCGCTATTAGCGTTCTGATGATCGGAATTTTGATACTGGAGATCTGTATTTGTATTTTGAAAACCACTAATGGCATTCTGAAACTCAGTGTTCTGCTGTTGAAGCTCAGTAATGTGTTTACGGAGCTCACCATTCTGACAATGTAAAAAGGTTTTAGCTTGATTGACTCTCTCAAATCTACCATTTGAATCATGCAGTAGCTCAGAGACTTTGTGGAGTTGATCTTGAACAGACTTAAGGGCGTTATCGTGGTCAGTTTGAAGGATCGTTTTTCGGCGTTCACGGAGCTGTTGCATGACCACAAGGGACCATCTGATGCGCTCCTTATTTTTCATACGAGTAGATTTGCCCCAAACATTCCTAATATCTTCAAAGGACCATTGGCTGTTAGTAATGTTGTATTTCAATTCAATCTCCTTATTTGCTGCGAACAAATTATAATGCTGATAAATAGTAGTTTTGATATAATTGAATGTATCTTCACTAGACACATCTGGTGGGGCGCGGCCTCCCTTCAGCGTTGTGGGAAGCTCCGATCCACCCTTGGAGGTCACCCTTGTAAGAGTGTCGTCCCCCATAATTGTTCTGTACAACTTCGAAGAAGTCGGGACTATGTACTGTCGTCCCTTTTAACTGTTCAGATGATTAACTGACTAAAGTACTTGCAACTCCAATATCTCAGCCTTTTCTTCCAATGTTCTTTTGTCGGTAGGGAAAGGTTCGCGAACCGTCGCGGTTTGAAATGAGGCAAAGTTGATGTCTTACCTCAGTTGACTTTCAGAGCGAAGCTTCTCGATCATCCGGTTTGTGAATCTGTGGTCTGGCCACTTGGCTCACGAATCGACAACTCGTACCCGGCATGGCTTTCAGTCCTTGGTTTGTGGTTTTCTGGGCCCTCTGGCACGGTGTGCCTTTTGGCCGCTCCTTGTTTTCGTTTTCCTCTGTTTGTCCAAATTCGTCAGTTCTCCCCCTACCGTTTGCCGACTACGCCAATTGATGGATCTGTATTTTGTTAATATATTTACATGTAGCTGCACTGATATATCAATCATACAGAACTCGAGACAGAGCTTCTTGAGTGAAGTCAAGTATCTTTATTTATGTTGTTTTCAAAGTCTATTGATCAAGTCAAATTTCATACAAATACAGAATCAAGAAAATTGTTTGTTCATTGCAAATACAGATGGTTGAGTTGAATTCAAGATACAAGTTAGTTCAGAGTCATTTCTTCAGATCAAATGCACAATGCAAAAACGAAACAAAAGTAAATAGCTGTTTGCAAAGCAAAGCAAGACTAGGTTAAAGGTATAAATTCTGGAAGAGAGAGCAAGCCAAAGTTTTCTCCCGATCTTCTAAGGAAATCATAATCTCTCTTAGACTCTGTCCCCTTTCCAACTGTGATTGGGTTAAAATATTGATAATTCATTTAATTCAATGAAATGTATGTCTATCAAGCTGTAAGAGAAAATGTGGCATGGGAAAACTTTCTGATGTTGCAACCAGCTTCACACCATGTTTATAACAATGGATCTATTCTATAACTTGGCTAGTCAGTCTTAACACTGGCTTTCTTATCAGATCTTTCTCGTGCTGTCAGCAATGTCTGCTGTTATTGCTTAATATGATTTTTAATAATAAAATGTGACTAAATAATTTCTTCCCTTAAATCTTTATTATATATTACCTATAATAAAGTAGGTTTCTATCACATGCCCAGTCGTGGGCAATCTGGATTTCCAGGTATTGGAATTTGGTTTGGGCTAGTTTGAATGACAGCGTCCCCAGCTCTGCTCCTCCCCTTGGGGGTTCACTGGGGAGATTTAGCTCTTGTTCAGGTTTAGTTTGTATGGCGGCACAGTGGCACAGTGGTTAGCTATGCTGCAACGGCGCTGAAGACTCGGGTTCAATCCCGTCTGTGTGGAGTTTACACATTCATCCTGTGTCTGCGTGGGTTTCACCCCCACAACCCAAAGATGTACAGGGTAGGTGAATTAGCCACACTAAACTGCCCCTTAATTGGAAAAAAATAATTGGGTGCAGCGTAGGTGGATTAGCCACACAAAACTGCCCCTTAATTGGAAAAAATAATTGGGTACTCTAAATTTTAAAAAAAGGTTTAGTTTGTATACCGAGGAGGCTTCAAACTCCCTCAGGCGTTCCATTATCTTAAATATACCGGCTAAAGGGTTTGAGTCAGAGAGAAACAGGTCATCTGCATAGAGAGCGACTCTGTGCTCCTTGTCTCCTCTCTGAATACCTCTCCATCCCTACGCTGATCTGAGAGCAATGGCCAGTGGCTCAATTGCCAGAGCGAACAGCAGTGGGGACAACGGGCATCCCTGTTTCATGCCTCTTTGCAGCTGGAAACAGTCAGAGCTGGTGGTGTTCATCCATAAATACACCATGGGAGCGCTATATAGTTGTTTCACCCATGAGGTGGCCTAAACCCGAACCATTCCAGTACCTCCATGAGGTGCTTCCATTCTACTGTGTCGAAGGCTTTCTCTGTGTCCAGGGAAATGATCACTTATGGTGGCTCCTCCACAGCTGGGGTCATGATCATGTTCAGCAGGCGTCTAATGTTTGCTATCAGCTGTCTACCTTTGACAAACTTGGTCCAATCTTCCGCAATTATTTCTGGCAAGCAACTCTCCTGTTGCCCCGCCAGAGCTTTCGCCAGGTTTTTAGTGTCAGTGTTCAGCAGTGAGATAGGTCTTTGTCCTTCTTGGGGATCAATGAGATTGAGGCCTGTGCCAGCATGGGCAGCAGGAGCCCCCTCAACAGCAAATCATTGAACATCTCCTGCAGGTGCAGGACCAGTGCTGCCGCAAACGTCTTTCAGAAGTCCACTGGCAACCTGTCCAGTCTCAGTGCCTTCCCTGACTGCATGGAATTGTAAGACCATAAGACATAGGAGCAGAATTAGGCCATTGAGTCTGCTCTGCCATTCAATCATGGCTGATATGTTTCTCAATCCCATTCTGTTGCCTTCTCCCCATAACCCTTGATAAGCATATTAATCAAGAACCTATCTATCTCTGTCCGAAAGGCATTCAGTGACTTGGACTCCACAACCTTCTGCGGCACAGAGTTCCACAGATTCACCATCCTCTAGCTGAAAGAATTCCTCTTGATAAGCATATTAATCAAGAACCTATCTATCTCTGTCCGAAAGGCATTCAGTGACTTGGACTCCACAACCTTCTGCGGCACAGAGTTCCACAGATTCACCATCCTCTAGCTGAAAGAATTCCTCCTCTTTGCTGTTTTAAAGGATCTTCCCTTCAGTCTGAGGCTGTGCCCTCGCGTTCGAGTTTTTCCTGCTAATGGACACATCCTCCAGTCCAGTCTATCTAGGCCTTTCAGTATCCTGTAAGTTTCAATGAAACTCACATTCTTCTAAACTCCATTGAGTACAAACCCAGAGTCCTCAACTGATCCTCATACCCCAAGAAGAACTTAGTGAGCATATAATTTAACAGAAGTACAAAATACTTTATT
Organism: Scyliorhinus canicula; assembly: GCF_902713615.1. NCBI lineage: Eukaryota > Metazoa > Chordata > Chondrichthyes > Carcharhiniformes > Scyliorhinidae > Scyliorhinus > Scyliorhinus canicula. Next base: position 92,212,729 of record NC_052159.1, on the reverse strand, counting down.
TTACTGCAACATGACATTCTTCCAACACTTGCTCAAAGAAGTAACTAATCTTTTGCAGATGAAATAATGTTATTTTCAACAGATTAACAATTAGGTCAATTAATAATTCAGAAAGTTACACATCATTACTATCTTCTCAAATGTAAACCCTTTTCTGTTTTGTACTTAAATGAGCACAAACTACATACTACAAGTGCATTTGCTTCTCTGTTTATGTTTTGAAGAACCATTGCTTGCACTACCTTCTTACTAAATCCATTAAACTCCACATACTAAAGTTTGGAAGTCACATTGACAAGTGAATATGACTTTGAGACATCCTACATAGCTGATTGACATCACTGTTCTTTTAAAATTTTCACAACTAATCAACTGTCATTTCTACCTGGAAAGTCCCTTGCTTGCTAAATGTAGTACCTACAGGAGTTGCTGTCTTACCTCATGGTGCTTCTGATCAAGGCAAGTCCGTACGTTGGCCAGTTCTACTTCACGCATTTCAAGCCGAGTCTCAAGGCTTTGTGAATGTTGTTCCCATTCTACTTTTTTACGGTTCACCATTACATCAATTTGATGCATTAGTTCTTGGAGCTCTGCTTCACAGGAGTCGCCACTAAGCAACAAAATAAGAAAAACAGCAGAATTTCACTTTTCTTCAGCAAATAGAAAGGAAGGCAGTACAGAAACATTTTCTTCATAAAGTACCTTTCATATTTCATTTAAATAAAATTACCTGATGTTCTGGTGCAGATTTAAATTATATATTTTGAGCCTCGTGGAGATCTACCTCACAGGTATCTGATCTCCATGAACAGGTCTGGTGCTATATGGTGACATCTGCTAAAGAGACAGATTGTGTACATTCCATAATTACTCTATACTGATTTTAATGGAATGTCGGACTTCTGATTGACCTGGCCCTGATCCAGACTTCTTGGACAGGAAAATATTACCTGGCCATAATCTGGATTCCTTGGACAGGAAAATATTACAAGATTAAAGCAAATTACTGCAAATTCTAAAATCTGAAACAAAAACAGAAAATGCTGGAAAATCTCAGCAGGCCTGACAGCATTTGTGAAGGGAGAACAGAGCTAACTTTTCGAGTCTGGATGACTCTTTCTTCATCAGGGCGAGAGCGAACTGGAAATAGGATGAGACTTACATTATAGTGGTTGTTGAGGGAGGGGTCGAGCAGTAAGGGCTGGGTAGAAGGCTAACAATAGGTGGAGGCTAGGGAGGGATTGAGAAAGATATCATGGATAAAAAGACAAAGGGAATATAAATGATGCTGATCATGGCTAAGCAGGGTGCTGATAGTGGCACATTAAGAGATCAGAATGTGGGGAATGACGAGAAGAGTTGATGAAGGTAGTGCAGTGGATGTGTGTACATAGATTTCAGCAAGGCATTTGGCAAGTCCTACATGGCAGGTTGGTCAAGAAAGTAAAAGCCATGGGATAGAACATAGAACATACAGTGCAGAAGGAGGCCATCTGGTCCACCGAGTCTGCACTGACCCACTTAAGCCCTCACTTCCACCCTATTCCCATAACCCAATAACCCCTCCTAACCTTTTTGGACACTAAGGGTAATTTATCACGGCCAATCCACCTAACTTGCACATCTTTGGACTGTGGGAGGAAACGAGAGCACCCAGAGGAAACCTACACAGACACGGGGAGAACGTGCAAACTCCACACAGACAGTGACTCAGCAGGGAATCGAACCTGGGAACCTGGTGTGTGAAGCCACAGTGCTAACCACTATGCTACCGTGCTGCCCTTACAGGGATATGGGACAATATTGTGAACTGGATAAAAAGTTAGATTAGTAACAGGAAACAAAGGGTAATGGTCAATGGCTGCCCTTGCAATTGGAAAGTTGTTTCATGTGATGTTCCACAGGGCTCAGTGTTGGGAACCTTACTGTTTGTGTTAAAGATTTGGATGTGAACATGGGGAGCACGATTGGGAAATTTGCAGACGACAAAGAAATTGGCAGAGTGGTGGACAGTGTACAGGATAGCTACAATCTCCGGAATGATATGGATGGATTGGTGGAGTGGGCGAGGGCAGATGGAATTTAACACAGAGAAGTGTGAGGTCATGCATTTATGGAGGTCAAACAGATATAGGGAGTACACGATAAATGGGAATATACTAAGAGGGGTAGATGAGGTGCGAGAACTTGGCATCAAGTACACAGATCCCAAAGGCAGCAGTTCAAGGAGACAAGGTTGTTAAAAAATGCATATAGAATGTTCTCCTTCATTGGCAAGGGTATAGAAGAGAAAGTAAAGATAAAATGTTGGAATTGTATAAAACACTGAGCCAACAACTGCAGGATCGTGCGCAGTTCTGGTCACCACATTGCAGGAAGTACATAATTGCTCTGGAGAGATTGCAAATGAGGTTAACAGGAATGTTGCCAGGGCTGGAAACGTGTATCTACAAGAAGAGATTATATAGGTTGGGATTATTTTCCTTGGAACAAAGAAGGCTGAGGGATGACTTAATTGAGGTGTACACAATTATGAGCAGAAGAGATAGAGTGGACAGGATGAATTTGTTTCCTTTGGTGAAGAATTCTAGACCAGGGGACATAGATTCAAGATAAGAGGCAGAAGGTGTAGAGGGGACATGAAGAACTTTTTTAGTGTAGTGGGTGTCTGGAATTTGTTGCCCATGTTGGTGGTGGAGGCAGAAACCCTGAACTCTTTTAGAAAGTACCTGTACCTTAAGTGCAGTAAGCTACATGGTTATTTATAAAATTGATAGAATTTACAGTGCCGAAGGAGGCCATTCGGCCCATCGAGTCTGCACCGGCCCTTGCAAAGATCACCCTACTGAAGCCCACGTATCTACCCTATCCCCGTAACCCAGCAACCTCCACTTAACCTTTTTAGGACGCTAGGGCAATTTAGCATGGCCAATCCACCTAACCCACACATCTTTGGATTGTGGGAGGAAACTGGAGCACCCGGAGGAAACCCACGCAGACACGGGGAGAACGTGCAGACTCCACACAGGCAGTGACCCAGCCGGGAATCGAACCTGGGACCCTGGAGCTGTGAAGCAATTGTGCTAATCACTATGCCACCTTGCTGTTATGGACCGGGTGTGGGAAGGTCAGATTAGAAAAAGCACCTGGGTGTCCTCGGGCTGGCATGGATAAGGTGAGCGGAATTACCTCCTTATGTGCTGTAATGTTTCTATGATTCTAATGTGTTAATAGAAAAACAAAAGTTAAGCAATGTGTCAAACGACAATATGGAATAGGGAACAGATGGCTCTCATGGGGTGGGGTGAGGGGAGATGGGAAGGAAAAAAAAGATAGAATGTGGGAAGAAAAATGGAAAGTGGGATGGAAACATTAATCAATGGAAGAAATGAAAGGAAATTGATAGAAATAAAAATGGGGTGAAGTTGGAGCAGAGAGTTCACAATATGAAGCTATTGAACTCAATGTTAAGTCTGGATGGCTGATATGTGCTTAATTGGAAGATGTTCCTGCAATTTGCATTGGGCTGCAGTGCAACATTGTAGCAGGCCAAGGGTTGATATGTGGACATGAGAGCCGGATGGTGTGTTGAAATGCCAAATGATACAAAGGTCTGGTGTAATGAATGTGGGAGTGGGATTTCAGATATATTGTATTATAATTATTTGATAAAGTGAGGGTTAAAAGCCTGGATTGGTGTGTTTGACTGCTGAAATCATGTTTTAAAAGATTCTTAGGTTTCAAGACAACAAAGCTTTTGGAGCCAGGGGTGCAGAAAACAAACTTGGACTAATACAGTTCTGTTTTGATTAAGGGGATTCCCTGGGGAGTTAATTTGTTTCCAGCTTGGTGAGATTATGTCATTGCTGGGTGGAGCTAAGGCTTTTAGAGAAAGCATTTTCAGTTCAGTTCTGATCTGGCTGAAGCTACATGCACAGTGAAACAGTTCTCATTGTAAGTTAGTTGAAAAGAGATTAACTGTATTTAAAGCAGTGAGGACTTGGAGGAGGAGCTGAAACAAGCCAATTGAAATAGCTTTTGAAGACATATAGCCAGAGGTTCTGACAGAAGTCAGATCTTTTCTGTAAAGAAGTGTCAAAAGATCTCTTTCTCAAAGAATATCTCTGCAAATCAAGCATTCTTCTGTGCCATTGATAATTAAGGTGTATTGGGAGCAGAGGTGGGTTTCTTCTTGTAAAATGATATGCCTGATTCCTACAAGAATTGGACAAATAAATTTGAAATTAGGAATGGCCTGGTACTAAAAGAAGGAAGGTACAGGGTACCTACACAAGATAGAAATAAGTTATCAGCGTCATGACAGGCACAAACATCAAGGAACTGACACACCCACTGACAATTGGAAACTTCTGTTGGTGGCCAAATTTCTCCAAAGATGTGAAACATTATATAGAATGTAGAATAGTGTGTGCACAAAGCAATCTAGAATACTATGGTAAGAAGTCTTACAACACCAGGTTAAAGTCCAACAGGTTTGTTTCAAACACGAGCTTTCGGAGCACTGCTCCTTCCTGAGGAAGGAGCAGTGCTCCGAAAGCTAGTGTTTGAAACAAACCTGTTGGACTTTAACCTGATGTTGTAAGACTTCTTACTGTGCTCACCCCAGTCCAACGCCGGCAGCTCCACATCATGACTAGACCACTATGCAAAGAGGAAATAAGCCATACCCGTCCTGTGGAAGGACCATGGACAAATTTACAGATCGATTTATGTGGGACCTTCGCCACCCTGCAAAGGGCGGTACAAGTACATTCTGGTGGCAATCAACACATTTAGCAAATGGGTAGAAGCCTTCCCCACCAGAGCAAATACAGCCAAGGTCACAGCCTGGTCCAACAGGTGTTTACCTGTTGGGGCTTACCCCGTAGTATTGAATCTGACCAGGATACTCACTTTACAGCTCAAATAATGGCACTATGAGGAATAAATCAGTTCCATGTAGATTATCACCCACAATCCAACGGGATAGTGGAAAGAATGAACAGAACCCTAAAACAATGATTCAGAAAGCAGTACAGCAAAATAACTCAACATAGAATGTGGTGCCACCCTTTGTACTAACGTTAGTAAGAAATGCTATATCCAGCTCCTTTGGATTCACATCACATGTCTGAATGACGCGACAAACCATGAGTGGTTTTAACCCCTCTTGGGATTGGACCTATCAGAACCTGAACTGTCAGCTGTCTGTTACGAAAAAGCTATGGATAATGCACAAGCGTCCAACTTAACCGCAGCGCAAAAGTGGGACAAAAGGAGAAAGACAGCAAAGCCTATTGTGATGGAAAGGTAAAACCTGTGGAATATGATGTAGGCCAAAAGGTCATGTTACAGGAATACCAACCCGGAACCTTCTTATCCTCAAAATATCATGGCCTGTACTCCATAGTTGACAAAGTAAACCCCTCAATGTATAAAGTACTATTGGATTCCGGGAAGACGGATGTACAGAGGAGCAGCAGGCTTGGCAGTTGTGTGTTGTAGAACCTCCAACTAATATAAAATCCAGAAAACAAAGAACCCTGTCTTCAGTTTGGGAAAGGAAACGTGGTAGACAGCTGTCAAGAAAATATAAATAAGGCCTAGATTAGGACGAATGGGACCTCTCTGAACAACTTGCCAAATGAGACTGTAAATAGAGCAGTTGATAAATTTGATCTATTTCCTTACAGCTATCGGAATTACTGACAAAATGACATTGAAAATATTACTGGGAATATATAATCTAATAGCCATTATCAATACCAAGCCGACCCAACAAAGGGATCATCCAAGAAGGGGGACTATGGTATACTCTGAATGATGAAGAAAACTGTGACCAGGGACAACTGAGCTTGACTGTAGGAAATTGGGGGACAATCGGATGTACGTTTGGACAGATAGGGAGCGTGAGAGGGAAGTAACTGTGAGGTGGATCAATGCCACCAGAATGAGTGCAAAGTATAACATTTTAAAAAACAAATTTAGAGTACGCAATGGCAATTTAGCATGGCCAATTCACCTACCCTGCACGTCTTATTGGGTTGTGGGGGTGAGACCTACACAGTCTCGGACAGTGACCCGGAGCCGGGATAGAACCCGGGTGCTCGGCACCATGAGGCAACAGTGCTAACCACTGCACCACCATGCTTCCCTCTGTGCAAAGTATAATAAAGACTTCCAGTATAGTATCAATGGAAAGTGGCTCTGTGCAGAATCCAGTCTCGTCCTGACTGGATGCCAAGATGGCAGCATTAGCGGCAGGTATCCACGGGAAAATGTAGGGTTCTGCAGTGGACCTATTGACTATGACATTGATAGTGAGAAGTATAATTTTTTTTTGGGGGGGGGGGCAAGCAAGCTATCTTGGTATCATTTAGCAGCATCAGCAATTTTAGAGGGTTCACTTGAGAGAGTAGCAGCAGTATACATATATATATGTATATATATATTTTTTTTAAAGCGCCTAATGGGTGTTTAATCTTTTTTTTTGCCTTTTACATCTCTTTGGGAATTTAGATCAGAGGGGATGGAGGCAAGGGCAGTTGCATGCTTCTCCTGTAGGATGTGGGTGGTGTCCCCACTGACTACACCTACAGGAAATGCACCCAATTCCAGCTCCTCAGAGACCGTGTTAGGCAACTGGAGTTGGATGAACTTCGGATCATCCGGGAGGCAGAGAGGGTGATAGAGAGGAGTTACAGGGAGGTAGCCACACCCAAGGTGCAGTGCAGGAGTAGCTGGGTTATGGTCAGGTGAAGGAAAAGGAATAGGCAGACAGTGCAGGGATCCCTCGTGGCTGTTCCCCTTCAAAATAAGAATAGAAAAGTAATAGTGATAGGAGACTCAATGGTTAGGGGAACAGATAGGAGGTTCTGTGACTCAATGGTTAGGGGAATAGATAGGAGATTCTGTGGTCGTGAACAAGACTCCCGGAAGGTCAGGGATGTCTTGTTTTGAGTCTACAGGATTCTTAAAGGGGAGGGGGAGCAACCAGAAGTCGTGGTGCACATAGGCACCAACGGCATAGCTAAGAAAAGGGATGAGGATCTAAAAAGTGATTTTAGTGAGTTAGGTTGGAAGCTAAAAAGCAGGACAAACAGAGCAGTAATCTCAGGGTTGCTACCGGTGCCACATGCAAGTGAGGCAAGGAACAGAGAGCGAGTGCAGCTGAACACGTGGCTACAGGGCTGGTGCAGGAGAGAAGGCTTCAGATATGTGGATCAGTGGAAAAACTTCTGGGGAAGGTGGGGCCTGAACATGAAGGACGAATTGCACCTAAACTGGAGGGGCACCAATATCCTGGGTGGGAGGTTTGCGAAAGCTCTTCGTGAGGGTTTAAACTAGTTTGGCAGGGGGATGGAAGCCAGAGCTATGGATCAGAGGTTAGGGTAGCTGTTGAACAGGTAGAAATAGTATGCAGCGAGTCTGTGAGGAAGGATAGATAGTTGATAGGGCAAAGTTGCGCTCAGTGGAAAAGTGTGTCTGTTTCAATGCAAGGAGTGTCAGGAATAAGGGAGATGAACTTAGAGCATGGATCAGTACTTGGAACTACGATGTTGTGGCCATTATGCAGACATGGATTTCACAGGGGCAGGAATGGTTGCTAGATGTTGTGGGGTTTAGATGTTTTAAGAAGAGGGAGAGGAGGAACGTAAAAGAGGAGGGGGAGTGGCACTGTTAATTAGGGAGTGCATCACAGCTGCAGAAAAGGAGGTAGTCGAGGAGGGTTTGTCTACTGAGTCACTATGGGTGGAAGTCAGAAGCAAGAAAGGAGTAGTCACTTTTTTGGGAGTTTTCTATAGACCCCCCCAATCGGAGCAGAGAGATGGAGGAACAGGTTGGGCGGCAGATCTTGGAAAGGTGCAGAAGTAACAGAGTTGTTGTCATGGGTGACTTCAACTTCCCTGATATTGACTCGAACCTCCTTACTGGAAATGGTTGGATGGAGCAGATTTTGTCAGGTGTGTAGAGTAATGATTCCTGACTCAATATGTAGATAGGCCAAGTAGGGGGGAGGCCATATTGGATTTGGTGCTTGGCAACAAACCAGGCCAGGTGTCAGATTTCTTGGTGGGGGAGCATTTCGATGACAGACCACAACTCCTTGACCTTTACCATAGTCATGGATAGGGATTGGAACAGACAGTATGGGAAGGTATTTAATGAGGGGAGGGGAAATTATACTGCTGTTAGGCAGGAGCTGAGGTACATAAATTGGGTACAATTGTTCTAAGGGAAATGCACAACAGTAATGTGGGGGATGTTTAAGGAGCACTTGCTGTGAGTGCAGGATAGTTTTGTTCCACTGAGACGAGGAAGGAATGGTAAGGTGAAGGAGCCTTGGATGACAAGAGAAGTGGAGCTTCTAGTCAAGAGGAAGAAGGAAGCTAACGTAAGGTTGAGGAAGCAAGGATCTGGCATGGTTCTAGAGGGTTACAAAGTAGCCAAGAAGGAACAGAAAAATGGACTTAGGAGAGCTAGAAGGGGGCATAAAAAAGCCCTGGCGGAAAGGATTAGGGAAAACCCCAAGACATACTACACGTGTGTGAGAAATAAGAGGATGATCATTGTGAGAATAGGGTCGATCAGGGATAGTGGAGGGAACCTGTGCCTAGAGACTGAAGAGGTGGGGGGGGGGCGGGTCCAAATGAATATTTTGCTTCAGTATTCATTAGAGAGAGGGACCTTGTTGCTCATGAGAACAGAGTGAACCAGGTTAATAGACTCAAACAGGTTGATATTAGGAATGAGGATATCATGGAAATTTTGAAAAGCATCAGGATAGATAAGTCCCCTGGGCTTGACGTATATACCCAATGTTACTACGGCAAGCAAGGAAAGAGATTGCTGCGCCTTGGCGTCCTCACTCTCCACAGGAGCAGTACCAGATGATTGGAGGGAGGCGAATGTTGTTCCCCTGTTAAGAAAGGGAATAGGGAAATTCCTGGGAATTACAGACTAGTCAGTTTTACGTCTGTGGTGAGCAAAATATTGGAATGGATTCTGGGAGATAGGGGATGGGATTTTCCCGCACTTGGCACGATGGCCTGACGGCGGTGGCAAGAGCGTCGCGAACCACTCCGGCGTCGGGCCACCCGGAAGTTGCGGAATCCTCCGCACTTCCGGCAGCTAGGCCGGCGGCAGAGGGGTTGGCGCCGTGCCAACTGGCGGCGAAGGGCCACCGTGGTCCTGCGCATGCATGGAACCGCCGGGGTGTTCTGGCGCTTGCGGAGAACTGCCGTCGTGTTCTGGCGCATGCGCAGAACCGCTGTCGTGTTCCTGCGCATGGACAGGGGGGTTCTTCCCCGCGCTGGCCTCTGTAGGGCTCCGCCATGGCAGGGGGAAAGAGTGCCCCCACGGCACAGGGCCGCCCGCAGTTCAATGGGCCCCGATCGCAGGCCTGGCCAACGTGGAGCCCCCCTCCCGAGGTCGGATCTCTTCCCCCCCCCCCCCCCCCGAGGACCCCGTCAGACGGCTGACAAGCCAGGTCCTGCCGTGATGGACCATGTGCATTTCACGGCAGTGGGACCGGCCAAAAACGGGCGGCCGCTCGGCCCATTGGGGCCCGGAGAATTGCCGGGGGGTCCGCTGCCAACAGCCCCCCACCAGCGCAGCATAAACCCCGCCCAAAAATCTGGGCCGGAGAATACGGCAGCTGGCGTCGGAGTGGCGGGGCGGGATTCACGCCCAGGTTTTATGATTATTTAGAAAAACATAGTTTGATTAAAGAGTCAGCATGGCTTTGTGAGGAGCAGGCCATGCCTCACAAGCTTCTTTGAATTCTTTGAGGATGTGATGAGATACATTGATGAAGGTTGGGCAGTGGATGTGGTGTACATAGATTTCAGTAAGGCATATGATAAGTTTCCCCATGGTAGGCTCATTCAGAAAGTTAGGGGGCATGGGATACAAGGAAATTTGACTGTCTGGATACAGAATTGGCTGGCCGAAAGAAGACAGAAAGTGACAGTGGATGGAAAGTATTCCGCCTGGAGGTCGGTGACCAGTGGTGTCCCACAGGGATCTGTTCTGGGACCTCTGCTCTTTGCGGTTTTTATAAATGACTTGGATGAGGAAGTGAAAGGGTGGGTTAGTAAGTTTGCAGATGACACGAAGGTTGGTGGAGTTGTAGATAGTGTCGAGGGCGGTTGCAGGTTACAACAGGACATTGACAGGATGCAGAGCTGGGCTGAGAAGTGGCAGATGGAGTTCAACCAAGATAAATGTGAAGTTTTTTGGAAGGTCGAATTTGATTGCTGAATAGAGTTAAAGGCAGGATTCTTGGAAGTGTGGAGGAACAGAGGGAACTTGGGATTCATGTACTTACATCCCTCAAAGTTGCCACCAGGTTGATAGGGTTGTTAAGAAGGTATATGGTTTGTTGGCTTTCATTAACAGGGGGATTGAGTTTAAGAGCCGCGAGGTTTTGCTGCAGCTTTGCGAAACCCTGGTTAGACCACACTTGGAATATTGTATCCTGTTCTGGTCACCTCATTATAGGAAGGATATGGATGCTTTGGAGAGGGTGCAGGGGAGATTTACCAGGATGCTGCCTGGACTAGAGGGCATGTCTTATGAACAAAAGTTGAGGGAGCTAGGGCTTTTCTCACTGGAGTGAAGAAGGAAGAGAGGTGACTCGATGGAGATGCACAAGGTGATAAGAGGCATGGATAGAGTGGATAGCCAGAGACCTTTCCCCAGGGTGGAAATGGCTGTCATGAGGGGACATAAATTTAAGATGATTGGAGGAATGTATAGGGGAGATGTCAGAGGTAGGTTCTTTACACAGAGAGTGGTGGGTGTGTGGAATGCGCTGCCAGCAGAGGTGGTGGAGTCGGAGTCATTAGGGACATTTAAGCAACTCTTGGACAGGCACATGGACAGCAGTAAATTGAAGGGATGTAGGTTAGGTTGATCTTAGATTAGGATAAATGGTCGGCACAACATCGTGGGCCAAAGGGCCTTTCTGTGCTGTACTGTTCTATGTTCTATGTAATACAGAACACAGACCCAACTACCACTCGAACCACAACTATCCTGACCTCAACTACCATAGTGGGTTTAATGACCATGCTCTCTCTGACCCATGAGCAATGTCCCAAGGTTTCAAAGGGACCATTCAATGGCTGGTACTGAAAGAAACGGGTAAGGTTCTGTTTAATAATGAGCACTACAAGTTGATACCTGTAGTGCTTAATAGAGGTGGTTTTCAACTACCAGAATGGTGGCTTTCCCAAATTCGGAATTTGTATAGTCGGCAACACAAATATTACTAGAGCAAGAGATAGGAGATGAAAATAAGCCAGAGCACAGAAGTATAAATTGAAGGAAAAGGAATATAATTGATCAGTGACTTGGCCACTGCTTATGAACAGGACTATCCACTGTCAACACCCTTGATCTAGCAAATTTAGATAATAAACTTAGAACAATGACTCATCCAGTAAAACAAGTCTTGCAGGAATTAAATAATAATGACGAAAGGAATGCCGAAGGAGGGCTATATGGAAATAATGCTGAGGAACGGACGTCAAGGTCTTAGAAGGCCATGCTAGAAACATCAATCAAATTTTAGAGGGAAAAGTAAAAAAGTAAAAGATGATGAAAAACAACAGCATAGAATATTATCATCATAGAATTTACAGTGCAGAAGGAGGCCATTCGGCCCATCGAGTCTGCACCGGCTCTTGGAAAGAGCACCCGACCCAAGGTCAACACCTCCACCCTGTCCCCATAACCCAGTAACCCCACCCGACACTAAGGCCAATTTATCATGGCCCATCCACCTAACCTGCACATCTTTGGACTGTGGGAGGAAACCGGAGCACCCGGAGGAAACCCACGCACACACGGGGAGGATGTGCAGACTCTACAAAGACAGTGACCCAAGCCGGAAATGAACCTGGGACCCTGGAGCTGTGAAGCCGTTGTGCTATCCATTATGTAGCATCAGCGACTGAATTGAGGGAAATTCTCGAGCAGGTTAAACAGGCAAGGGACCAGCCTGGATTACAAATAACCAATTAATAACCCTCACTAATAGAAATATATATCCCAATAGTTCAAGCTGCCAGCTTCGGAAACTGACCAAGTTGTGGTTTAGGAAAGGTTGCAGAGAAACCAAAAGTAAAGCCTTGGGAATGATATTGCAAATACCAATTGTCATAATATACATCCAGGTATATGATGGAGTGCAGACAGGCAGTGATTGACACACAGGATGACCAGTGAGCACACAGAACACAGCAGCCAATCACCAGACAGGACACGACCACTATAAAGCCAGAGGGCACCAGTTTTCCCGCTCTCTCGGGATCCAGCCTCTGAGACAGACAGAGCTCGTGAGCAGCAGCTAGAACGAACACCATGTGGTAGTCAGTTAGTCTGGTCAGGTTAGCCTCAGGTCTCAGTCAAGTCAGCACAGTGTCAACCCACAGTCAAGCATGTATTATAGTTAGTTGTTCAATAAATCGTGTTGCATCTCTTCAAGTGTTGGAAGCCTGACTCCCTCTACACTGCAACAAACGCAGTCCACATAGACCCAGCCTACCCAACACATCACCAATAATTGCAGGAAGTGAAATAGGATTGAGTATTTCAGAAGTGAACAACTTAGGAATTATTAAAGAAGAGATTTGGATAGGCCATGAGAATGTTTTCCCTTATGTAGTGGAAAAGGAAGAAAGGAAGGAGGGCCAGTGGGTACAAGCTTAGTCAAATATCAACAAGCTGACAAAACAATTGTCTGTCCCTGCCCTATTTATCTTAATAAACAACTCTTATGAGGATTTAAAATGAATAGTGACCTAAATTGCACTTTGAATACAGGAACCCTTAAGTTTGATATCACAAGAGTGGCTTGCAAATGGAAGGGAGAATATTGTCCAACCACCTCATTAAAAAGATACCAAAGGGCCTCCTGACATGCCGCATTGTTCACGCAACGTTTTGTATTGAAAAATTCCAGCCAGAATTGACAAAATTTAGTTGATTGATTTTCATAAGAGAGTAAAGGTTGCTATTAATGCCACCAAAACAATTAAGGGGAATTTGGGACAGTACTTTGAGAAATATGAAACCAATATGCAATTATGACCTGAGAATCTACATTGGATGAAAGAACAGTTGGAGAGAACCCAACAAACAGCTGGAGCTGGTTTAGCACACTGGGCTAAATAGCTGGCTTGTAATGCAGAACAAGGCGGTACCGTGGGTTCAATTCCCGTACCAGCCTCCCCAAACAGGCGCCGGAATGTGGTGACTAGGGGCTTTTCACAGTAACGTCAGTAAAGCCTACTTGTGACAATTAGTGATTATTATTATTATCCAACACGCCAAAAAAACTGAGCAAAATATCAGCAGTGGGATGCTCCGCCCCACCTCGCCAGATTCTGCCTCAACCCGCCGGTGGGATGCTCCATTACGCCGACCAATGGGGTTTCCCAATGTGGGGCAGCCCCACTCCGCCGGGAAACCCCCGGATTGCCGGCAAAACAGAGCATCCCGCCGGCGGAGACTGTCAAATAAACAAGTTGGTAGGATGATATTTGGAACTGGGGTACTGTTATAATCTGCCTGCTTACCACTGGCTGGGGACTAATGGCAATCCCACAATCATTTGGGAGTATGAGCTTCCACAATGGGAAGGGGGGGGGGGGGGTGGAGAAATCATTAGCAGATTCCCTGCATAAATAAAGCTGGCCAATTTGGATCTGGCTAGAGGAGAGTGAGCAGCAAGGGAGTTGCTGCTGCTGATGTATATATATGTTATTGTAAACAAATGTTATTTCTTTCTATCCTTCAACTCGTGCTGGATTCTTCGTGGCCCTCACAAAAGATACAAATAACAGATTCACCTTGGATAAGAATTACTCATTTTCTTTCATTGTAATAAATTTTATACTAATATATCAAACGTATATTTTGATGATGTTTGAACATTGGTGAATTAAAATGGAAAATAAATTGAAAATGGAATTGTTTGCGCGGAAGCGAGAGTGAGTGCTAGACACGATGATGACCTAAGAGAACATGTTATTACAGATTTTGATGTATAAACTCACTATGGGAAAAAGCGCAATGTATGCTGTGGTTGACTATGACTATATGTAACATAGCTTGGACAAAAAGTATGATATGCACCCATGTACAAACATGAACTTGGCTGAAGAACATTTGGAAGTTTAACTGCTATCCAAAATACTACTGTTTAATGGATTAAAGCAGGGAACGTAGCAATAAGGGTTAGCATAAATGCTTCACAGCTCCAGGGTCCCAGGTTCGATTCCCGGCTGGGTCACTGTCTGTGCGGAGTCTGCACGTCCACCCCATATGTGCGTGGGTTTCCTCCGGGTGCTCCGGTTTCCTCCCACAGTCCAAAGATGTGCAGGTTAGGTGGATTGGCCATGATAAATTGCCCGTAGTGTCCTAAAAAGTAAGGTTAAGGGGGGGGGTTGTTGGGTTACGGGTATAGGGTGGATACATGGGTTTGAGTAGGGTGATCATTGCTCGGCACAACATCGAGGGCTGAAGGGCCTGTTCTGTGCTGTACTGTTCTATGTTCTATGTTCTATCTGTTGGGAGATTTGGTCAACTTTAAATGGCAATATTCAGGACCTTTTGGCCTGACCTATTTAAAGAAAGTTTGCAACGTGCAAAAATAGGAATTTATGATTGCACAAATCGGAAGTTTGCAAAGTGCAAAACAGCAACTTGTAACTGTAGAAATCTACACGTGACCACAATGCCTGAATATTGGAAAAACGTCTGCATGATGCCATGCGGTTAGAAGAGGTCATTCGGCATCTCGGAGCAGAACACAATGGCTTGACCGTTCTATAGAATACGCATAATAGAAAAGTATAAATATCAGAGATCTGAGGCCATTTCTTAAGAATGACTCATGGGACCCACCTCACATATGAAGCACCTGGAGTGAAGGTTCAGCGAACAGAAGAGACCTTCGAGAAGAACTTCACCAATTCGAAGTGGTAATATCTACTTATGACTAAAGCTGAGTATTGACACAAATTGTGATCATTTGTATAGCATAACATCTTAATACATAGTGTATTTCAATCAAGTTTAGTGAATAAAATTGTGTCGAATCATAAGTTACAATGCAGAAAGTGTGTTTGATTCGTAATTGTTTGACCTCTTTGTAACAGTACAGAGACTAAGAGGCTCAACATCAGGAAGCTCTTTGTAATATATCTCTTCAGTTCTTGCCACACAAATGAAACCAATTATCACAGAATTTTGTAAATGTTTAAATTCAACTTCTTTCTAAAGTGAAATTGTTATTGTGCAGCTTATCTACCCCTGCTAATTTCTCGTTTTCACCATCCTAGCCTAATTTCACATATTTTCACCATCCAAGCCTATCTCTTTACACCAGCAATACCTAGTCCTTGCTCACCTTTTCCAACTAAGCATTTTCCCTTACAAATATCATCCCAGGCTCAGAAGTAGCCACCTTAAATGATTACTTAAGAAGCCAGGCAAATTCAGATAGTGATACAGAGCTCAACAGGCCAGGAAGAATTAAAGTAGATATGAGTAGGCAATTACTGTGAGTTGGTGGAACAGGAAATTGCTGTGCTCAACAATTCAAGAGCAGCAGCATCAAACATAGGTATTCCAGTGCATGGTGTGGGTACTAGCTCAATTGGGAGCAGCCCAATCCACATATCTGTGACACCAGCTGTGCAGGTGGAAGCTTCAGTTCAATCCACAGCAAAGCCTCACCGGACAGGAGCGCTAACAATGTCATATGTGCTTTAAGCATCAAAGTAGAAAAAGCCATCTTCAATATATCTTGCTAGCATTAGGTTTGTCTCCATGCTAATCGGTGACGAACCAGAGCCATGAACAGTCCAATAGTTTGGAAGGGATTTATATGCACCATACCCTCTCAGGACAACACATCATATGCTCTCATATCTCCTATTTACCAGCACATTTGGGAGAAAGCAGCTAGGGCCCATTTTAACTACTAAATCTCCCAATCTGAAAATTTCAATCAAGTACAGAAACCTTAGAAATCAGGAACACTCTATTTCAAAGTGCACTACAATTAATTTTAATATGTTAATTTTTTATTCAATTAGTTATCTATTTCTAAAATAGTGAGCTTCTGAAAATCTAAATACAAATTAAGGGAGCTTCAGTCTGTTGTATGTTTGATTTGGTATTTTTCCCAGACTAGAAGAATTAATTTAAACTATGTACTACCAAAATATAATAAAGTGCCAATTTTTTGCAAGAACCATGTTTCCAACTAGATGCTGCAGGCGAGGACAGAAAATGTAGTTGTAATGTACCAATTTATCCTATCTGTTGAGTTGTCCTCCCCATAACATTACAAATTCTGGGAAAACAACCTGAGGAATATTAATCCTGTAGCCTGGGATGTGAAGTCCCATTTCTGATATTTACTATGGTCAGGTGACAACAATAGGGCCTATTGTTATAATGTAGCAAATTTACAGACACAAATCATCCAAATCAATTCTGAAAGATACATTTGACTGCTTTCGGTATCTAGATATTTAATTTTTTTGCTCTCCTTCTCAAGGTAGAATTACAGTATTTGCTGAAGATTAATTTAGTTGCTTATTTCCCTCTCTACTCCTTCCCAAATTTTAATTTAAAACTTTTAAGAGGAGCTGTTCACTGAATTTATAGCAGTCAGAACCTTTTTGCAGAATTGTGCAGCAGGTGCTCTCATGGTTATGAGTTACTTCACAAAATATGCAGAACAGCTAATGTTATGCAATTCTTTTTTCGTGACTGCACTCAAATACCAACTTGTCTCTGAGATTATGGCCACTGCCATGATACACTTTTGTCTTTAATGCACAAAGAACATAAAACAATGATGCATACCGTAATCGACAATTCTTCTCCAAACCTTTTATTATTTCTTCCATTGCAGCAGTTAGTCTAGAAAACAAAGAAGATTGTATCACCACTGGGACATAAAATACTAATGCTCTCATTATAGTTATCTGTAATCCTCTCTGTAACAAAAATATCACAGGAAACAGCTTACTGATGAAGCCAATTCTGGGCACCACATTTAGGAAATATCTGAAGGTATTAGAGACAGCCCAGCATTATGAGAATATTTCTGGGATGAGAAACTTTAGGTCCAAGGATTGAATCACAAAGCTGGAATTGTTCTCCTTTAAGAAGAATGCTGTGATGTACCTGCACAAAACTCACCCACGTAAATATAGACAATGCGCAGGTTGTTCAGCAAATGTCAACCAACATATCAGATTACCAAGCCCTGTGGTGATGGGGACAGGCAGAGCAAGCTACTAGCAGTCTTTAGTTATAATCCTACACATAGAGGGCATCAAGGTAAAATTCATTTATGGGACATGGGTTTCATGGTAGCACAGTGGTTAGCACTGTTGTTTCACAGCGCCAGGGTCCCAGGTTCGATTCCGGCTTGGGTCACTGTGCGGAGTCTGCACTTTCTCTCCGTGTCTGTATGGGCTTCCTCCGGGTGCTCCGGTTTCCTCCCACAAGTCCCAAAAGATGTGCTGTTAGCTGAATTGGACATTCTGAATTCTCCCTCGGTGCACCCGAACAGGTGATGAAGTGTGGCGACTAGGGACACAGTAATTTCATTGCAGCTTTAATGTAAGCCTACTTGTGACAATAATAAAGATTATTCTTAATAGACCAGCGTTTATTGCTCAACTCTAGTTACTTTTGAAAAGGTGATGGTGAGCTGCCTTGAACTGCTGCAGTCCCTGAGGTGTGGGTCCACCCACAGTGTTATGCAGGAGGGAGTTCCAGAATTTTGACCCAGCAACAGTGAAGGAACAGCAATATATTTTGAAGTCATGATGGTGAGTGATTTGGCGCGAGCTGCAGAAAGCAGCTGTTTTGCGCAGACACGCTTGAGAAGAAAGTGCGACCTGGGCGTTGAGCATTCTGCACATGCACATGACCAGTTTGCGCATAAGCACTTGAAAAAACAAGGCAAACCGGAAGTTAAGCGTTCTGCGCATGCGCATGAGATGTTTGCACATGATGTCACGTGTGCAATAACGTGTAGACATTGTGGCCACGCCCACTGAATAAAAGAATGACTGGCATTCAGAAAAAGATGTTTGAAATACAGCGAGTTTGCCTCACAATGCAGAACATTGATGAAATTCCACCAAAGAGCTGAACAAGGAGTCTACAGCTTGAAACAAGAAGTAAATGACTTGTTAGATATGTACCACACCACCACAGTGAATATTGAGTACAGACTCAATTCATGAACTGTTAAAAGTTAATAACTGCATTTTTAGCTTGCTACTCTGTAATTGTGATATTATGATATTTGACATAATATTATGCATGAACTGTATGAACGCATTCTCGACAATGCATGTAAAAAAAATGTTAGAAAGAACTTCAAACATTCTTCTCAAAGAAAGGGGGATGTGACATTATGTGAAATGTTCAAAACGCAAAGGGTTAATATCATATCATAATTAACCACCAGAAAGAACTAGATGCAGAACTATATAAAGCACTGACTCACAGACTTCTGGGAGGAGGCTGGAGAGGAGCAGAGGAGCAGTGAGACAGATCAGAGTAAAGTTGTATATAGAGCATAGAGACTTGTGTTAATAGAGTGTAGGTTACTTGATTATTGTTTACTGTAGGAATAAGTGGTCGAGCTTTAATGCGTAGTGTAAATGCATGTTTAAACTCAGTAGTATAAATAAATGTTAGCTTTGTTAATGAACTTAGCTTCTGTGGTCTTTGTGAACACTACAACATCCATCCTGAATAAAGAATCAGAAAGAACACGACAAAAGGTACTGCTGATTAAGGAATACAAGAAGAGATCTTCCTGTGGAGATAGAAACTGTGGGTGGGATTTTCTGGCCGTTTGTGCTGGCAGGATCTTATGGTCCCACCAACAGCGCACTCCTGCCGTGGGTTTCAAGGCAGCAAGTGGTGCGTTCAACGTGATATCCTGTTGACAATGGTGAGACCAGATGATCTTGCCATCGGCCACTGGTGAGCTGCCCTCCGCCGCTGCAGAACACGCTGCAGAACAGGCTGCAGAACACGCTGCAGAACACGCTGCAGAACACGCTGCAGAACACGCTGCAGAACACGCTGCAGAGGGGAAGAAAATCCTGCCCTGTCGCTGAGGTACTAAATGAATACTTTGCATCTCAGAAGAAAGGAGAAGCTGCCAATATTACAGTAAAGGAGGAGGTAGTGAAGAAAATGGATAGGATAAATAATAAATAAAGAGGAGGCACTTAAAAGACTGGTAATACTCAAGAGTATAAGCAGTCTCCTGGTCTGTCTTGATGCTGAAGGAAACAAGAGTGGGATTAGCAGAGGTTCTGTTCACAATCTTCCAATCCTCTTTAGATACGAGAGCGGTGCTAGAGAAATGGAATGAATATTGCAACCTCTGTTCAAAATTGAAAAAAAGTCAAAAGTTGGTAAAGCTGTCATCCAGCACAGACTTGTGTTTGACTAACTTGATTGAGTTATTTGATAAAGTAGTGTAGATGATTGAAGTTGGTAGTGTGGTGATTTCTATGTGATCCGTTGAAAAATATTTAATAAAGTACCACATAATAAACAGGTTAGCAAAATTGAAGCCCTTAGGGTCAGAGGCAGCATGGTTACAAAATTGGTTAAAGTGTAGTGATCAGAAAGTGTGAGTAGTTGCTTTTCAGATTGAAGGGAGGGATGCAGCCGTGTTCCCCAGAAGGTAGTATTCCAACATTGCTCTTTTTGACATATATTAAATGATCTGGACTTTATTATACCAGGCACAAATTCAACGTCTGCAGATCACACAAAACTTTGAAGAATAACAGACATCAGGAGGACATAAGCAGACTGGTGAAATGGGAACATACAAGGCATATGAAATTTAAAGACAGAGCTCTGGGAGGTGATGCAGTTTGTCAGGGTAATAAAGAGAGGCAATATACAATTTTAAAGATGGTGCACAGTAAGAAGTCTTACAACACCAGGTTAAAGCCAACAGGTTTGTTTCGAATCATTAGCTTTTGGAGCGCAGCTCCTTCCTCAGGTGAATGATGGTGCAGGCAGAGTGAGACGTGGAAATTTGTGTACAGAAATCTTTGAAGATGTCAGGACAGGTTGATAAAGTTGTTAAGAACATGGGGAATCCATGCCATTGTAAATACAGATAAAATATAGAAGGAAGGAAGGAAGGAAGTTATGCTAAACCATCATAAATTGCAGTTAGGCGTCAACTATATTACAGTCTGCAATTCTGGATACCATGCTTTCAGAAAAGTGTCAATGCCTTGAAGGGGGTGCAGAGGAGATTTACTAAAATTACATCAGAGATGTGGCACCAGAGATGAGGGACTACATGTGAAGTATATGGAAAAACTGCGATTGTTTCCTTATAATAGTGAAGATTAAGGGGCAACCTAAATAGGCATTCAAAATCATGAACAGTAAACAGGAGAATCTGTTTCCGGTGATAGAAGAGTCAGTGACTAAAGGCCACAGTGAATTGGCAATATAGAGCCAGAAGTGTGATACGGGTAATATATTTAATATGGCGCGTTATGATGACTCGGAATAGGCTGGCTGAAAGGGTGACTTCCAAAAAAGAAGTTGGATAAAACTTGAAGAGAAGAAAATTGCAGGGTTATTGAGAAAGGACCGGGAAGTCAGTCCATAGGCTAAATAGCCTCATTCTTTGCCAAAAGATTTTCTGACACTTAGCTTCAAAGATGTTTGAATAAAAGTTCATTCACTTTTTTCTGAATATCAGCAGTTATTTGTTCCCATTACTTCCACTTAATTTTTGTCAAATTTGTTCAACTTGCCTAAAAAATCATTGCGAGCAGCAAAATCAGAATCTTCAAATTACCATGGCCCCTTTAGATAGATCTCATCAATAAATTATGGAGTATTACATTTTCATATACACCTGCTGCAGGTTTAGCCAAGAAGCCAAGCCAAAACCATTCCCCACCGACATTAGACACACTGCGGCACGGTGGCACAGTGGTTAGCACTACTGCCTCACAGCGCCAAGGACCCGGGTTCAATTCGGCCTTGGTAACTGTCTGTGTGGAGTTTGCACTTTCTCCCCATGTCTGCGTTGATTTCCTCCGGGTACCCCGGTTTTCTCCCACAGTCCAAAGGTGTGCAGCCGAGGTGGATTGGCCATAAAAAGAAAAATACCCCTTAGTGTCCAGGGATGTACAGGTTAGGTGGGGTTACATGGATAGGGCAGGGGAATGGGCCTAGATAGTGTGCTCTTTCAGAGGGCTGGTGCAGTCCTGATGGGCTGAATGGCCACCTTCTGCACTGTAGAGATTCTAAATCCAAGATTTTAAGTCATAACAAACAAGCTCCACATTGAAGTGGAGTGCAAAAGAAGAAAATACGAGGGTTGGATAATTATTGTAGATAATTAGTCCAAAAAACTGGTGGTATTAAAACAATTTGAGTTCTCAATTTTTTTTTAGATCAGCCATAGAGTATTTGAAGCTGTTATTCTGCTTTTTACATTACATAAGCTCCATCTAGTGAAAAATATAGATACAACAGAATTTTACACAAGTCAATTTGTTGTTGGATTTCAAATTCAGGAGCATTCAAAATTAAATATGGCCAACGGGTTAAACATAATAATCAAGAAAAGGTAGTTACAACAGGAGGCAAATGTCACAATATGCTTAAGGACACCACCAAAACAGATTCAAATAAGAATTATATATTTGATGGTGAAAAGACCTTATTGTATGAAATTGTTGTTGTATTTACCTATGTCACAATGACCACATTTCAAATTAATTATTTTGCTGTAAAGCAATTTGACACATCCTATGAATGTAATATGCGGCATAAATTCAACTTTTTTCTCTTCTTCCCTAATTAATCATCGCTCATATCTTTTTACTGCACTCCATTTAGTAGTCTTTTTGCTGTCAATAGGCTAGATATTGCTGGAGCAGGGTATCGCATGGCATAGGATGTTAAAGTTTTTCTGCACCGCAAAGCTGAAATGTTTGCGACATAACTTACTGATAGTACGATTTGATAATGGCATAGCAAGAGCCATGCGGTTTTTGGGAGTCTAATTAATGGCAGACTCAACTTAACCAATCGTAGTTAAGAATTCAAAAAGAACCATTGGAACAATGGACAAGGAGGATGAATTATTTTTCAAATCAGGTACAATATAGAAATAATTAGAGGAAAGGAAAGATAAAGAATGGGTTTATCGCAAGAGAAAGAAAAGTTAAGGGGTACAATTTAACAGAATTTTGTGTCATGTCGGACACGATTGGTGGGGTGTTTCTCGATGGCCGCGTTGATGAGATTACAGCCGTATTTAACAGCACTTAGGGCTGAAAATGAGCCCCCACAGGTTTCTCACCATTACTGGCTCCCTTGCCGTCTGATTCACCAGACACATGCTTCAGAATCACGCCACTAACAAGGGGGAGCTGTTTTTAAATGCTCCCTCACCACTCACTCCCAATCAACACACAAGCATGGCAGCGCGCAGACCTGTTCCTCGCTTTGTGGATGCCGACTTGTACAGGCTTCTCGACACTGTGAATGAGAGACAGGACATCCTGTGCCCCCGAGAAAGTCGGAGGGCCAGCAGTAAGGCCACCATTATCATTTTAGAGACAGTGGCAGCGGCTGTCAGTTTGGGCAGTCTGACCAGAAGAGCCAGCGCCCAATGTCAGAAGAACAATGACCTCCACCGATTTAAAAAAAACTTTAAAAAATAAATTTAGATTACCCAATTATTTTTTTCCATTTAAGGGACAATTTATCGTGGCCAATCCGCCTACCCTGCACATTTTTTTAGGTTGTGGGCATGAGACCCATGCAGATACAGGAAGAATGTGCAAACTCCACAAGGGCAGTGACCCAGAACCGGGATCGAACCCGGGTCCTCGACCTCCACCGATCTGCAAGAATACATTACCACCTCTCTTCTGCCACCAGTTCTGCCTGCCACCCCTCAAATTCCCAATTCCCAACCCCCCCTCACCACAAATCACTGGCTGACACTTTGCATCTTCCCCAAATCCGATCTTCGTGCTTGTTCCTCAGAACACCCTGGCAACCAGCAGCACAGCACCTTCATGTCTACTTGTGGTGCCCACATGCAACCAGCTATAGACCCCACTGATTCATCAAGTGCGTGGCTCACAAGACCACTTTTTGCCCCCGCAGGAGAGGATATCCCATAATACGTGGGAAAGGGTCAAGACGGCGGAGGAGCGGGGCAAGTACCAAATTTCTTTGTCTCACCCCTTCTGAGGAACGGGCCTTGGAGATTGCGAGGAGAGAGCAATGACCGACAGCGAGGTTGGCCTGCACCAGTGAGGTGAGGATTCACTGCCCCTTCACCCAGATAACCTGTCTCAAGTGAATTCATAGAATCATGGAATCATAGAATCTACAGTGCAGAAGGAGGCCATTTAGTCCATCGAGTCTGCACCGGCCCTTGGAAAGAGTATCTTACCTAAACCCATAGCTTCACCTTAGCCCTGTAACCAGTAACCCCACCTAACCTTTTTGGACACTAGGGGCAATTTAGCATGACCAATTCACCTAACCTGCACATCTTTGGACTTTGGGAGGAAACCGGAGCACCCGGAGGAAACCCGTGTAGATGCAGGAAGAACATACCGACTCCACATAGACATCGAGCCAAGCTGGGAATCAAACCGGGGACCCTGGAGCTGCGAAGCAAAAGTGCTAACCAGTGTGCCACCGTGCCACCCTGAGTTGTTTATGTCAGGCAAAATTATCCTTCCTCCTCACTGACCACTTGTCCATTCTCTCACAGGATCTCCATCTGATGGTGCCGGGCCATCCAATGTCATACATCCCGCGCCACCCAAGAAACTAGCTCAGACAGATCTGATGAGACCACCATCGAGGTGTCACAGCTATCACCCCCACCTTTCACCACCGCAGGCACACACACCTCAGTTGGCAGCATTAGTGGCATTAGATTCTGCGGCACAATCTGGTGAGCACCACATAGTTGCTGATGCACATCAGGTGGGGGCAGGAACATCCAAAGGAGTCAGCATTCGGAGATCTGCTGAATCCCAGGACTCGGCTGGATCCCAGTCAGATGCTGAGCCTCTGGCCATGATTATCCCAGAACTGATGCAGATGTTTGGACATGGACATGAGATTCAGGAGTGGATGTCAGTGACATTCCAGTGAGTGTATAGCCACTTGAAGGAGAACCAAAGACTACAGGCACAGGAGGTGGCAACCGAGGCCAACACTGCAAGGGTGTCGGCCGCAGTAAAAAGCCTGGAGCACGACGTCAGTGTCTTGAGTGGTGGTGCCCAAGGCATGACTCAATTTGTGACGGCCATGGCTGCAAGAACTAAAATGGACTATGTTATTATAAATGTTTGCGTGTTTTGTTTTGTTAAAAAAAAAACATACATTCACTGTCAATATTTCTTAAAGGAAAGTGAAAAGATAAAAAATGAAACCATCTTGAAGTTGATGGGTTTTTTTTCTTGGGGAAGGTGTCATGTGAGAGTACCTTTAAGAAATGGGTGTTTATCAAATAGCTGTAATGGATGTACCTTTAAGAAATGGGTGTTTATCAAATAGCTGCAGTGATGTCAGAGTGTGGATGGAGCAGGGCTGGCTGTCTTTTACTTTCGTTTTTGAGCAGGCAGCTACAGTGTGTTTTAGTTTCGTTTTGAGTGATGGATAGCTGCAGGCAAAGCAAGCAGCTGTATAATAATCTCTCTCTACAAGCGACAGACTGTCTTCAGCTTATTTGAGGATTTCAAAGTAATACCGGTTTCTGTAGAGAATCTAAACCTGCTGTCTTTCTGTAAAAAGGGTCTTTAAAACTTATGGATGTTAGGAAAATTATGAATGGTTACTTATAGAATATTGTATCTGTGGGAATTATTGGTGTTGATAGTTGTTAAGATGTTTACTGTGGATTTATAAAGTATTAACTGGATTCATAAATAAACATGGTTTTGTTTAAAAGTACCACATAATACACCTCACTTAATTTCCTTTGACTCTGATAAGGTCCACAAAACCTTGCTGTTAAAGGTTCACCTACCACTGGGAGCAATACTAAAACTTTATCTCCACTAGCAAAAATACAAACTTTTGCTTTCTTGTCCGCTACCCGTTTCATCACATTTTGTGCAACTTTTAAATGTTGTCCAGCCAATTCACCTGCTCTATTTAATCGTTCCCTAAAATTTGACACGTAATCCAATAATGAAAGATCCGATTTCTCACTCACCAATTTTGCCTTAACCAATTTAAGTGGTCCTCTTACCTCATGACCAAAGATTAGTTCAAACGGACTGAATTTGGTTGACTCATTTGGTGCATCCTTAATTGCAAACAGTACGAATGGAATTCCTTTATCCCAA
Source organism: Scyliorhinus canicula (assembly GCF_902713615.1). NCBI lineage: Eukaryota > Metazoa > Chordata > Chondrichthyes > Carcharhiniformes > Scyliorhinidae > Scyliorhinus > Scyliorhinus canicula. The sequence continues at coordinate 92,187,290 of NC_052159.1, read as the reverse complement.
TCCTCTGGATAATCATGACAATAAGCCCTCAACATTGTCTGTAATATCAGATACCACCTTTCTAATGCTCCCTGCGATTCTGAATGGTACGCAGTTGATTTAAATTATTTTATTCCTGAGCTATCCATAATTTCTTTGCATAACCTTGAGGTAAAATTTGACCTTGATCTGATGTATTTCTGGGTAGTCCATATCTAGTAAAGAATTTAAGTAACTCCTCCACAACCTTTTTAGCTGTAATATTGCGTAGAGGAATAGCCTCTGGACACCTAGTAGACACATCCATTATAGTAAAAAGATATTGATTCCCTCTTTTCATTTTAGAAAGTGGTCCTACGCAATCAATTAAGACCCTTGTAAAAGGTTCCTGGAATGCTGGAATGGGTATTAAGGGCACTAGTTTTATCACTGATTGAGGTTTCCCTATCACTTGACATGTGTGACGTTATTGACAAAGTTTTACTACATCTTTATGTAGTCCAGGCCAATAAAAATGTTTTTGGATTTTAGCGCAAGTTTTCCTTCCTCCCGAAGTGACCTCCCACTGGTACGTCATGTGCTACTTGCAACACCTCCTTTCTATACACTACCGGCAATACCACTTGATGAACTTCTGCCCACTTTTCATCCGACTGCATATGTAAAGGTCTTCATTTTCTCATCAAGACATCACTTTTATGGTAATAACACTCTGGAATACACTAAGCTTCCTCTTCTGTTTTGATACATCCGTTTTGTTTCTATATCTTTCTGTTGTAACTCGGCTAATTTTCCTGAACCAAACATATCCCCCTCATCCTCCACCTGTTTTTGTTCTTTTTCAACCATCTGATCAAAATCGTTGCTGATAATTGAACTTCAACTTTATCTTCACTCTTTGATTTCTCCTCTTGTCTTAACCTGTTACTACCACAATCTGGAAAAATCCCAGGATATTCGTCCTTGAACACTTCAGTTGTCTGATTTTCCACTGGCTTATCAACCACAGTAGGCATCACTCCCACCTGCAATCCAGTTATATCATTACCCAAGATAAACTGTATTCCTGGACAAGGTAGTTTCTCTATTGCTCCTACAACCAGTTCACCACTCTTCACTGGACTTTCCAAACTTACCTTATATAATGGAACACTACTCTTCATACCCTGAATTCCACATATTACCTTTTCTGGCAATATTCTTCCCAAACTACATAACTCATCTCTTACCATTAAAGATTGGCTAGCTCCCGTATCTCTTAATATTGTGACTTCTTTACCTGCTCCTCCTGATACACATGAGTAAACTTTACCCACATAAGTAAATTCTTTAAAGAGATCTGGCACCTTCTTATCAATCACCTCTTGAACAGGCTGTACAATCTTTTGCACCTCCTTTGCTTCACTTGGGCTTTCCTTTACCACTTTAACAAACCCCACTGTCTTATCCTGTTTTACCACATCAACCTTCCCAGTGCTTTTCTTCAACCACCAACACTGTGACTTTACATGGCCTAGTTTATTACAGTGAAAACATTTGAAACTTTTCATGTCTCTTCCACCCTCCTGTATTTCTTTTTTAATCTGAAGTACACTCTCCTTATTATGTCCCATCAGATCTCCTTTACTTCTATCACTTGAGTATTTCTCTTTTCCCCAGTTTCTATCCCTCACAGGTTGAAACTGATGTCGGAAACCAAGTTTTATTTTATGAATTAATTCATAATCATCTGCCATTTCTGCTGCTAACCTCACAGTTCTAACCCTCTGCTCTCCACATGAGTTCTCACTACATCAGGAATTGAATTTTAAACTCCTCCAAAAGTATAATTTCTCTGATAGCTTCATACTTTTGGTCTATTTTCAAAGCTCTTATCCACCTATCAAAATTACTCTGTTTGATCCTTTCAAATTCCATGTGTGTTTGACCCAAGTTCTTTCCTTAAATTTCTAAACCTTTGTCTGTAGGCTTCAGGCACTAGTTCATATGCACCTAAGATGGATTTTCTCACCTCCTCATACGTCCCAGATACCTTCTCCGGTAGTGATGCAAATACTTCACTAGCCCTACCTATCAGCTTTGTTTGAATCAGTAATACCCACATGTCCGGTGGCCATTTCATTTCTTTTGCTACCTTCTCAAATGAAATCAAAAAGGCTTCTACTCCTTCTCATCAAACCGTGGCAATGCTTGGACATATTAAAATAGATCCTCACCAAGCCTTCGACTACGACGCTCTTTTTTTAATCCTCATCACTATCCTCCAACTGTACGTTTCCCTTTTCATCCGCCAATTTTAACTGACTGTCATGTTTCATGGCCATTTTCAGAAGTTTAAACTCCCTCCCTTTTTCCCTTTCCTCTCTCTTTTTCTTTTTCCCAGATCTGTATCTCCCCTTCTCTCTCTTTTTCTCTTTGTTCTGCTAGGGCTATTCTTTCTTTTTTTCTTACTTCTCTCTCCTTTTCTTTGTCCCTCATTGCGTATTCAAGCTGTTATAATTCTTTCTCATGTTCCAGTTGTTTAATCTGTAACAGAATTTTTGCCAGTTTTAATGGGTCAAACTGTATCTCAGGCAATTTTAAATGCTCAGCTAGTGCCGTAAGTACCTCTTATTTTCACATGCTGTCAGGCAACAATGTTTTTGCCAAATCTAAAAGCCTTTTTTTAGTCTCAGTCCGTAAGGGACAGTGTGAACTTATCCACCCCCAAAAACGTCCGAGCCTCTGAAGGAGCCATTGTGCACAACACACGCCCTACATAAACTGAAATACCACACCTGAAAAGCAACCACAAACATGCTCACCCCTCACTGTCTTTAAGTTCGCTAAACCAATCCAATCATGAAATATTTTTATCCACCTCGAGCCCCCAATTTGTTATGGGACAGGGTTTAGAGAACCCCAAAGTGTAGCATGGAGTTCATCTGACCCACAAATTTTTTAGATTTTGGTTATGGGGAACACAAGGGCCTACTTTGCAGGTGTGATGCAACAGAGATCTAAAGTACTTTTAAACAAAACCATGTTTATTTATGAATCCAGTTAACACTTTATAAACCCACAGTAAACATCTTAACAACTATCAACACCAATAATCCCAACAGATACAATATTCTATAAGTAACCCTTCATAATTTTCCAAACAACATCCATAAGTTCTGAAGACCCTTTTTACAGAAAGACAGCAGATTTAAATTCTCTACAGAAACCGGTATTACTTTGAAATCCTCAAATGAGCTGAAGACAGTCTGTAGCTTGTAGAGAGAGATCATTATACAACTTCTTGCTTTGCCTGCAGCTATCCATCTCTCAAAACGAAACTAAAACATACTGTAGCTGCCTGCTCAAAACCAAAAGTAAAAGACAGCCAGCCCAGCTCCACCCACATTCTGACAGCACTGCAGCTATTTGATAAACACCCATTTCTTAAATGTTCTCTCACGTGGCACCAACAGGGACATTCATAAACAAATCTGATTCGAGATAGTGGATAACAATTGTTCTTCACTATTGGGTACTCAACCTTGTAAAGAATTGAAGCTCATTCAGAGAATTTTCCTCAATACATGTGGATCAGCTACAATTAAAGAGGACATCAGCAACTTTTACATGAATACCCTGATGTTTTTTCATGGTACAGGTACACTGCCATATCAGTACAAGATACTTCTCAAATATGATGCCAACCCATTGATACATCCACCAAGATGAGTACCAGCTCCTCTCCGAGAAAGATTGAAGGCTGAACTAACAAGATTGCAATCACAAGGAATCATATCAAAGGTAACACAACCGACTGATTGGGTCAGCTCATTAGTCTGTGTAAAAAAGGCAATGGGTGACATTAGAATCTGCATGGATCCTAAAGATCTCAATCGAAATATAAGGCGAGAGCACTACCCAATACCAAAGAGAGAAGAAATCACATCAGAAATGGCCAATGCCATAATTTTCACCAATTTAGATGCCTCAGAAGGTTTTTGGCAGGTGCAGCTTGATGACTCCAGCAAGCTTTCTTTACCTGCAACACACCTTTCAAGAGGTATTGTTTCAACAGAATGCCCTTCGGAATTATTTCTGCATCAGAAATATTTCATTGTATAACGGAACAAATGACAGAGAACATTGAAGGTTTTCGTCTTTATGTAGATGACATGAAATGAAATGAGAAAATGAAATGAAAAATGAACATAATCATCTGGTCTGTGACAGCAAAAGATTCGACTCAGAGAAGTGCTCAAGAGAATATACAAGAATGGATTAAAGCTGAACCAAGCTAAATGTATGTTTGCCACCTCTTTGAAATTTTTAGGTGACAACATTACAGCCAATTGTTATGGGCCAGAGTTTAGAGAACACCAAAGTATAACATGGAGTTCACCTGACTCACAACTTTTAATAGATTTTGGTTGTGAGGAGCACAAGGGCCCACTTTCCAGGTGTTATGCAACAGAGATCTTAAGTATTTTTAAACAAAACAATGTTTATTCTATGAATCCAGTTAACGTTTTATAAACACATAGTAAACATCTTATCACCTACCAACACAAATACCCCTCCAAAGATACAGTACTCTATAGGTAACCGTTAGTAACTTTCCTGACAACTTCCATAAGCCAAACACCCTTTTCTACCAAAACAGTAGGTTTGAATTCCTGACAGAAAACAGGTATTACTTTGAAGTTATCAAGTGGTCTAGAGGCATTCTTTAGCTTGCAGAGAGAGACCAAAAATACACCTTCTTTGTTTGAATGCAGCTCTCAACTGAAAACGAAACCAAAAAGACTCCGAGCCACAAAACAGCTTCCACCTCAAAACGAAAGTAAAAGACAGAATCACAGCCCAGATCCACCCACACAGCGACATCACTGAAGCCATTTGATAAAACACACTTTTTTTAAAGGGACCCTCACATGACACAATGATATCAAGCCGGACGAAGACTAAATACAAGCCATCAAGTCAACGCAGAAACCGCAAGACAAAAAAGCACTCTTATGCTTTCTAGGATTTGCCTACTTTCTCGGAAAATTCATCTTGAATCTTTCCCGCAGAACAACTGCATTATGTCAGCTAATCAGAAAGAATACCGATTTCAACTGGACTCGGAGTCACACTGAAGAATGGAATAATCTGAAACAACATTTGATCCAGGCTCCAAGCTTGACATTCTTTGACCCGACCAAGCCCACTAACATTTCGACTGATGCCAGTCAGAATGGCATAGGTGCAGTTCTATTACAACAAGACCATTTCAATAATTGTGTTCCCATCGTTGACCCATCCAGATCTATGACTTCAACTGAGTGTCGGTACGCCCAGATTGAACAGGAATGTCTTGGACTTGTGACTGGAATTAGCAAGTTCCACAATTATGTATATGGTTTACCAAGATTTACTGTAGGAACAGACCATCATCCACTTGTCAACATTATCAACAAGAATCTTAACGATATTACACCAAGACTACACCGACTTATGACGAAATTGCACAGATATGATTTTACTCTTATCTTTACTCCAGGTAAAGATTTAGTCACATCTGACACTCTGTCCAAATCCATCCACACTGATATCGTTCAAGAAGAATCAATCAATGACATTGATTCTCATCTACAACTTTTCAGAGCGTTACTTCCTGCCTCTGATCACAAGCTTCAACAGATACATGAAGAGACACAGAAAGATGCTGCTTTGACCAGCGTAATTTGTAACATGGATGGCCGAAAGGTCACTGTCCACAATCTGAACCGACTATCTTGGATGGTATTTTGCTGAGTCAGGATCAAATCGTCATTCCAGTCAGGATGAAGTCAGAAATGCTGACTAGACTTCATGAAGGTCATCTAGGCATACAGAAATGTAACCGCCAAGCCAGGCAATCAATATATTGGGCAGGTATGACTTCTTGTGGCGGCCATGGAGGAGGAGGTCACGTATTTGGTAGCTCCCACTCGTGACGGACCATTTGGACCTTTCCTCCCGGCCTTTTTCGGAATTTTATTAGAAATGTCGGTGGCCAGTGAGACAGTGAGGAGGAATCCCCCACCAGTATATGGAGATGTGGACCAGAAGTGGTCTTATAAGAAGAAATAGCTGAGCAAAGAAGGCACGTGCAGAGCTTACAGCACAGGAAAACATGGCGGAGATGCAGGATCCTGGCTTGGTGGCCTAGTGGTCAATGGCGCAGTTGGTGAAATTCATTCAGGAGAGTTTTGTCAAGCAAAAGAAGGAAGGTTTAGAACACATCAAGGCATCGATTGATCGGGTGGAACAGAGTCTAGAACCTCACGGACTGGTGACTCAGAACGTGGAGGAGAAGGTGGCTGAGCACGAGGACCAGCTAACTGCGCTGGAGGCAGCGATGGGGCTGATGAGGGACCACCAGAAAAGGCTGCAGGAGAAAGTGGAGGACCTGGAGAATAGGTCCTGTAGACAGAACTTGTGGATTGTCGGCCTCCCTAAGGGCAGCGAGGGATCAGACGCAAGGACATATGTGGCGAGTATGCTTGAAAAGTTAATGGGTGACGGGGCGTTTGCTCGACCGTTGGAAGTGGACAGAGCGCATAGAGCACTTGCGAGGAAGCCACGTGTGAATGAGCCGCCGAGGGTGATCGTGGTGCAAATGCACCAGTTCCTGGATAAGGAACAGATTTTGCAGTGGGCCAAGCAGACACGGAGCTGCAAGTGGGAAAACAGCGAGCTGTGCATCTACTAGGACCTGGGTGCGGAACTGGCTAAAAGAAGAGCGGGATTTAATAGAGTAAAATCAGCCCTCTTCAAGAAGGGGGTGAAGTTTGGAATGCTACATCCAGCTCGTTTGTGGGTCACCTATGATTGCCAGATGAGGCTATGGAATTTGTTAAAGATAAAAGGCTGGCAAGTGACTGCAGAATGGAACTCTGGGGGCGGATAATGTTGTATTGATTTGTAAAAGTTATTTTCGTTTTGAACTGTACATGGAGTGCTTTCTGTGACAATTTTTGGGCCGTTGCTCAGTTCTGTCAGTCAACTTTGTTCTTGTGGAGGGATGGTGGGTGGATTCTTTTTCTTCTGTGTGTTTGTTGGGGACTGTGCTGTTTTGAATATGTATGTTTGAGCTGGGGAGAGGGATAACAATAGTGGGTAGGATGCTTGGTCCATGGGCGGGGCTACCAGGCTAGCTGGGCGGGCTAGCTCAAGAAAGCGCAGTGGGGGGCGAGCAGGTGATAAGTTTCTTGAGGGTGGTTGGGATTGTTGTGCTGTTAATAGGGGGCAGGGGCTGGGCGAGGGGGGAATTGCTTTGCTGACAGTGGAGGGACTGTTGTTGGGAGACAAATGGGAGGTCGAGGATAGCGGGTGCCCGAGGGCGGGCCTGTGGAGGCTTGGGACATGAGCTGGAGGCTGGCCTAAGAAGGGTGTTGGCTGATCAGCAGGGAGGGGGCGGGGGAGGGGGGTGGCGGCGGGTGCAGGAAGCCTCCTGACTAGGCTGACCACATGGAACATTAGAGGGCTGAATGGGCCGGTTAAGAGGACTCGCGTGTCCGCGCATTTGAGGGGATTGAAAGCGGACGTGGTAATGCTACAAGAGACACACTTGAGGGTAATTGATCAGACCAGATTGAGGAAGGGGTGGATCGGGCAAGTATTTCACTCGGGGTTGGATTGTAAGACTAGGGGGGTCGCGATCCTGATCAATAAGCGGGTGTCATTTGAGACAGGGAATATAGTTGCGGATGAGGGGGGGTAGGTATATCATGGTGAGCAAGAAGCTGGAGGGAATGCCGGTGGTATTCGTGAATATTTACGCACCAAACTGGGACGACACAGAGTTCATGAGACGGGTGTTAGGGATGATCCCGGACCTTAACTCGCACAAGCTGATCATGGCGGGGGGGCTTTAATACGGTCATTGATCGAGGGTTGGACCGGTTGAGGTCAAAGACAGGGAGGGTGCCAGCCGTGGTGAAGGAACTAAAGGGGTTCATGGAGCAGATGGGGGGTAGACCCATGGAAGTTCGGACGGCCGAGAGCAAAAGAGTTCTTTCTTTTCCCATGTCCACAAAGTATACCCCCGGATCGATTTAAAAAAATCTTGAACGGGGCTTTACTGGCGGGGATGGGTGATACCAAGTATTCGGCGATTGCTGTGTCGGACCATGCCCCATATTGGGTGGATCTGCGGGTGAGCAAGGAGGATGGTCAGCACCTGCAATGGAGATTGGATGTAGGACTGTTAGCGGACGAGGGGGTGTGCCGGCGTGTGAGGGAGTCCATTCAGAACTATCTGGAAATAAATGACAGGGTGGAAGTTTCAGCAGCAACGGTTTGGGAAGCGCTGAAGGCACTGGTTCGAGGGAAGCCAATATCGATACGGGCCCATAGGGAGAAGGTGGAGCAAGCAGAGATAGATAGGTTGATTGGGGAACTACTCCAGGTAGATAGGAGATATTCGGAGGCCCCGGAGGCAGGGTTATTGAAGGAGCAGAAGCTACAGATAGAGTTTGGTCTGTTGTCTACAGGGAAGGCAGTGGAGCAGTTGGGGAAGGCCAGGGGGGCGATATGAGTATGGTGAGAAGGCCAGTAGGATGCTTGCACACCAGCTAAGGAAAAGGGAAGTGGCCAGGAAGATAGGAAGAATGAAGGACAGAGGAGGAACATGGTCTTGGACCCAGCAGGGTTGAACGGGATGTTTAAGGACTTTTACAATCGGCTGTATGAGTCGGAACCCCCAGCTGGGGTGGAGGGGATGAGGCAGTTTTTGGGAGAATTAAAGTTTCCGAATGTGGAGGAAGGGTTTGTGGAGGGGTTGGGAGCCCTGATCGGGACTGAAGAAATAGCAGAGGGGCTGGAGGCCATGCAGCTGGGTAAGGCCCCGCGACCAGACGGCTACCCAGTGAAATTTTACAAAACGTTCTCTGAGCTGCTGGACCCGCTCAGCAGGGCATTTAATGAGGCAAGGGAGCGGGGTGTTCTTCTCCCAACAATGCCACAGGCCTCGATCTCACTGATCCTGAAGCAGGAGAAGGACTCCAAGCTAAGCGGGCCATACAGGCCAATCTCCCTATTGAATGTCGATGCCAAACTGCTGGCTAAAATCTTGGCATCAAGGATAGAAAATTGCGTCCCAGAGGTGCTAGGGGAAGATCAGATAGGGTTTGTTCAGGGCAGGCAGCTAACAGCAAACGTTCAAAAGCTCTTAAATATGATCATGATGCCCTCAGAGGGAAGGGAGGTGGAGGTAGTAGTCGCGACGGACGGAGAAAAGGCCTTCAACCGGGTGGAGTGGAACTATTTGTGGGAGGTGTTAGGGCCCAAAAATCAAAGCTGACCCACCAGTGCAGTACTGAGGCAGTGTTGCACTGCCAGGGGTGCCGTTATTTGCTTGGCAGACACTAAACTGAGTTAAATTCCATTAGCCCTCTCACATAGATCTGGAAGAATGATATCATTTTGCAATTGGGCGGTACGGTAACACAGTGGGTAGCACTGTTGCTTCACAGCTCCAGGGTCACAGGTTCGATTCCCGGCTCGGGTCACTGTCTATGTGGAGTCTGCACGTTCTCCTTGTGTCTGCGATTCGGGTTTGGGTGTGGCTTAATTGATTAGGTTTGGATGTTGTACCAGACACCAGTGGCGAGCGTATGAACAAATCGGCTGACGTCGGGCTATTTTAAACTGCACTGAGGGACAAGGGTGCTCCGGTTTCCTACTTGTAAGCAATTATTATTATTATTACAAGTCCCGAAAGACGTGCTGGTCAGTGAATTGGACATTCTGAATTCTCCCTCTGTGTACCCGAACAGGCGCCGGAATGTGGCGACTAGGGCCCTTTCACAGTAACTTCATTGCAGTGTTAATGTATGCCTACTTGTGACAATAAAGATTATTATTAAAGTGGGTGTTCTCTCCGACAGTGCAGGAGACCATTCAGCCCATCAAATCTGCACTGACCCTCCAAAAGAGCACCCTATCTAGGTCCACTCCCATCACCCGATCCCTGGAGACTAAGGGGAAATTTAGCATAGCCAACCCAATTAATCTGCACATCTTTGGACTGTTCATAAAACATCAAGGTGAAGGTGGCGACGGCGGGAGAGCCATTTGCGCTGTGAATCGATCAGTAAATTCTGGAGGTTCTCAACTCGACATATCTCTCAATTCCCTGAATAATTCTGGCTCATTTGCACGTTGATGATCTGCTTGAAAACGCTTTCAGTAAAATGCAACACTAATTTGTCACCAAATAAGAACCACAACTCAATAAGTAAATTCCGAATGGCAGGATATGGTTGGTCTGTAAATGTAAGAAACACTATTGCTGATGGAGCTCTGTTCTCATCAGACCAACTCCATTTGCTTCATGCCAATGAGATGAATGTTAATTGTGCACCTTAACTCCGAATTACAACTTTCGCTACAAGAGCTTCTTTTAGCTTGATTGTTTTCTGAACTCTTCGTGAATATTACACTTACCTTCAGATTATCTTTCTGGTCCGAGAGTAACTTCCTTCTCATTTACAAAGGGATGAAAGGTGCAGCGTTTAAAATATAAATAAAATGTTATTTTCTTCTTTTTCATTCACAAGTTTTTGTTCATGCTTCGAATGTCAGACGGTTGAGCTGTCGTGGATGCTGTCAGCTGCAGGTGACGTTTGCTGCCGCGGTTGCGATCGCATTTGGCGCTGCTTCCGCTGGTTGGCGCTTCACTTGTGAGGCGGGATCGACTCCCTGCCCCGCCTTCTCAACCAAAGTGGCTTCAAAATAAATCCCAAGATGTGGAGTCAGTTTCAGTTTTACGCGCACAGATATTACCGAAATATCAAAGCTCTTATTCGACATTTCTCACCACCTTACGTAATACTCTAAAATGGTTGAAGTAAATTATCCAGCACAAAAGTACAGAGTTACATAAAATACTAGTTACATGTGTGGTACTGTGTTCCAATATATTAAAACAGTCATTTTCCAGAATGTTTACGAATCGTGTAAAAGAACAATGAAAAGTTAAATGACTTCACCTCGTATGTAAAACACACAAAGATGCTACCAGACAATTTTTTTCCGAGTTCACGCCTGTGGCCAGCATGTGTCAGAAAATCGTGGGTGCGCTCCCGACAATTTTCCAACAGGCATATTTGCAGGAGTGAGGCCAAAGTAAAATCAACTGGATGTCTCACCATGGCAGGCGAAGCAGGCCTGTAATTAAAGTCATACAATCATTTTTATATATTTGCATTCTAAATGCCTTAAGTCTACATTTATAATGGAAACTGCCAATATGATATACCCTGCTGCACTTCACCTGGCAAACAGCGGTTGTACTTCATGGAGCTGAAATGAAAAGGACGCCACAAAGTCAAAACAAGGCAAAAAAAATTACGGAATTATGGTTTTGCACAGATCTCAGCTGAAGGAAGAAAGTTGGTTAGAAATGGTTTTCTCGTTGATTGTTTCCTGAAAGAAATAAAGAAAATAGAAAAATACAATTTATGTCATTCCTTTCAGAGCCTGAAGATGCCCCAAAACAATTTCTAGGGTCGGAAATCCGGCAGTTAATTTCCCATAAACTGTAATGAGATGATCATCAAATAATCTATTTTAACGTTGTTGGTTGAAAAATAAATACCCACTAGGTATTCTGAGGGAATTCACCTATTCGTCCTCAAAATAAAGTTATGGGTCATTTTTAAAATTAATTTACAGGATGTGGGCTTTGCTGGTTAGGCCAGCATTTATTGCCCATTCCCAGTTGCCCTTAAGATGGTGGTGAGCTACATTCTTGAACCGCTGCAGTCCCTGAGGTGTAGGTGCACCCATTGTGTTTTAGGGAGGGAATTCCAGGATTTTGACCAATGACAGTGAAGGAATGGCGATATATTTCCAAGTCAGGGTGGTGAGTGACATGGAGGGGCACCTGCAGGTGGTGGTGTTCCAAGGTATCTGCTGCTCTTGTCCTTGGGTTTGGAAGGTGCTGCATAAGGAAATTTGGTGAGTTCCTGCAGTGCATCTTGTAGGATGTACATACTGCTGCCACTGTTCGTCAGTGGTGGAGGGTTTGAATGTTTGTGGAAGGGGGAGCAATCAAGGAGGTTGCTTTGTCCTGATAGTGTCAAGCTTCTTTAGTGTTGTTGGAGCTGTACTCATCCAGGCCAGTGGAGAGTATTCCATTGCATTCCTGACTCGTGCCTTGTAGATGGTGGACAGGATTAGGGAAGTCAGAAGGTGAGATACTCACCACAGGATTCCTATCCTTTGACCTGCCCTGGTAGCCACAGTATTAATATGGCTAGTAAGGTTCAGATTCTGATCAATGGTAACCCACAGGATGTTGATAGTGGGGAATTCAACGATGGTTACTGCCATTGAATGTCAAGGTGTGATGGTGAGAACCTCTCTTGTTGGAGATGGGCATTTCTTGGCACTTGTGTGGCACAAATGTAACTTGCTACTTGTCAGCCCAAACCTGGATATTGTCTAGGTCTTGCTGTATTTGGACCTGGACTGCTTCAGTATCTGTAAAGTTGCCAATGGCGCTGAACTTTCTGCAGTCATTAGTGAACGTTCCCGCTTCTGATCTTATGATGGCAGGAAGGAAGCAGTTGAAGATGGTTGGGCTGAGGAGACTACCCTGATGAACTCCTGCAGTGATGTCCCCAGGTGACTGTCTGTGTGGAGTTTGCACTTTCTCCCCATGTCGTATGGGTTTGCTCCGGGTGCTCCGGTTTCCTCCCACAGTCCAAAGATGTACAGGTTAGGTGGATTGCCCCTTAGTGTCCAAAAAGGTTAGGTTGCGTTACTGGGTTATGGGGATAAAGGTAGCCTGGGCTTAATTTGGGTGCTCATTCCAAGGGCCGGTGCAGAATCAATGGGCTGATTGGCCTCCTTCTGCATTCTAAATTTTGTAACCCCAAAGATAGGTGGGTTGGCCACACTAGAATTGTCCCTTAATTGGAAAAAAAATAATTGGGTACTCTAAATTTAAAAAAAATCCAATCCAGTGCTATTATGCCAAGAGTTTCAGGGTTGTGCACCACCAACAGCAAAGGAATAATTATGTAAAGTGAAGCGGGTGGGGGAAATGTAACGTGGTAAGTATGGAGAATTAGTGTGGTCATGGACAGGATGGGGGGAATCTTGGATGGGCCTGGTTGGGCGAGGCAGAGCCGAAGGGGGAGTGATGGCGGAAAATGGAATGAGGGTGGAGACATCAGCCTCCAGTAAGAATTGTGACATGGAATGTCCGCGGGTTAAACGGAACGGTCAAGAGGTCCCGGGTATTTGCATAGCTGAAGAGTTTGAGAGCGGAGGTAATTTTCTTGCAGGAGACTTATCTCTGGGTGAAGGATCAGATTAGGCTGAGGAAGGGATGTGTGGGACAGTTGCAGGAGCTGTTTGATCGGTTGGGGACGGGCAATGTGGTGGCACAGCAGCAGAGGGCAAGGGGGTGAAGCATGAGTATGGGGAGAAGGCGAGGGCCATTGAGCCTAAAGGAGGTGATGGATTATATCAGTAGGATACAGTTGGGGAAGGCCCCAGGCCGGTCAGCTTTCCAGCGGAGTTTTATAAACAGTTTGCAACAATGTTGGCCCCCCACTTGTTGAGGATGTTCAGTGAGGTGGTGGAGACAGATGAGTTGCCAGCAATGTTACCACAGGCATCGATCTTGTTGATCCCGGAAAAGGGGAAGCATCCACTGGAGCGTCGGTCCTACAGGCCCATTTCTTTGATGAACAGGGACTGGCGAAGGTGTTGGTATGTCGGTTGGAGAGGTGTGTGCCAGAGGTGGTCTCTGATGATCAAACGGGCTTTGTAAACGGGAGGCAGCTCTCCAAAACATTAGGAAGTTTCTGGGGTGGGGGTGGTGGGGAGGCACCTGGGGGTTATTGTATCCTGTGGTAGTCAGCACTGTTATATTATATGTATGGGTATTAAGGTAAGGCCCCTGTACTACAGGTATGGGCGTAGATCCCTGCCTGTTGGCTCCGCCTAGTAGGTGGAGTATAAATGTGTGTGCTCTCCAAACAGCAGCCATTTTGTCAGCTGCTATAGGAGGCCACACATCTCTGTGTAATAAAGCCTTGATTACATTCTACTCTTGTCTCGTCGTAAGTGATAGTGCATCATATCCTTGAATGCGGGGGGCACCTGAGGTTATTGTATCCTTGAACATGGAGAAGACTTTTGATCGACTAGAGTGAAAATGTCTGTTTGAAATTCTGGGTTGGTTTGGGTTTGGCCAGGGCAGCACGGTGGTGCACCAGCTTAGCACTGCAGCCTCACAGCGCCGAGGTCCCAGGTTCGCCCCCGGCTCTGGGTCACTGTCTTGTGGAGTTTGCACATTCTCCCCGTGGTTGCATGGGTTTTGCCCCAACCACCCAAAAATGTGCAAGCTAGGTGGATTGGTAACGCTAAATTGCCCCATAATTGTAAAAAAATGAATTGGGTACTCTAATTTTTTTTTTTAAGGTTGTGGTTTGGCCTGAAGGTTGTGGTGTGGATTCAACTTTTGTATGCATCCCTTGTGGTTAGTGTGCATACAAATGAGACAAGTTCAGGATATTTTGGGTTACATAGGGGGATGAGGTAGTGTCCGCTGTCACCGTTGTTATTTGCATTGGCGATTGAGCCCTAGGTGAAGGCTCTTTGGGCGTCGGTTGAGTGGCGAGGGATCGTGTGGGGGCATAGGTAGCACCGGGTATCACTGTATGCAGATTACCTGTTGCTGTTTTGTGTCGTACCCGCTGGTAAATTTGGGCAGTATTATGGGCCTACTGGAACGATTTGGGGCCTTCTCCAGTTATAAGTTGAACGTACAGAAGAGTGAGGTGTTTCTGGTGAATGCGGAGGGGGGAGAGGGCCAATTTGGGGGTGTCACCATTTAAGGTGACAAGAGTGATTCAGGTATTTTGGAATTCAGGTAACGCATGAGTGGACCACAATGCATAGGTGGAACTTGACAGGGTTAGTGGTAGAGGTTAAGAGGGATTTCAAGAGGTAGGATTCTTTGCACTTCACGTTGGCAGGGACGGTGCAGGTGGTGAAGATGAATGTGTTGGCAAGGTTCCTGTTTGTCTTTCGGACCCTCTTGTTCTTTCTCCCTACGGACTTTGTCCCGAGGGTGGAGGCACTGATTTTGGAGTTCATATAGGTGGGGAGGGTACTGAGGGTAAAGAATGGTCTGCACAAAGGCAGAGGCAGAAAGGGGGGTTGGCATTCTATAATTTAATGTGTAATTACTGGACTGTGAGTGTGGCGAAGGTGTTGGTGGGGGGGGAGGGAGCAGAGTGGATTAGGTTGGAGGAGGAGTCCTGCAGGGGTTCTAGTTTGAGGGGCCTGGTGACGGCCCCGTTGCTGGCAGTCCCGGGAAAGTATACGGGGAGTCCGGTGGTGGAGTCAGCTATTAAGATATGGAGCCAGTTGAGGAGGCATTTTAAGTTGGATAAAATGTCAGTGTTGACGCCACTGTGGGAACCATAGGGCTCTCCAGCCAGAGAAAGTCATACAAGTCCCGCAGCTAAGCTGTGTGGGAAGTCAGTGTGGGTGGGAGAATGGATGGGATATATGGAAAATGGAGGGAAGAGGGGCTGAAGCAAGTTAAGGATATGCTCTTAAAGGGGAAGTTTGCTGGACTGGATAAGCTCAAAATGAAAAAAAAAGTTGTTCCAGTGCAAAGCAACAAAAGACACAAGGTTATCTCAACAAAAACAAAGGAAAAGGAACTAGCAGATAAAATATTAAGTGTAAATTTTCAATCTAGTCACAAAACATAATAGATTAAATTATTTCCAGAAGGGGGGGCACGGTAGCACTGTGGGTAGCACGGTTGCTTCACAGCGCCAGGAACCCCGGTTCCATTCCCGGCTTGGGTCACTGTCTGTGTGGAGTCTGCACGTTCTCCCTGTGTCTGCGTGGATTACTCCGGGTGATCCAGTTTCCTCCCATAAGTCCCAAAAGACGTGCTGGGTGAATTGGGCATTCTAAATTCTCCCACAGTGTACCAAACAGGCACCGAGTGTGGCAACTAATGGGGATTTTCACAGTAACATCATTGCAGTGTTAATGTAAGCCTAGTTGTGACAACAATAAAGATTATTATTATTTTAAAAAAGCTATTTCCTACTACCCTCCCCAACTGCTCTTCCCCAAACCTGCCCCCCCCAAGTCAACTCCCATATTCAATATTCTGACCAATAAAACCTAGCATGCTGAATGCCTTCTTCACCACCCTGTTCACCCGTAACTCCACCTTTAAAGAGCTCTGAACCTGTACTCCTAGATCTCTTTGTTCTGTAACTCTCCCCAACTCGCTACCATTAACTGAGTAGGTCCTGCCCTGATTTGCTGGTCACAGGCCTCTAGTTTGAAAAACACCCCTCCACAACCACCCTCTGGCTTCAGTCGCCAAGCCAATTTTCTACCAATTGGCTACCTCGTCCTGGATTCTGTGATTTAACCTTTTGCAACAACCTACCATGCGGTACCTTGGCAAATGCCTTGCTAAAGTTCATGTAGACAACATCGACTGTGCTGCTCTCATCTACCTTCTTGGCTACCCCTTCAAAAAACTCAATCGAATTCATGAGACATGACTTTCCCCTTACAAAGCCATGCTGACTTTCCTGTCAAAATGCCAGTAGATCCTGTCCCTCAGAATATCTTCTAATAACTTACCCACTACAGAAATAAGACTTGTTGCCACTATATTACCAAATCACAAGCAGTGAGTACGTTTCTTGTATTGACCAAATGACCACACAACCAGTATGTTAGTTCAAAAGACAGTTTATTATTAAACACAAGACTTATCTCTCTGTGCAATGATACATGTGGCTACGTATTAAACTACACCTATCAACTAAGATGACCTTTACTTAACTTCTGGATGACCGCCACTGTGCGGGTAGATAAGGCCTTTATCTGAGTCCCCATGTGTGTCGGCTGGAAATCGTCAGGTCCGTCTAGGCTGTGACTCGTGTCTCTCAGGTAGCGATCATGGGCTTGAACTTGGCTGGTCGTTATGCTGCAATTGGAGTGGGCACAGGCCGGTCCCAAAAGATGCCAATCCCTAGTGCGCGGGGCTTATCGTTCTTCTTTTTGCGCCCTTTTGGGCGAGGTTAACTCAAGATACAATGGATCAATAGAGTCTCAATTACTCTGATCGATACCAGCCAATTAGGGGAGGGTACCTTGATGGCTGGGTGTGTCCTAGTCGTTATTGTTCCAAGTACATAGGCTTTTCCAAAAAAGGGGAGGTGGCGTCAGGGAGTCTGCTACTGTTGCTGTTTCTTAATTTGAGTCTATTATCCTGGGGAAATCGGTGATTGACCTTTAACAGGTGCAAGTTTCAATTCGGTCTGGTTTTCCTTTGCACAATACACAGGGGCTTCGCGCTGTCTGTGTCCTGGCTTGAGCACAATTCCCTTTATCCTTTGCGGGCGACCATTTTAGGCGGCCACAGACTCACCGGTCGGTTGTTCCCGGGCTTATCCCCACAACCCTTCTTAAACAAGGGCACAACATTTGCTACCTCCCAATCTTCAGGCACCTCTCCTGTGGCTGTCGATGATTCAAATATCTCAGCTAGCGGGCTGGCAATTTCCTCCCTAGCCTCCCACAACATCCTGGGATACATTGCATCAGGTCTCGGGGATTTGCCTATCTTGATGCGCTTTAATATCTCCAGCATCTCCGTCTCTGTAATATGTACACTCTTCAGGACATCACTTTTTATTTCCCCAATTTCCCTAACATTCGTGCCTTTCTCAACAGTAAATACTGACAAGAAATCTTCATTTAGGACCTCTCCCATCCCTTGTGGATCTGGACATAGATGGCCCTGTTTATCCTTCAGGGGCCCTACCCACTCCCTAGTCACTCTTTTGCCCTTTATGTATCTGTAAAAGCTCTTTGGTTTTCCTTTGCCTTATCTGCCAAGACAATCAAATGTCCCCTTTTTGCCCTCCTGATTTCTTTCTTAACTCTACTCCGACAAGCCCTATACTCTTCAATGGATCCCAGCCTATGCATGTCATATGCCTCCTTCCTTTTGACCATGGCCTCAATATCCCGGGTCATTCGGGGTTCCCTACCTCTACCAGCCTTACCCTTCACTCTAAGAGGAATGTGCTCACCCTAAACCCTAGTCAACACACTTTTGAAAGACTCCCACTTATCAGCTGTCCCCTTGCCTGTATACAGGCTCCCCCAATCAACCTTTGAAAGTTACCGCCTAATACCATCGAAATTGGCCTTGCCCCAATTTAGAATTTTAACTTTTGGGCCAGGAAGATTATTCTCCATAGATATCTTAAAACTAATGGAATCATGGTCACTGGTCCCAAAGTGATCCCTCACTAACACTTCCGTCACTTGCTCTTCCTAATTCCTCAAGAGGAGGTCAAGTTTTGCTCCCTCTCTAGTTGGGCCATCCACATAAGTCTTCCTGAATACACGCAACAAATTTCTCTCCATCCAAACACCACTCTTTTTCCTGCCCCCCTGTACAGCAGAGCCAGCCATGGTGCCATGAACCTGGCTCCTGCTACCTTCCCCTGGTGAGCCATCTCCACCAACAGTATCCAAAACGGTATACCTGTTTTGGAGGGAGATGATCGCAGGGGACTCCTGGACTGCCTTCCTATTCTTCCTCTGCCTGTTGGTCACCCATTTCCAATCTCCCTCAGTAGTCTTTATCTGTGGTGTGACCAACTCGCTAAACATGTTATCCACGACTTCCTCAGCAATGCAGATGCACCAAAGTAAGTCCATCCGCAGCTCCAGAGCTGTCAAGCAATTAGGAGCTGCAGCTGGACACACTTCTTGCACGTGAAGGAGCCAGGGACAGTGGATGTGTCCCTGAACTCCCACATCGCACAAGAGGAACATGACACGTGTCTGGGATCTCCTGCCATGTCTTAACCCTTAGGTTAACTTGTACAACTACAATGCCAATGTTTTAAACCTTTCAACATCTGCATTTAAAAAAAATCATATTGACCACCCTTCAAGCACAATTTGCAGATCGATTGCTCATTTTAACAATCTGCTGTTTTCTGTTATTCCTTCGCGGACTTCCTTTAACAAGTGGAGATGCATGGCATCTGATCAGGGTGATTTATCTTGATCAGTCTTTCAGAAATTATTTCTTTATAGTTAATTGTAACAATTATTCCACATTCTCCTCATAACATTTACTGGTGGCATGGTAGCACAGTGGTTAGCACGGTTCATTCACAGCTCCAGGGTTCCAGGTTCAATTCCCGGCTTGGGTCACTGTCTATGCGGAGTCTGCATGTTCTCTCCATGTCTGCATGGGTTTCCTCCGGGTGTTCCTGTTTCATCCCACAAGTCCCGAAAGACGTGCTTGTTAGGTGAATTGGATATTCTGAATTCTCTCTCTGTGTACCGAACAGACACTAGAGTGTGGTGACGAGGGAATTTTCATAGTAACATCATGGCAGTGTAAGCCTACTTGTGACAGTAATAAAGATTATATTATATTTCTCATTAACCACTTTTACTGAACATCAGAGGGTGTAAATCTTTTAAATTGTTACCCCAGAGGACGATAAATTGCAAAATGAGACTTATTTGGTCATTCAGCATTCAAAAGAGCAACATTTGATAGGTTCACAGCAATATGTGTACTGGGGTGGCACGGTAGCACAGTGGTTAGTACCATTGATTCACAGCGCCAGGGACCTGGGACCGCACTGTCTGTTTGGAGTCTGCACATTCTCCCCGTGTCTGTATGGGTTTCCTCCGGGTGCTCTGGTTTCCTCCCACAGTCCAAAGACGTGCAGGTTAGGTGGATTTCGCTATGATAAATTGCCCTGAGTGACCAAAAAGGTTAGGAGGGGTTATTGGGTTACGGAGATAGGGTGGAAGTGGGTTGGTGCAGGCTCAATGAGCTGAATGGCCTCCTTCTGCACTGTATGTTCTATGTATGTACTTGTTCGGTGAATTGGATATTCTGAATTCTCCCTCCGTGTACCCGAACAGGTGCTGGAATGTGGCGACTAGGGGATTTTCACAGTAACTCCACTGCAGTGTTAATGTAAGCCTACTTGTGACACTAATAAAGATTATTATTAACATATCTGAACGAACTAGAAAGCAGCTTTCTCAGTTGGCATTGCTGCAATGTACATTTTTGGAAATATTTGCATACCATTGCAAACCAAAGGCAACAAACGGCAACCCCACCCAACGAGCCGAAACCCCGTCCCCTTCAGTCGAGTCGCAGCCCCGCCCCGTTCAGTCGAGTCGAAGCCCCGCCCCGCCTAACGACTCGAAGCCCCGCCCCGCCTAACGAGCCGAAGCCCCGTTCCGTACAGTCGCGTCGAAGCCCCGCCCCGCCAAATGAGCCGAAACTCATTCCGTTCAGTCGAGTTGAAGCCCCGCCCCGCCTAACGAGCCGGAGCCCCGTTCCGTACAGTCGAGTCGTAGCCCCGCCCCGAGTCGAAACCCCGCCCCACCCAACGAGCCGAAACCCCACCCAACGAGCCGAAACTCCGCCCCGCCCAGCGAGCCGAAGCCCCGCCAAGCCTAACGAGCCGAAGCCCCGTTCCGTACAGTCGAGTTGAAGCCCCGTCCCGCCCAGAGTCGAAACCCCGCCCCACCCAACGAGCCGAAGCCCCGCCCCGCCCAACGAGCCGAAGCCCCGCCCCGCCCAACGAGCCGAAGCCCCGCCCCGTTCAGTCGGGTCGAAGCGCCGTCTCGTCTTGATGAAGGTGGGCCTGAACTCCTGAACTGCGGCATCTCCACATCACCCGACCCGACTTTAACGGTTTTTTTTGGTGCCCTTGGGATCGGCGGATTGAATGGCTGGGGCATTCCGGCCAAACTTTATTGGTATCCGATGTTGTACTTACCGATCCCCTTTCAAATCGTGGAACCGTTGGTGGAAAATAACCCCAAGAAAATTTACCTCAATGTTTCAGAAGTTGAGCGCTGAAACCTCCCCTTCCATTGCGGCGACGGTGCCTTGGCTCGCGAGTGGTGCTTTGTCAGCGCGCGCGGCGGGGCTGCAGCCGCCGCCTAAGCTGGAGCCAGGCGCGGTGCACAACAGCAGCCTGCAGCCGCCAGCACCGTTTCTGCAAGAGTGATGGCATGAAATAAACCATGCTCTATTCCTGCCACTGGGCCAGTATCCTGAAATTTCCTCGACTCCATCATTAAGGGAAAACCTATCCGAGCCTGAAAATGCCCAATCTCATCTGATGTGGAGATGCCGGCGTTGGAATGGGGTGGGCACAGTAAGAAATATTACAACACCAGGTTAAAGCCAAACAGGTTTGTTTCGAATGATTAGCTTTCGGAGCACTGCTGGTGCTGTAATACTTAACCTGGTGTTGTAATACTTCTTACTCATCTGGGGCGGAATTCTCCCCTACCTGGCGGGGCGGGGGTGCCCGGCGTAGCGGAGTGGCGCCAACCACTCCGGCGTTGGGCCTCCCCAAAGGTGCGGAATTCTCCACACCTTTAGGGGCTAGGCCCGTGCCGGAATGGCTCCTGCTCTGCCGACTGGTGCCAATGGCCTTTGGCGCCACGCCGCCCGGCGTCGGGGCAGGCCAAAAGGCCTCGGCGTGAGTCCGTGCATGCGCCGGACCGTCAGCGGCCGCTGATGTCACCACCGGCGCATGCGCGGTAGAGGGGGTCTCTTCTGCCTCCGCCATGGTGGAGGCCGTGGCGGCGGCGGAAGAAAAAGAGTGCCCCCCATGGCACAGGCCTGCCTGTCGATCGGTGGGCCCCGATCGCGGGCCAGGCCACCGCGGGGGCACCCCCCAGGGGTCCGATCGCCCCACGCCTCCCCCTGGGGCCCGCTCACGCCGCCGGCACAGAGGTGGTTTAAACCACGTCGGCGGGAGAGGCCGGACAGCGGTGGGACTTCGGCCCATCGCGGGCCGGAGAATTGCCATGGGGGGCCTGCCGACCGGCGGGGTGCAATTCCCGCTCCCGCCGATTCCCGGGTGGCGGAGATTTCCGGCCATGGCGGGGGTGGGATTTACGCCGACCCTGCAGGGGGTTGGAGAATTCCGTCCATGATGTGAGAAGCTAAGTAATCATTGCATTGGAGACTACCTGTACCAGCTACAGCGGGTGGATAATTATCTGAAAAGAAAAACTGCCCTCTCAGAGAGCTCACATGGTCAGAATGTATCAAATGACCTGCTGTACTATCCTGTGTTATGTATCAGAGTAACACCATTGTTTAGTGCTGTGTTGTTCAAACTTTTTTTCCGGGGACCCATTTTTACCAACCGACCAGCCTTTGTGACCCACGCCGGCCGACCTTCGCGACCCACGCCGGCCGACCTTCGCGGCCCACGCCGGCCGACCTTTGCGGCCCACGCCGGCCGACCTTCGCGACCCACACCGGCTGATCTTTGCGGCCCACACCGGCCGACCTTTGTGGCCCACGCTGGCCGATCTGCACGGCCCACCATTTTCTCTTACCTTGGTTGTTGACAAAACTGGAGAAAATAGTTTTCAGTCCCTTTGGCCCCAGTGTTTTGTGGAATTCACCATTGTACCCTGTTTGAGCCGCATCTTGTAGTAAACCCCTTGCACTATGTTAATACAAACTCTACGTGTGTCGCCTTTGATTCTCTTTGCGGCTACACAATAGAACATAATGATTCTAAAGCTGTCCACCGCATTCTCAGACAATTTATGGATAAGCAATACAAGCAGTCAAGGGGGTTTGTACCGCCTTCTAGATTATCTGTGCGGTCCCTGAAATGAGACAAGAATCTCCGTGAATAAAATTAAAAAATGCTGGGAGTATTCAGCAGGACTGGCAGCATCTAATGATAGAAGGGTGTTTGGCGTAGCAATGAGTAATGTGGAACTGTAGAACAGTACTGCCCACATTATGCCGTAATGAGTAACATGGTAATAGACTGGGTACAGCATTGTCTAGCAGAATCCAGCATGAGGACAGCACCTAGGCAGAGCTGTGCTTGGCGATACATAGTTAACGTGTTGCCAATAAACAGAATGTTCAACCACACAAGCCTCCGGACCTCTTAGACTCTGAACACACCGTTACAATAGAACATAGAACAGTACAGCACAGAACAGGCCCTTCGGCCCTCGATGTTGTGCCGAGCAATGATCACCCCTACTCAAACCCACGTATCCACCCTATACCCGTAACCCAACAACCCCCCCTTAACCTTACTTTTTTTTAGGACACTATGGGCAATTTAGCATGGCCAATCCACCTAACCCGCACATCTTTGGACTGTGGGAGGAAACCGGAGCACCCGGAGGAAACCCATGCACACACGGGGAGGATGTGCAGACTCCGCACAGACAGTAACCCAGCTGGGAATCGAACTTGGGACCCTGGAGCTGTGAAGCATTTATGCTAACCACCATGCTACCGTGCTGCCCAAAGGTTGCTCCCCGTGCTGCTCCACAATGTGGAGAAGGGTCCCAAAGAATAAAAAGTAAAGAAGCTGCAGCCTGACTGTGAAAACTGCCTTAACTGAAGATACACAACTGGAAATCACCGACAGAAAGTTCCATTGGCTGAGCCAAATTCAAAAAGGCTGCAGGGCAGAGGAAGAATTGGCTTTGAATAAACAGCTGCTGCACTGCCAACTTGAAGAAAAAAAATTAAAGCTTCACTTTCTTGAGTTAAACAGTCAAGGATAATAAATCAAAACTACCAGACCAATTTGAGCTCATGTAATAAGGCAAAATATAACAGCTATGTGACAAAGCTGGCGGATGAATGAAACCAGGTGACTAGAGACATTGAAAAAGGTGCCATATAACCTTTGCAGTCACATAAACCGTTAATCTGGAAGCTGTTTTATGGCATAATGGAACAAACGGATCCTGTTCAGTGGATCTGTGAAACAACCTTATGAAACTGACATTATTGAACCTTCAAGAAGCTGCAAAAAATCATATAAAGAAGCAAGGATTCGAAGCTTCATCAATCACTGTGCTGTAATATTTTATGTTCCAGAACTCAGGGAATAACCATCACAGAAGCATATCACAAGTCGGGGGCTCGGTGACCAGTAAAGCATCTTTCCAGAAAGCCTGACTTGGGTTGAAATTTGAGTTTGATTCGTGAGTTGAATAACAGTAGTCACTTATTCGGGGTGAAATTCTCCGACCCCACGCAGGGTCGTAGAATCGCCCGGGGCCTCCGAAAATCCCGCCCCCGCCGTGGCAGAAATTCTCCGCCACCCGGGAATTGGCGGGGGCAGGAATCACCCCACGCCGATCGGCGATCCCCCTGCAGTGATTCTCCGGCCCGCGATGGGCCGAAGTCCCGCCGCTGGGAGGCCTCTCCCGCCGCCGAGGTTTGAACCACCTCTGGTGCCGGCGGGATCGGCGGCGCGAGCAGGCCCCGGGGGGGGGGGCGGGCCGATCAGATCCCGGGGGGTGCCCTCACGGTGGCCAGGCCTGCGATCGGGGCCCACTGATCGGCGGGTGGGCCAGTGCCGTGGGGGCACTCTTTCTCTTCTGCCGCCGCCACTGCCTCCACCATGGCGGAGGCGGAAGAGAATCCCCCAGCGCGCATGCGCCAGTGGTGACGTCAGCGGCAGTCACCACCGGCGCAGCGTGAACTTGCGAAGGCCTTTCGGCCAGCCCGGGCGGCAGGCGTCAAAGGCCGCTGGTGCCGGTTTTAGCGCCATTCGGAGAGGTGCCAACCACTCCGGCACGGGCCTAGCCCCCAAAGGTGCAGAGAATTCCGCACCTTTGGGAGGCCCGACGCCGGAGTGGTTGGCGCCACTCCCCTATGCCGGGACCCCCCGCCGCGCGGGGTAGGGGAGAATCCCGCCCTCTATGTGTGTGTGTTTTTACTAAGGGTTAAGTATTAGTCTGTGTGACAATAATTAACTGTATAAGAGTCTGTGTGACATATTTGATCCAAATAAAGTAAACTTGATTCATGAATACTTGTGTAAGTAGTTTGTGTGACTTGTCAGTTGGGACCTCATCCAGGAGGGGAAACAAGATGTGAAATTGGATGTCATAAAGAAGAAACAAATTAAGATACCAAGTAAAACAGGATTAAGTATGAAATCAGAGGAACTGTAAGTTAATACATTCATGTACTTATTTGGTGAAATGACCAACAATGTAATCGTAAGACAAGGTATAGATGAATGCTTATCCACATTTGATGAACTATTAAAAACTTTTGACCAGTATTTTAAAGCGTGGAGAGCATAGACCTTAAAAAAGGTAGAGAACAATCCCAACAAAACACTTAAAGGGCAAGGAGACCCCAGGGCAAGGGCAACAATACCCAAGCAAACCACAATATTATAGCATACTACATCGGTGCAATGAACTGCATGAGCCAAAGAGTTCAGTTCAGAGGAAAGAAGAGGCTAAGAAACAACTGAAAGCTTTAGAAATAGAGCTTTTTGAAAATGCTGACGGTACACAAAATGTAACAGCAGGTGGCATTATGGAATGAGTAGATGGCTGTGAATGAAGGAGAGTTATCTGATGTAACCCAAAATAAACAAAACCTGCAAAAAGAAAACATAGTTACTCAACAGAAATGTATCAAAGCTGGTGTAAAGACTCAAATAAGAAGAACAGGCAGGCACAACAGAAGGCAAGAAGATGTATGCAAAGAAGGTGCTGCCCCTTGAAGAACTTTGAAAATTCAATACGTGATCCTGGTAAAATATGAGGAGTTAAAAAATTGTGGAATATTACTTCAAAAAAACTGCATTGAAACTATCAGTAGTGACAACGAAATGCACTTGGTTGGCAAAAAATCAACAGGAAAATAAACAGCTGAAAGATTAGCTAATTGTCTTTCAAGATCAAATGCAAAAGGAATATATGACCCTTCAATAGCATGAAGAAATGAGGACTGTTTTGAACAGGACATAAGAATAACAGAACAAAATCAAGGTGACTGTTGAACGACAGTCGAAGATGAAGCAATTGTGCTTTGTGAAGAAAAGGAAAACCTGTTGAAGGACCTTCACAAACTTGAAGGATTCCTCAGGTCTAAGTTTGTTCCTCGAAAATTAGAAAGAGATGCAAAATGAATTTAATGTCACTGAAATAACTGAAGGACTAGTTTGCAGAGAAGATTCATCAATATTCCAGTAGGCCAAAAGATACAAGAAAAAGATTGAAGAGTTGAAGAGCCAAATGAATGGAACAAAGGAGGAATTGAAAGGAAAAACCGCAGCGTTTTCCAAGCTTCAAGTGGATACTGAAGCCATAAATGTCACATTTCAACTGAAAACCAAATTAAACCTTTGCTGGAGACGGATCTGGCCAGCAGTGAAACCAAAATGATGGACAAGGCTAAAACTCTGCTACAGACAGAGAAAGAAAAAGGCCAGGAAGTTTAAATCAAATACCAGAGGTCAAGGAACTAAAAGTGTCAGACACCAAGTTGCTGCTGAGATCCGATTAGGGACATTTGTTTGAAGGGGACAACATTTGTGATTCAGGATAGTTACTAAGTGAAGAAAGCCACAAGATTTCATGGGTTTTGAACAAACAAAAAAAAACATTACAAAGTTTAAAATATAAAACAATGTACAATATGTATCTTATATTCTAACATTCAGGGTAAGTATGAGGTACCTGTGAATTAAAAAGCCAACTGTTTTCGAACATGCCACATCACAATAGATGACAGATGCAGTCCAAATGGAATCCATGGGTTTCTCAACAATCCACCCAAACGTTAGGCACACTGAGAATCTGACTGAAACTCCATTTTCACCATCAAAGATCTTGCCGTGGAATTCTCTCCAAAAATTGTGTAAATTCAGAGATTGAAGCCCTATGAGGTTAGCCATCATTGAAGCTTCAATGATGGCTAACCTCATGGGGCTTCAATCTCGTCTTCCGAGATTCCGTTTCACTGGATTCCTGAGTATACTCAAATATTAAAAGCATAATTTAATATCTTTGGCTGTGTGAAACAGAACACCACTTTCCAAAGTACCTTTGTACCAGTTTATAGAAGTCTCCTCTCTGCAAGTCTTTCTCTAACGTTAAACCTGTTTCTCTGCTCCTTTTTCTTAACTTAACCGGAACCTGTTTCTGTCCCCTGTCGTCCCTTACCTGCGACTTCCGCTTGGTATCTCTCCCTGTCCCCTTCCTTAGCGGCATGGTAGCACAGTGGTTAGCACTGTTGCTTCCAGTGAATCCACCTGCTAGAGGAACTGAATTTAGTTTGTTGCCGCTTTGCCTGACTCAAGCTTCCTCTACTTGGGTATCCGTGTAGCTCATAGAATTTGTTGTCTGACAACGGATTGGTGTCTAGTCTCCAGGGTGGGCATCAGAGGGGCCAAAATTTAAGTATAAATCACCAAAATGTGCAGAGTGATCTGAGATGATAATCGCCGGGTAGTCAGTTGCCACTACTGAAGGGAGCAGGGCTTTATCACAAATAAAGAAGTCGATTTGAGAATATGAACGGTGCACATGTGAAAAAAAAAGAAAACTCTTTATCATTTGGGTGCAGAAAAAGCCACGGATCTATCCTTCCACAAACGAGGGCAGAGAGACTTGGCCAT
Organism: Scyliorhinus canicula; assembly: GCF_902713615.1. NCBI lineage: Eukaryota > Metazoa > Chordata > Chondrichthyes > Carcharhiniformes > Scyliorhinidae > Scyliorhinus > Scyliorhinus canicula. The sequence goes on along the minus strand of NC_052159.1, from coordinate 92,159,796 downwards.
CCCAGTTGGGACCAGAAATTTTGGTTTGGAACAATCCAATTTAGGGTCCAAGACACAGTTCAGGTCGCTTCCCAGAATCATCCAATGTGAATCCAGGTTGGGGAGAGGATTCACCAGCAAATTTAAAGTTTGGGTGGTCCCAATTGGAGGCATAGATGTTTACCAGGATTATTGGAATGTTTGCCAATGAACCACAAACAATAATATAGCAACTATTAGGGTCAGATATAATTCAGAAGGAGGAAAATTGTATTCTTTTATGAATCAAGATTGCTGTGCATCTGGCCTACTGTTAAAACTGGAGTGGAAGACCTGTTCCATCCAATTCTTCCAAAGCCTTGTCTGACCCTTTACATGCAGGTGGGTTTCCTGTAAAAACACAACATCAGAGTTTAGATTCTTAAGATGGGCAAATGCCCTAGACCGCTTTACCGAATGGGCCATTCAGACCTAAACATTTCAGGTTACCAAACAAATTGGAGGTCACCCACTGCTCCCCAACCCGGAGTCATCCATTTAGAAGGAGGAATACTAGGCAAGGAAAGATAAAGTGAAGAGACCCACCAAGATGGCCACCGAGCCAAGTTATACGACCTGACAAAAAAGGTTTCACAGTCACCGCTAACCAATGAACATTAAAACCTCTCCCCATCCCCAAAACACCCCTTTTCAACACTAAAAAATAATACCCTGTGCCTAAACCCCCAAATGACAAAGCCTTACTACACAAACAGTGAAGAGCTGCAGTAAACCCTCCCTTACTACTTCCGTTAGCTAACCTCATCATTAGCCAAGAGACTCTCCACAAGAAGGTAGTCAAAAAAATATATTGTTCAACATGCAGCTCAACAAAATATCAAACCCAACAATAAATACAAACTCCAAACCTGATATGAACAGGCAATATGAAGCACCCGGATATGGAGCACCAGTATACATAAGCATATATTAAGCAGAATTCGAGTTAAGTTTTTGAACAAAGGAGGTCCCTTCCTCTGGTAAATCAAAAAAGGTTTTTTTCTCCCAACAGTCACTCAGAGGCGAGCTGGGTAGATCATGCCAAATCTAACTACTTTTTGATTTAGGATGGACCTCACCCCGTTGAAGTCAGCTCTTTGTCTTTGTCAGATCCTGATAAAGTTGGATGGAACGGCCCCCCCATCTTGCATCCTGACGACCTCTAGCCCAGCAAAGGACCTGGGGCGGGCAGGACCGGCAGGACCTGGCTCTGCTGGCAGCCTGCGGAGTCCTCGGGTCGCATGGGGGGATCTGGCTGCGGGGGGTGCCCTCATGGTGGCCTGGCACGCGGTCGGGGCCCACCGATCCGTGGGTGGGCCTGTGCCATGGGGCACTCTTTCCCTCCACGCCGGCCGGTGTAACAGTCCGCCATGGCTGGCGTGGAGAAGAACCACCCTGCGCATGCGCTGGGATGACGCCAGCACACGCTGGTGCTTCCACGGATGCCACTTGCGCCAGCTAGTGAAGTCCCTTCGGCACTGGCTGGCGCGGCGCCAACCCCGCCGGCGTCGCCCCTGAAGGTGCGGAGGATTCCGCACCTTCCAGGGGCCCGACGCCGGAGTGGTTCACGCCACTCCTCGGCGCCGGTATGGCCCGCCCCGCCAGGTAGGGGAGAATCCCATCCAACCTCTTTCTTTTTGAAGCTATGAAATCAGATGATGACCTCAGCAACGGTTCTTCAGCTTGAGTTTTTGACCGCAGAGGGCCTGGTCTAACTTTGGGGGATTTAAACACAACCTCACCCACCATCTTGTAAAATATGCAAGTCGGGGCATGGCCCTCTATCCCCTCCACCAATCCCATGATGCAAACATTTTGCCTTGAATGTTTTTCAAGTTAATTTACCTTGGCCTCTAGAATTTTATTGCATTCAACCACTGAAATTAGGTCCACGTCTTAAGACGTAGGGCAGGATTCTCCATTGGCTGGCACTGAAATCACGAAATGCGATTGGCGGAGAATCGGTTCCAACGCCAAAATCTCGATGACGCCAAATCTCAATTCTCCTTCACCTCGACAGCATTGTCAATGCGTTGCAGAACGCACATACAGTAAACACTGTTTGCATGCCATCAGCGGGCCTGTCCCGGTATTCTCCACGGCCTCTGCGATGCTCTGCCTCCAATAGGCCGTGTTCCCGACGGCATGGTCCACCTGTGCTTTTAAAAATGCTGTTGACACCGGCTGAGCAGGGAGAAAGTGCGACATATCTACCATGGTGCATCTGGTACCGCAGGGGAATGGGGGGACATCTACTCCCGGTGGCCTTCAAGGTGATGGCCGCCCTGACCTTTCATGCCACGGGGTCCTTCCAGGCGCTGAGTGGGGACCTCTCTGGGATCACACAGACCTTGGTGCACAGGTGCATCTGTGCCATCACGGAGGCCCTTAATGCCCAGTCAGCATAATACATCCACTTCAACTTGGACCGAGCCCACCACGATGCCCGGTCAGTGGGGTTTGCCGCCATCACCGACATGACCAGATCAAGGGGGTGATCGGCGGGATGCATATCCCCCTACATGCACGTTCAGATGACAGGCCGCTCTACATAATTATAATAATCTTTATCATTGTCACAAGTAAGCTCACATTGACACTGCAATGAAGTTACTTTGAAAATCCCTTGGTTGCCACACTCCGCCGCCTGTTTGGGTACACTGAGGGAGAATTCAGAATGTCCAAATTACCTACCAGCACGTCTATTGGGACTTATGAGAGGAATTCGGAGCACCTGGAGGAAACACATGCAGTCACGGAGAGAATGTGCAGACTCCACAGAGACAGTGACCCAAGCCGGGAATCGAACCTGGGACCCTGGCGGTGTAAAGCAATAGTGCTAACCACTGTGCTAACGTACTGCCCCCAAAAAATAATCCCCTAGTTGCCATACTCCGGCGCCTGTTCGGATACACTGAGGGAGAATTCAGAACGTTCAAATGACCTAACAGCACGTCTTTGGAAACTGGAGCACTCGGAGGATACCCATACAGATACGGGGAGAATGTTTAGACTCCACACAGACAGTGACCCAAAACGGGAATTGAACCTGGGACCCTGGCACTGTGGAGCAACAGTGCTAACCACTGTGCTAGTGTGCCACCAAAACCAAAAGTGGTTCCACTCGAACGTGCACTGATATGTGACCATAAGCTGTGCATCATGCATGTCTGCGCCTGATACCCGTGGAGTGTGCACAACGCCTTCATCCCGGCACACTCAACGATTCCTGAACCGCCCTCACTCCCCCCTGACCCCAGGGGTAATTCACTGCGGTTGAGGCTGATGACTCCTATCCGGAGGCCACAGGTAACATGGAGACCTGTTACAACGATGCCCAAACAGCATCCAGGGATGTGATCAAGTGGTGCTTCAGCTTCCTGAAGATGCTATTCAAGTGCCCGGTCTGCTTTGGAAGGGCCCTCCAGTATAATGCTGAGAGGGTTGCTCACTTCGTGGCGGTCTGCTGCACTCTCCACAACAGGGCACAGCAGAGGGGCAACGTGCTGGAGGAGGAAAATGAACGTCAGGTCTCGTCCAACAAGGAGGATGTGGGGGAGGGCGAAGATGGGCAGGACATGGGGCCCAGGCAGGCATGGGAGGCTGCTGGACATGTGCGCCAGGGCCACATGCACAGGACGGTCTGATCACCTCCAGATTCACCAACTGGCTGGGAGGGTGGGGAAACTGGCCAGGGGCACAATACCGCATCCAACCCCCAGCACCCCCCACCTCTTGCTCCTGGCCACCTCTCGCCTGCAACCCTCACTGTGATACATACCTCCCGCAGGATGTCGACCCTGGGTTGGCAGTACCACCGAGTATGATCCATGGGATGGAGGATGATGACAACCCGCTCTACGATGAGCTCTGGTGCTTGGCATCATTTGAAAATGCCTGACTCCTGTCCACTGTATTACTTTCCATCATCCACCTGGGGGCTCCCTGCATGCGAGCTGGCCATTCCATCACATGGTCCCATCGGACCCCTGGGGTGATGGTGGTGGGGACGGTTGGGGTTGGGGGGAGGGTGTGGAGCCAAGCCCACCCACAACGTCCGACCATTCACCCCGCCCCAACACCCCCTCTCTAGCCAGCCCAGACCAGCCCATCCCTCACACTCATCTGACCGAGCACCGAGGCAGGTTGTAACAATGTTAACAAGTGTTTAACGTGCACAGATATTTACAGATATGCTCCCTAGCCCCTATAACTAAACTGTACCCTGCACCCATACCAACTTTACTGGTGTCTAGCTTTCTGGCCTTACGGGCCCTAACGCGATGTCTAGGTGGATCCCCAGATGGTACATCAGGGGTGGAGACGGCCTTCTGTCATACATGGCATGTTGCCATCCTGTTCTGCCCACTGCCCACCAGATGCGCCCACGGGAGCCACCAGCCCGGCCCCATTGTGGTGATATGCCTGTAAACAATATTGTATATGGTTGGTGGTGCAACCTCCAACCAGCAGGTGGCAGTACAGATCTATCATGCGGTCTTGAGAGATCAGTCAGAAGACTTCCGGCCACCAGCAGAAGGTTGTAAGGCGCACATGAGGACAGTCACAGATAAGGATATTTCTAAGAGTGTCTAATCTAACTCTATGGTAATTTGGTCTGTATTGATTCTGATCATTATCTTACCACGTGTATATCAATAAAACATTGTTCTGGTTAAGTCACCAGCAGTTCTTTAGCTTCATTGCAAGACAAGATCACAGAACACAACACCCGTCATCTCCTCTCCCCTCGGGGTGCTCGATGGCCCCCAAGGCTAATCCATTGGACGGGGGGGTGCGAGCGGAGCTATCCATTGAGGCTCCCGTGCTACCTGGTGCTGCCAGTCTTGGCCCGCTTTGGTCTCGACCAGAGTGTGCATTCTAGTGACCATGAAGCACAGGGAGTGGACCATCACCATTCGGGACTGCGCCACATCAGCCATTGACTGTGCCACCAACTTCTGGGTCTGTGTCACATCAGCCAATGGCTGCGGCATCTCCCTCTGAGACTAGACCACCTCCCTCTGTATCTACGCCATGTTGGCCAGCACCCGGGAAATGCCGGCGATGTTCTCAGACATGGTCTGCTGTGGCTGGGCCAGGCCCCTAAGTGCCGCTGCAATTTCCAGGTGGCTCTCGCACATGGCTACCTGTGAGGCGGCAACTCTGTCCTAGGCTTTGGCCAGAGCCTGTACAGGATGCCCCAGGCCTTGGACATGCTGATCCATAGCTGCAACCCTCGCCAACCGTGCAGTTTTGGCCTGGGTGGCACGCATCGTCAGCACCACTGTATGCACAGTGTGAGACAGTCTGACACATGCAGCCCAGGGGGTGGGTAGCTGGTGGCCCCAATGGCCAAGGCATCCTGCTATGGCAGCCGGTATTGGTGCCGACATATGCTGCAGGGTGGTGGTTTGGCCGCACTCCGAGTGGGGGGGGGGGGGGGGGTGTAGGGTTTACAGGTGTGTGGGATTGGGGTTGGTGCCAGGGACACAGTGCTGCCTACTCACCCTGAGGAGGTCATACAGTTTATTACGGCACTCCTGGCCGGTCTGAATGGTGTTGCTCAGGGCACTGACTGCCTGTGCCACCTGCGCCCAGGCCAGGGTACAGGTCCTCTCCTCCACCATATCCAGGAGGGTCTCCAGCTCAGCATCTGTAAATCGTGGTGCTGCTGTCCTCGCTGCCATCTTGTTGGCTGGGATGGTGTGTGTGGGCTGTGAAGTGTGTGTATGTGGCTGCAGCTTGTTAGCACCCTGAGTGTCAATCACTAATCTGGCACTATTTCTCATTGGAAACTGTTATAACCTGCTTCTTTACTACTGGCTGGGGACTAATGGCCATCCCACAATCCTTAGTGATTATGAGCTTCCCCAATGAGTGGGTAGAGAAATCATTAGCAGTCACCTGTATAAATAGAGCTGGCCAGTGTGGAACCATCCAGTGAGGAGTGAGCATTACGGGACTACTGCCCCTGCCCCTGCCCCTGCCCCTGCCCCTGCCCCTGCCCCTGCCCCTGCCCCTGCCCCTGCCCCTGCCCCTGCCCCTGCCCCTGCCCCTGCCCCTGCCCCTGCCCCTGCCCCTGCCCCGTAAAAAAAGTTATTTTTTTTGATTCTATAAATTCATGCTGGATTCTTCGTGGCCCTCACAAAACTGTGGACAAGGGTTAAAGTGGATAGCTCTCTATGCTGCTGAAGCCACCTCCCTGGATTTTTGTTGGAGACAGGTTGGAAGTTTTTTTCTGTTGCACCATGCCTCTTTATGGACGTTTGGATGTCTTTGATGCTGCGCTGGAAAGTTGGAACTAGTATGCACAACGGTCTGTTACTATTTCCGGGCAAATAACATCACCGAAAACGAGTGCCAGGTGGTCATTTTGCTCACCGCCTGCGGCCCGCATACGTTTGGGGTGATTAGGAGCCTTATGAACCCAGCTGTGCTGGACACCAAGGTGTTTGATGAACTTGTGACCTTGGTCGGCCAACATTTTAACCCAACCCCATCCACGATAGTCCAGTGTTACCGGTTTAATACCGCAGAGAGAATCCCAGGAGAATCCCTTGCTGAGTTTCTATCCAGGCTATGCAGAATTGCGGAGTATTGTGACTATGGTGAGACTTTGTCAGAAATGCTACACGACTGTTTAGTTTGTGGTATTAACAACACGGCCACCCAGAGAAAGTTGTGAGCCGAGCCAACATTGACTTTTCAACAGGCCATTCAGATAGTATAGTCCAGAGAGAGTGCAGAACAGAGAGGGTAGGAGCTACAGGGAATGGAGGTGTATGTCTTGGGGAGCAACCCCTTCCATCCAAAAGCATCTCCCCATACCCCTGCTGTACCTTGGGCGGGACGGCAACCAGATTGACGCCAGTGGCAGCCAGATGTTCCTCCCTAAAGGGAGCCTTCTCCAGAACCAATGATGTGGAGCCATGTCAGTGTTGGGCTTGTGGGCGTCACCCTGTTGTGTACGCCGCTCCTGGGGGCACCAGAGGCGCCATCGTTCCAACAGAAACTGGGACCAACCCAGGGGTCGTACCTTCCATTTGGATGAACCTGCGGCGACTACTCCCGAGGATGTGGAGACGGAGGACGACTGCCTACAGCTACATTGTGTGGCAGCTCCCTGTTTGGCCCCCATTAAGGTGACAGTATGGGTCAATGGTCACCCGCTCAAGATGGAGTTGGACATTGGTGCAGCGGTCTCCATGATTGCCCAGAGGACATTCGACCATATCAAGCAGGGTATACAGACCCTTGCATTAACTGATACACAGGCCAGATTGGCCACCTATACGGGGAACCATTGGACATTGCTGGAACTATGAAGACCCATGTTGCTTATGGACACGAGGAGGGGCGTTTCTCACTTCTCATGGTGCGCGGCCATGGATCCAGCCTGTTGGGTCGGGACTGGTTGCGCCATTTACGGCTCCTTCAAACAGGATCCGGAGGGTTGACGGAGGTACTAGGACGGTACCCAAATATATTCCAGCCCAGTTTGGGGAAGATAAAAGGGGCCTTGGCCCATATCCAGGTTGAACCAGGAGCCATGCCGCGCTATTTCCGGGCGTGCCCGGTGCCTTATGCCTTGCTCGAGGAGGTAGAAGGGGAGCTCACTCATTTGGAGTCCTTGGGTATTATCAGGCCCACCTGTTTTGCTGACTGGGCAGCGCCAATTGCACCTGTAATGAAGCCAGATGCCATGGTTCACTTGCGCGGCGACTATAAGCTTGCAGTGAATACAGCTTCCCGGCTTGACCGATACTCAATGCCCCATCTAGAAGATCTCTCAGCGAAGCTTGCAGGACTCTCGTTCACAAAATTAGATATGAGACATGGCTACCTACAGTTGGAGCTGGACCCTGCCTCCTGACCATATGTAACTATTAATACACACAGGGGCATGTAAGAATATACATGGTTGACCTCTGGAGTATCCGCTGCCTGCGCTATCTTTCAACGCGTCATGGAGGGCATCATGAGAGGTTTACCACGTGTTGCTGTTACTTAGACGACGTTTAGATTATGGGGATGTCGGAGCAGGAACATTTGGAGGCTGTCCTTAGACACTTCTCAGAGGCTAGAGACCGTTTATGTCGTACAGAGTGCGTCTTTCAGGCAAAGGAAGTGGTCTACCTGGGTTATCGGGTGAACCATGAAGGTTTGCACCCCTTCGCAGAGAAGGTGCGAAATTCAACAGGCCCCCTACCATGACTGACACTTCACATCTTTGTTCTTTTCTCTGCCTCGTAAACTATTACGGGAAGTTCCTCCCCAATCTGCCAACTACGCTGGCCCCATTGCACCTTCTGCTAAAGAAGAATTACGCCTGGGTTTGGGGTCAGCCGCAAGAAACCGCTTTCCGGCGGGTAAAACAACAATTGTTGTCGTCTAGGTTACTAACCCACTATGCTCCAGAAGAGCCTTTGCTCATCCCGTGTGATGCATCCCCATATGGTATTGAGGCCGTCCTGTCCCACAAGATGGAGAACGGAGCCGTGCAGCCGATAGCTTTTGCCTCCCGCATAGTGACTGCAGCGGAAAAGAAGTACGTGCGAGAAGCATGGGAGCGCTTTCATGCGGATTTCGCCGGCCGTTTTCAAGGATCCATGTTCTATTTATTAATCGATGCCCAATCTAAATGGTTAGAGGTGCATAAGATGGTGGGCAGAACGTCCTGCTCATGGTCTCCCCGAGTTTCTCATCACGGTCATGACACTCTTCACAAGTGAGGAGTTTGCGAGGTTCATGAACACCGCTCCATACCACCTGGCTTCCAATGGGTTGACAGAGCGCGCAGTGCAGACGTTAAACGGGGCCTAAAAGAAACAGTCGTCCGGGTCTATGGTCACTAGACTGGCTTGTTTTCATGTAGCACCACTCCACATGCGGTGACTGGGGTAGCTCCTGCGGAACTCCTAATGGGCCGGAGGCTTTGCACCCGTCTTGGCATGGTTTTCCCGGACATTGGTGCAAAAGAATGCTGCGCTCTAGAATGACAGGGCACGGCCTTTCTCAGCATCGGCCGATTCGGCAGTTTGCGCCTGGTGACCCGGTGTTGAAATTTTGCTGGTGGTGTCCAGTGAGTCTCTGGCATTATCTTCTGCTGAACGGGCCCTATCTCTTACCAGGTGCAGGCCCAGGGTCGTCTCCAGTGCAAGAATGTGGACCACGTTCGGTCCAGAAGGCCGCCTCTTCCAAAGATTCCCTGCCCCTAGAGCTCACTTCTACAGCCGCAGAGACCAGACACAGTGGAAATTCATTCTTACAATCTTCCTCCGGCTCTGCACTCAAAGCCTGCACAGGTTGTTGCAGAACCGCGTGGAGAGCCGAAAGGACGGAGGCAGTGGACTCCGACTCTGAGATGGAGTCACGGGACGCCTTGAGCGGGAGTCCTCGGTCCCACGGCCCGTGGATGTACAACCGTTACGCCGTTCATCGCGGAAGCGCCATTCTCCTTCTTCTCAGGGCACCCGATCCAGCGCCTCGTTCAAATGGTGTCTGACCTGCAGCAAAACGAGTCCGACGCCCTCCTTCACCAGGATCTTCGGTGGATTCCTTGGACTTTGGGGAGGGGGGAGGGGGGGGGGATGTTATAACCTACCTCTTTACTGGTGTGTGTGTGTGTGCCAGCTCTTACAGACTCTTCATAACCACGCTGCATCCACCATGCCGTCCCAGACTGCTCCAACTCATTTATGAACAGAGTAAAAGCAGAGGTGAAATCCCAGCCAATTGCTTAGCCCAACTCTCTGAATTGGAATGTATCTATTCTGATGCATGGTAGGCAGGAGCTATGTTGCATTGCAGCCTCAGAAGGAATCAACTCCTCCAAGGATTCATTGTCCATGAGGCTCACTAGCCGTGCCATATTTGTGTTGGCCCCGGTGGAGAGGAAGGTGTGAAATATAACTGACAAATTAAGCATGTTGCAACTTAGCATTCTTAAGGTGATCATCTATTACACTGAAATCAAGTCAATATGGTGGTTCTATGACATATAGATACTGATCCCTATTGCTTTGTCCTTTTACAGTTACCAACTGGGAAATGTTTGCAGGACCATCCCTAGTCCTTCTCTTTCCCAGGTTTTCTGTGCTCTCTTCTCCCATGATGGGAGACAAGAACAGACCCGTAAATAACTGTAATTACATGTATTCACCTAATAAATGTTGTGGATTTAGTGAGGGGACTATTAATGACGGCATCAAATTGGATAAGGATCAGTGTGGGTACCAGTGATGAATGGATAAATAGGGATGTGAGATTGTACAAAAAACACAAGGATGGGTGTGCTTGCAAGGAAATGCAGTTTGGTGATGGAGTAGACTCCACAAGGCTGAGTGAAGTGGTGGGGTGACGTGCACAGAAAAAAGTCAATCAATGTGCAACTGTACACCTCTGTCCTTACCTGTATGGTCATCAAACACTTCCTTTTAACCAGGAGAATGCCACAATGCTCCTGCTGCTGACCTTTTCTGCCAACTCCAGCTGCATGTTCTTTGCTGTAGCAGACATTTTCTACTTTCCATTGTTAGGGAAGTGCATCTCTTTTGCACTCCCCATTGTAGCCAGCAGTGCATCAAGAAAGCATTTTAAAATCGAGACGCAGGCCTTGACCATTTTGAATCACAAAAGTTCTTCCTCTCCTTTGTTTAAATTCCCAACAGCTCCAACTTCCATCTGTAAAGTGGTCATTTAAATATCCCAATACTCGGTTCAGATCTCATCAGGCTGGTCCATACCATGGTTATGCATTTGATGTTAAACTTGGAAGTCATATTTAACCAGGTTTCTGTACTAAAATGCAACAGACAATTGCACCAAAGGTTTTCCAAGGTTTCTCATCCAAAATCACACTCCTCTCTGCTCCAAATGCACCTCCGAGTTACTGTAGCCCTGGTGTGAACTGGGGGCCAGAGACAGCGATGAGTCAGAATATAGGAGGGAAGGGCAGCTTGGTAGCGCAATGGTTAGCATTGCTGCCCCACGGCGCCAAGGTCCCAGGTTCGATCCCGGCTCTGGGTCACTGTCTGTGTGGAGTTTGCACATTCTCCCCATGTTTGCGTGGGTTTCGCCCCCACAATCCAAAAGAGATGTGCATGGTAGGTGGATTGGCCACGCTAAATTGCCCCTTAATTGGAAAAATGAATTAGGTACTCTAAAAAAAATTTTTTTTAAATACAGGAGAAAGGTAGAGAACATAGTGGAGTGGTGTGACAACAACAATCTCTCTCTCAATGTCAGCAAATCTAAAATATCCCAAGGCCCGGGTTCGAATGCCCATGCCTGGGATACCTCACCTTACTGCCGTTTAGCTTTGGTTTCCACAAATGTGGACCAAGCATAACAGCACTTGGGGGCTGCGGTCTCCCAGGCATTCGGAAGGCCCCAGGTGGTCAGGCTCTGGGCAGAGTGGTGCCCTGGAGCCCTAATACTCTGCCCATGGCAGTGCCGGGTGGCCATGTGGCACAGTCAGGCTGACAGGGGCACTGCCAGGCTGGCAGCACCTGAATGCCATGTTTCCTGTGCCAGGGATTGTGATTTCTAGTTCCCCCTAAATCGGTAAATTTGGGGGGGGGGCCTGATGCTGGGCTCGGGGTCTAGGCATTTAAAAATGGCACCCCAATCACTCCCTGAAATTAATGTAAGTGGCGGCCTTGGTGAGGCGTTCCCCACAGAGGCCCCTCCAAAAAATAGGGTACTGTTTAATAGTGGGGTCGTTCTTGGCGCTGCAGGCTCTGAGAAACCACCTGACTATTCGCGCCAAAAACAGGACTCTTTTTTTTAAATGTTGAATTGTTCCCATTATTTTTCCAGGGGAAGGGGGACGTATGCAAGTCTGAAATAAGGAGATTTGATGGAAATTATGTAACTGACTTTAAATATATTTAATTTACATAACATTTTTCAATATGCTTCATATGCAAATGAAAAATTGATGTCTTTGAGGTGGATGATCAACATTTGCTGATTACATTGTCGGTTGTGAGTCGTGACAGCTAATGCTGCCATTACTATTAACTTGTCAATCAGAAAGCAATGTTCGTCACTTGAGGTTAAAAATTACTGTTCCAAAATGTTTCACAAAATAAATGTACTTGACTTATATGTAAGCCTTACCTCAAATCTCTTCAGTTTAGTTCAAGCTGTGATCAGATGGCTGATCTTATAATCTTACAATAATTGTTCAAATAAAGTAGAATAATAATTCCTGAACTTTCACTGAAGGTTATTAAGCTTCAGACATTTGTCTGTCTTTTCCCACTGAAAATACTAATCCTTCACTAAAATATCAAAAAGAAGAATTCCTGTGAGGGCCTGGATAATCTACTCCATTATATCTGTACACTCATATTCCATGAATTTTAGAACCGCATTATGTTTTTTTCACAGATGATCAGAATTCTCTCAGTGTTCTCGTAAATATTCTTCCCTTAGCCAGTACCTCAAAAAACAGATGAATTGTTTAGTTGCTGTTTGTGGGCTTTTGCTTTGTTTAAAATGGGTGTCACATTTACCCATGTAGCAGTTAACGAATTTCTCCAGTGCAGTCTGAATGAAGCACACTTCATAGATCATAGAACATTCCAGCGCAGTACAGGCCCTTCGGCCCTCGATGTTGCGCCGACCGTGAAACCCCTCTAAAGCCCATCTGCATTATTCCCTTATCGTCCATATGTCTATCCAATGACCATTTGAATGCGTTTAGTGTTGGCGAGTCCACTACTGTTGCAGGCAGGGCATTCCACGCCCTTACTACTCTCTGAGTAAAGAACCTACCTCTGACATCTGTCCTATATCTATCTCCCCTCAATTTAAAGCTATGTCCCCTCGTGCTAGACATCACCATCCGAGGAAAAAGGCTCTCACTGTCCACCCTATCTAATCCTCTGATCATCTTGTATGCCTCAATTAAGTCACCTCTTAACCTTCTTCTCTCTGACGAAAACAGCCTCAAGTACCTCAGCATTTCCTCATAAGTTCTTCCCTCCATACCAGGCAACATCCTAGTAAATCTCCTCTACACCCTTTCCAATGCTTCCACATCCTTCCTATAATGCGGCGACCAGAACTGCACGTAATACTCCAAATGCGGCCGCACCAGAGTTTTGTACAACTGCAACGACCTCATGGCTCCGAAACTCAATTCCTCTGCCAATAAAAGCTAACACACCGTACGCCTTCTTAACAACCCTCTCAACCTTGGTGGCAACTTTCAGGGATCTATGTACATGGACACCGAAATCTCTCTGCTCACCCACACTACCAAGAATCTTACCATTAGCCCAGTATTCTGTCTTCCTGTTATTCCTTCCAAAATGAATCACCTCACACTTTTCTGCATTAAACTCCATTTGCCACCTGTCAGCCCAGCTCTGCAGCTTATCTATGTCTCTCTGTAACTTGTAACATCCTTCTGCACTGTCCACAACTCCACCAACTTTAGTGTCATCTGCAAATGTACTCGCCCGTCCTTCTACACCCTCCTCCAGGTCATTTATAAAAATAACAAACTTGGGTGTGTACGAGACATTATAAGGTTGTATAATTTCAAAATTTTCTATTTTTTTTTTTTTTTAAATAATTTTTATTGAATTTTTCAAAATACAAACATTTTAACCCCCCCTACATTTACATTTAAATTATAACAAAACAAAGTCAAACCCCCCTACTTAACAAGGAAAAGAAAAAGAATCCCCCCCCCCCCTACCCGCCGGCGAACCGACAGTCAGACCAACTCATCACTTCTAGCAGCGTCCTCGGGCAGGCCCTGCCCGTGCCACCGCCGCCACCGCACTTCCCTCGTCGTCCTCCCCCCTCCCCCCCCCCCCCCCTCCCCCCCCCCCCCCCGCCCTCCCCTCCCCTCCCGGGCTGCCGCCGTCATGGCCTCAGTTTCCATCTCTGATCCAAGAGGTCTAGGAAGGGCTGCCATCGCCTGGAAAACCCCTGCACCGACCCTCCCAGGGCGAATCCGATCCCCTCCAACTGGACAAAGCCCGCCACGTCGTTCAACCAGGCGTCAACACTCGGAGGCCCCCCGTCCCTCCACCGAATCAGGATCCTCCTCCGAGCCACCAAGGACGCAAAGGCCAACATTCCAGCCTCCCTCGCCTCCTGTACCCCCGGTTCCACCCCAACCCCGAAGATCGCAAGTCCCCATCCTGGCTTGACCCTGGACCCCACCACTCTCGACACCGTGCCTGCCACCCCCTTCCAGAACTCCTCCAGTGCCGGACATGCCCAAAACATATGTGCATGATTCGCAGGGCTTCCCGAACATCTAATACACCTGTCTTCACCCCCGAAAAACCGACTCATCCTTGTCCCCGTCATGTGGGCTCCATGCAGTACCTTAAATTGAATGAGACTTAGTCGCGCACATGACGACGACGAGTTAACCCTCTCCAGGGCGTCTGCCCATGTCCCGTCCTCTATCTGTTCCCCCAGCTCTAACTCCCACTTATCTTTCAGCTCCTCTACTGGTACCTCCTCCACCTCCTGCATAATCTTATAGATGTCCGAGATCTTCCCCTCCCCGACCCAGACCCCTGATAGCACCCTATCACTCACCCCCCTGTCGGGGAGCGCGGGGAACCCCGCTACCTGTCGTCTGGCAAATGCCTTCACTTGGAGGCACCTGAACGTGTTCCCCGGGGGGAGCCCAAATTTCTCCTCCAGCTCTCCCAGGCTCGCAAACCTCCCCTCTATAAACAAGTCCCTCAGCCGTCCAATACCCGCCCTCTGCCAGCTCTGGAATCCCCCTCCTGTGTTTCCCGGCGCAAATCCGTGGCTCCCTCTCAGCGGTGCCCCCATCAGACCTCCCACCTCCCCCCTGTGTCGCCTCCACTGCCCCCAGATCTTGAGGGTGGCTCAAAATTTTCTATTGTGCATGCTTGTTAAAATCGGAGTCAATCCACAAAGAATACAGGTCCTTGCACTCAGTGCCTCACATGTTCAGCTCTTGGTCTCAAGAGGTCAGGAACTTCTCCTTGGGAAGATAATGAAAATCAGAGGGAGGCCCACTTGGAATCTGGAATAAATCCAAGTCAGTGAATGAGGAAAATCAGCACGGGTTGGTTCTGTGTGCATGATGCAATTCTCGACATTAGTGGCTCTTTGCAATTTCTCAAATGTTCTGGTTTTATTCCAGTGTTGTTTGCTGCTTTAGGTTCCCAGTTCTTCTGAAAAAAAAAACAAGCTTAGAATGCACCCTGTCCAGATCACGCTCTGGAAATTCATCTCTATGTTTTTAAAATGGTTCCTCCTCCATCATTATTTTTTTTACTTTTCCCTCACCTATTGCTTTCTCTCTCTTTAATTTAGAATCTACCATGGCAGTTGTCTGACTCCACACCATCACCTCTCATCTGAATATCAATTAAGACTGTTCGGGCAGTGGTTGTATCAGTGAGACAGCAGAAAATAATTGGAACAGGTTTTACACCCTACCCCTTACTGTCCTGTATCTAACAAAAATCTAGCAATCTCAGTCTGGAAAAGTTCAATTGACCTAGATGCCACAGCATTTTGGTGGAGTATGTGAAAATGCTTCCTGATTATATTTCTCAATGGTCTCACTCTAATTTTAAGAGTATGTCACTTGGTTTTCGATTCCCCAATCCAATGAAATAGTTTATCTACCCTTTCTTCATCAACCAAGAGTTAACAATAAATTGAGATTTTATTAAAACCTGAAGACTAAATGAAGTGAAAAACACCTATTGTCACAAGTAGACTTCAAAGGAAGCCTGTTCGGGGAGGCTGGTACGGGAAATGAACCGTGCTGCTGGCCTGCCTTGGTCTGCTTTCAAAGCCAGCGGTTTAGCCCTGTGCTAAACCAGCCCCCTAAGCAATCTTTCATCTCATCTGGTATCATATTTCCCTCCTACTCAGCTACTTTTCTGGACAATGCCCAACAGTTAAACTGATGGACGGAATAGCAATATATATCCCCCTCAACTGTTCAGGATTGTCTAGGCGTAGAATCAAATGCGTTTGAGAAGAAAATGGGAGTCAAAAATATTTTCTGCTTGCTATTTGTAGAAAAAATTAAATGTATTCTTTTAAAATGCATTTACAACTTTGCTATAGGTAGTTAGCTATTGAACGTTAACTATCCGAAAAGGCTGATTGCGTTCATGAATGCTTCTGAAGATCAATCTGATATTAATTTCACTTAACGCAAACAGAAATAAGTAACCAAGTAGGAAGGGATAGCTCCTGATAGTGAGTGCAAAGAAATGGTTAATTCTTAACTTCTCAGGCCCGATTCTCCAGAAAGATTTCTGTTGTACCAAGAGGGAATTGCTGTGAGCTTCCGAGCGCTCGGCCCAGCGAGGCCAGCAATGCTGCTCAATGTTAATTGGTCCACTTTCTGAAGCCTCACGGGCTTCTCGTCGCAAATGAAGGCTCTCCAGCTGATGTGTCGCCGACAAGTGAGTCGGTGCCCTCCGACCTCCAAGCCGCAGAGGACGCCCGCTAGAGGCATCGAAGGCCACAGGATGTGATAAGCAGCTGGTTGCCTCCACCTCAGATGTGAATCGTAGGGACACACCTAGACATAACGGTAGAGCTAGGAAGGCCATTGAGGATCACTGAGGGCACTGGAGAAGGGGGCAAGGTGATGAGAGGGCTGGGGCTGGGGTGAGGGCTGCACCATCAGGAGGGTGGGGAATTGTAAAACACAATAAACACCTTTGTGCACAAGTAGTATGATGCCTCTCACTTTCTTCCGCAATGCCAACCCTTGGCCCATCTCTCCAGCATCTCCCCTTCCCCTTGGCACTCACCCACCTTCTGGCCGTGGACATGTCCCCAGAGGTGTGTCCCACCCCCTGGGTGTTCGGATGTTGGCTGCTGCGTGTGTGGTGTTGCCTCCCGCGTGTTCAAGCACGGTGTCCAGGCATCAAGGTGTGATTGGGATGCTAGGCAATGACTCCCACTTGCTATATGGCCCCCTCCACCCATGGGGAACTACTTGTGTTGTGTGAAGCCCTCACTTAACCACGATTGCCAGAGTACTCGGCAGTCGGTGGAGGTTGTGGGTGGTTGGTGGGGCAGACAGGCAGGGACGAGGGTTGCCCCTGGAATGGGTCCACATGATCCAGGGGTTGGCATGGTGGTGCCACTCAGTTTCCCCCCCCGGTGTCTACCCCACCCTTCCATGGCAGCCCACCCCCCCCCCACGAGCACTGGGCCAAGTCCAGCGCCCACTGCTCTTTGCTTGTGAGCAAAGATGGCTACTCATCTCATCAGCTCCCCACAGAAGCTCTTTCATCAGGTTTTCAAAAAGAGTACTAATCGGCACCAGTGTGACCACTTGCTGGGAGGCTGCTGAATGACAGGAGGCCATTGGATATGGGGTGGCTCTGGTTAATTTTGTGGAAATGGGCTTAAGTGGTAATGATTGGTTTCTCGCCTTGCTACGGCTATTATATTACCTGACGTAATACATATATCACCATTTTGAACCTGCTGAGTTGTTGAAATGAGCAGTAGTCGTCTTATAAATATAAACTAATTTATTGAGTAATATAAATAAATATTGTGAGTTCTTTTACTTAATACTCAACTAGTAAACTAAAGAAACAATTATAGAGATAACTAATTAAATTATACAATACAATGCTTTGAGAGCAAATAACTTCTTCTCTCCATAGCTTTACTATGTCTGTTCTCTCTTCACTCCTGATACACACACTCATCAGAAAGAGCGGGAAACCATTAATATAGGTTCTGATAGTGAGACCTCTAGTGTATAATTGCCCATGCTATCATTACATATATTGACCATGTATATTGATATACAGAGATTACTACAATGGCGAGATCATGATTTTGCCTAAGGGAGCGGGCCGGCTGCATCGCAAACTGTTTGGCGCCTGGCGCGGTTCTTATTTTCTGCCTCTCCCGCCATTCACCAGCCTCATTTCGCTGAAACAAGAGCGTAACGAGGCCGGAGAATCGTGCCCATAGTTTTTGCCTGTTCAGTAAGTTTTTGTTGGAAGGACGGTTTAAATTACAAGGAATTCCAGTAAGACATAGACAACAATTTACTGGCCAGACACAGAGCAAAAAAGGACAGTCTTTGCTGATAAAAAATTCAGCAAAGCAACAGATCTGGTGTGGGCTGAGAGTTTGGGGCCAGTGGCTCTGCCTTGATGTAGTTTAAGTTTACATTGATAGAGTTCAGTATTGCTAATACAAGCAATACTATTAGTGGGATCATGCTGGGAGCAGAAAAATATGAAAGAATGTTACATATTCATAAAAAGCAGACAATCCAGCAACCTGGATTCATCATCCAACCTGATGGATAGATAAATCAATTTGATGAAGTATCACCAAATCCCATAATCTGGAAGATCCTTTCAGAAAGCTCAATAGTGTTGCCAGACATCAATGTGACCTGTGAAGCTTTCCAGCAACTTTAAAAGTGTGCTGAAATTATCCATACACATGCTTATCATTGCCACAGAGAGGCAGTAGATGCATATTCTATACAGAATAATGTTGGTTTAACAAATAGTACAAAACATTCTCCCAACAAGACATTAGCAGGAAGAAGCATTAAAGAGAAAGAAAATGGAAGCGGCAGATTCCATGATCAGCCTGTCCCACCGGCACCTTCGAATTTTGAAAGATTGGGGTGTTATTTTTAAAGGGTGTCTCTATTTACAAAAAATAAAAACAGGAACACCCCATAGATCCCGCCACACGGACACGGAATACCTTCCTCATGGACACGGAACCTTTACCATGTACACAGAACTCACTCTCTCACCTCTGCCAGGGTTGTGTCAGGGTTTGCCCAGGCATGACCCTCTCCCCGCTGGGGGCTGTACTCACCTGTGCACCTCCAGCAGGTTCCGTTCACTAGATGCACGTCGTGGGGGACCTGGCGTGATTCATGTCGACGTGAGTGAATGACAGTCTAATGTGGGGGTTATGCATCGGGCATGATTCAGTGGCCTTGTTGCGCTCCAGCGAGAGCACGATGAATAGCGGGAGAGGCGAAAAATGAGAACCGCGCCGGGCGCAAACCATTCACGATGCCATCAGCCCACTCCCATAGACGAAATCGAGACCCCACCATAGTGTGGCGATAAATCAATAATCACCACTTAAGCCCTATTTCCGTACAAATAACGGGAGTCACCCTGTACCCAGATGTCTCCCATGATCCAGCAGCCTCCCCAGCAAGTGGTTACGCCAACGCCGATTTGTGCTCCTTTTCAAAAACATGAACCTGGCAGAAGGGCTTGTCGGGAGCCGACGAGGTGAGTAATCATCTTCACTCACAGGCAAAGAGCCCGAGGGCACTGGGACTGCTGCCCCAGCGCTCAGAGTGGGGTGGGGGGTCCAGCCTCGGTTGGGGTGTTCCGCTATTAGGGGTGGTATCAGAGCTAGGGGTGGTGTTACGGAGCTGGAGCAGGGTCTCTGCTGAGGTGGCAAAAGCACGGGTCTGTCATGCCTGGATCATGTGTACCCATTCCGGGGAAACCCTAGTCTCTGCCTATCCCCAACGGCCATCCATAACCCCCACTGACTGCGGAGGCCTCAGGCTATGCAGCTGAAGAGTGTTGCGAATAGGGAATTGGCAATCGTAGTTGTGAGCACCTCACACATCCCAAGTGCATTCCTGTTTGTGGAGAGCTGAGCGCCAGTGCTCCTCAATCCATGCCACAGTCTGACCTCTGCCTGTCTGCAGAGTGCGCGCTCACACCCATCGCCTGTAGGCGGTGTGCCCTGGGGGTCCAGGATCCCCATGCCTAGGAGATGAGGCAAGGGATTGGAGGTCGGCCCACATTGCGGAAGAAAGTGACAGAGGCATCATACTAGTTGTGGTGAAGGTTTTGTAATGTATCACACACAAGTGTCCACCAATTCCCCACTCTCCCGATGTTGCCACCCCACTCTTCCCACGATCCCTTCATCCCCCCACTCTCAAAATGCACACTCCCCCATTACCCCCTACCTACAGCCCTTTCCCGCCCTTCCCCAGCGCCCTCTCAGTCGTCCTTGACATGCTTATCTTCCTCGCCGTACCACTGATTCTAGGTGTTTCCCCAGGGTGCACACCAGAGGTGAAGGCAACCAGCTGCTTACCACGTCCCGTGGCCTTCGATTCCTAGAAGACCCCGGCACACCTGCCAGCGGCACATGCACAGCCGTGCCACCCCGTCCTGGGTGCTGAATGTGAGACGTGGCATCGTCAGTGGGGTGGACTTGGGGGAGCTGGTGGCCACCGTTGCCATTCCATAGCATGGGTCCAGGTTGGCACCCAGCTCCTTCTCCTCCTCCCATAGGGCCCTGGGATTCACCTTGGGACGGAGGGGCAGCTGAACTGAACCACGGCTGTCCCAGCACATCTGGCTATGCCAGCCCTGGCAGCTCCCCAGTGTCTGTACAATGTGTCAAAGCCCTCGGCGATTCTCCTCAGTGACTGGGACATGCTTTGCAGAGCATTGCCAATGCTCTGCAGTGCCTCGGCTGTTCCCATCTGAGACAGGAACGGGTTCCACAGCGCCTTATCAAGGCCTGGTACTGGGTCACATCCCCCAGTAAGTCAGACAGTCTACCGAGGCCCTCAGCCAATGCCGTCACTGACTGAACCACGCCTTGGATACCTCCACTCATGCTGCTGATGTTGCGCACCAGGCTCTCCACTGCGGGCGCCACCCTAGCAGTATTGGCCTCAGTGCCTTGCATTGCAGGTGCCATCCCCTATGTCCGTAGCCTGTGGGACTCCTCCAATCGGCTATGGACTTGATGGACATCTCCTCTAAATATCACGGCCAGACCCTAGAGTCAGTATCAGCTCCAGGTAAACCTGGTCCAGAGGCTCAGCATCTGACTGGGACCCAGCTGGATCTTGGGATCCAGCAGCCCTCTCATCTGGGGGTTCCTGTCTCCACCTGATGTGCATAGCGACTATGTGTTGCTCACCAGAATGTGACCCAGAAGCCTGTCCACTAACATTGGCCACCGAGGTGTGTCTCTGCTCTGGTGAAGGATGGGGATAACAGGGACGCATCAGTGGTGGAATCCTCAGAGTTCACCTCTGAGGTGTTCTCATGGGAGGCAGGGGGAGAATCACCCTGGATGGGCCGTCGGCTGAAAGTTCCATGGGAGAATGGATATGTGATCAGTGGAAGAGATGGGTCAGTCCGAATGTCATTGACAACTCACGTTTGACAGTCCATCTGGGTGGGGCCTGGTGGATCCTCAGCTCTGCGCCATGTGCCGATCTCCACGTTGATGACCGCAGTTGTCGGCCTCTAGCCTCCAGGGCCCATTCCTCAAAGGTGGTGAGGATTCTGATGTCCAGCACCCCGCTGCCCATGTAGGCTCTCTCCTGATGGTTGTGGGGCAACCTCTCCTGCAGACACACAAAGAGGGCATCATTAGCTGCATGCATGGTCCACTGCGGAGGAGGCTTTGGAGGTGGTTGGTTGGGAATGGGGCGGGGTGGGGGGGGGAGGTCCTGTGTGGCCCAGTGTAGGTCTTTGACCTTGCGGCACTGGATGCTAGTCCTCCTAGTGATTCTGCCCAAGGTGATGGGTGCTCCCACTTTCTCCCACTCGGCACTGGCTTGCCTGTGCCTCATTATCCGGGACCCTCGGGGGAACAGGACATCTCTCCTGGCCTCAACTACCTCTAGGAGCCTACTCGGGTCTGAATTCCCGAATTCTGGGGCTGCTTGTCTCAGCACCATGGCTGCGAGTGGGGTTAACTGTGCAAGAGCATGTGCAAGAGCAGTTTATGTGTTCCCCTACCTTGTTAGCGGGGGCTGGCGAACACGATCCCGGCAAATCGGCGAAACTTGATGTGCAGCCTGATGCCCGTGCGGCCTCCTTAAGTGGAGCATTAATGTTGGATTGTGGTGATGGTCTCGCCAAGCTGAGTGCCGGAGAGCTCACGGCAGTTCCCGCTTGCTACCACAATTCAAAACTTGTTCATTAAATCGCGCCCACCATCAATTAGATGTAAATGGGGACCCCGACATTTGAAGTTGTGATCCCTCTTATGTCATTGGTGGGCGGCAGGGGCAATCAAGCGGGGAAACCCGGCCAGGATAGAAGCTGTTTTGGATTTCCTGCTCGATTCTCCGCCAATCTTGGACCCCAAAAATGGGGGTGAAAAATTCTCCCGCCCCACCATAAACTAACAGAATCTTACTTCTACTTAAACATTTTCAGCATATCAGTGACCATATAAGTGCTGTGTACCATTTGAGCAACACCAGGGATTAGGGAACCATCCCAATTTGCATTTTTCAGCTGTCCCCTACCAAAAACAGACACCTAAAAAATGCATCAGATAAGTTTTGGAAATCTATGGGGTGACCAATTTGCCACCCAGTTCTTAAGCTGTTTCTGCACATTTCTCAGGTGAAAAACACATTCAATATATTTTTATTCCCATAAAGGATATTGAACAAATGAGATTGTGCTAATGAGTCTCTTTGATCGTTGTATCAGCCTAAGCCACAAAGATATTATCAGTCCACACATACTTGCTATTCAAGTCTATAGCTATTGCTAATAAATATTCTAGAGCTCAGGTTGGTGGTTAATGTAACCACATTCAGAAGAACTTAGAATATAAATCAATTACAAACCTTTTAAGTAAGTGCATAAAAGGTGTGTTAAAGATCCAGGCTAGTTTGTTATACATTTCTACTCTGAACTCTGATGACACAATAAATACTATACATGAATTTGAATTATATTTGAATATGACACCAGCATTAATCTCAAAATAATGATTTAACACAATCAGTGCAATTACTCCTTTGAAATTACAGCTAGTACCACCTCCACAATTTCTCCCACTATAATCTGTCGCACTGTCAGCCCACCTTTCCAAATATAATTTAAAACTGACCCTTTCTGGCCTCTGCCAGCAGCATTTCACTCCTCGTCGGGTTGGTCTGGCAGGAAACTTGCAATTGCTTCTGCTCCGTTCATCTATAGCATTCGGGTCCTGGTGATATTGTCAGGACCCAAGCATTTGATAAAAAAGGAAGGCGGCTTTGGGGAACGGTGTTATGGCCTGCTCAGGAGAGAGGTAACAATTGGAATCCGGCAGCTTTTGGCAACTCCAGGGCAAGTGACCCAAGCATTTGTAACTGCCACCCATTTTAGGAGAAACCTGGCAGAAGCTGGGAAGGTGAAGGAGGAATACTCTAAATGCAGCTTGATTTTGTCTCTTCACTTTGAGGTTGGGTCAGCCAGACATTGGGGCAGATATTGAGAGGAGGAAAGCAGGGGCTGGCACCTTGTTGGATGATTGAAGAGGTGAGGCCCAAATATTTCTTGCTCCTCCTGGACTTCAAAGGATTTCTAAAAAGCAATGAACTTAAAACTTACCACAGGTAGTCAGTGCAACCTCATGGGTCTGTTGCTGGGCATTGCATAGTATGGGCCTCTCCCTAATATTCAATTAAGTTCACGATGGAATGTCAATGATGTCATCGGTCCATGACTTTATAGGCCACTGTCTGACCTTTTACCCGAGCCTCATTAATGACCTGATTTGGGGTAGTAAAAATTTAAGTGGGCAGAAATGAGATTAAGTGGGAGCCAGTTTCCGATATTTTAATTCCAAGCAGCCTCCTCAATGGGTTTCTGATCTGACTAACTGACCCATTGGGAAACCATTTCTATGGCATGTTTTCCAGGGGCCCAACCAGAGGCTTATCTAAGGCAGGAATCCACCTCATACAGCCAGGTTGCATTACATTTGCAAAATTTCAATTTCATTTCTCAAAGGATAATTACTTCGAATTGGATCATGGGTTCTCTGAGGCCAGCGTGGAGGTCCTGCAGGAAGAGACCAGGATGAGGAGATGAGCCAGTGTCAGGAACATCCAAAAGACCATGTCCAGTAAGCATAGATAGAGATGATCAGCTCCAGTAGAATCATCTGTAGATCCTGTATAAAATTTATTCAATGGCCTCTCTCAAAAGTAGTAAGGGTGAGTATAGCTCTTTATTTCTCAATCTCTCTCAACAGCACATGGCAGTAGTCCTTTCCCTTTCACCCCAACATACAACAATACCCTACTCTCTATCGCCTCCCAGGACAAAGCCATACTATACCCCTTCTTATTCTAATTGAAAATTACACATCGGAGGTTTTGTGGCACAGTGAATAGCATCCTGGTCTCTCAACCAGAGGCTTCTGGGTTTGCTTTCCACCCCAGGGCTTCATGGCCAAGGAAAGTGTGTTCATAACACAGGTAATAGGTTGAATATCAACCTACAAAATGCTTCCAACATGCCAATGGCAGGCAGCAAGAGTGCGAGAAACTCCTGGTCAGCCATTCTTGATGTGGAATGACAATCCTCAAGCTATAAGTCTCTGGCAAAAAGTTGGCGAAAGGAAAAAACTTGTTATGGGAACAGATGAAAGTCTGCATTGTGACACAAGTCACATTCTCTTCTTCCTTGATATCCTTTGCATAATTACCAACTTCTCTGATATTCCTTTCTCACTTCACAAACTTGATTTTCATTGAATGCCTCCCCAGCTTGATGAAATGTTGATTCTCTCTCTCATCACACCTAGTAGAAGCTGGATATATCTGCAACCTTGTTTCAGGGAGTCACTCAATAACTTTAATTCTCTCTGCAAGGAAAGATAGTGCAGAAAATCAATGGAATACCACAAAATCTCAGCATATTTTCTGAAGCAAAGCAGTAGAGGCTGGCGATCGCTCACCCTCCAGTGCTAGGTACACTAGGAGACTAGGAACATCTGTGAACAGGGGGCGGGATTCTCTCAGCCCACACCGGGTCGGAGAATCGGCGGACCGGGCGCATTTCGCGCAGCGCCGCCCCGACGCCGGTCCGCTGATTCTCCGGTGAGCGGAGAATCGGCGCCATTGGCGCCGGCGTGGTCAGCACTGCGCCAGTCGGGGGCCGCTCTACCCCCCCCCCCCCCCGGTGATTCTCCGCCCGGGATGGGCCGAGTGGCTGCCCAAAAAAGCCAGAGTCCCGCCAGCACCATTCACATCTGGTCTCACCCTGCAGGTCCTCGGCATCCATCCTGTCTGGGTGGCCTGGTGGGAGGGGGTCCAACCCCAGGGGGACCTCCACCGTAGTCTGGCCCATGAACGGGGCCTACCGACGGCAGGCCGGCCTCTCGTGGTGTGGGCCTCTTTTGCTCCGCGGTGGCCCCTGTAGCCCTACGCCATGTTGCGTTGGGGCCGGTGCAGAGAAGGGAGCTTGCACGCATTGGCTCCGGTCACAGTGCGCATGTGCTGACTCGCGGTGCCTATTTGACGCCGGTATCGGCAGCTGGAGCGGCGTGGGTTGCTCCAGTGCAATGCCGGCCTCCTGTAGGGCAGAGGATCGCTACACATAGCGGTCCGATGACGCCGTCGTTAAACTCACCAGTTTTTACGACGGCATCAACACTCTGCCTTCAGATGGGAGAATCCCACTCAGAGTCTCTGACTATTATTTTTACTCTTCATCAACCATTCAAAACATGGTGATATCACAGCTAAGTGTTTGGTAAGTACGTATTTCTCTCTTTTACCTTTTTTGACTTGTTTTCAGATTGAAGGCTGGGTAGGAAACAAATTGGGGTGAAAACTAAAGATCAGGAGTAAAATTAAAACATATTGCAAATCTAATTGAATAAAGTAGGGTTGCAGGGTCAAGCGATATAGCAGGAGTTAGTGGACTCCATTATAGTTTATAGTGACCACATATGCAGCAAATATTGGTTGCTTGAGGAACTTCAACTCAGAGTTAATCAGTTGAAGTCCAAACTTTAGATATTACAGGCGTGATTCTCTGGCTTCTTTACGCTCAAGCAAAACAAGGCTGGTGGATAGAGGGAGAGGCCAAAAACGAGAACCGCACCAGGCGCAAAACAGTTTGCGATGCAACCGGCCCGTTCCCATAGGCGAAGTTGACATCTCGCCATAGCATGGCGAGAAACCAATTATCACCACTTAAGCCCTATTTCCATACAATTGATGGAAACAACCTCATATCCAAAGGCCTCCCCAGCAACAGGTCACGCTGGCGCCAATTAGTACTCCATTGAAAAGCGTGAACCCTGGCGGAAGGGCTTCTGCAGGGAGTCGAGGAGGTGAGTAGCCATCTTTGCTCATAGGCATTGTGGCACTGGATTTGCTGCCCCAGTGCTCGGTGGGGTTGGGGGAGTTCCTTGGCTGGGGGGTGGGGGAGGGAACCGGTCGGCGCGGTGCCAGTCGGGGGCCACTCTACGTGGCCCCCCTGGCGATTCTCCGCCCGGGATGGGCCAAGTGGCTGCCCAAAAAAGACCGAGTCCCGCCGGCGCCATTCACATCTGGTCTCGCCCTGCAGGACCTCGGCATCCATCCTGCCTGGGCGGCCAGGTGGCGGGGGGCCTCCACCGTAGCCTGGCTCGCGATCGGGGCCTACCGATGGCAGGCCTGCCTCTCGTGGTGGGGGCCTCTTTTGCCCTCAGATTAACTACCTTGAATTAGTTCAGTTTTCAGGGACAGAAGGGTGTGACTACAAGTGAGGGAGGTAGAGGTAGCACTGCAGGAGTCTCAACCCCTACCCTTGTCCAACAGGTTTGAGATTCTTGCGCCCTCTGTGGCTGAGAGTGGGGATTGTAGTGAGGATGAGTAAACTGACCAAAGTACCACAGTATAGGGAGTTTTAAAGTGGTGGGAGAAAAGAGAAATGTAGCCGTAGCCCGGGATGGTATAGTTAGGGGAATAGCCAGGATTGAGAGTCCCAAAAGCTTTGTTGTCTACCTGGTTCCATGTAGGCTGCAGAATAAGTCAGAGTGGGAGGGGAAAGATCCAGTTGGCATGGTCCATGTAGGTACCGATGATGGTTAGAACAAGGAAAGAGGTTCTGCAGAGGGAATATAAACAGCTAGGGGTTAAATTAAAAAGCAGAACCACAAGGGTAATACAGTCCGGATTACTACCTGAGCCACGAGCTAATTAGCATAGGACCAATAAGATTAAAGAGGTAAATGTGTGGTTCAAAGATTGGTGTGGGAGAAATGGTTTCCGGTTCATGGGATATTGGTACCAGCACAGGGGAAAGAGGGAGCTGTTCCATTGGGAAGGGTTCCACTTGAATCATGCTGGGACCAGTGTCTTGGCAAATCGGGCTGCAGATAGGATTTTAAACTAAATTGTGAGTGTGTGTGTGTTGGGGGGGGGGGGTTCAGTTGCATGGAAATGTAGAAAATTGAAGCGTAAGGAGAAGGGAAGAGTACAGGTTAATGATGAGGCTAAATGTTACCAGATAATAAAAGAAAGGGCCAGAGCATTTGAACGTCATATTACACCAGAATATCGTGCAAGAATAGGGATAATTAATAATAGGACAAACCTAAATGCTTTGCATCTGTACGCATGTAGCATTCAGAATAAAATGAATGAGGTAACAGCGCAAATAGAGACAACAGGCTATAATTTTGTGGTGAGTACCTGAGATATGGTTACAAGGAGACCAAGTCTGGGAGGTGATATCCAAGCGTTTTCAGCATTTCAGAAGGATCGACAGAAAGGAAAAGGAGATAGAGTAACTTTGTTAATAAAGGAAGGATCACTGTTTTAGTGAGAAATTATATTGGCATTGGAGATCAAGACGTAGAATCAGTGTGGGTAGAAATAACAAATTACAAGGAAAAACGTCCCTATGGAAGTAATCTAGAGGTATAGTAGTAAGAAAGATACAACAATAATCATGGGTGATTTTAATATGCATATAGACTGGATTAATACAACTGGCAAAGGTAGCTTCGAGGGAGAGTTCATAGAGTGTGTTAGAGATTGTTTCTTGGAACAATGGGCAGGATTCTTCGGTCCCCCAGCCGCGTGTTTCTTGGTGGCATGCCGTTTCCTGGCAGCGAGATTCTCTTTTCCCACCGCTTGCATTGGAATTTCCCATTGAAGGCACCCCACGCTGCCAGGAAAACTGCGAGCGGGGTTGTGCTGCCGCTGAGATTAGAGGATCCCGATGACCTAGAGCCAATATGTTGTCTCACCATCCAGGGAAAGGCTGATTTGGATTTAGTGTTGTGTAATGTGATGGGATTAATTAATGACCTGGTGGCAAAGGATCCTCGAGGGAAGAGTGATTGTTACATGCTTAAATTTCAAATTCAGTTTGAGGGCAATAAGCTTGAGTCCCATACTGGTTCTCTGGTGTTAAACCAAGGAAACTACATATGCCTGAGCACAGATTTGGCCCTGGTGGACAGGGCAGAAAGACTAAAAGGTCGGACAGTTGATGAACAATAGCGGTTATTTAAGGAGATACTCAATTCTTCCCAACTAAAATGTATTCCAGAGATGACGAAAGATAGTCAGAAGGGGGAAATACATCCTTGGGTAAGCAAGGAGGTTAAAGATAACATAAAGGCAAAATCTAAGATATGCCATATTGCAAAGGTCAGTTGCAGGCTGGAGGACTGAGAAACTTTTAAAGACCAACAGAGGGTTGCTAAAAAGTAATAAAAAGAACAAAGATAAATTATGAAAGAAATCTAGCGCAAAATATAAAAACAGATGGCAAAAGGTTCTTTAAGTATATAGGGCGGAATTCTCCGCTCCCGCGTGGCATCGGGAAGGCCGTCGTGAACTCGGCCGAGTTTCACAACGGCCTCGGAGGCCGCTCCTCGCACCCTATTCAGTCCCCCCCCTCCCCCCCCAGGGGGCTAGGAGCGGTGCTCCGTAAATCTTGGCCGCCGGGCCTTGATGCTTGCGTCAAGGCGGCGCACCGAGAATGACGCGGCTGACATCACGATATTCTCCAACCCGTGCATGCGCGGCTAGAATGAAGCGGCTGACGTCACGACATTCTCCAACCCGTGCATGCGCGGCTGCTGTCTTCCCCTCCGCTGCCCCGCAAGACGTGGCGGCTTGATCTTGCGGGGCGGCGGAGAAAGAGTGCATCGCTTGGAGACGCCGGCCCGACGATCGGTGGGCACCAATCGTGGGCCAGTCCCCTCCCGAGCACGGCCATGGTGCTCACTCCCCTCTCTGCCCCCCACAAGCCACAAACGAAGATTTAGCGCCATGTTCACGACGGCAGCGACCAGGTGTGGTTGCCACCGGCGTGAACAGGTCGGGAACATCAGGCCACTCGGCCCATCCGAGCCGGAGAATCGCCGGTCCCTGTGTAAAACGGCGAGCGGCGATTCTGCGAGCGGGGGGTGGGAGAATCGCGGGGGTTGCCAGGGCAGCATGTCGTGAGTCGCCCAGCCCTCCCGCGATTCTCCCACCCTGCGTGGGGAGCGGAGAATTCCACCCATAAGAACAAAGAGAGTAGCTAAAGTCATCATTAGTCCCATAGAGGGTGAGACTTGGGTGTTAACAGGGAACACAGAAATGACAGAGATACTAAATCAATATTTGGCATTGGTTTTCACAGTGGAGGACACTAGAACAATCCCAATTGAAACAGGAAACGCAGAGGTTGTGAAAAAGGAAGAACTTAAAACAATTGACATCACGATTGTTTTAAAAAGAACTAAGTAATCTATTGGGACTAAAGACAGACAAGTCCCGAAGGCCTGATAGCCTACATTCTGGGGTCTTAAAGGAAATGGTAACAGTGATAATGGAGGCATTGATTATAATATTCCAGAATTTCCTACATTCTGGAAAGATTCCAGTGGATTGGTAAAAGGTGAATGTAAAGCCCTGTTCAAAAAGGGAGAAAGACAGAAAGTGGGAAACTATAGACCAGTTAGTTTAATGTCTGTTGTTGGGAAACGTGGAATCCATTATATATATTTTTTAAAGTGTTTCTGTTGGGTTTTCACATCTTACATTTTATAATTCATAGGTTAAATGTTACAAAACCACGCCACAAAAAGGAAAATAAAAAAGTCCATCAAAAATTAGCACATATATTTACAGGCCGTTGCCTTCCCTCTTGCTGTGGTGTGACTCCCCTTTAGTCGGCATACAATCCCCAGTATGGCTCGAGCATGTACAATTGTCTATTTAGTTTGGTTCGGGATGCAGCTTGCCCTCGGACCAGTCACCTGCAATTTTGTCCTTTGTCCCTCTCGTTCTCTTCACGTGTCTTCGCCCCTTCCCTCCGTTCCCCGCTCCCTCCCCCCCTTTCCTTTTCCTCTTTGTCCCAGTGCTTGTTTGTGTCGCTCCCCCCCCCCCCCCCCCCCCCCCCCCCATCTCCTCCACCCCTCAAGCTTACCCTACTGGTTGCTGGCTACAAACAGATCCTGAAACAAGTTGGTGAACGGCTTCCTTGTCCTGTGGAAGCCTTCTTCCAACCCCGGATGGCAAATTTTATTTTCTCCAGCCTCAGAAAGTCCGACAGGTCGGACAGACAGTCAGCAGCTTTGGGTGGTGCTGCCGATTGCCAGCTGATCAGGATTCTCTGGGGAGCATCAAGGAGGCACAGATTAGGGCGTCAGCCCCCCCGCTATGAAGAGTTCTGACTGATCTGAAACCCCGAAGACCACCACATTTGGGCATGGCTCCACCCTCATTCCCACAACCCTGGACATTGCCTCAAAGAAGGTCATCCCAGTAACCAACAAGTCTGGGGAAAGCGCAGAACATGTGGATATGGTTGGCCTGGGCTCCCTGGCACCGTTCACATTTGTCCCCCACTTATTCGAGTTCTGGTTAGGTGCGCTCTGTGCATCATCGTTAGCTGCATTAGGCTCAGCCCTGTACATGTGGAAGTGAAGTTCGCCCTGTGTAATGCTTCAATCCAGAGTGGAATCCATTATTAAGGAAGTAGTAACGGGACATTTGGAAAGTCAAAATGCAATCCATCAGAGTCAGCATGGTTTTATGAAGGGTAAATTGTGTTTGACTAAGTTTCTGGAATTCTTTGAAGATGTAATAAGCAAAGCAGATCCTGTAGTATCTGGACTCCAGAAAGCATTTGATCAGGTGTCACAGAAAAGATTAATAATTCACAAAGTAATATCCCACTGGGTTGGGGGTAATATACTAACTTGGGCAGAGGATTGGCTAACCAACAGAAAGCAGAGAGTGGGGGTAAATGGGTCTTTTACTGGTTGGCAAACTGTAACTAGTGGGGTGGCACAGAGTTCAGTTCTCGGGACCCCAACTATTTACCATCTATATTAATGACTTGGATGCAGGCATAAAATGTACCATAGCCACATTTGCAGATGGCACTAAAATAGGTGGGAAAGCAAGTTGCAATGAAGAAATAGGAAAATTACAAATGGATATGTACAGGTTTGGTGAGTGGGCCAAAATTTTGTGGATGGAATTTAACGTGGATAAGTATGAAGTTATCCATTTTGGTCAGAGGAATAAAATGGCAACTTATTAACGAAATGAAGAGAAACTTCAAAACGCTTTAGTACAAAGGACTCTGGGTGTCATTGTGCATGAATCGTAGAAGGTTAATATGCAGTTGCAGAAGGTAATAAGGAAGGCAAATGGAAATTTGGCATTCATTGCTAATGAAATAGAGCAAGAGCATTAAAGTAGGGAAGTGCTGTTGCAATTGTATAGGGCATTGGTGAGACTGCATCTGGAGTACTGCGCACCGTTTTAATCCCCTTACTTGATGTAATGATGTAAATACATTAAAGGCAGTTTAGAGAAGACTCACTAGATTAATTCCAGGGATGAAGGACTTGTTTTGTGGATAGAGATTGAGCAGTTTAAGCCTGATCTTGCTGGAGTTTAGAAGAATTGGTGGGGCGGTTGGGGGGGGGGGGGGGGGGGCGGGGGGAGAGATCCAATTAAGGTACATAAGATGCTAAAGGAGATTGACCGGGTAGGCGTAAAGTGAATATTTCCCTTGCTGGACATTCTGGAACAAGAGGCCATAGTTTTAGGCTAATGGGTGGGAGATTTGAGACAGAAGTGAGGAGGGATTACTTCGCTCAAAGGGTCGTGAATCTGTGTGGAATTCTCTACTCCAGAAGGCAGTGGATGCCGGAACACGGAACAAATTTAAGAAAGAGATAGATTATTTTTTAATTAGTAGAGGGATGAAGGGTTATGGGCAGCAGGCAGGAAGGTGAAGATGAGGCCGAGATGAGATCAGCCATGATAGTATAGAATGACAGAGCCGGCTCGAGGGGTTGAATTAAGCCTAGTTCTTATGTTCAATGATCAGACTGCAGTCTGGACATTGTTATCCTTTTGGATAGTGCAAATTACCAGTATTGTAGTTCAATAAAGAAAAAGAAAAACTGCAAGCTCTAGAGAGTTCAAATTTAAAAAATGCTGGAAGTTCCTCTGGAACAAAAATAGGAAAGGTGAATTAGTGTTTCATTTATAGACCTTTTGCCAGAACCAATACAATCATTTACCCGAAGAAGCTTATGAAGATTAAGAATTATGGAATGAATGGCAAAATAATGGAAAACCCATTGGTTTCTGACTAGATACTTTATTCAAACTCCCACTGTTGTATTGGTGGTGACAGGTAAAGCCTTAGGGTATCATGTGCCTCGTTGGAGGTTGTTGATAATGAAATTGAATATAAATAGCTGAAGCAGAGGAAAATCCTTGCTGACTATGCTTCCTTCTGTTTGCCAATGAACCCTTGGCAGAAGGTCAGAACTGACTTCTGTGAATTGAAAGAAGGTATCTATCTTCTGATGAAGGTTATTTGTCCGACTACATA
Source organism: Scyliorhinus canicula (assembly GCF_902713615.1). NCBI lineage: Eukaryota > Metazoa > Chordata > Chondrichthyes > Carcharhiniformes > Scyliorhinidae > Scyliorhinus > Scyliorhinus canicula. The sequence continues at coordinate 92,127,145 of NC_052159.1, read as the reverse complement.
AAAAATTGTTCTATTAACCACAACTATATCTCAAGCAGCACTAACGTAACAAGGCCATGGTCCGGATTTAACCCAACTATTCAACACAGTGACTGAGTAACTATATTTGCAAAGATAGTCTTACCACAAGTTTCCTGCCAGAAACTGTAATGACTTGGACCAGGCCTTTGAGATTGGCCAATTGGAATATGATTTCCCTGATTAGTGGGCCAATGAGGGAACCTCTTCTTTGGATATAACAAGGAATGTCCGATCCTCTGCACTCCCAGTGTAGATAGCAAGCTGAATGCACATGGTCGTACTTGTAATGATATGCAGACATGTAACCAATGGGTAATCAGAACAAGACACAACCAATGGGTAATCAGAACACAGGTGTTGTTATGTTACTTTGAATAATTTAAGCCGCTACTTGGTGCAGGCGCTGTTGAAGAATACTCCAGACCTCGAGGTAAATTGAACGTATTTATTTTTTTTAAAATGTTTTTTTATTGAGTTTTCATATTTTATATATGACAAATTACAAGTTATTAGAGAGAGAGAAAAAAAAAAGGAAAACACAAAAATTTAACATGAATATTTACAGGTAAGCATCTTCATAACAATAATTGTGGCCGCCCCCTTTAGCCAGCATACATATTTTACATTCCCCAATATGGCCGAGGCACATGTTTATAGGCATTTATTTATAGTTTGGTTTTGGGCCTTGGCTTGCCATCAAACCCCCATACCGAGCCCGTAGCCCCCCCCCCTCCCTCCCCCCGGCTACCTTCCCCCGATTCCCGTCCATTTTCCCCTGGTTCTTGGCCACCCGACTATTCTTCCTCCTGTACGTTGGCCACAAACAGGTCCCGGAACAGTTGCATGAATGGCTCCCACGTTCTGTGGAAGCCGTCGTCCGACCCTCGGATGGCGAATTTGATTTTCTCCATTTGGAGAGATTCCGAGAGGTCGGACAGCCAGTCTGCAGCTCTGGGTGGTGCTGCTGACCGCCAGCCAAACAGGATTCTACGGCGGGCAATCAGGGAGGCAAAGGCAAGGGCGTCCGCCCTCCTCCCCAGGAATAGATCTGGCTGGTCTGAAACCCCGAAGACCGCCACTATCGGGCATGGCTCCACCCTCACCCCCACCACTTTGGACATAGCCTCGAAGAAGGCTGTCCAGTACTCCACAAGTCTGGGGCAAGACCAGAACATGTGGGCGTGGTTGGCCGGGCCTCTCTGGCACCGCTCACATTTGTCCTCCACCTCCGGGAAGAACCTACTCATACGGTTTCTCGTTAAGTGGGCTCTATGTACCACTTTTAGTTGCGTCAGGCTGAGCCTTGCGCAGGTGGAGGTGGAGTTGACCCTATGCAGTGCTTCGCTCCAGAGTCCCCACCCTCTCTCCATCCCCAGGTCGTCCTCCCATTTCCTTCTTGTTGCGTCCAGTACGGTGTCGTCCCTATCTACCAGTCGGTCATACATGTCACTACAGTACCCTTTCTCTAGGATACTTGCGTCCAGTAGGTCTTCCAGTAGTGTCTGTCGTGGCGGTTGTGGGTACGTCCTTGTCTCCTTTCGTAGGAAGTTTTTGAGCTGCAGGTACCGTAGCTCGTTCCCCCCAGCTAGCTGAAATTTCTCTGTCAGTTCGTCCAGTGTTGCGATCCTGTCGTCCGTGTATAGGTCCCTGACTGTCAGTGTCCCCCCGTCCTGCCTCCACCTTTTGAAGGTGGCGTCGGTCAGTGCTGGTTTGAACCTATGGTTGTTGCAGATGGGAGCCTTGTCCGACATTTTGTACAGGCCAAATTGCTGCCGCAGTTGGTTCCAGGATTGGAGGGTGGCTGTCACCACTGGGCTGGTGGAGTGTTTTTTGGGTGGGGATGGGAGTGCTGCCATGGCGAGGGCCCGGAGGGAGGTTCCCATGCAGGAGGCCTCCTCCGCACGCACCCACTCGGCTTCTGGCTCCTGGATCCATCCCCTTACTCGCTCGGCTGTTGCCGCCCAGTGGTAGAATTGTAGATTCGGGAGGGCTAGCCCCCCCCTGGATTTTGTTGAACGTATTTATTGAGCAATTAACAAAACTCCTAAATGAGTTCTCCACTCTACTGATCTGACTCTAGTAACACAGTACACTCTACGAACTATATGAACTTACTCTAGACCACATGTAGTGGTGTGACGGTGCTGCTTACTGCACAAGTTTTGCTCTCTGGTTTCTGTCAGTGGTAGGGGCAGAGGGCCTGTGTGTCTTGTCTTTTATAGTGGTCATGTGATGCCCTCTTGTGGTGATGCCACTGCTGGGTGTTCTGATTACCCATTGCTTGTGTCTTTTTCTGATTACCTATTGGTTACATGTCTGCATATCATTACAGTACTGCTGTTGGTTTTGTTAATAAAAGGGATTCTAGTGAAGGGACTTCTGCCTCCGTGGACTTATTACAGAAACAGACCAACCTGACAGACTCCCTTGTTCTGGGGCAAAATACCACGTGAACATGACTACGCTTCCTGAAGTCGATGACAATCTCCTTCATTTTGTTGACATTGATGGAGAGATGATTGTCGTCGCACCAGTTCACCAGATTCTCTAGCTCATTCCTATACAATTGGACAAGCATTTCCAAATAGTGATTTAAAAAGCTATTGCTTTGAACATTATTAAACTGAGGCTCCATCTGTCCTTCCAGGCGAACTCCAGAATGACGTGGATCAGAAACATACTTGACTTTTGGGGCAGCCTGAGGTTGGAAAAGGCACCATATAAATACAGTTCTTTTTTCATTAATCTGAATGATGCAAAGTTGTGGAAAAGTTAACAAGGTCTAACCATGTTAGGTTGAATCAATACGCAGTCAGCACAGCCATCATTTTCTGATATTAGTCTATCAAAGTTAATAGCAATATAATTAAAATCTTGACTCAATAAACAAGAGCAAAAAGGGTTCATAAGTGAAAAGAAAATCGATGGGCTGGATTCTCCATTTCAGTGGCTAAGTGCCAGCTGAAATGGAGAATTCACAGGTGTTATATGATGCCAAAATCGATGCTGAACACTCATCGGTTCCAGGACCGGTGAGGCACTAGCAGCGGTGCCCGGTGAAACTCCTGGTTCCCGTGCAAAAAACAGCTGGAGAATGGCCTGGTCCCTGGCCGCGCATGCGCATGGTGAAGACCTGCAGTGGTCGTGCCATACAACATAGCAATGGCCGTGCGCGGACCCCATCCGCCATTCACAACCCCACAGAACACTCCCTGGCTACCCCCCCACCAGTCCCCCCAGCCCTCGCAGAAGCCCTGCAGGCCAGCGGCACGGATCTCAGCCGAGTGTGGCAGCACTGGGCACAGTCCACAGCCGCCACGCCGGGTTCCCGACTGCTGTGACCACACATCAACTGCGCGTTTGGGAACTCGGCCCATCGGGAGCAGAGAATCTGGGTGTAATAACTTGCACAGGACACATGGGGCGGGGTCAATAGTTTTTTCCTTGTGGCTCGAGGTGTATGAGCTCCCCCATTAACTACGGGGGTGATAACCGTGTTGTATAAAAGGTTGGCCACTCAGGAACTGACCATCAGAGAGAGAACATGGTAAGGTACAACCGGGCCCCATGTAAATAGCTATTCTTATTAATAAGCATCTTGTTTTCTCGTCGGACGCCCCTCGTCTTTATTAAACTGGCGACAAGGATAAACTAGAGCTGTTGACGTGCATCACTGCTGACTAAGCCACCTCTCTATGACTTTGCTTCTCACTTGGACTAAGGTTTGGCATTCAGTGCTTCACTATGCTTTTGTTTGGTCGATTGGATGCTTTTGACCCTGCTGTTGAATCTTGGAATCAGTACATGGAACGCCTGTGTTACTTTTTCAGAGCAAACAACATTACCAAAAATGAGCTCCAGTCAGTGATTCTATTGAAAATGGCCCCAGAACAAGGTAGCCTGCCTCAACGACTCCCTGTGACTGCGTGCGTTTCCTCCGGGTGATTGGTTTTCTCCCTCAGTCTAAAGATGTGCACATTTGGTGCATTGGCCATGCTAAATGGTCCCTTAGTGCCAAAAGGATTTGCAGGTTAGATGTGATTACAGGGTTATGGGATATGGCGGGGCAGTAGGCCTAGCTCAGGTTCTCTTTTGGAGGGTCAGTGCAGACCCAATGAGCCAAATGGCCTCCTTCTGCACTGTAGGGATGCTCTGGATACAGGGGAATTACTTCTCTCTGAAGATTGTGAATCTTGGCTATTCTCTTTCCCAGAGAACCGCAGAGGCTACTGCATTGAATATATTCAAGGTTCAGATAGACAGGTTCTTCAATCACTAGAGAGTCAAAGTTTACAGGGAACAGGCAGGAAAATGGAGTTTAGGTTGAGGTCAGATAAGCCATGGTTTCATTGACTGGTGGAGCATTCCTGCTGAGCTGTGTGACCTCCTCTTGCTCCTATGTCTATTGTTTTCATGTTCTTATGCAGTGAAGTGATGTTTCCCAAGGATGAGTGGAAGAGGCGAACCCTCCAGTGATAGTCACCTTGATGTCCACTGACAGTTCATATCCACCTGGTCTACTCGTGTTGTTCTAGAAAGTTGCAGATTTCAGCAACAACCTGCCATGAAAGCGTAAGCGTCCATTGATACTGATTCCTTGCCAAAGCTAATCCTCTGCCTGGAGATCCTGTTTTACGGGTCCCAGCTCTCTCGAGCTGGATGTCCATTCCTTTTGCCCTACGGAGTGGCATGTGAGTTGGGAGAAGGCAACTGTTGCTGCTGTTGGTGTTCCCTAGTGCTGTTGGCATTGCTGCTCTTCTTGTTCCTCATCAGAAGTTCAAGATCGAGCTGCATAAGTTGTCACAATGTTAAGTGAAAGCTGATAACAGGGTGGTTCAGATGAAGGTGACAAAAATCTAAGGTAGTCACTTATGAAGCTGGGAAATCAAGCTTTCAGATCGCCTGCTGTGAGTGCAATACTGGAGGGGGTCTGTTTCACTATATAAATCATTTCCAGGCCGCTAATTTCATAGCTCAATTGCTTCCCTCTGTCTTTTCGTCTTTTTGACCATGGCAATTTTCAGGCAGTTTGGGAAACCCTGGCTGCTGTTACTGTCTGAACCAGAACAGAGGATCTAACACTCCTTATTATATACAGAGAAAGGGATTCTCTGATTGGGTCACTAATCAGGGAACTCATATTCTAATCAGCCAATCTCAAAGGACTGGCCCAAGTCATTACAAAAGCATAATCAATATTTTAATTACTTATCCAACAGATTCATGGAGGTTTCCTGCTCACCTCCAAAGCTGTTGCGGCGAAACCCAGAATCATTTTGGGTTTCCAACCCCATGCCACTGTTCAGGGATTTAAGTCCCCACTCCCGCTGCACTCAAACCCACCCTCCCCCCCGCTGTGGATCAAATTCTGCCCCTGGTTTCTGACACTGTTCTAATGCTACTCCAGTTTCAGATTGCTGCCCTGGTTTAGAGTTGCTGCTAATCCAAGTCAGCTACCTGCTTTTCACTGGAAATGTATTGATCTAATTGCTATACATATTTTAACTCTTACACTGATTCAAAAGCACAAGGCATATTTGGTCCTTTTGTTTTGTAACATTCTCTCTCTCCACACATATCTGATATGGTCAATCAGATTGCACAGTACTGGGTCTTTTCAACGATAGACCTCAAATCCGCCTACCACCAGCTCCCCATTCGTAAATCGGACCGTCCATACACTGCCTTCGAGGCGGACGGTCGCCTCTATCACTTCCTCAGGGTTCCCTTCGGCGTCACTATCGGGGTCTCGGTCTTCCAAAGGGAGATGGACTGAATGGTCGACCGGTACAGTTTACGGGCCACCTTCCCGTACAACGACACCATCTGCGGCCATGACCAGCAGGAACATGATGCCAACCTTGCCAAATTTCTTACACCGCCACTCTCCTAAACCTCACCTACAACAAGGAGAAGTGCGTGTTTAGCACGACCCGCTTAGCCATCCTCGGCTATGTGGTCCAGAACGGAGTTCTGGGGCCCGATCCCGACCGCATGCGCCCCTCATGGAGCTACCCCTGCCCCACTGCCCCAAGGCCCTCAAACGCTGCCTGGGATCCTTCTCCTACTACGCCCTGTGGGACCCAAACTATGTGGCCAAGGCCTGCCCACTCATACAGTCCACCCATTTTCCCCTGACGGTGGAGGCACAACAGGCCTTCGCCCGTATCAGAGCCTATATCGCCAAGGCCGGGATGCACGCAGTAGATGAGACACTGCCATTTCAAGTAGAGAGCGACGCATCAGACGTCGCCCTAGCTGCCATCCTCAATCAGGCAGAAAGACCCGTGGCATTCTTCTCCCGCACCCTTCATGCCTCAGAAATACGGCACTCATTCATCGAAAAAGAGGCCCAAGCTATTGTTGAAGCTGTGCGGCATTGGAGGCATTACCTGGCCGGCAGGAGATTCACTCTCCTCACTGACCAACGGTCGGTAGCCTTCATGTTTAATAACACACAGCGGGGCAAGATCAACAATAATAAGAACTTGAGGTGGAGGATCGAGCTCTCTACCTATAATTACGAGATTTTGCCCCGGCAAGCTCAACGAGCCCCCAGACGCCCTATCCTGAGGTACATATGCCAGCATACAAGTAGACCAACTCCGGGCCCTGCACGACAGCCTTTGTCACCCAGGTGTCAAACGGCTGTACCATTTTATCAAGGCCCGCAACCTGCCCTACTCCGTTGAGGAAGTACGGACAATCACCAGGAACTGCCAGGTCTGTGCGGATTGCAAGCCGCACTTCTATCGGCCGGACTGGGTGCGCCTGGTGAAGGCCTCCCGCCCCTTTGAACGCCTCAGCGTGGATTTCAAAGGGCCCATCCCCTCCACCGACCGTAACACGTATTTTCTCAGTGTGGTCGATGAGTACTCCAGATTCCCCTTCGCCATCCCATGCCCCGACATGACGTCTGCCACCGTCATCAAAGACCTCAACAGAATCTTCGCTCTATTCGCTTTACCCGCCTACATCCACAGTGACAGGGGATCCTCATTCATGAGTGATGAGCTGCGTCAGTTCCCGCTCAGCAGGGGTATCGCCTCCAGTAGAACGACAAGCTATAACCCCCGGGGAAACGGACAGGTAGAGAGGGAGAACAGGACGGTATGGAGGGCCGTCCAACTGGCCCTACGGTCCAGGAACCTCCCAGCCTCTTGCTGGCAGGCTCCCTGATGCACTACACTCCATTCGGTCACTACTGTGCACCGCCACTAACAACACACCCCATGAACGTCTCTTTGCCTTCCCCAGGAAGTCCACATCCGGGGTGCCGCTCTCGACTTGGCTCGCAGCTCCAGGACCAGTCCTGCTACGTAGGCACGTCCGACTCCACAAGGCGGACCCATTGGTGGAGAGGGTGCAATTGCTCCATGCAAACCCCCTGTATGCCTACGTGGCGTACCCCGACGCCCGCCAGGATACTGTCTCCCTCAGAGACCTGGCACCAGCAGGTTCCCCACACACACACCCCCCGGCCTGGCGCCACCCTCCCCTCCCCCGATACTCTAAAATTAGAGTGCATAGGATTGGGAAAATATACTAGTATAGATTGAGAATTCATTACCAGACAGAAGCAGAGAGTAGGAATAAACAGATAATTCTCAGGATGGCAGACTGTTATTGGTAGTGTACCACAAGGATTAGTTCGAGGTCCACAGCTGTTCACAATCTATATAAATGTTTGGATGTGGGAACCAGTTGTAATATTTCTAAATTTGCTGATGGCACCAAACTGGGTGGGAAGATAAATTGTGAGGAGTATGCACGGAGGCTTCAAGAGGACTTGGACAGGCTACGTGAATAGGCTAGAATATGGCAGATCCAATATAATGTGAATAATTGTTAAGTTATTGGGCGGGATTCTCCATTCCTGAGATGTTGATGCCAGCGCAGGATTCGTAACGTTCCACGACAGCAAAACTGGCACCACTACTGTTGAGGTGTTAGAATCAGCGTTACGTGGAACACAATCGAATCCAATGAGAAACGGTGCTGCATTCGCTGGTTTTGAGATTGACACTCAGGAGGGTGACATGCCCAGATAATGCGTCAGCTCCCTGGGATGACGGTTGCACCTGGCGGGACAGCGGGAGGTTGGTCCTCTCTCAAGCGCCTTTGAGCCTAGTCTGAGCAGTCATATGCGTGCCTGTTTCTGCAATCCGGTTCCTCTAGGTTGGGGCAAACTGTCTGTCATGCCTCTGGGCCCCGCCGACGATAGCCTGGTCCTCGACAGTAATGCTTCCATGGTCGAGGGCCCAAGTCTTTGGTCCTGGGATGTAGTGCTCGGCTTGTGGTTATGTGCCTTGCAGCTCCTGTACCCCTTGTTCTGCATACTCAACAGTCTCTGTGATTTCAACGGCCCTCTGCCGGTACAAGCACGGTTCGGACAGTAGTTTCATTTGGGTTGCCTCACCATGAATCCCGTAAACCAGTCTTTCTGACTAAAAGGCGGCCCTAAATCTTGGTCACAGACCCCCCACCCCGAGGTTTGGGCAACCGTATGAAAATGGAAACGTTGAACGGCAGTTTGGGGTTGAAATGCTCACCTCCGAATGCTACCAAAAGCGGCAAAAGATCGCGTATCCAGTGCGTGGGGTGCATGAGAGTCTTAATTACACTGTAAGTACTTACAGGAAGATAACAGTCTGGAGTTTTTCCCTGATAATGGCGTTTGTTCCAAAAAAATATTGCATTTGTTCCACATATTGGGACCAGTAATCCGTATTTGCATCGAAGAGTTTGAACTTCCCAATGTGTGGCTTCCCTGCTGTTGGTAATGTGGCCTCCTGAGGCCTTTGCAAAGTGGGCTTTGTTCAAAGGAATTTGCGCCGTCGGCAGCTCCACTTTACCCTTGTCGCCAGTGTTGGAACCGAGCAGAGTGGCCACAAGGAACAAATGTTTGCAGGCAAAGCAAAAGGTTAATCAGTTACACAACTACACTCTCCACATCCCGAAGGGCACTCCCGCCATATCCAGGCCGGGGTTTTTATACAGGTCAGTCTTCCTTTGTTAAGGGGTGCCCCACCCCTTTAACGGGTAAGTTCATATTGTGCTGCGGTCACGGGGAACCAAATAGTCCATACCCGTGACCTCTGATGGGTTATAACAATTGGTGTATCAGGCTTTTTACCATGTCCCTATGTTTTACTGCTTTTCCACAGTCAGAACTTTGGCAGCACCCGCATCTCGCTTTACAGTTTCTTTAAATTTCTTCAACAATATTCTCCACATAAAATGGTCCCTCCTCTTTAAAGGTTGAGCAGAATTTATATGAAGTGTGTTGGTTTTCCATATCAACCTAACCATAAGGTCCATTCAATGTAATGTTTTATGCTGAATCCTGAACAATATTTAATAACTGTTGTTTTATCAATATCCAACTTCATAATGGGTGTTACTTGCTTCTATAGGTTATCCATATTTTTTCTAAAAATAATTAATTCTCACTTTTTTATTCATGATCGTATTTTTCAAAATTATTTTGACAGTCACAAGCCTAATGAACCTTTTCAGCAAAACTGACCTTGGACAAAAATATAAATACGACGGAACAATGAAATATAGCAGCTGGCTAATTGATCCAATATTTCCCATATCTATAATTTCTGTCCATCTGAAGCAATACAATGGTGATGGGTATTAAATTATAATATAACTCTTGGCTAAGTATTGAGAAGCACTGTTGGTGCCGAGTTCATCAAGTTTGGGCAATCATAAACTTAAGAAGTGATACAGGTTTAGTTAGTGATCAGGGACAAGAAGGTGTGACTGCAAATCAGGTAGATCAGGCATAGTGCTGGTGGAGTCTCATCTTTTCCTAATCCATCATGCTTACCGCCTGGGTGGATGAGGTCAAAGAGCTGGATTCTCCGGTTCTGCGACTAAGCGTTGACGCCAACGGAGAATCCGTGGACATCCACGACAGGAAAGTCACCTGCACCGATTCCGTTACCGGTGAGGGGCTAGCACTGGCGCTACCTGGAATACCATTGAATCCCATGAAAAACAGTGCAGCATTCGCCAGGTCCATAATGGGCACTTGCCGGGCTGACAAGCTACAGCCACGCATAAACATACACTCCCCACACACACACTTACCGAGGCCGAAAAGGTGGAACAGGTTGTGCTGGACGCCCATATAGATGATGGGTCGGCTGGGGCCAGAGGGCACCCAGGGTAGTGCCCCAGGGGGGTTACCTATTCAACCCGGGGACCAGGTTTAAAGTGGGCTGGTGGGCTGTCAGCAGCATGCGCAGCCGCATGGCTGTCGTGCTGGCCCCGGTAATGGTGTTGAGTACCTGCCCACCCCGACCCCACAGCCCACTTCCTGCCCACCCCTCACTACTCCCCCAGCCCTGGCAGAAGCCCCCCTCGGCCAGCAGCATGACTGTCGGCGAAGTATGGCGGTGCTGGACGCTGCCCGTATGCCCTCTCTCTTAGCAGCCACCGCACCTGGTTCACGGCGTTTGAGAACACACGTGGACCGCGCCATCTGCAATTCGGCCCATCGGAGGTGGGGAATCGCAGGTAGGCCCACTAATGATATGCAAAAGGTGATTAGATTATGCGCAGCGTGCATTGTATTGACACCGATTTCAAGGTGACGGAGCACCGGGATTCGGAGTCAAATGGGCGCCTGCCAAGATTTTGGTGTTGGGAGCTATTTTCCGCCCAATCGACGCCCCGATTTCGGCATCGGTTAACGGAGAATCTCACCCAAAGTCTTTAAGGCCGATAAGCACCAGACCAAAGGCATTGTGCCACAGGAGGCCTTTCCAGTGTAAGGAATGTGTTGGTGGTCGGAGACAGCATCGTTGGGGATATTAATAATGTTCTCTGTCGCTGCAACTGTAAACCTTGTGCCCTAAATATCTTTTTGCAATCTCCTAGTTCACGCCGACACCCGACCTTATATTTTGTTCCACCCCCTCTTAAACAGTTTAAAATCCTTCATGGAATCACAGAATTGTTACAATGCAGAAGGGGTCATTTAGCCCATCAGGGGTAGGATACTCCCGTACCCGGTGGAGCGGCGCGAACCACTCAGGCGTCGGCCCGGCCAAAAGGTGCGGAATCAGGGGCTACTCCAGCGCTGGAGTGGTTTGCGCCCTGCCGGCTTGCGTGGAAGGCTTTTGGCGCCACCCTAGCCGGGGGTGAAAGGACTCTGCCGGCCAGCACGAGTATGCGCAGGAGCGTCAGCGGCTGCTGACATCATCCCCGCGCATGCGGGAGGGGGTTCGCCTACGCGTCGGCCATTGCGGAGGCTGACACGGCCGACGCGTAGGAAAAGAGTGCCCCCACGGCACAGGCCCGTCCGCGGATCGATGGGCCCCGATCGCGGGCTAGACCACCGTGGGGGCACCCCCCCGGGGCCAGATTGCACGGCGCTCCCTCCCCCTAGGACCCCGGAGCCATCGGTAAGGGACCTAGTCTAATCTACGCCGGCGGGACTGGCAAAAAACCAGCGGGACTTCGGCCCATCGCGGGTTGGAGAATCGCCGGGGGGCCGCTGTGAGCGGCCGCCGACCGGCACAGCGCGATCCCCCCCCCCGGAATCTCCGGTGCCGGAGAATTCGGCGGACAGCGGGGGCGGGAGCTTTTTCCCCATACAGCAAGTAATCTTATTCAAGTAATCATCAAATGTCCTTTTGGGATGCTAGCGTGGTGGCTGCGGACTCAATCTTTTACTTTCAGTTATGTCAGTCCCAAAGATTTTGTTGACTGCCCGATGACACCCTTGCAGCTGGAGAAGAATCTGGTGTGGAAGGAGATGGTTCCAGTTGTTCTGAGCTCTTGTCTACATAAGAAGCAAAGACCATAAGACCATAAGACATAGGAGTGGAAGTAAGGCCATTCGGCCCATCGAGTCCACTCCACCATTCAATCATGGTTGATTTCAACTCCATTTACCCGCTCTCTCCCCATAGCCCTTAATTCCTCGAGAAATCAAGAATTTATCAATTTCTTTCTTAAAGACACTCAATGTCCCGGCCTCCACCGCCCTCTGTGGCAATGAATTCCACAGACCTACCACTCTCTGGCTGAAGAAATTTCTCCTCATCTCTGTTCTAAAGTGACTCCCTTTTATTCTAAGGCTGTGCCCCCGCGTCCTAGTCTCCCCTGCTAATGGAAACAACTTCCCTACGTCCATCCTATCCAAGCCATTCAGTATCTTATACGTTTCTATTAGATCTCCCCTCAACCTCCTAAACTCCAATGAATATAATCCCACGATCCTCAGACGTTCATCGTATGTTAGGCCTACCATTCCTGGGATCATCCGTGTGAATCTCCGCTGGACCCGCTCCAGTGCCAGTATGTCCTTCCTGAGGTGTGGGGCCCAAAATTGCTCACAGTATTCTAAATGGGGCCTAACTCGTGCTTTATAAAGCCTCAGAAGTACATCCCTGCTTTTATATTCCAAGCCTCTTGAGATAAATGACAACATTACATTTGCTTTCTTAATTACGGACTCAACCTGCAAGTTTACCTTTAGAGAATCCTGGACTAGGACTCCCAAGTCCCTTTGCACTTTAGCATTATGAATTTTGTCACCGTTTAGAAAATAGTCCATGCCTCTATTCTTTTTTCCAAAGTGCAAGACCTCGCACTTGCCCACGTTGAATTTCATCAGCCACTTCTTGGACCATTCTCCTAAACTGTCTAAATCTTTCTGCAGCCTCCCCACCTCCTCAATACTACCTGCCCCTCCGCCTATCTTTGTATCATCGGCAAACTTGGCCAGAATGCCCCCAGTCCCGTCATCTAGATCGTTAATATATAAAGAGAACAGCTGTGGCCCCAACACTGAACCCTGCGGGACACCACTTGTCACCGGTTGCCATTCTGAAAAAGAACCTTTTATCCCAACTCTCTGCCTTCTGTCTGACAGCCAATCGTCAATCCATGTTAGTACCTTGCTTCGAATACCATGGGCCCTTATTTTACTCAGCAGTCTCCCGTGAGGCACCTTGTCAAAGGCTTTTTGGAAGTCAAGATAGATAACATCCATTGGCTCTCCTTGGTCTAACCTATTTGTTATCTCTTCAAAGAACTCTAACAGGTTTGTCAGGCACGACCTCCCCTTACTAAATCCATGCTGACTTGTCCTAATCCGACCCTGCACTTCCAAGAATTTAGAAATCTCATCCTTAACGATGGATTCTAGAATTTTGCCAACAACCGAGGTTAGGCTAATTGGCCTATAATTTTCCATCTTTTTTCTTGTTCCCTTCTTGAACAGGGGGGTTACAACAGCGATTTTCCAATCCTCTGGGACTTTCCCTGATTCCAGTGACTTTTGAAAAATCATAACTAACGCCTCCACTATTTCTTCAGCTATCTCCTTTAGAACTCTAGGATGTAGCCCATCTGGGCCCGGAGACATAGAGAGAATGAAGAATAAAGTCGTGCTGAAACTATTAAACTCCATTTAAACTGCGCGGACAAGTGTACTAGGGAATCACATAACTAGGGTTGTATGTGGGGTTTTAAAGTGAAAAGGAAGGGGGGACTTTGTAGGGTTGAGACAAGGGAAATTTCAGAAATCTAAAGAAAAAGTCAAAACTATCGGACAGTGTACTACTTTAGATGAAGATAAATGGAGTATAATGGCAAGGGGCAAAGAGTTTAAGGGGAAGAGTTAAACAGAGGAAAACTGGGTAACACAGGGGTGGGCAAACTTTTCTGTGCAAGGACCACATTCAGAAATTCACAATTTTAAAGGGCCGCATGGTATATTAAGTAAAATAATTAATATTTAAAATAGCCAAAATAAAAGGTTTTTAAAGAAAAAAAAAGCAATTAATTTTTATTAATTAATATTTTAAAGTAGAAACTTTACATGAAACACATTTATTTGAAAAACAAAGTAACTCAGTTTTTAAAAAAAGCAATTAATTTTTATTAATTAATATTTTAAAGTAGAAACTTCACATTAAACACATGTTGTGCCGAGCAATGTTCACCCTACTCAAGTCAACGTATTCACCATATACCAGTAACCCAACAGCCCCCCCATTAACATTAATTTAAAAAAAAATATTTTAAAAAAAAATTATTTTATTATGACTTGATCTTGAAATGAAAATGATTTATTGTCACAATGACGAGTAGGCTTCAATGAAGTTACTGTGAAAAGTCGCCACATTCCGGCGCCTGTCCGGGAATCGAACCGTGCTGCTGGCCTGCTTGGTCTGCTTTAAAAACCAGCGATTTGGATTTGGATTTGGATTTGGATTTGTTTATTGTCACGTGTACCGAGGTACAGTGAAAAGTATTTTTCTGCAAGCAGCTCAACAGATCATTCAGTACATGGGAAGAAAAGGGAATTAAACAGAATTCAAGAAAATACATGAGAATACATAATAGGGCACCACAATATATACAATGTACTACATAAGCATTGGCATTGGATGAAGCAGACACGGGTGTAGTGTTAATGAGGTCAGTCCATAAGAGGGTCATTTAGGAGTCTGGTGACAGTGGGGAAGAAGCTGTTTTTGAGTCTGTTCGTCCGTGTTCTCAGACTTCTGAATCTCCTGCCCGATGGAAGAAGTTGGAAAAGTAAGTAAGCCGGGTGGGAGGGATCCTTGATTATGCTGCCTGCTTTCCCCCGGCAGCGGGAGGTGTAGATGGAATCAATGGATGGGAGGCAGGTTCGTGCGATGGACTGGGCGGTATTCACGACTCTCTGAAGTTCCTTGCGGTCCTGGGCCGAGCAGTTGCCATACCAGGCTGTGATGCAGCCCGATAGGATGCTTTCTATAGTGCATCTGTAAAAGTTGGTAAGGGTTAATGTGGACATGCCGAATTTCCTTAGTTTCCTGAGGAAGTAAAGGCGCTGTTGTGCCTTGTGAGCTAAACCAGCCATATCTTGGTGATCTTGGTGGGCCGCATAAAGACCTTTGGCGGGCCGCATCACCTGTTTGCCCACCCCTGGGGTAACAGCTCAAATTAAAACTGCCTAAACTGAATGCACAAATAATTCAGATTGTGCAATAGCTCAAACCAATTAATGGGACGTGTGGAGATAAATGAGTTTGATTTAATAGCCATTACAGATGCATAGTTGCATGGTGACCAAGGTTAGGAATTACATATTCCAAATGTGATAGAATCTGTGCTTTCAAAGTTTTTATTTTTTGAAGCAGACCCTAATTAAAAGAAGAAACTGAAAAGGGAAACCAAAGAAGGGAAAAGAAACTGACCCTCCCAATTTCTAAGAAGAAAAACGTGAAACTGGGTCTGCAAATGTAAACTGAGCAGATGAGAATGGCCGAGGCTATAGAAAAGGATGTGAAGCCATCTGAGCTCAATGGTAGCAGTTGATGAATCCTATGGTGGAGTGCAGCCAAGCTGAAGAATGAAGAGGCCAGATCCAGGAGCTGGGAATAAGTTGCAGCTGCTCTGCCTGC
The DNA here is from genome assembly GCF_902713615.1 of Scyliorhinus canicula. NCBI lineage: Eukaryota > Metazoa > Chordata > Chondrichthyes > Carcharhiniformes > Scyliorhinidae > Scyliorhinus > Scyliorhinus canicula. Next base: position 92,111,702 of record NC_052159.1, on the reverse strand, counting down.
CACATGGAGATAACATAAGTGGATCTATGATATCCAGACTGAGTGGTGGAGGTCCTGCAGATGTCTGCAAAATTTGGCAAAGACCATGCCCACAGAACTTGGATTGATTGTGCACTGCTGTCGGCTGGGGTCAGACTACATGCTGGAAGCAGAGGAGCTGAAATTCTTTATGAGGAACCCTTAAAGAACTTTGTGACTGAGTTTGATGACATATGGACTGTGTGGACTGCTGTGCCAAGACATAAGGGGCTGGATTTGCGTCGGCTGCCACAGCAGTTGAATCACAGGAACTGTGGGCTCTCACTGGGAGCACCGGCCAGGGAGAAATTCAGGTGATGCAAATAGTCAAAATGGCCAGGGAAATGGCTGCACAAAGATATCCTCCAAGGTTTCGGGAGTCCGAGATCGACAGAATTCTGGATGCCGTTGAGGAGAGGAGAGACACCCTCTTCCCCAGGGTGGGGTGGAGACTTAAGCCCACCATTCCCAGCAACACCTGGGATGAGGTGGCAGAGGCTGTCAGTGCTGCCAACCTCACCAGGAGGACTAACACACACTGCTAAAAGAAGACAAAGGACCTCCTAAGAGCAGCTCTGGTGAGTCACCAATCCTGTGGCCCTGGCATCACTCCCATCCCTCACATCAACCCCCAATCCCCTAGAGGCCAACAACACACCTGCCTGCATTTTGCTTACAACCCACCCTCCACAAATACCCAACATATGTATTTTCCTCTTTGGCCAAGAACCTTGAGCACCCATGCCACCAGCTACAGACCCCATTTTGTGAGGCCCTCGAAGAATCCAGCACGAGTCTTCAGGATTCAAAGAAATAACATTTATTTACAATAACATATATACACAACAGCAGCAGCAACTTCCCTTGCTGCTCACTCCTCTCTCTCTGCTGGTTCCAAACTGGCCAGCTCTATTTATGCAGGGAGTCTGCTAATGATTTCGCCGCCCCCCTCATTCGGGAAGCTCATACTCCCATAGGATTGTGCGATTGCCATTAGTCCCCAGCCAGTTGTAAGCAGGCAGGTTATAACATCCCTCCCAACCCAAAGTCCAAGGAATCCACCGTAGACCCTGGCGAAGGAGGGCGTCGGACTCATTTTGCCACAGGCCGGACACCATTTGCACGAGGCGCTGGATCGGGCGGCGTGTAACGAGACGGAGACCGGCGCTTCCGTGATGAACGACGTAGCGGTTGTACATCCACGGCCCGTGGGCCCGAGGATTCCCCCTCTGAGGTGTCTTGTGTCTCCATCTCGGAGTCGGAGTCTGCTGCCTCCGTCATCTCGGCGTCTCTATCTCCACGCGGTTCTGTCACGACCTGCGCAGGCTTTGAGTGAGGCACCAGAGGAAGATTGTGAGGAATACTTTCCATTGTGTCATTGTAAAAATGAGCTCCTGGGGCGGGGAATCTTTGGAACGGATAGTCTTCTGGACCGAACGTGGTCTACATGTTTGTGCTGGAGACGACCCTGGGCTTGCACCTGGTAAGAGATAGGGCCCGTTTGGTGAAAGATTACGCCAGGGACCCACTGGGCACCACCAGCAAAATTCCGAATGAACACTGGGTCACCGGGCGCAAACTGCCGAATTGGCCGATGCTGAAAAAAACCACGTCCCTGCCGTTCTTGTGTGCGGTGTACTTTTGCGCCAATGTCCGGGAAAACCATGCTAAGGCGGGTGCGAAGTCTCCGGCCCATTAGGAGTTCTGCGGGAGCTACCCCAGTCACTGCATGGGGGGGTGGTCCTATATGAAAACAAAAAACGAGCCAGTTTCGTGCCCATCGACCCGGAAGACTGCTTCTTTAGGCCTCCTTTGAATGTCTGTACTGCGCGCTCCGCCAACCCATTTGAAGACAGGTGGTATGGGGCAGTGCGGATATGGCGTATGCCGTTCAACTTCATGAACTTCGCAAACTCCTCACTTGTGAACGGAGTGCCGTTGTCCGTGACCAGCACCTTGGGGAGGCCATGCGTACTGAAAGACAAATGCATCTTCTCGATTGTTGCGCAGGATGTTGTGCCTACCATCTTATGCACCTCTAGCCATTTAGACTGGCCATTGATTAACAGAAGGAACATGGATCCGCATGCAAGCGCGCCCAAGGCCGCCCTGGCCATTCCCAGTGATGTAGGGGTGCGGCCGGCGGAAGCTTCTGATGCTCCTGGCAAATGGAGCAGTTAAGGGCCACCTTCTCAATGTCGGTGTCGAGGCCTGGCCACCAGACATAACTCTGGGCCAACGTTTTTATTTTGGTCACACCTGGATGCCCATTGTGCAAGTCTCTTAGTATCAGTTCCTGTCCTTTTTCCGGGACAATCACACGCGTCCCCACAAAAGGATGCCGTCTTCCAAGCTGAATTCGGGCAGCTTGGAGGAAAATGCCCGCAACTCGCCTGGGAGCTGTCTATATGGTGAAACGTTTCCACCAGTACATGTATGGTATGCCCATGGCTCCTCCCAATAACCGGAAGTATAAAGCCTGGCAGTCTGAGCCTGCCTGCCAGTTCATCTCGTCGCAGGAAGGCTCCGTTGCAAAATCATTAAAACCACTGTTCACTTCCAACTACATGTCATGTGAATTGATGGTCAAATCACTTTTTTTCTGCTGCAATCAATGTGCAAGCGGCGAAAGCTATCGGCCGCTTGGCCCCATTCTCCATCTTGTGGGACAGGACGGCCCCAATACCATACGGGGATGCATCACATGTGATGAGCAAAGGCTTTCCAGGATCATAGTTGGTTAGTAACCCAGATGACGACAATTGTTGTTTTACCCGCTGGAAAGCGGTTTCTTGCGGCTGACCCCAAACCCAGGTGTGATTCTTCTTTAGCAGAAGGTGCAACGGGGCCAGCATAGTTGCCAAATTGGGGAGGAACTTTCCGTAATAGTTTACGAGGCCGAGAAACGAACGAAGATGCAAAGTGTCAGTCGGGACGGGGGCCTGTTGAATTGCGCGCACCTTCTCTGCGACGGGGTGCAAACCTTCGCGGTCCACCCGATAACCCAGGTGTTTAGCACAGGGCTAAATTGCTGGCTTTGAAAGCAGACCAAGGCAGGCCAGCAGCACGGTTCAATTCCCGTACCAGCCTCCCCGGACAGGCGCCGGAATGTGGCGACTAGGGGCTTTTCACAGTAACTTCATTGAAGCCTACTCGTGACAATAAGCGATTTTCATTTCATTTTCATTCGCCTGAAAGACGCACTTTGTGCGACGAAATAGACTCCAGCCTCCGAAAAGCGTCTAAGGACAGCCTCCAAATTTTCCAAATGTTCCTGCTCCGACGTCCCTGTGATCAAAACATCATCTAAGTAAACAGCAACACGTGGTAAACCTCTCAAAATGCCCTCCATAACACGTTAAAAAATAGCGCAGGCAGATAATACTCCAAAGGGCAAACGTGTATATTCATACAGGCCCCGGTGTATATTAATTGTTACATATGGCCGGGAGGCAGGGTCCAGCTCCAACTGTAGGTAGGCGTGACTCATATCTAATTTTGTGAACGAGAGTCCGCCTGCAAGCTTCGCGTCGAGATCCTCTATGCGAGGCATTGGGTATCGGTCGAGTCGGGAAGCCGTATTCACTGAAAGTTTATAGTCTCCACACAAGCGAACTGTGGCATCTGGCTTCATTTCAGGTACAATTGGTGCTGCCCAGTCAGCGAAATGGACGGGCCTGATAATACCCAAAGCCTCCAAACGGGTGAGCTCCCCTTCTACCTTCTCGAACAAGGCGCAAGGCGCGCCCGGAAATAGCGCGGCGTGGCTCCTGGTTCGACTTGGATACAGGCTACAGCCCCTTTTGTTTTCCCCAAACCGGGCTGGAATACATCTGGGTATAGTCCTAGCACCTCAGTCAACCCTCCAGAAACTGTTTGGAGGATTTGCTGCCACTGCAGCCGCAAATGGTGCAACCAGTCCCGACCCAACAGGCTGGGCCCATGGCTGCGCACCACGATAAGCGGGAAACGCCCGTCCTGGCGTCCATAAACAACATGGGTCATCGTAGTTCATACAATGTCCAATGATTCCCCCGTATAGGTGGCCAACCTGGCCTGTGTGTCAGTTAATGTAAGGGTCTGTATACCCTGCTTGATGCGGTCGAATGTCCTCTGGCCGATCACAGAGACCGCTGCGCCAGTGTCCAACTCCATCTCAAGCAGGTGACCATTTACCCGTACGGTCACTTTAATGGGGGCCACACGGGGAGCTGCCACACAATGCAGTTACAGGCAGTCGTCCTCCGTTTCCACGTCCTCGGGAGTAGTCGCCGCAGGTTCATCCAAATGGAAGGTATGGCCCCTGGGCTGGCCCCAGTTTCAGTCGGAACGACGGCACCTCTGGCGCCCCCAGGACCGACGTCCGCAACGGGGTCGGCACCTACAGGTCTGACATGGACATGGCTCCTCATCCATTGGTTCTGGAGTAGGCTCCCTTCGGGATCGAATGTCCGACGGCCACTGGTGTCGATCCGGATGTCGCCTCGCCCAAGGTACCACAGGGGTGCGGGGAGACGCTTTTGGACGGAAGGGGTTGCGCCCCAAGGCATGTACCTCCATTCCCTGTAGTTCCTGCACTCCTCAGTCTGCGCTCTCTCGGGACAATACTATTTGAATGGCCTGTTGAAAAGTCAATGTTGGCTCGGCTAACAACTTTCTCTGGGTGGCCGCATTGTTAATACCACAAACCAAATGGTCGCGTAACATTTCTGACAAGGTCTCACCATAGTCACAGTACTCCGCAATCCTGCGTAGCCTGGATAGAAACTCGGCAAGGGATTCTCCTTGTGTCCTCTCAGTGGTATTAAACTAGTAACGTTGGACTATCATGGATGGGTTGGGTTAAAATGTTGCCCCACTAAGTTCACAAGTTCATCAAACGTTTTGCTGTCCAGCACAGCTGGGTACGTAAGGCTCCTAATCACCCCAAACGTATGCAGGCCACAGGCGGTGAGCAATATGACCACCTGGCGCTCGTTTTCGGTGATGCTGTTTGCCCGGAAATAGTAACGCATCCGTTGTGCGTACTGGTTCCAACTTTCCAGCGCAGCATCAAAAACATCCAAACGTCCATACAGAGGCATGGTGTAATAGAAAAGAACTTCCAACCTGTATCCAACAAAAATCCAGGGAGGTGGCTTCAGCAGTGTAGACAGCTAATCACTTTAACCCTCGTCGCCAGTTTTGTGAGGGCCTCGAAGAATCCAGCACGAGTCTTCAGGATACAAAGAAATAACATTTATTTACAATAACATATATACACAACAGCAGCAGCAACTTCCCTTGCTGCTCACTCCTCTCTCTCTGCTGGTTCCAAATTGGCCAGCTCTATTTATGCAGGGAGTCTGCTAATGATTTCTCCGCCTCCCTCATTGGGGAAGCTCATACTCCCATAGGATTGTGGGATTGTCATTAGTCCCTAGCCAATGGTAAGCAGGCAGGTTATAACACCCCCCATAGATCCCACTGTGTCCTTTCTGTACCCAAGAATAAGGTAGCACGGTAGCATTGTGGATAGCACAATCGCTTCGCAGCTCCAGGGTCCCAGGTTCAATTCTGGCTTGGGTCACTGTCTGTGCGGAGTCTGCACATCCTCCCCATGTGTGCGTGGGTTTCCTCCGGGTGCTCCGGTTTCCTCCCACAGTCCAAAGATGTGCAAGTTAGGTGGATTGGACATGATTAATTGCCCTTAGTGTCCAAAATTGCCCTTAGTGTTGGGTGGGGTTACTGGGTTATGGGGGTAGGGTGCACTTTCCAGGAGCCGGTGCAGACTCGATGGGCCGAATGGCCTCCTTCTGCACTGTAAATTCTATAATTCTATAATATCAGGGAGCACCAGAAGATGGGAGGGGGCATCCCAGATACTTTGGCCCACACCCCTTCAGAGGAAAGGGCTGTGCAACTTGCGGGAGAGACCAAGGAGAGGGCAGTACATAGGACAGTACAGCACAGAACAGGCCCTTCGGCCCTCAATGTTGTGCCGAGCCATGATCACCCTACTCAAACCCACGTATCCACCCTATACCCGTAACCCAACAACCCCCCCCCCCTTAACCTTACTTTTATTAGGACACTACGGGCAATTTAGCATGGCCAATCCACCTAACCCGCACATCTTTGGACTGTGGGAGGAAACCGGAGCACCCGGAGGAAACCCACGCACACAGGGGGAGGACGTGCAGACTCCACACAGACAGTGACCCAGCCGGGAATCGAACCTGGGACCCTGGAGCTGTGAAGCATTTATGCTAACCACCATGCTACCCTGCTGCCCCTATAAGTAGTTGCAATGGAGTTTGGCATACAATAATAATAATCTTTATTGTCACAAGTAGGCTTCCATCAACAATGCAATGAAGTTACTCTGAAAAGCCCCCAGTCGCCACGTTCCGGCACCTGTTCGGGTACGCAGAGGGAGAATTCAGAATGTCCAAATTACCTTTTTTCTATGAGTCAGGTATTTAGTTTAATGAGACTTTGTGAAGCCTGTTTCAGTACAAAAAGGTCAGCTCTAAACCACTTGAACATACAACACAAAGAAAGTCATTTCCAAATACTTCTCATCCAATACATGTCAGCTTATAAAGATACATTGCTCAGGACTTAATTTGTAAATTTTGAAGAATTTGGAACATGAGCAACTAGTTATTTACAGTGTACAGAACTCTTGGAGCTACTGAAAGATGCACAAATGTCTAATTACAAGTTAAAAATGAAGTATTTTATCTTCAGCAGTATCAAGGAGGTTTGTGAAGCAGAGAATATCTTCTGGTTCACATGTTGCTGCACTAAACCGGAGCACCCAGAGGAAACCCACGCAGCCACGGGGAGAACGTGCAGACTCTGCACAGACAGTGACCCAAGCCGGGAATCGAACCCGTTTCCCGGGCACTGTGAAGCAACAGTGCTAACCACTGTACGACCGTGGCGCCCTCATACACCAAACAAGTGAGAGCCAAATGCAATGCAGATGTCCCCACAGCAAGTGAGTCACCCTCGCCCATAGACCAGTCCAACCCAAGATCTCAACCCATGGGAGGAATTTCAAAGTTCATTTGTTTCGGATTTTTCAGAGAGTTTCCTGCCAGCAGAGCCGGTGAGATCCCCACCACTATCAAACGACACTTAGGGTGCGATTCTCTGGCCTCGTTGCGCTCGAGCAAGAGCGCAATGAGGCTGGAGAATAGCGGGAGAGGCCAAACACGAGAACCGTGCCGGGCGGCAGACCATTTGCAATACAAAAGGCCGGCTCCCGTAGGTGAAATTGGGATCCCGCCCGAATATGACGAGAGGCCAATTATCACCACTTGAACCCTATTTCCATACACTTAACGGGAGTCACCCCACAGCCAATGGCTTCCCGTGATCCAGCAGCATCCCCAGCAAGTGTTCACGCTGGCGCTGATTAGTACTACTTTTTAAAACGTAAACCTGGCAGACGAGCTTCTGCGGGGAGCCGAGGAGGTGAGTAGTCATCTTTGTTCACAGGCAATGAGCCTGGGGGCACTGGGCTTGCCACCTCAGTGCCAGGAGGGACATGCACCCTCGAATGGGGTGGGTCACCATGGAAGGGCGTGGTTCAGAGATGGGTTGTGGGGGATGGTCAGCTGAGGGGGGCGGGGTCAACCACACACGTGGATCGTGTGTACCCATTCCGAGGCAACATTTGTCCCTTCCTGCCTGCCCCACCGACCAACCATTACCCCCCAGCATCTAAGATCTGAAAACCAGGGGATTGGCCCCAGCTTTGGGACATGTCCACGGCTGGAGGATGGCTGACGGCAACAGGGAGGGGGCCAGTGTAAGTCCAGGTAACATTACATGTCGGTGTCAGGGGTACAGGGTCTGGGGTCTGGTGAGGGGTGGCCCATTGTGACTGGGAGTGTTTGGGCAGAGTGTTTCGGGTGCAGGGGAGGTGGGGGAAGATCAATGGGAGAATGGAGGGTCCTGGGTGGAGCCACCTGTTTGTCAGTCGAACACCCTCTCCCAATTCCTTACAGATATTGAACTGTACGGACGGTATTTTGGATCCCGCAGAACAGGCCCTAGTGGTGCTGCTGCTAGGTCGGTCGGACAGACACCAGAGATGGTGGCGGCAGCAGAGTCTACAGAGGCCCCTACGATGTGCCGGACCTCGCCCCTGAGGACCCGGTTACCCATCAGGCCAGGGTGAGACCCAGATGGTTCTCCTTAATCCATGCCATAGTTTAACCCCAGGGTGCACAAGTGTCGCTGCTCGTTCGAGCAGATGACAGCAGCATGTGCCACAGGAGACTCCACTTCAACAAGGAGACGATGCGACACCTGTGCATGTTATCCTGGACTTGGCACCATGTGGAGGAGGAGGAGGGCACCCACTCTCTCTGGCTGCCAAGGTCACCGCAGCCCTGAATTCTTATGCCTCTGGTTTCTTCCAGGGCTTGAGCGGGGACCTGTGTGGCATCTCACAGGCCACAACTCACAGGTGCTTCCGACAGTCATGGACGCCCTGTTTGCCCGGGCGGAAAACAATATCAACTTTGACATGGACCAAGCCCAACAAGATGCCCAGTCAGCAAGATTCGCCAATATCGCTGGGATGCCCCAGGTCCAGGGGCCAATAGACTGCATGCATGTTGCCTAGCATGCACTAGACCAGCCAGGAGTGCCCTACATTAACAGGGCAGGGTTCCACTCCCTGAATATCCAGCTTATGTGTGACCACACATGCATGTGTGTACACACTTCCCAGGGAGTCTGCATGATAAATATATCCTGGGGCAGTCAGACATCCCCAGCCTGTTTGAGAACCACCCCAGGATGGTCGGCTGGCTCTTGGGGCATAAGGGGTACCCGCTGAGGACCTGGCTAATGATTCTAGTACGGAGGCCGGACACTGATGCGAAGACCCGATACAACGAGGCCTATATGGCCACCGGGGCTGCCATTGAGTGGTGCATCGGACTGTTCAAAATACGTTTCTGATGCCTCGACCATCCGGTGATGACCTGCAGTACACCCCCCGGAGGGTCACCCGCTTGGCGGTGGTGTGTTGTGTCATCCACAACCTGGCACAGCATTGGGGTGATGTGCTGAAGGTGGGGATGAGGAACTTGTGGTCACTTCCAAGGCGGAGGAGAAACGCGAGGATGAGGGTGATGAGGAGGCGCCTGACCAGAAGGGGATGGAGGATGATTCTGGGGAGGTACCGGAGGACTAGCCAGAAACTGGAGAAGAGGTGGGAAGGGCAAAGGTGCGTCAAGCCCGGAGGGCCAGGAGGCCCTCATTCTCACCCGCTTCACAAAGGATATGGCCTAGTCCGTCATCGCTACCCTCCCCACTCCAACCTCCCCACCCCCCTCCCATTTTCCACCCTCCGAGAGTCTGTGTTACATCAATCCAGGGTGCTAGGACTTGTCTGTGCTGTCAGCGGGTCACTGCTGAGGGCAGGGTGGTGATGATAACCCACAGAGAGCTGAGCGTTGGATCTCCTCAATCTATGCCACAGTTTGACGTCAGCCTGTCTGCTGAGTGCTCATTCACACCCATCACCTGGGCGTGATGTGCCCGGCGAGGGCACACTCTCCCCACCACCCTCACACCCCCTCTCATCCCTACCTATGCCCTCTATCCCCCTCACTCAGTGCCCTCTTAGTGATCCACGACATGCTCAGCCTACCTTGTTCGACCGCTACGTCTAGGTGTGACCCTAGAATGTACATCAGAAATGGAGGCAGTGAGCTTCTTACTCCTGTGGCCTTCGATGCCCCTGGTAGGCGCCCTCTGGGGAATATGGGGCCAGAGGCCCAGGCGCACTTTTCGGCAGCAGATGCACAGCTGTGCTGCCCTGTCCCGTGTGCTAACTGCGAGACATGGCATCGCCAAAGGGGTGGAACTTAGGGGAGTTGGGGACCACCATCTCCACTCCATGGGATGGGCCCGGGTTGGCACGGAGCACTTCCTCCTCCCGGTCAGTGTCCATAGGGCCCCGGCATTCACCTTGGGACAGAAGGGCAGCTGGTTTCAAACCCGGCTGCCCCTGCTGGCTCTGCCAGCGCTGGTGGTTCCCCAATATCTGCATCATTGTGCTGACACCCTCAGCGATGCTCATCAGTGATTGTGAGATGCTCGACAGTGACTTGTCAATATCCACCTGCGACTGGGTGTCCAGTAGCATCTCATCAAGGTCAGTCTGGTACTGGGTCATGTCCCCCAGTGAGTCGGACATTCTGCAGAGTCCCTCAGCAATGGTTGTCACCGACAGCGCCATGCCTAGGACACCTTCACTCATGTTGCTGACGTTGTGCACCCGACTCTCCACTGCAGTTGCCACCCCAGTAGTGTTGGCCTCGATGCCACGTATTGCCGGTGCCATCTCCTGGGACCATAGCCTCTGGGACTCTTCCAATTGGATACTGACCTGCTGGAGTGTCGCTGACATTTCCTTCTGAATGTCCCGGCCGCTCCCTAACGTTTCCATCAGCTTTGGGAGAGCCTGGCCCATAGGCTCAGCATCTGGCTGGAACCCAGCTGGGTTCTGGGATCCAGCATCCCTCTGACTGCAGTCTCGCCTGGAGGTTCCTGCCTTCACCTGATGTGCGACTGTGTGGTGCTCACCAGAATGTGACACATAAGCCTGACCACTAATGTTGCCCAATGCAGTGTGTCTCTCTCTGCTGGTGGGGGGTGGGAACTGTGGCGCGTCGATTCTGGCATCCTTGGAGCTCTCCTCCAAGGGCGCCTTGTTCCTCCGTTGTGAGCGCCGCAATCCCGTCGGTTCGGCCACCTGTGACTCTGGGAGCGTGTCGACCTCATCTTCATCCCCGGGTGGTACCAAGGGGAGGACAGATCGTCCTGGAGCGGGGGATGTGGTGAGGTGCGCTGGGGGGAGGAAGGATGGCGCCAGGGCACAGGGGTGTGGTGTGGGGAACCAGCTGGTGCCAGGTCCCTGAGGGAGACAGTGGGCGCGATTCTCCGCACCCCACGCCAGGTGGGAGAATCGCGGGAGGGCCGGGCGAATCACGCCACGCCGCCCTGGCACCCCCCGCGATTATCCCACCCCCCCACCCCAAATGGTGTGTCGCGTTTTGCGACAGGCCGCTTGGAGAATCGGCGCGCCGATTCTCCGGCCCGGATGGGCCGAGCGGCCTGCCGAACCCGACCAGTTCACGCCGGCGCCAACCACACCTGATCGCTGCCGGCGTGAACAGCATGAGACCGGTAAGTGTGGGGCCTGTGGGGGGCGGAGGGAGGATCGAGCACCACGGGCGTACTCAGCAGATGTCTGGCCCGCGATCGGTGCCCACCGATCGTCGGGCCGGCGTCTCTAAAAGACGCACACTTTTCCCTCCGCCGCCCCACAAGATCAATCCGCATGTCTTGCGGAGCAGCGGAGGGGAAGACGGCAACCGCGCATGCGCGGGTTGGCGCTGGCCAACCTGCGCATGCGTGGCTGACGTCACTTCAGCGCTGCCGGCCGCGTCATTCCCGGCACGCCGCTTTGATGCAAACGTCAAGGCCGGGCGCTCGGGATTCACGTGCCGCCGCTGCTAGCCCCCCGGGGGGGGGGGGGAGAATAGGGGGCGAGGAGCGGCCTCCGACACCGGAATGAAACACTCCAGGTTTCACTCCGGCATCGGCATTAGTCTCCCTTTGGGAGAATCGTGCCCTACGTCTTGGCGGTCGTTGGGATACACCACGTAGGTGAACTGCGGGTTTGCATGGAGTATCCGTACCTTCTCAACCAACGGGTCCGCCTTGTGGAGCCGCACGCGTTTGCGGAGGAGAACGGGACCTGGAGCTGCCAGCCATGTTGGGAGCAAAACCCCGGAGGTGGACTTCCTGGGGAAGGCAAGGAGATGTTCATGGGGGCTTGCATTAGTCGCAGTGCAAAGGAGCAACCGAATGGAGTGAAGGGCGTCGGGGAGGACCTCTTGCCAGTGGGAGACAGGGAGATTCTTGGATCGTAGGGCCAGCTGGACGGCCATCCAGACCGACCCATTCTCCCGCTCCACCTGCCCGTTTTCCCGGGTGTTGTAACTGGTCGTCCTGCTCGAGGCAATGCCCTTGCTGAGCAGGTACTGGTGCAGCTCATCACTCATAAATGAGAATCCCCGGTCACTGTGGGCATAGGCGGGGAAACCGAACAGAGCGAAGATGGTGTTGAGGGCTTTAATGACGGTGGCAGACATCATATCGGGGCATGGGACGACGAAGGGGAATCTGGAGTATTCGTCGACCACGTTAAGAAAGTACGTGTTTCGGTCGGTGGAGGGGAGGGGACCTTTGAAATCAACGCTGAGGCGTTCAAAGGGGCGGGAGGCCTTCACTAGGTGCGCTCGGTCTGGCCGGTAGAAGTACGCTTTACCTCCGTGCAGACCTGGCAGTCTCTTGTGATTGCCCTGACCTCCTCGATGGAGTAGAGCAGATTGTATGCCTTTATGAAGTGAAAAAAATGGGTGGCGCCTGGGTGACAGAGATCGTCATGCAGAGTCCGGAGTTGGTCCACTTGTGCGCTGACACATGTACCTCGGGATAGGGCATCGGGGGGCTCGTTCAGCTTACCAGGGCGATACAAAATCTCATAATTGTAGGTTGATCTTGCCCCGCTGTGTGTTGTTGAACATGAAGGCAACCGACTGTTGGTCAGTGAGGAGAGTGAATCTCCTGCCGGCCAGGTAATGCCTCCAGTGCCGCACAGCTTCTACGATGGCTTGGGCCTCCTTCTCAACAGAGGAGTGCCGAATTTCGGAGGCATGGAGGGTGTGGGAAAAGAATGCCATGGGCCTGCCTGGTTGAGGGTTGCGGCAAGAGCGACATCTAATCCATCGCTCATGACTTGGAAGGGGAGCGTCTCGTCGACCGCGTGCATCGCGGCCTTGGCGATCTCGGCCTTGATATAGTTGAAGGCCTGGTGAGACTCGGCCATCAGTGGGAAAACAGTGGAATGAATGAGTGGCGGGCCTTGTCCGCATAGTTAGGGATCCACTGGGCGAAATACGAGAAGAACCCCAGGCATCGTTTGAGGGCCTTGGGGCAGTGGAGGAGGGGGAGTCCCATGAGGGGGCGCATGCGATCGGGGTCGGGCCCTAGAACTCCATTTTGAACCACATAGCCGAGGATGGCTAATCGGTTAGTGCTGAACACTCACTTCTCCTTGTTGTACTTTAGGTTGAGGAGTTTGGCGGTGTGGAGGAATTTGGAAAGGTTAGCATCGTGGTCCTGCTGGTCATGGCCGCAGATGGTGATGTTATCCAGGTACAGGAAGGTGGCCCGCAGTCTGTACCGGTCAACCATTCGGTCTATTTCCCATTGGAAGACTGAGACCCCGTTAGTGACGCCGAAGGGAACCCTAAGCAAGTGGTAAAGGCGGCCGTCTGCTTAAAATGCGGTGTACTGGCGGTCTGCCTTGCGAATGGGGAGCTGGTGGTAGGCAGATTTCAGGTCCACTGTCGAGTAGACCCTGTACTGTGCAATCTGATTGACCATATCAGATATGCGTGGGATGGGTATGCGTCGAGCTGCGTGTACCGATTGATGGTCTGACTGTAGTCAACGACCATCCTGTTTTTCTCCCCAGTTTTCACAACTACCATTTGGGCTCTCCAGGGGCTGTTGCTGGCCTCGATGATGCCTTCCCGCAGCAGCCGCTGGACCTCAGACCCGATGAAGGTCCTGTCCTGGGCACTGTACCGTCTGCTCCTGGTGGCGATGGGTTTGCAATCCGGGGTGAGGTTTGCAAACTGAGAAGGTGGGTTGACCTTAAGGGTCGCGAGGCCGCAAACAGTAAGGGATGGTAGGGGCCCGCCAAATTTCAGGGTTAGACTCTGGAGGTTGCACTGGAAGTCCAGGCCGAGTAGCAGGGCAGCGCAGAGGTTGGGGAGGACTTAGAGCCGGAAGCTGCTGAAATCTACGCCCTTAATGGTGAGGGTGGCGGTGCAGTACCCCCGGATCGCCACGGAGTGGGATCCGGAGGCCAGAGGGATTTTCTGGTTAATGGGGTGTACCGTAAGGGAGCAGCGCCTTACCGTAGCGGGGTGGATGAAGCTCTCAGTGCTCCCGGAGTCCAGAAGGCAGAATATCTTGTGCCCATCGACCTTCACTGTCGTCGACGCGGTCACGAGGTTGTGCAGTCGGGACTGGTCGATCGTGATGGAGGCGAGATGCGGCTGGTGTTGGAAGGCCGCTGGCTGGTCGGCGGCGGCTGCAGGCGATGAGAAGCCCGATGAGGTGCCCGACAAGCAGGGGTTCTGAGGCGGGGAAGATGGTGGCACCCACGGGGCGCACGTGGCGGGTGGCGTTAAAGATGGTGATGCCCACGGGCCACACGAGGCCTGATGAGGGAAAGATGGCGGCCCCCACAGGCCGCACATGTCCTGAGGCAAGCAAGACGGTGGCGCCCATGGGCCGCACCTGTTCTGAGGCAAGGAAGATGGCGGCGCCCACGGGCCGCACGTGGGGGTGCAGGGACAATGGGCCTGGTTACAGCGGCGATCGAGAGGGCCTGGCAATCAGCAGCGAAATGTCCTTTCTCTACGCATGCCTTGCAGAGCGCGCTCCGCGCCGGGGTGCTTTGTCTGTCCGCAGAAGTAGCATTTGGGTCCCCCGGGGTTGGTTGGCTGCCGCGCGGCGTAGGCTTGGGGTTGGCTGGGGACGGTCGCTGGTGGGGTCCATGATGGGGCGTTCGCTGGCGGGGTCCATGATGTCCAGGAGGGGGCGCCGTGCAGTTGGGGGCGTACGCCTGTACATTGCGGGAAGCGACTGTTAGTGAGATCACGAGTTTCTTGGTTGCCGCGAGGTCGAGGGTAGCCCCTTCGAAGAGGAGCTGGCGGATGTACTCTGACCCTTTGCCCGTAACGAAAGCGTCCCTGATTAGGAGTTCAGAATGTTCAATGGCCGAAACTGCCTGGCAATCACAGTCCCTCGCCAGGGCGTGCAGGGCAGGCCTAAATCTTCCATAGACTCACCGGGGAGCTGATGCCCCGTGGACAGGAGGTGCCTGGCGTAGATTTTGTTGGTCTGCTGTGTGTAGTTCTCCTTCAGTAGCGCCATGGCCTCAGCGTCGGTAGGCGCGTCCCGGATGAGGGGAAAGATATCAGAGCTCAGCCGCGTGTACAGGATCTGGAGCTTCTGTCCCTCTGAGGATGGTTCTGTCGCAGATCCGATGTAGGCTTCAAAGCAAGCTAGCCAATGTGCGAAGTCCGACTTGGCGTTGTCTGCTTGAGGGTGCAGCTGCAGGCGATCTGGCTTGATGCGGAGATCCATTGTTGTAAAATCGCTGCTTAATAAATTGATGCACTGTCAATTACGACGAGACGAGAGTAGAGTGTAATCGAGGCTTTATTACGCAGAGATGTATAGCCTCCCGCAGCTGCTGCCAAAATGGCAGCAGCTCGGTGAGCCCACACATTTATACTCCACCTACTGGGCAGAGCCAACAGGCAGGGATCTACCCTCATACCTGTAGTGCAGGAGCATTACCGTAATAAACCTCATATGCGATATATATAGAACAGTGGTGACTACCACAGGAACCACCCCGGATGGGCCGGCGCCGTTGGCTGGAGCACCTGTGGAAGAATGAACACATACGTGGTCAGTGTGAGGGATGGGTCAATCTGTTTGGCAATAGCAAGTCACGTGTGCCAGTTCCTCAGGATGGTTCCCGGTGGTTCCTCACCTCTGCGGCCTGCGCTGACCTCCGCATTGGTGACCACTCTGCCCGTGACCACTCCTGTAACCTCCAGTGCCCATTCCTTGAAGGTCGTGAGGAATCTTCTGTCCAACATCCCTCCGTCAGTCTGGGCCCTGTCCTGGCAATTGTGGGCGAGCTTAAGAGAGCATCGTTAGCCGCTCGTGCAGTTCGCAATGGTTGTTGGGGTGGGGGTGGGGGGGGGGGAGGTCGTGGAGATGGTGAAGGAAGGGTTTGTGGAGGGGTTGAAGGGACGGTTGGGGGGCACATGGAAGGTTGGGGGCTGCTTGCATGGGGGTGGCAAAGTCTCAGGGGGGGGGGTTGTCAACTGCTGATATCTAATATTGTGGAAATGGTAAGGGGGCACTTAGAAAATCAAAATATGATGAGGCTGATTCCACGTAATTTCAAAAAAGAGAAAACATGTTTGATAGATCTATTAGCTTTGAGAATGTAACTGACAAGAGTAGATAAAAGAGAAGCAACAGATCTGTACATCTGAATTTTCAAAAGACATTTGGTAAGGAGTCACATGAAAGGTTGAGTATTTTCAAGGATGAAATCGATAATTGCTGCACTCAAGGAATCAAGGAATAAGGGGTTTGGACGGGAAAGTAAAGTTGAAGCCAAAGATCAGTCTTGATTTTATTGAACAGTGGAGCAGGCATGAGATGTTCAGCGACATACAACTGCTTTTATCCTCATTTGAAAGTAGAGGGCATGTAACAGAGCCAATTCCGTTTTCACCTGCACTTTTTCACTGACAATCTGGCCATTTATTTCTCTTTCGGCAATACTAAGGACAAGGCATGAATGGCAGTGAATGACAATTTCCCCCAAACCCAAACATACGGCTACTGTTGTGAATGTTATGCCATTACCATCCTAAAGAGATTTCCGGAGGTTTAAGTAAAACGACGGCCAGAGTTTTTCAGTTGTTCCCGACACATCACTTAAAGAGTCCGTGGCAAATGTATTGCGGCCGATACAGGCTGCTGTCTCAGAGAGCCCTCGTTCCAAGACCACCAGAAGGAGTGGAGGCGGCACAGTGGTTAGTATCGCTGCCTCACCAGAGACCCGGATTCGATTCCAACCTCGGGTGACTGTCTGTGTGGCGCTTACACATTCTCCCCGTGTCTGTGTGGGTTTCCTCTGGGTGCTCCGGTTTCCTCTCAGAGTCCAATGATGTGCAGGTTAGATTGATTGGTCATGCTAAGTTGCCCCTAGGTGGGATTACAGGGATGGGGTGGGGTATTGGGCCAGGATTGGGTGCTTTTTTAGAGCCGATACAGAGTCAATGCGCCAAATGGCCTTCTCTGCACTGTAGGGATTCTATGATAAGCTACAGTGAACAGAACTGGAACTATAAACAGTACTCAGAATTTAGGTCCTGGAGTCCAGGACCAGCTAGGTGTGGGGGTCTTAGGGTAGGGAGGAGAGATGAGGCCTGGGGAGGTGAATAGAGGAATAGTGGGGTTGTAGGTGGAGATGCCAAGATGTGAGGGGGGGCGTCAATGTGGTGGCATTCAAAGAAGTCCTTTGGTAGATGTGCTTATCTCCACCTCCTCCCCCCCCCCACCCCCCACCCCCCAGCACACGAAGCCTGAGCAGAGTAACTTCTCAGGCTTCCCCCTGCTCCTGACCTCTTCCCCTCACCTGAAAATTGAAGCTGGATGGGAAAAAGCCCTTAAGTGTTCCTTAAATGACCACTTGAGGACCGCAATTGAAGAAAATGCAGGTGGGCCAGTCTAGGCCTCGCACATCTCACTGTAAAACTGAGTAGAGGTCAGGGTATGTCGGAGGGCAGTGGGAAGGCCATTGAAAAATGTAACAAGCCCCATCTCTGCCTGTAAACCGTCTGCCCGGGGAACGCAAAATGTTGCCTATGGTTATAAGAGCAAGGCGGATGTTCACGAGTGAATCATGTTCTACCCTCTCAAACCCTCTGAAGTATCTACAACACTAAACCCAACATGCATCTGTCAATGAACTACCATCTTGTTGAAGCCTGTTGTTACTTCCTGGACATGTGATTTGTTGTTTAGGAATGCTTTATAAAACCCCAACCAGATGCGCCTTCAAGATTGACTGAAGTTTTAATTTGACCCAGTAAGCTGATTTACATGGTACAAAGAGGGGCAGTGAAGGAGTAGGACCTGCTCGTGAACCTGCTCCTGATCCTGGCGAAACTTGTCATTAACATGTCCAGGCAACAGTTGATGAAGGTGGTTGTCCAGCCCGACTATCTTCCACTCTTCCATGGCTTCATTCACAGCCAGGTATCTGGAGAAGGAGCATGTGGTGTCCACTGGCACCATTACACTCTTCGGTGCACACATTTTGGTTTGAGTATTTTAAGTTTCAGTTGAACTTTTTTTTAGTTGGGTAGTGTCCCTATGAGGAGTGGCCCCTTTTGATTTGTCCCTTAATTTGTTTACTTTCATTTAATTTGTTGGACTTCAAAAGAGCTCAATGCGGGGCAGCATAGTGGCGCAGTGGTTAGCACAGCTGTCCCACGGCGCCGAGGTCCCAGGTTCGATCCCGGCTCTGGGTCACTGTCCGTGTGGAGTTTGCACATTCTCTCCGTGTTTGCATGGGTCCCCGCTCCACAACCCAAAGATGTGCAGGGTAGGTGGATTGGCCACGCTAAATTGCCCCTTAATTGGAAAGAAAAATGAATTGCCTGCTCTAAATTTTATTTTTAAAAAAGAGCTCAATGCTGGAGTTCACAATATTATTATAACCCGAATGGAAGTTACAGGATCTGAACCATTAGGTTCCCCATGGCCTCACCTCAATAACAATATATATGCGATATATATAGAACAGTGGTGACAACCACAGGAACCATCCCATCTCACTGTAATAAAGCCTCTCTTGTACCTTATCGAGTCTTTTGTGTGCAATTGTTAGCGCCACAATTTATTACAGTGAGATTTTCCAACATCATGGACATCAGAATCAAGCCTGATCGCCTGCAGCTGGATCCGCAGTCGCCACACGCCAGGAAAGACTTTAACCACTGGCTGGCTGTTTTCGAGGCCTACATCTCCTCAGCAGACCCTGCACCATCGGAGGCTCAGAAGGTACAACTCCTTTACTCAAGGCTGAGCTCCAACGTGTTCCTGCTGATTCAGGACGCGCCTAATTACGCCCGGGCCACGGAACTGCTCAAAGAGAATTACGCTCAATCGACGAACACTCTGTTTGTGAGACATGTACTCTCCACTCGCATCCAGCAACCGGGTGAGTCGATTGAGGACTTCTGGCGGGCCCTTATCCCTCTAGTATGGGACTGCGATTGCCAGGCCACAGAGCATTCAAACCTACTCATGCAGGATGCATTTGTAACGGGTATTGCATCGGACCCCATCCGGCAACGACTGCTGGAAGGGGCCGCTCTCGATCTTGCGGCAACAAAGACCTTAGCGCTCTCAATGACGGCCGTTTCCCGTAATGTGCAATCCTACCCCGCCAGCCGCGCGGCCCACCCATCCTACCCCTCGAGGACCCCGCAACCAACCCCCCCAACTGGGGCCACTCCCGCGCAGTATGCCTGCACTGTGCGCTGCACCACGCACCCTGGGGGTCCCCGCTGCTACTTCTGCGGTCAGCAGAAGCACCCCCGCCAGCGCTGCCCGGCCCGCACCGCGACCTGCAAGTCTTGTGACAAGAAAGGCCACTATGCAGTGGTGTGTCAGGCCTGCGCAGTTGCCGCTATCGCACCCGAACTCCCCCCCCCCTCGCCGCAGCTGATCGCGCAATGGGCCCTGCCGTCCGCCGCCCCCGGGGCCATGTGCGATCAGTGGGCGCCACCATCTTCCTTCCCCGACTCCACGTGCGATCAGTGGGCGCCACCATCTTTTGCCGCCCCCGTGATGTGCGCACCATGGGCGCCGCCATCTTCATACTCCGACTCCATGTGCGTTCCATGGTCGCCGCAATTTTGCCCCACCCCCGCAACGTGCGCTGCCATCTTCTTCCCTGCAGGTACTCCAGATGCCGCCATTTTGTCCTCCCCTCGGAACTGGACCACGCGACCCGGGCGCTGCCGCTACTCATCAGACTCGTTGGACACTTCGGTCAATTTCCCGCTACTCGCCTCCATGACGCTCGACCAATCCCATCCTCGCAACCTGGCCACCGCTTCTACGACAGTGCTTGTCAACGGCCACGCGACCTCCTGCCTCATCGACTCCGGGAGCACAGACAGCTTCATACATCTGGACACGGTAAGGCGCTGCTCCCTCGCGGTCCATCCCGCCAACAGGGGATCTCCTAGCCTCCGGATCCCACTCTGTCCCGATCCAGGGCTTCTGTCTGGTTCAACTCACCGTACAGGGCATTGAATTCAACCGTTTCCGCCTGTACGTTCTCCCCAACCACTGTGTGACACTTTTACTGGGTCTGGACTTCCAATGTAACCTCCAGAGCCTCACCCTCAAATTCGGCGGACCACTACCTCCCCTCACCGTTTGCGGTCTCACGACCCTCAAGGTTGACCCTCCCTCCCTCTTTGCCAATCTGACTGCAGATTGCAAGCCCGTCGCCACCAGGAGCAGACGGTACAGCATCCAGGACAAGGCCTTCATCAGGTCCGAAGTCCAGCGGCTGCTTCGGGAGGGTATTATCGAGGCCAGCAACAGTCCCTGGAGAGTCCAAGTGGTGGTTGTTAAAACTGGGGAGAAACACAGGATGGCCATAGACTACAGCCAGACCATCAACCGGTACACGCAGCTCGACGCGTACCCCCTCCCTCGCATATCTGATATGGTCAATCAGATTGCACAGTACCGGGTCTTCTCAACGATTGACCTGAAGTCCGCCTACCACCAGCTCCCTATCCGTAAATCGGACCGTCCCTACACTGCCTTCGAGGCGGACGGTCGACTGTATCAATTTCTTAGGGTTCCCTTCGGTGTCACTAACGGGGTCTCGGTTTTTCAGCGAGAAATGGACCGAATGGTTGACCGGTACGGACTGCGGGCCACGTTTCCATACTTAGACAATGTCACCATCTGCGGCCATGATCAGCAGGACCACAACACCAACCTTGCTAAATTTCTCCACACCGCATTTCTCCTCAACCTCACTTATAACAAGGTGAAGTGTGTGTTCCGCACAGACCACTTAGCCATCCTCGGCTACGTAGTCCAAAACGGACTACTGGGGCCCGATCCTGACCGCATGCGCCCCCTCATGGAGCTCCCCCTGCCCCACTGCCCCAGGGCCCTCAAACGCTGCCTTGGGTTCTTTTCTTACTACGCCCAGTGGGTCCCACAATACGCGGACAAGGCCCGCCCACTGATCCAGTCCACACAATTTCCCCTCATGGCCGAGGCACAACAGGCCTTCGCTCATATTCACTCAGACATAGCCAAGGCCGGGATGCACGCAGTAGACGAGACACTGCCCTTCCAAGTAGAGAGCGACACTTCAGATGTCGCCCTTTCCGCCACTCTAAACCAGGCAGGCAGACGCGTGGCATTCTTTTCCCGCACCCTCCATGCCTCCGAAATTCGACATTCGTCTGTTGAAAAGGAGGCCCAGGCAATGGTTGAAGCAGTGCGGCATTGGAGGCATTACCTGGCCGGCAGGAGGTTCACTCTCCTCACTGACCAACGGTCGGTAGCCTTCATGTTTAACAACACGCAGCGGGGCAAGATCAAAAACGACAAAATTGTGCGGTGGAGAATCGAGCTTTCCACCTATAATTACGAGATCTTGTATCGCCCCGGCAAGCTCAACGAACCCCCAGACGCCCTCTCCCGAGGTACATGTGCCAGCGCACAAGTGAACCAGCTCCGTGCCTTGCAGGAGAGCCTTTGACATCCGGGGGTCACTCGGTTGTACCATCTAATCAAAGCTCGCAATCTGCCCTACTCCATCGAGGAAGTACGGACAGTCACCAGAGACTGCCAGATCTGTGCGGAGTGCAAGCCGCACTTCTAACGGCAAGACCGCGCGCGCCTGGTGAAAGCATCCCGCCCCTTTGAACGCCTCAGCGTGGATTTCAAAGGGCCCCTCCCCTCCACTGACCGCAACACCTACATCCTTAGTGTGGTCGATGAATTCTCTAGGTTCCCCTTCGCCATCCCATGCCCGGATAAGACGTCTGCCACCGTCATCAAGGCCCTTGATTCCATACTCGCTCTGTTCGGTTTCCCCGACTACATCCACAGTGACAGGGGATCCTCGTTCATGAGTGATGAGCTGCGTCAGTTCCTGCTCAGCAGGGGTATCGCCTCCAGCAGGACGACCAGCTACAACCCCCGGGGAAACCGGCCGGTAGAGAGGGAGAACGGGATGGTATGGAGGGCCGTCCAGCTGGCCCTATGGTCCAGGAACCTCCCAGCCGCTCGCTGGCAGCAGGTTCTCCCTGATGAGCTCCATTCCATTTGGTCACTGCTGTGCATCGCAACTAACAATACACCCCATGAACGTGTTTTTGCCTTCCCTGGGAAGTCTACATCCGGGGTGTTGCTCCCGACTTGGCTCGCTGCTCCAGGGCCAGTCCTCCTTCGTAGGCATGTCAGGCACCACAAGGCAGACCCTCTGGTGGACAAGGTACGCCTGCTCCACGCGAACCCCCAATATGCCTATTTGGAGCTCCCCGACGGCCGCCAGGATACAGTCTTGCTCAGGGACCTCTCTGCTGCGGGTGCCGATCCCATGCCCACACTCCTCCCTACCCACGCGTCAGCCTCTTTTTCCCCAGCGCCCCCGAATTCCCCTGCCCACACTAGAGGACATGGAAGATTTCAGCTCGCTCCTGGAGTCATCCCGCCACTGGCCAGCACCAACACCGCCAGCACCTACGCCGTCGTCGCCGACATCGCCTGTGCAGATGTTGCCACCACTGCTGCGTCGCTCGCAACGGAACGTCCGACCGCTGGTCCGACTCAACCTGTGATGGGCATAGGATTGCCCGATGGACTCTTGGTTGCTTCCCCCCCCCCCCCCCCCTCTGTAATTATATCACTTTTATGTATTATAGTTTCACGTCACCCCCGCCGGACTCATTTTTTACAGGGGGTGAATGTGGTGATATCTACCAGTGTATATATGTGTGTGCTTGCATTAGGGGATGTATGACAGTATCTGTATTACAGGTTTGCTGGTAAGCCCCTGCTGGCTAGCTCCGCCCCCAGAGAGCAGTATAAATTTTCATAAGTTTCCCTGAGATGCCATTCTACAGCTGCAGCTGGAGGAATAGCATCTCACTGTAATAAAGCCTCTCTTGTACCTTATAGAGTCTTTTGTGTGCAATTGTTAGCGCCACAATCCCTCCATCAGTCTGGGCCCTCTGCTGGCAATTGTGGGAGAGCTTAAGAGAGCATCGTTAGCCGCTCGTGCAATTCGCAATGGTTGTTGGGGGGGGGGGTCGTGGAGATGGTGAAGGAAGGGTTTGTGGAGGGGTTGAAGGGACGGTTGGGGGGCACATGGAAGGTTGAGGGTTGCTTGCATGGGGGCGGTAAAGTCTCGGGGGGGGGGGGCTTGTCAACTGGTGATATCTAATATTGTGGAAATGATGAGGCTGATTCCATGTAATTTAAAAAAAGAGAAAACATGTTTGATAGATCTATTAGCTTTGAGAATGTAACTGACAAGAGTAGATAAAAGAGAAGCAACAGATCTGTACATCTGAATTTTCAAAAGACATTTGGTAAGGAGTCACATGAAAGGTTGAGTATTTTCAAGGATGAAATCGATAATTGCTGCACTCAAGGAATCAAGGAATAAGGGGTTTGGACGGGAAAGCAAAGTTGAGGCCAAAGATCAGTCTTGATTTTATTGAACAGTGGAGCAGGCATGAGATGTTCAGCGACATACAACTGCTTTTATCCTTATTTGAAAGTAGAGGGCATGTAACAGAGCCAATTCCGTTTTCACCTGCACTTTTTCACTGACAATCTGGCCATTTATTTCTCTTTCGGCAATACTAAGGACAAGGCATGAATGGCAGTCAATGACAATTTCCACCAAGACCCAAACATATGGCTACCGTTGTGAATGTTATGCCATTACCATCCTAAAGAGATTTCCGGAGGTTTAAGTAAAACAACAGCCAGACGGCGCCGAGGTCCCATGTTCGATCCCGGCTCTGGGTCACTGTCCGTGTGGAGTTTGCACATTCTCCCTGTGTTTGCATGGGTCCGGTCCCCGCTCCACAACCCAAAGATGTGCAGGGTAGGTGGATTGGCCACGCTAAATTGCCCCTTAATTGGAAAGAAAAATGAATTGGCTGCTCTAAATTTTATTTTTTTTAAAGTGCTATGATAACCCGAATGGAAGTTACAGGATCTGAACCATTAGGTTCCCCATGGCCTCACGTCAATAAAATCTTCCCTGAAGGGCAGCATGGTGGTGCAGTGGTTAGCACTGCTGCCTCATGACGCTGAGGACCCGGGATCAATGACGGCCCCCGGGTCACTGTTCGTGAGGAGTTTATACATTCTCCCCGAGCCTGTGTGGGTCTCACCCCACAATCTAAAGGTGTACAGGATTGGTGGATTGGCCCCATGGTTTTGAATACCTCTATCAGATCTCAACTCAGCCCTTGGTTCTCCAAGGAAAACAGTTCTAACTTCTCCAGTCTAATTTTATAACTGAAGTTGCTCATCTGTCGAACCAGTCTCCCGAACCTTCTTTGCACTCTTCCCAATGTCTTTGCATCATTCCTAAAGTGTGGCATCCAAAACTGGACACACTACTCCAGTAGAAGCTGAACTGGTGTCTTACAGAAATTCAACGTGACCTCCTTGCTCTTGTGCTCTATTAATACAACCCAGGCTTCATGAATTGGACATTCTGAATTCTCCCTCAGTGTACCAGAATAGGTGCCAGAGTGTGACGACAAGGGGATTTTCACAATAACTTTGAATGATTGATTGATTTGTTTATTGTCACGTGTACCGAGGTACAGTGAAAAGTATTTTTCTGCGAGCAGCTCAACAGATCATTAAGTACATAGGAAGAAAAGGGGATAAATGAAAATGCATAATAGGGCACCAGCATCGGATGAAGCATACAGGGTGTAGTGTTAATGAGGTCAGTCCATAAGAGAGTCATTTAGGAGTCTGGTGACTGGGGAAGAAGCTGTTTTTGAGTCTGTTTGTGCGTGTTCTCAGACTTCTGTATCTCCTGCCTGATGGAAGAAGTTGGAAGAGTGAGTGAACCGGGTGGGAGGGATCTTTGATTATGCTGCCCACTTTCCCCAGGCAGCAGGAGGTGTAGATGGGAGTCAATGGATGGGAGGCAGGTTCGTGTGATGGACTGGGCGGTGTTCACGACTCCCTGAAGTTGCTTGCGGTCCTGGGCCGAGCAGTTGCCATACCAGGCTGTGATGCAGTCTGATAGGATGCTTTCTATAGTGCATCTGTAAAAGTTGGAAAGGGTTAATGTGGACATGCCGAATTTCCTTAGTTTCCTGAGGAAGTATAAGCGCTGTTGTGCTTTCTTGGTGGTAGCGTCGACATGGATGGACCAGGACAGATTTTTGGAGATGTGCACCCCTAGGAATTTGAAACTGCTAACTATCTCCACCTCGGCCCCGTTGATGCTGACAGGGGTGTGCACAGTACTTTGCTTCCTGAAGTCAATGACCAGTTCTTTAGTTTTGCTGGCATTGAGGGAGAGATTGTTGTTGTTACACCACTCCACTAGGTTCTCTATCTCCCTCCTGTATTCTGACTCGTCATTATTTGAGATCCGGCCCACTATGGTCGTATAGTCAGCAAAATTTTGCCACGCAGTCGTGTGTGTACAGGGAGTATAGTAGGGGGCTAAGCACGCAGCCTTGCGGGGCCCCAGTATTGAGGACTATTGTGGAGGAAGTGTTGTTGTTCATTCTTACTGATTGTGGTCTGTTGGTCAGAAAATCGAGGATCCAGTTGCAGAGTGGGAAGCCAAGTCCTAGGTTTTGGAGCTTTGATATGAGCTTGGCTGGGATTATGGTGTTGAAGGCGGAGCTGTAGTCAATAAATAGGAGTCTGATGTAGGAGTCCTTGTTTTCGAGATGCTCTAGGGATGAGTGTAGGGTCAGGGAAATGGCGTCTGATGTGGACCGGTTGCAGCGGTATGCGAATTGCAGTGGATCAAGGCGTTCCGGGAGTATGGAGGTGATGCGCTTCATGATCACCCTCTCAAAGCACTTCATTACTACTGAAGTCAGGGCCACCGGACAGTAGTCATTGAGGCACGTTGCCTGGTTCTTCTTTGGCACCGGTGTTCATTGCGGTGTTAAAGTAACCCTACTTGTGACATTAATAAAGATTAGTATTATTGCCTTCAATTATTTTTTTCACCCAAGTCCCCCTGCTCTTGCACCCACTTTGAAATTGTGCTTTTTATTTTATACTGTCTCTCCATGTTCTTCCAACCAATATGAATCACCTCACACTTCTCTGCATTGAACTTCATCTGACACTGTCTGCCCATTCCAACAACTTGCAAAAGCCTCTCTGAAACCTTCCCACAACCAGATACGAGAGATGTGGGTGTTTTAATGAAAGATCATGATCTGAAGTGTTCGCTCTGTTTCTGTCTTTACACATGCTGCTGGAGCTTCTGAGTACTTCCAGCATTTTCTGTTTTTATTTCAGATTTCCAGCATTCACAGTTCTATTTTTCTTTTCAAATATCAGAAATTTATTTTTTATTGGTAGGGAAACGATTGGAGAAAATTCTGAAGGAGATAATCTATCTCCACTTGGAGAGGCGAGGATTGATCAGGAATAGTCAGCATGGCTTTGTCAGAGGGTGTGTAGATGAGGGTAGTGCAGTTGATGTCGTTTACATGGATTGCAGCAACGCCTTCGACAAGGTCACACAGGGGAGTGTTATAAAGAAGGCAAATGCACTTGGAATACAGGGTAATTGATAAGATGGATTCAAAATTGGCTTAGCTGAAGGAGACAGAGGGTGATGACAGGCGGCTACTTTAGTGACTGGAAGTCAGTGTCCACTAGTGTACCACAGGAATCTGTGCTGGATCCCCTACTGTTTGTCATTTATAAAAATGACATAGATGACTATGTGGAGGGTAGGATCAGTAAGTTTGCAGATGACATAAAGATTGGCTGGGTGGTTAACAGTGAGGTTGAATGTCTTAGTTACAGGAAGATATAAACGGGATGGTCAAATGGGCTGAAAAGTAGCTGATGGAACTTAACCCTGAAAAGTATGAGGTGATTCACTTTGGAAGGAGTAATGTGACAAGGAAATATCCAATGAATGGCATGTCCTTGGGAAGTTCTAAGGAACAAAGGGACCTTGGCGTGGTATCCATAGATCTCTGAAGGCAGAAAGGCGGGTTAATAGGGTGGTGAAAAAGACATATGGGACGCTTGCCTTTATCAATCAATGATGTGGAGATGCCGGCGTTGGACTGGGGTGAGCACAGTAAGAAGTCTTACAACACCAGGTTAAAGTCCAACAGGTTTGTTTCGAATCACTAGCTTTCGGAGCACTGCTCCTTCCTCAGGTAAATGAGTTTATCAATCGTGATATAGATAACAAAAGCAGGGAGGTCATGTTGGAGTTGCATAGAACTTTGGTGAGGCCACAGTTGGAGTACTGTGTGTAATTCTAGTTGCCACATTATAGGAAGGATGTGATTACACTGTGTGGGGGAGGGGTGTAGAGGCGATTCACCAAAATGTTGCCTGGGATGGAACATTTAAGTTATGAAGGGAGGTTGGATAGGCTTAGGTTGTTTTCACTGGAGCAGAGAAGATTGAGGGGCGACCTGATCGAGATGTACAAGATTGAGGGGCATGGGCAGTATATTGTTATGTTATTTGAGTAACAAAAGTCACGACTTGCTGTAGACGATGTTGAAGAATACTCCAGTCTTCGAGGTAAGTTGAAAGTATTTCTTGAGCAATTAACAAAGCTACTAAATGAGTTTGACACTCTGCCTATCCAACTCTAGCAACACAGTAAACTTGACAAGCTATAGAAACTGACTCTAAACCAAATGTGGTGGCCTGACTGTGAGACTTTCTACACTCATTCTGTTCTCTCGGTCTCTGCCGAGGAATGAGGCCGAGAGCCTGTGTGTGTTGTGTTTTATAGTGGCCGTGTAATGCCCTCTAGTGGTGATGCCACCGCTGGGTGTTCTGATTACCCATTGGTTACATGGCTAGTTCTGTTTATCCATTGGTTACATGGCTAGTTCTGATTATCCATTGGTTACATGTTATTACATCTCCCCCCCTTTTTTTTTACATGTCTAGTGTGGTAATTAGAAAAATGGTTGACAGTACTAAAGGTAATAACATGATATGTATGATTTGGATACACAGTAGACATGGGAAGGAAAATGTTCATAAGTTCAGTCTTTGAGATCTCCGTCTCTCCTGGATGACCTTCTGAGAGGTGGCTGTGGAGACTCCGGTGGCTTGATAGATGTGTGGGAATAATGACTAGTGGAATCGTGGGCCGTGGTGGCTTGACGTGTCACTTCAGCAAACAGCAGTGGAAGGGAGATTGGTCGTGGGCTTGTGATTTTCCGAAGTGCCCTTCGATTTCTCCGAATGATAATGCCATCAGCCGTTTTTAATCACGTAGGATCTGGGTGTGGTCTGTTGAATGATGACAGCTGGGGCAGATGACCCGCCATGAGGTATTTTGACCCTGACGGTGTCTGCTGGAGATAACGCGGCCAGATCGGTTGCATGTTTGTCATTGTGATGTTTCTTTTTTTGAAAATAATTTTTATTGAAAATTTTTTAATTTACACAACAACATCAAACCATACTAAAATACCAACGATAACAGTAATAACAACAATCATAAACCTTCGTCCCTCCTCCATGAACAACCCAACATATTTTTTTTTAATAAATGTTTTTTATTGAGTTTTCATGTTTTATATATGACAAGTTACAAATTATTAGAGAGAAGAAAAGAAAACACAAAAATTTAACATGTATATTTACAGGTAAGCATCTTTATAACAACAATTGTGGCCGCCCCCTTTAGCCAGCATATATATTTTACATTCCCCAATATGGCCGAGGCACATGTTTATAGGCATTTATTTATAGTTTGGTTTGGGGCCTTAGCTTGCCATCAAACCCCCATAACGAACCCGTAACCCCTCCCTCCCCCCCCCCCCCCCCCCCCCCGGCTACCTTCCCCCGATTCCCGTCCATTTTCCCCTGGTTCTTGGCCACCCGGCTATTCTTCCTTTTGTACGTTGGCCACAAACAGGTCCCGGAACAGTTGCATGAATGGCTCCCACGTTCTATGGAAGCCGTCGTCTGACCCTCGGATGGCGAATTTGATTTTCTCCATTTGGAGAGATTCCAAGAGGTCGGACAGCCAGTCTGCAGCTCTGGGTGGTGCTGCTGACCGGCAGCCAAACAGGATTCTACGGCGGGCGATCAGGGAGGCAAAGGCAAGGGCGTCCGCCCTCCTCCCCAGGAATAGATCTGGCTGGTCTGAAACCCCGAAGACCGCCACTATCGGGCATGGCTCCACCCTCACCCCCACCACTTTGGACATAGCCTCGAAGAAGGCTGTCCAGTAATACAACCCAACATATTAACCAACAACGTAAGTTAACCCATTGTTAAGTTACACAACCGTAGCAAAAAATAATATAGAAACTATAGTTAGGAACACAAGGAACTTGCCCCCCCCCCCGAACTTGCCCCCCCCCCCAACCGGGTTGCTGCTGCTATTGACCTAGTTCCCTATCTTTGAGCCAGGAAGTCCAGAAAAGGCTGCCACTGTTTATAGAACCCTTGTACTGATCCTCTCAGGGCAAATTTAACCCTTTCCAACTTTATAAATCCCGCCATGTCATTGACCCAGGTCTCCACACTTGGGGGCCTCGCATCCTTCCACTGTAGCAAGATCCTCCGCCGGGCTACTAGGGACGCAAAGGCCAGAACACCAGCCTCTTTCGCCTCCTGCACTCCCGGCTCCACCACAACTCCAAAAATCGCGAGTCCCCACCCTGGTTTGACCCTGGATCCAACCACCCTCTACACCATCCCCGCCACCCCCTTCCAGAATTCTTCCCTGCCGGACATGCCCAGAACATATGGGCATGATTCGCTGGACTCCCCGAACACCTGGTGCACCTGTCCTCACCCCCGAAAAACCTACTCATCCTAGTCCCGGACATGTGGGCCCGGTGCAGCACCTTAAATTGGATGAGGCTAAGCCTCGCACATGAAGAGGAAGAGTTGACTCTCTCCAAGGCATCCGCCCAAGTCCCGTCCTCTATCTGCTCCCCAAGTTCCCCCTCCCATTTAGCCTTCAGCTCCTCCACTGATGACTCTTCCACCTCCTGCATTACCTTATAGATGTCAGACACCAACCCCTCTCCAACCCACACCCCCGAAAGCACTCTATCCATCGCCCCCCTTGAGGGCAGCAGAGGGAACTCCTCTACCTGTCGCCTAGCAAACGCCTTTACCTGCAAGTATCTGAACATGTTCCCTTGGGGAAGCCCAAATTTATCTTCCAGTTCCCCCAGGCCCGCAAACCTTCCGCCAATAAACAGGTCCCTCAATTTACTGATGCCCGCCCTTTGCCACCCCCTAAATCCCCCATCCTTGTTCCCCGGGATGAACCGATGATTGCCACCCAGTGGAGCCTCCAGCGAGCCCCCTGTTTCCCCCCTATGCCATCTCCACTGTCCCCAGATTCTTAGGGTCGCCGCCACCACCGGGCTCGTGGTAAACCTCTTAGGGGAGAGCGGCAGCGGCGCCGTTACCATGGCACCCAGGCTCGTACCTCTACATGACGCCATCTCCATTCTTTTCCACGCCGCCCCTCCCCCCTCCATCACCCATTTACGCACCATTGACACATTGGCCACCCAATAGTACCCCAAAAGTTTGGGTAGCGCCAGCCCGCCTCTATCCCTCCCTCGCTCCAGGAAAACCCTCTTCACTCTCGGAGTCCCATGTGCCCACACAAAGCTCAAGATACTGCTAGTCACTCTCCTAAAGAAGGCCCTGGGGATAAAGATGGGCAGGCACTGAAAGAGGAACAAGAACCTCGGAAGCACCGTCATTTTGACGGACCGCACCCTCCCCGCCAACGACAATGGCAAAATGTCTCACCTCTTGAACTCCTCCTCCATTTGATCTACAAGTCTGGTGAAATTATGTTTGTGAAGAGTCCCCCAGTCCCTGGCCACCTGCACCCCCAGGTACCTAAAACTCTCCCTTACCCGCCTAAGCGGGAGCCTACCAATTCCTTCCTCCTGGTCTCCAGGGTGAACCACAAACACCTCACTCTTGCCTAAATTTAGTTTATAACCTGAAAAGGTCCCAAACTCAGCTAGCAGCTCCATCACCCCCGGCATCCCTCCCACCGGGTCCACCACATACAGTAACAGGTCATCGGCATACAACGACACCCTATGTTCCTCCCCACCTCGCACTAAACCTCTCCACCTCTCTGAATCCCTCAACGCCATCGCCAGCGGCTCGATTGCCAATGCAAACAACAAGGGGGACAGGGGGCAACCCTGCCTGGTCCCTCGGTAAAGCCGGAAGTACTCCGACCTCCTCCCATTCGTGGCCACGCACGCCATCGGGGCCTCATATAGCAGCCTCACCCATCTAATAAACCCTTCACCAAATCCAAACCTCCCCAACACCTCCCATAAGTACCCCCACTCCACTCTATCGAAGGCCTTCTCCGCATCCAGCGCCACCACTATCTCTGCCTCCCCCTCAATCGCCGGCATCATGATGACATTCAACAATCTCCGCACATTCATGTTCAGCTGCCTTCCCTTCACAAAACCTGTCTGGTCCTCGTGTACAACCCCTGGCACACAGTCCTCTATCCTGGTGGCCAGGATTTTTGCCAGTACCTTGGCATCTACGTTGAGGAGAGATATGGGCCTGTATGAACCGCACTGCTGGGGGTCCTTGCCCCTCTTTAAGATTAACGAGATCAGCGCCCGCGACATCGTCGGGGGCAAAGTCCCCCCTTCTCATGCTTCATTAAGTGTCCGCACCAGCAAGGGGCCCACTAGGTCCACAAACTTTTTATAGAATTCCACCGGGGACCCATCCGGCCCCGGTGCCTTCCCTGACTGCATCTGCCCGATCCCCTTAACTAGCTCCTCCAGCTCAATCGGCGCACCCAACCCCTCCACCTGCTCCTCCTGCACCTTCGGGAAAGAAAGCCCGTCGAGGAACCTCTCCATTCCCCTCCTCCCCCGTTGGCTCCGACCGGTACAGTTCCCCGTAAAAGACCTTGAAGACCTCATTCACCTTTACCCTCTTCCGCACCACATTCCCACTCTTGTCTCTCACTCCAGCAATTTCCTTAGCCGCATCCCGCTTGCGGAGCTGATGAGCCAGCATCCTACTCGCCTTTTCACCATGTTCGTAAACTGCCCCTTGTGCCTTCCTCCACTGTGCCTCCGCCTTTCTAGTGGTCAGCAAATCAAATTTAGCTTGCAGGCTGCGCCTCTCCCCCAACAGTCCCTCCTCTGGTGCCTCTGTGTACCTCCTGTCTACCTCCAGCATATTTCCCACCAGTCTATCCCTCTCACTCCTCTCGCTCCTCTCCCTGTGTGCCCGGATGGATATCAGCTCCCCACGAATCACTGCCTTCAGGGCTTCCCAGACCACCCCCACCTGAATCTCCCCCGTATCATTCACCTCGAGGTACCCCTCAATACTTGCCTGGACCCTCCTACACACCTCCTCCTCTACCAACAACCCCACATCCAACCGCCACAACGGGCGCTGGTCCCGCACCTCCCCCATCTCCAACTCTATCCAATGCGGAGCGTGGTCAGAGATTGCAATGGCCGAATACTCGGCCTCCTCCACTCTCGGAATCAGTCCCCTACTCACCACGAAGAAGTCTATCCGAGAGTAGACCCTATGTACATGGGAGAAGAAAGAGTACTCCCGTGCCCTCGGCCTCACAAACCTCCATGGATCCACCCCACCCATCTGGTCCATAAACCCTCTCAGTACCTTGGCCGCCGCCGGCCTCCTACCCGTCCTAGAGCTGGACCGATCCAGTGAAGGATCCAACACCGTATTGAAGTCCCCCCCCCCATGATCCGAACTCCCGCCTCCAGATCCGGGACCCGTCCCAACATACGCCTCATAAAGCCCGCGATGTCCCAAATTGGGGCACACACACTAGCAAGTACCACCTTCTCTCCTTGTAGCCTGTCCCTAACCATAACATACCTACCCCCCTTATCCGCCACCACCTCCGATGCCTCAAACGACACATTTTTCCCCACCAGAATCGCCACTCCCCGGTTCTTGACATCCAACCCAGAGTGGAAAACCTGCCCCACCCATCCCTTCCTCAGACGGACCTGGTCCGCCACCTTCAGGTGGGTCTCCTGAAGCATTGCCACATCTGCCTTTAGCCCCCTCAGATGAGCAAGTACCCTTGACCGCTTCACCGGCCCATTAAATCCTCTCGCATTCCAGGTGACCAACCGGATCAGAGGGCGTCCCGCCCCCCCTCCCCCGTTGACTAGCCATAGCCCGTCGACTGCCCGCCCCAGGCCAGCACCCCCTGCCCGACCCAGTCCCCACGGCGACAACACCTCACCTCTGTCCTCCCAGCCCCCACCAGCTCCTTCCTGACCCTGCCCGCAGCAACCCGGTATTCCCCCCTCCCCCCCCCCCCCCCCCCCCCCCCCCCCCAGGCTAGGAACCAAACCGTCCTCCACTGTACTTCCGTGGGTCAGCTAACTTCTGCTGACCCCGGAAACTACCGCCAATAACCCGACCCCTCCCAAAGTGGGATCATCCCCCATCCTATCCCTCCTCCAGGCACCGCTCCAGCGCGGGGAAGAACCAGTTAAGGCCCCGCCTCCCCCCGTCATCGTCTCCACCCCCCAGCCCCGCAGCACGGGAAACCGGAGGAAAGCCCGCGCTTTCGCACTGCCCCACCACACCCTTCTGACGCAGCTCCCAAATACCAGCCCCACTCCATACGCCCAACCCGACATAGAATACAACAAACCCCCCCAACCCTCCCCGCAAGATACAAAACTCAAACAATGCCCCACAGCAAAAAAAAACATAACAGAACAACACCCCCATAAATAACTATATCAAAATTGTAAAAGTACAGAAAAAGAGAAAACAGCAACAGCAGAATCCAGCAATAAAGTATTACAACCGACCCCGCAACCCCCAACCCCTAGTTCAAGTCCAGTTTCTCCGTCCGCACGAAGGCCCACGCCTCCTCCGAGTAATCAAAATAATAATGCCGGTCCGAATAAGTTACCCACAGGCGGCAGGCAGGGCCGGCTCAAGGCACCGGCAACTCGGGCAGTCGCCCGGGGCGCCATGTGCTAGGGGGCGCCAGAGACTCGGGTCCCACGCATGCGCAGTTGGGCCGGTGCCAACCAGCGCATGCGCGGCGGCCGCCCTCCCCCCCTCGGTCCGCCCCCCCCCCCCCCCCCCCCCCGGTCCCCCCCCCCCCCCCCCCCGGTCCGCCCCCCCCCCTCGGTCCGCCCCCCCCCCTCGGGTCCGCCCCCCCCTCGGGTCCGCCTCCCCCCCTCGGGTCCCCCCCCGGGTCCGCCCCCCCCTCTTGGCCCCTCCCCCTCCCTCTCAGCCCCACCCCCCCTCTCAGCCCCGCCCCCTCTCGGTCCCGCCCCCCTGGGCCCGCCCCCCTGGGCCCCTCCCCCCCCCCAAGGGCGCCGAAGCTCAGCTTGCCCGGGGCGCCAGCAACCCTAGGGCCGGCGCTGGCGGCAGGCTGCAACATTCCGAACTTAATCTTGTTGTAAAGCACCTTTTTCGTTCGATTAAACCCAGACCGCCGCTTAGCCACCTCCGCACTCCAATCCTGGTAGATCCGCTCTACCCCATTCTCCCAATTGCTGCTCTTCACCCTCTTGGCCCAGCGCAGCACACACTCCCGATCACTGAACCGGTGGAACCTCACCAGCACCGCACGCGGGGGTTCGTTCTCCTTAGGCCTCCTGGCCAGTACTCTGTGTGCTCTCTCCAGCTCCAAGGGCAGATGGAAAGACCCGGCCCCCACTAGCGAGTTCAGCATCGCAGCCACGTAGATTGTCAGGTCCGACCCCTCCAGCCCCTCCACAAGGCCCAAGATCCGCAGATTTTTCCGCCTCATGCGGTGATCAAGCTCCTCGAAGCGGTCCTGCCACTTCTTGTGGAGCGCCTCGTGTCCCTCCACCTTACTCACGAGGATCCCGGCGTCTTCCTCTCGTTCAGTGGCCTGCGTCTGCAACTCCTTGATGGCAGCACCCTGGGTGGTCTGAATCTCCGAGAGCATTTTGTTCGTTTCCTGCAGAGAGCTCAGTACCTCAGCCTTGAAGTCTGCAAAACAGCGCAGGAGAGCAGCTTGTTGCTCCTGGGCCCACTGCTTCCACTCCTCTGGAGCTCCGCCGGCTGCCATCTTGGATTCCTTCCCCCATTTTTTCTGGGGAGCTGCTGCCGTTTTTTCCCCCTTTCCACTCCGAGTTCGAGTCATGGACTGCAGGGAAAGTGGATCAGCACACCTTCTCCCACCGGGAGATGTCGAAAAATTTCCGTTTTGGGCTCTAAAAAGAGCCGAAAAGTCCGTTTGAAACGGGAGCTCCCAAATGTGCGGTTTCCTACGTCATCGCCGCCACCAGAAGTCCATAGTGATGTTTCTGACCATCACAAAGCTGTTGCATCTTTTTTATTACCGGTAGGTGATCTGGGTTAGGCAGGTGGAGGGCCGGAAGCGTTGATCTCAGGTCCCTGTTCATAGAACATAGAACATAGAACAGTACAGAACAGAACAGGCCCTTCGGCCCTTGATGTTGTGCCGAGCAATGATCACCCTACTCAAACCCACGTATCCACCCTATACCCGTAACCCAACAACCCCCCCCCCCTTAACCTTACTTTTTAGGACACTACGGGCAATTTAGCATGGCCAATCCACCTAACCCGCACATCTTTGGACTGTGGGAGGAAACCGGAGCACCCGGAGGAAACCCACGCACACACGGGAAGGACGTGCAGACTCCGCACAGACAGTGACCCAGCCGGGAACCGAACCTGGGACCCTGGAGCTGTGAAGCATTTATGCTAACCACCATGCTACCATGCTGCCTAGTTCATCAGCAGTTGAGCTGGTGACATGCCAGTTGATAAGGGAGTGGCACGATATGAGAGTAGTGTTAAGTAAATGTTGGATGCGGAGTCCGAGGCTTTGTTGATGAGCTGTTTGGTTATGTGCACCCCTTTTTCAACTTTGCCATTGGACTGCGGGTAATGCAGACTAGAGGTGATGTGCTTGAAGTTGCATCCTTTTGCAAACGTGGTCCATTCACGACTGTGGAAGCACAGTCCATTGTCGCTCATGATAGTGTTGGGTATACCATGCCGAGAAAATGTTTCTTTGCATGCTTTGATCACGGTCTTTGAGGTGAAGTCAGACAGCTTCAATACTTCAAGGTAGTTTGAGAAGTAATCTATGAGTAGTATGTAGTCACGACCATTCACGTGGAATAGGTCAATGCCTACCTTGGACCATGGAGAGGTTTCCAAGTCGTGTGGTTGAAGCGTCTCCTTACACTGTGCTGGTTGGAACTTCTGACAGGTCTCGCAGCCCAAGACCATGTCTGTGATATTCTGGTTGATGCCGGGTCAGTAGACGGCTTGTCGAGCCCTGCGCCTGCATTTTACTATGCCAAGGTGTC
This sequence comes from Scyliorhinus canicula, assembly GCF_902713615.1. Lineage (NCBI taxonomy): Eukaryota > Metazoa > Chordata > Chondrichthyes > Carcharhiniformes > Scyliorhinidae > Scyliorhinus > Scyliorhinus canicula. The sequence continues at coordinate 92,075,349 of NC_052159.1, read as the reverse complement.
CCTCGTGAATTTGATGTAGTACCATTGGCTTGAGACGCAGCAGGATCACTATTCTGTCCACCTTCAGCAGTATTCCGTTGATCAGCGTTAGGTCGTCTTTGACGTTGTAGAATTGCAGACATTGCCCTTTCGGCCACCTATTGTTGAGGTTGTGAATGACTCGTTGCAGCAGGGGGTCTTTGTCGGTCTCTTCTCTGATGAGAATGAGTTTTTCGTCTGTTGCAGGAAGGTTGTGTGCACACATTTGCACCTGAGATTCGATGTGCTGGATTATCTCGAGTGGTTCACTCAGTGAGGTGATGGAGCGAGACAATGCATCTGTAATGATTAGCTCTTTGCCAGGTACACAAGATTGAAAGCATACCTCTGAAGTTTGAGTAGAATTCTCTGTAATCGAGGAGTCATGTCATTTAGGTTATTTTGGATGATGTGCACCAGAGGTCTATGATCCGTTTCAACAGTGAATGTTGGTAGGCCATAGATGTAGTCATGGAATTTTAAAGTGCCGGTGAGATGACCTAAACACTCCTTTTCAATTTGAGCGTACCGAGTCTCTGTCGGTGTCATTGCCCGTGATGCATATGCTATTAGGACCTATGATGACATGTCATCTTTCTGCAGCAGTACTGCTCCAATGCCACCCTGACTTGCGGCGGTTGAGATCTTGGTTTTGCGATCTGGGTCAAACAACGCTAGGACGGGTGCAGTGGTGAGTTTCGCCTTTAGCTCCAACCACTCTTTCTGATGTTCCGTCGTCCGCTCGAAAACGGTTAATTTCTTTATCAATTTTCTTAGAGACATTGTGTGGGTGGCCAAATTTGGAATAAATTTGCCGAAGAAGTTCACCACTCCAAGGAAGCGCAATACTGATTTCTGGTCCTCGGGGACTTTCATTGCCTCAGTGGCTTTTATCTTGTCCGTGTCCGGGCGTACACCGTGTTTTGATATCTGATCACCCAGGAACTTGAGTGTGGATGACCCAAAGCTGCACTTGGATTTGTTTAGCTTGAGGCCATACTTATGTATGCATCGGAACACTCTCTTCAGTCACGACACATGTTCCTCTGGAACCGAAGACTAGATAATAACATCGTTCACGTAGACAAACTCTGTCTATTCCTTCCATCATCTGTTTCATGATGCGGTGGAATATTTCAGATGCTGAGATGATCCCAAATAGCATTCTATTGTAGCAGAATCTGCCGAAAGGCGTGTTGAAGGTGCAGAGCTGTGTGCTAGATTTTTCTAGTTGGATTTGCCAGAATCCTTGGGATGCGACCAGCTTGGTGAAGAAACGCGCGTGTGCCATTTCGCTTGTGATTTCTTCTCATTTTGGGATCGGGTAATGTTCCCGCATGATGTTTTTGTTTAGATCCTTGGGGTCAATGCAGATTTGTAGCTCCCCCAAAGGTTTTTTGACACACACCATCGAGCTGACCCAGTCAGTCAGTTCAGTGACTTTGGAGATGATGCCTTTCATCTGCAGGCTTGCGAGTTCTGATTTTAACCGGTCCCTTAGTGGAGCAGGAATTCACCTTGGTGGGTGGACCACTAGTTTTGCATCAACCCACAGCAGAATTTTGTATTCATATGGAAGTGTGCCCATTGCGCTGAAGACGTCTGGCTATTAGTTCAGTATTTCTTCAATGCTGACCTGAAGATCTTGATGAGACGACGTCATGGTGTAGACCCTTTGAATAAGGTTCAGTTGCTTGCAGGCTTGCTATCAGCGACGACCTGTCTGGTTGGACAATCTCAAATCTCAGGCTCGTCTCTGTTTGTCTGTTGGACACTGTTAAATGGCATGACGCCAGTGACGAGATTGTGTTGCCATTGTAGTCCTGGAGTTTGCAGGCAGCTGGAAGGTGTTTGGGTGCCTTCTTGATTTTCGTGAAGTCAAGCTTCGAGATCAGGTTAACGGAGGCACTGGTGTCCAGTTTGAGCTGGATGGGGCATCTGTTGGCATCCAGCACTGCATTCCATTCAGCCTCGGAATCAACGGCATCGATTGATTTGACTTGCGAGGTGTTCTGTGTGGAGTTTTCGAACTTTGTTATGATTCCCACTTGGAATGTTTTATCCAGGTAGTCATCGTCTGGATCCGTTGCACTACCTTGATCAGAGTCATCCGTGGGCAGCATAATGGTTGAGTCTCTCACATTGGAGACATTGTTTGCCTTTTACAGGGCATTTTTTTCAAAAGTGAGCGGTTCCACACTTTGTGCACATCATCACGTCGACGTCATGACGTTCCGTGCATCTTCGCGCATGCGCGGTATGGTTCTCGGCCGTTTCGTGGTTTTTTTCGAATTGCGTATGTGCAGGGCCTGAGTACGTGCACGCAAGATGGCTGCAGTTGGAGATGTGGAGGCGCTGCATTCGGGAGACGGCCTGGACGCTCTCCACCTCGTGGGAGGTTTTTTCGCCACTTTCAGCGGTTCTGTATTGTAAGTAGCGATTTTTTGAGTGTTCATGTACTGTGCACGTTTCGATAGCGATCTTTAAAGTCATATGTTTAATTTTAAGTAGTTGCTCTCTCAGAGGATCAGAGCGGATTCCAAAAACTATCTGGTATCTGATCATTGAGTCAGTTATTGCACCGAAGTTGCAGGATTGGGCTAGCAGTCTAAGGTTAGTGAAAAAACTGTTGAAGGATTCCTCTTTACCTTGCATCCTTTGTTTAAAGATGCAACGCACAAATATTTCATTTGTCTTGACCTCGCAGTGGCTATCAAATTTTTCAAGGATGGTTCCATACCTTGTTTATCCTGCCCTTCTGTGTAGTTGAAAGAGTTGAAGATCCTCCCGAGATTCCTGTTTGTATTTCAATGTCTCCCCATCTTTATTGCGCGGTCTTTTTTTAAGCAGGTCAACAAAGTTATTGCGGGCTTCGTGTGGGGGGGCGGGGGCAAGTCACCACGAGTGAGGAAGGTAATGCTTGAGCGGAGTCGAGGAGAGGGCGGGCTGGCGGTGTCAAATTTTAGCAATTATTACTGGGCGGCTAACATAGCCATGATCAGGAAGTGGGTGTTGGGGGGGGGGGGGGGGGGGGGGGGGGGGGTGTCGGCATGGGGGGGTCGGCATGAGTGCATATGGAGGCGGTTTCATGCAAGGGCACAAGTTTAGGGGTGCTGGTAATTGCGCCTCTGCCGTTCCCGCCGGTGCGGTACTCCACCAGCCCCGTGGTGGCGGCGGCCCTGAGAGTCTGAGGAAATATGCAGCGGGAGCATCGGTCTGGTCCCCAATCTGTGATAATCACCGGTTTGCCCTGGGGAGTATGGATGGGGGCTTCCAAATATGGCGAAGCGCAGGGATTGAGAGGATGGGGGAGTTGTTTATAGAGAGGAGCTTTCCGAGTATGAGGGCATTGGAGGAGAAGTTTGCGTTGGTGAGGGGAAACAAATTTAGATATCTGCAGGTGTGAGACTTTTGGCGTAGACAGGTATCAACCTTTTCACTCCTGCCGCTAAGGGAGATTCAGGACAGGGTATTGTCCAGAGGGTGGGTAGGAGAGGGGAGCATCTCTGACATTTACAAGGAACTTATGGGATCAGAGGAGACGCAGACTGAGGAGCTGAAACGCAAGTGGGAAGAGGAGTTGGGAGGTGAGATAGAGGATGGTCTATGGGCCGACGCGTTGAGTAGAGTCAACGCGACCGCAACTTGTGCCAGGCTCAGCCTGATACAATTCAAGGCCGTGCACCGGGCTCACATGACAGTGGCCCGGATGAGCAGATTCTTTGGGGTGGAAGACTGTTGTGCAAAATGTGCGGGAGGACCAGCGAACTATGTCCACATGTTCTGGGCATGTCCAAATCTTAGGGGATTTTGGCAGGGGTTTGCTGATGTCATGTCCATGGTGTTAAAAACAAGGGTAGCATTGAGTCCAGAGGTGATGATTTTCGGGGTGTCGCAAGATCCGGGAATCCAGGAGGAGAAAGAGGCAGACGTTCTGGCCTCTGCTTCCCTGGCAGCCCGGAGAAGGTTACTATTAGCTTGGAGGGACTCAAGGGCCCCAAAGTCAGAGACCTGGCTAACTGACATGGCTAGCTTTCTCTGCCTGGAGAAAATCAAGTTCGTCCTGAGAGGGTCAATGTTGGCATTCACCCAGAGGTCGCAACCATTCATTGACTTCTTTGCGGAAAATTGTCAGCGGGGTGGGGAGGGGGGGTGGGGGGGGGGGGGTGGGGGGGGGGGGTAGGTTAGCGAAGATTAGGGGGTTAATTAATGGTGGGACCTGTCCGGGAGAGAAGTGGTATTTGCACTATGTTTATAGTTTCATGTACATTGTTTATATTGCTGCTCTTAGAATGCCACCAGCAGTAGTCAGTAAGAGAGCTATTTTCCGAGCTTCGGTCGTGCTAGTCAAGCCAGACGCTACTGCATTGAGTTGAAATTTTTGTTTAAACAAGCAGCAGTTAACATTAAGGTTACTGGTGGTCTTGAGGTGCTGAGGAGCTTGCGGTCTGTCCATCGTGCCTGGATTTGGCTGCTTTGTTCCGTAGGCGATGCTTCTGTGTCAAAGAGCTGTCTGGTTTTGTCTCTAAACTTACTGAATTTAACTAGGTAGATGCAGCAGCCACTTCTGTACCATGTATTGTTATGTTATTTGAGTAACATAAGTCGATACTTGCTGTAGATGATGTTGAAGAATACTCCAGTCTTCGAGGTAAGTTGAAAGTATTTATTGAGCAATTAACAAAGTTACTAAATGAGTTTGATACTCTGCCGATCTAACTCTCGCAACACAGAAAACTTGACTAGCTACAGAAACTGACTCTAAACCAAATGTGGTGGCCTGACTGTGAGACTTTCTACACTCATTCTGTTCTCTCGGTCACTGCCGAGGAATGAGGCCGAGAGCCTGTATGTGTTGTGTTTTATAGTGGTCGTGTAATGCCCTTTAGTGGGGATGCCACCGCTGGGTGTTCTGATTACCCATTGGTTACATGGCTAGTTCTGATTATCCATTGGTTACATGGCTAGTTCTGATTACCCATTGGTTACATGGCTAGTTCTGATTATCCATTGGTTACATGGCTAGTTCTGATTACCCATTGGTTACATGGCTAGTTCTGATTATCCATTGGTTACATGGCTAGTTCTGATTACCCATTGGTTACATGGCTAGTTCTGATTATCCATTGGTTACATGGCTAGTTCTGATTACCCATTGGTTACATGGCTAGTTCTGATTATCCATTGGTTACATGGCTAGTTCTGATTACCCATTGGTTACATGGCTAGTTCTGATTATCCATTGGTTACATGTACACATATCATTATAGACAGGATGGATCAGGAGTAGCTATTCCCCTTAGTTGAAAGGTCAGTTTTCGAGAGGACACAAGTTCAAGGTCAGGGGCAGTAGGTTTAGGGGGGATTTAAGGAAAAGCCTTTTGACCCACAGAGAAAAACACTGATTTAGGGCAGCATGGTAGCACAGTGGGTTGCACAGTTGCTTCACAGCTCCAGGATCCCATGCTCGATTCCGACTGGGTCACTGTCTGTGCGGAGTCTGCACGTTCTCCTCGTGTCTGAGTGGGTTTCCTCTGGGTTACCTCCCACAGTCCAAAGATGTGTGGGCTAGGTGGATTGGCCATGCTAAATTGCCCTTTGTGTCCAAAACATGTTAAGTGGGGATTACTGGGTAACAGGGATAAGGGAGATACGTGGGCTTCAGTAGGGTGTAATAAGGGCCGGTGCAGACTCAATGGGCCGAATGCCTCCTTCTGCACTGTAAATTCTATGATACACAGAGAGTGATGCACAGCCTGGGAGGGTGGAGGAGGCAGGTTGCCTCCCATCCTTTAAAAAGTACCTGGATGAGAACTTGGCATGTCATAACATTCAAGGCTATGGTCCAAGTGCTGGCAAATGGAATTAAGTAGACAGGTCAGTGTTTTTTATGCGTCGGTGCAGACTTGATGGGCCGAAGGGCTTCTTCAGTGTTGTATTATTGTGTGCTTCTCTGTCTGAGTATATACCCTTCTATGATAATTGATTGTAAGCTTTACATTAAGACCTGTCTTTGTTACTGTTGGCATTGCAATAGTGGAATAGGAAATCCAAATGCAGATACACCTGCAGACTTGAGGATTTCCCTGATAGACTAATATAGGAATAATTGAGTAAAATGCACTGGCTATAGGCATGGCATGCTCAAGTGGATACAGAAAGGGACAATGCTTTAGTGTTTAGCCCCAGTCCTCTGACCAACACTTCCTGGAAAAGCAGCATGTGATCACTGCTCCAATCTTATGGTCAATGCTGTGTATTTATGGCTCAGGTTATAGAAGCAGTGCAAATCCTCAATGATGGTGAAAAACACAGAGATTCTCAATATTGACCTCATGTGATCCACATGATTTCCCCACGATTAATTTGGCACAAGAATAGGAACAAACTTGCGAAACATATCAATTTTTAAATCATGTGAAAAAGACGCTTCAATGAAATTCTCAAGTTTGAGTGAAGGTCTGTCTACCAGACACATCTTGCTCATATAAACTCAGCAATGTAGAGCTGGCTCCATTCTGAATAATTGGTTCCTGAAAGTTAGATTAGTTGTATCTGCTGATGGTAAGTTTTCCTTCCATTTTGAATATTGCTTCATACAGCAGTACCCTGTCATTTTTTCACTTTAATATTTTTTTCCTCTGATACTTTGCATTTAAATTGCACCATGTAAAGTGGTAAGGTTGGGAGTTCCTGTTGCGTTCCCAGAAGTGTTACATGATTTATATGAAGAAGAGAAAATCATGCGGAGCTAACAAATGCAAATGCAGTGATGTGTGAATTATTTGTACACATCTTTCACTAACTCCCCCAAACATAACTCGATATGTCAAAGGAAATCTACCTTTGTCGCATTTATTTAATAGGAAAGCTGTCACAGATTCTACGAACTGCCAGAAGATGAAAGATAGAATCTTGAATAGGAACGGCTCTTTCTACATGAAGAGCAGCACAATGGCACAGTGGTTAGCACTGATGCCTCACAGCCTCAGGGTCCCAGATTCAATTCCGACATCTGGTGACTGTCTGTGTGGAGTTTGCAATTCCTCCCCGTGTGTGCGTGGGTTTCATCCGGGTGCTCTGGTTTCCTCCCACAGTCCAAAGATGTGAAGGTTAGATGGATTTGCCACGCTAAATTGACCCTTAGTGTCCAAAAGGTTAGATCAGGTTACTAGATTAAGTCGGGGTAAGGGAGGAGCCTGGGCTTGAGTAGGGTGCTCTTTCCAGGGGCTGGTGCAGACTCGATGGGCCGAATGGCCTCCTGCACTGTAAATTCTATGATTTTATTATTAGAAACTGTTTTTTTTTAATTCACTTACAGGATTTGGGTGTCGCTTGTTAGGCCAGCATTTATTGCCCATCCCTAATTGCCCTTCAGAAGGTGGTGGTGAGTTCACTTCTTGACCCGCTGCATATCTTGAGATGTAGGTACACCCACTGTACTGTTAGGAAGGGAGTTCCAGGATTTTATCCCAGTGACAGCAAAGGAATGGCAATATATTTCCAAGTCAGGGTGGTGAATGTCTTGGAGGGGAACCTCCAGGTGGTGAGGTTCTCAGGTATCTGCTGCTCTTGTCCATGTAGATGGTAGAGGTTGTGGGTTTGGAAGGTGCTGTCTGAGGAACCTTGTTGAGTTACTGCAGTGTATCTTGTAGATGGTACACACGGCTGCAATTGTTTGTCGGTGGTGGAAGGTTTGAATGTTTGTCGACGAGGAGAAATCAAATGAGCTGCTTTGTCCTGGATGGTGTAGAGCTTCTTGAGTATTGAAGCTGCACTCATCCAGGCAAGTGAAGAGTATTCCATTACACTCCTGACTTGTGCCTTGTAGATGGCCAGGCTTTGGGGGGTCAGGAGATTAGTTACTTGCCGTAGGATTCCTAGTCTTTGACCTGCCCTGGTAGCCACAGTATTAATTTGGCTTGTCCAGTTCAGTTTCTGGTCAATGGTAACCCCCAGTATATTGATTGTGGGGGACTCAGCGATGGTAATGCCATTGAATTGTTGTGTATTTGATATCTGGCCATAAAAACATCATTATTAATTTCACTGAATTTATCCAGAAAGCAGTCACGATGCCGTGTTATCCAACAACAACGGGCGTGATTCAACCACCGCGCTGCATCTGGCGCCAATCCGGTTGTGCCGGTTGAATAGCCGGAAAGGCCAAAATTGAGATTTGCTCCAGGTACAAACCATTTTACAAATCACCCGGTCTGCTCCCGTTGGTGAGGTCTGGATCTTCCCCAAAAATGGAGAGCAGGTCATTTGAATTCATTTCAATGTCATTAACGAGACTAAAGTCGAATGGAGTGGCCAGCCAGGAGTCACCTGAATCCCAGGCGAGAAGTCATGCAGTGTCAGTCAGTACTCCTTTTCAAAAACGGGAAGCTGGTACAATGGCTGCCCGAAGGGAAGTGAGGAGGTGAGTAGTCCTTTCCATTTACCAGCATGCAGCTCAGGGGCACAGGAGCTGCCGTGCTTGGGGGTGGGAGGGCACCGTCAGGGTTGTTAGGGAGCTGGAGAGAGCCAGGTCGGGGGTCACCCCTGGGCGGGGGCTGTGAGGGGCTTTGTGTGTGAGGCCTTCAAGCCATCTTTAAATATTGTGGAGACCCATAACAGGGACAACCACAGCTGCAGCCTGTCTGACCTAACAAACTCTCCCAGAACAGAGCCCTGCTGCAGCTGAAGGCCATTCTGAATGAGGAATTAGCCTTGATAGTTGTGGGAGCACTTCACGCTCCTGAACTCTCAAGTGCCTCCTCTAAGGAGCAGGTACCATGTCTCAGAGGATTATTAGCCCACTACATGTCCAGCAAACATAGAAGCAACAGCCCCATAGAAGCAGCTGCCAACAATCAAACTCTAAAGAACAGAGCTTCACCACTGAGGACCCCTATTGTGTCTAAGGAGTAGGTGTCAGGATGAGCAGAGGACAGCTGAGTACAACCTCCCCAATGTTGCTGGCAGAGGTCTTGGGTCTCGGGATTCATGATCTAGCTGTGAGTGAATGTCCAGAATAAGGTTTGCCAACACAACTGGCTCACTGAGGGTTATGGTGTTCGCGCCGGAAAGTGGAGCTGAGTCCACAAAAGATCAGCCATGATCTCATTGAATGGTGGAGCAGGCTTGACGGGCCAGATGGCCTACTCCTGCTCCTAGTTCTTATCTTATGTTCTTATGTACGTGAGGGGACACAATAGTGGCGGTGCACAGGAGCGACCGGATGGAGTGGATGGCGTCGGGGAGGACCTCCTGCCAGCGGGAAACCGGGAGATTTCTAGACCGAAGGGCCAGCAGGATTGCCTTCCAGACCGTCCCATTCTCCCTCTCCACCTGCCCATTTCCCCGGGGGTTGTAGCTGGTCGTCCTGCTCAAGGCCATCGCCCTTGCTGAGCAGGAACTGACGCAGCTCATCACTCATGAAGGAGGATCCCCGATCGCTGTGGATGTAGGTGGGGAAATCGAACAGAGTGAAGATGCTGTGCAGGGCTTTGATGACCATGGTAGAAGTCATGTCGGGGCAGGGGATGGCGCGAGGGAACCGGGACTACTCATCAATTACGTTAAGGAAGTACACGTTGTGGTCGGTGGAGGGGAGGGCCCTTTGAAGTCAGTGCTGTGGCACTCAAAGGGGCGGGAGGCCTTCACCAGATGTGCTCGATCTGGCTGGTAGAAGTGCGGCTTGCACTCTGCGCAGACTTGGCAGTCTCTGGTTAAGGTCCTGACCTCCTCAATGGAGTGGGGCAGGTTGCAGGCCTTGACAAAATGGAAGAACCGGGTGACCTCCGGGTGGCAGAGGTCATAGTGGCAAGCCCGGAGTCGGTCCGCTTCTGCACTGGCACATGTACCGTGGGATAGGGCATCAGGGGGCTCATTTAGCTTCCCCTGACGATGCAAGATCTCATAGTTGTTGGTGGAGAGCTCAATTGTCCACCTCAAGATCTTGTCATTTTTGATCTTGCCCCGCTGCGTATTGTTAAACATGAAGGCAACTGACCGTTGGTCAGTGAGGAGAGTGAATCTCATGCCGGCCAGATAATGCAGCCAATCTCGCACATCTTCCACAATGGCTTGGGCCTCCTTTTCGACAGAGGAGTGCCAGATTTTGGAGGCATGGAGTGTGCGGGAAAAGAAAGCCACGGGTCTACCCACCTGGTTGAGGGTGGCGGCCAGGGCTACGTCTGATGCATCGCTCTCCACCTGAAAGGGAAGGGTCTCGTCGACTGCGTGCATTGTGGCCTTGGCGATGTCCGCCTTGATGTGGTTGAAGGCCTGGCGGGCCTCAGCCGTCAGCGGAAAAACTGTGGACTTGATGAGTGGGCGGGCCTTATCCGCATAATTAGGGACCCACTGGACGAAATACGAAAAACACCCCAGGCATCGTTTCAGGGCCTTGGGGCAGTGGGGGAGAGGGAGTTCCAGGAGGGGGCGCATGCGGTCGGGGTCGGGCCCTAGGACTCCATTTTCCACTATGTAGCCAAGGATGGCTAAGCGGTTGGTATGGAACACACATTTCTCCTTATTGTAGGTGAGGTTAAGGAGTTTGGCGGGTATGGAGGAATATTTGGAGGTTTGCGTCGTGGTCCTGCTGATCGTGGCCGCAGATGGTGACATTATCCAAGTACAGGAAGGTGGCCCGCAGGCCGTACTGGTCAACCATTAGGTCCATCTTTCGCTGGAAGACCGAGACCCCGAAGGGAACTCTAAGGAAATGATAGAGGTGGCCACCTGCTTCAAAGGCAGTGTATTGGCGGTCCTCCGGGCGGATGGGGAGCTGGTGGTAGGCGGACTTCAAGTCTACTGTGGAAAAGAGTCGATACTGCACAATTTGATTGACCATGTCAGATATGCGTGGGAGGGGGTACGCGTCGAGCTGCGTGTAGTGGTTGATGGTCTGACTATAGTCATTGATCATCCTGTGCTTCTCCCCAGTTTTCACTACCACCACTTGAGCTCTCCAGGGGCTGTTACTGGCCTCAATGATCCCCTCCCGCAGAAGCCATTGGACCTCCGACTTGATAAAGGCCCTGTCCTGCGCACTGTATCATCTGCTCCTAGTGGCGACAGGCTTGCAGTCCAGGGTGAGGTTTGCAAACAGTGAAGGTGGATCGACCTTAAGGCTAGTGAGGCCGCAGGCGGTGCTGGGGGTGGGGGGGGGGGGGGGGGGGGGGGGGGGGGGGCAGTGTTCAAAGTAAGGCTTTGGAGGTGGCATTGAAAATCAAGACCTAGTAACAGGGCAGCGCAGAGATGGGGGAGGACGTAGAGCCTGAAGCTGCTGAACTCTACGCCCTGAACGGTGAGGGTCACGACATAGTACCCTCGGATTTGCACGTAATGAGATCCAGAGGCCAGGGAGATTTTCTGGGAGACAGGGAGTACAGGGAGGGAGCAGCGCCTTACCGTAGCAGGATGGATGAAACTCTCTGTGCTCCTGGAGTCAAAGAGGCAGGTCGTCACATGCCCGTTGATCTTTACCGTTGTCATAGCGGTCGCGAGATTGCGGGGCCAAGACTGATCCATGGTGATGGAGGCGAGCTGCGGAAGATGTTTGGAGGTGCTGGGCTGATCAGCGATGGCGGAGGTATCAGCGGGCAGCGAATGGCCCGACGAGCAGGGGTCCTGAGGCACGGTCCAAAATGGCAGTGCCCACGGGGCGCACATGGCGGGCAGCATCAAAGATGGCGGCACTCACGGGCCGCACGTGGCTTATGGTGGAGAAGATGGCGGCACCCACGGGCCGCACGTGGCTTGTGGTGGAGAAGATGGGGCGTCCCTGGATCACACGTGGGGGATGTAGCAATGCCGGGCCTAGAAACAGCAGTGACCGACTAGGCCTGGCAAATGGAAACAAAGTGGCCCTTCTTCCCGTACCCGTTGCAGGTCGCGCTCCGCGCCTGGCAGCGCTGCCTGGGATATCTGCTCTGGCCACAAAAATAACACTTGGGGCCCCTGGAGTTGGCTGGCTGCCACGCGGCGCAGACCTGCGGTGAGCTCGAGATGGCAGCTGGTAGGGCCCACAATGCCCACGAGGGTGCCGTGCAGTCGGACATGTAGGCCTTCCGATTATGGGAGGCCACTTCTAATGAATTAGCGAGCTGCCTAGTCTCCGCGAGATCAAGCGTACCCCCTTCCAATAGTCGCTGGCGATCGTACGTAGACTTCATGCCCATGACATAAGCGTCTCTGATTAATAGTTCGGTGTGTTGGACTGCCAAAACTGCCTGGCAGTCACAGTTCCTACCGAGAATCTGTAGAGCCCGCAAGAAATCGTTCAGAGTCTCCCCCGGGTGTTGCCGTCTTGTGGCCAGGAGGTGCCTGGCGTACACTTGATTCACCGACTTAACGTACTGTCCCTTTAGTAGCGTCATCGCTTCTGTGTAGGTGGGCGCATCCCGGATGAGGGGAAAATTTTCAGGGCTGACCAGTGAGTAGAGGACTTGGAGCTTCTGTAGGTCCGAGAGTTCTTCAGCGGCTGCTCTGAGGTAGCCTTCGAAGCAGGCTAGCCAATGGTCGAATTTGGACATGGTGTTGGCCGCGTGAGGGCTCAGCTGCAGGCGATCAGGCTTGATTAGGAAGTCCATCTTTTAAAATCTTGTGCAATAAATTGATGTACCGTCAATTATCACGAGACGAGAATGGTGAAACAATCGAGGCTTTATTGCACAAGATGTTGTGCCTCCTGCAGCAGGAACCAGAATGGGAGCAGCGCAGGGGAGCATACACTTTTATACACTGCCTGCTGGGAGGAGCCAGCAGGCTGGGATTTATTGTGGTACCTGTAATACCTGGGTAGTACCGTAATACATGCAATGTGTTACTCGTGATGTTTACCATACTTGTAAATGCCAGAACTCCTGTCTGTTCGGTAGTTCCAGTCTCTCTGTTAGCTCATCCAAGGTTGCAAGCCTGTCCCCCATGTAGAAGTCCCGAATCCTGTCCTGTCTCCACTTCTTAAAGGTGGCGTCTCGCATGACTGGTGTGAATTTGTGGTTGCGGCAGATAGGTACCATGGTGGACACCTCGGTTCAGCCAAAGTGTTGTCTTATCTGGTTCCATGATTTTAGCGTTGCTACCACCAAGTCTTTAGACCGGATGTGTACTTTGCTGGCGGGAATGGAAACACTGTCGTACCTCGGATTTGGAGGGTCGTTCCCATATAGGATTTCTCCATCCTCACCCATTCCTTGCTCATTTCCCATACTCATCCCCTCACCCTCTCGGCTGTGGAAGCCCAGTGGTAGAATTGCAAGTTCAGAAGGGCCAGTCTTCCCATGCTTCTTCTCCTCTGCAGTGTTGCATTAGGGATTCTTTCTTTCTAATCTTTGGAAAAAGGCCTTGGGGATAAAGATCAGTATGGATCTAAACAGGAAGAGGAACCTGGGCAGTACATTCATCTTGATTGTCTGGACTCTCACTGCCATGGAGAGCGGGAGTGCATCCCATCTCTGGAGGTCCTTTTTATCTTCCTCCACCGGGCTGGTCAGATTCCACTTGTGGGTCCGTGTCCAGTTGTGGCCTATCTGGATCCCCAGGTAGCAGAATTTGTTTTGGGCTATTTTGAATGGAAAACCTTCCAGCTCTGTCCTCCCCCATTTGGGTTTACCGGAAATACCTCACCTTTGCCCAGGTTGAGTTTGTAGCCCAAGGAGCCCCCAACTCTTCAAGAGCTTTGTGATTTCCTTCTAGCCGTTCCACGGGACCGAGATGTAGAGGAGCAGGTCATCCACACAGAGTGAGACTCTGTGCTCTCTGCCCCCTCTTCGGATTCCCTTCCGACCTCTCGCGTCTCGGAGGACGATTGGCAGAGGTTCAATTTCCAGGGCAAACAGAAGTGGGGACAGCGGGCATCTCTGTCTGATGCCTCTGTGCAACTGGAAGTATTCAAAGCTGTGGTGTTCGTCCGAATGCTGACCTTGGGAGGGCTTATACAGGAGTTTCACCCACGACATAAACCCCTTCCCTCGCCCAAACTGCTCCAATACCTCAATGAGGTTCTCCAATTCGACACTTTTGAAGGCCTTCTCTGCGTCCAGGGAGGTGATCACCTCTGGTGTTCACCTCTGATGGGGTCGTGGTAGGCTCTATTAGGGGTATCGCGGTACCTAGGTGGGATGTACCTTATACTGCAGTATGAGTGGCAGAACCTGCCTGATGGTTCCGCCCAGCAGGTGGAGCATAACAGTCTGTGTTTCACCCACAGCAGTCATTCTGTACCGGAGGCTGCTGGGGTAACTACTTGTTCATTAAAGCCTTCAATTGGACTACAATCTCGCTTCAGTAGTGTTTCATCATGGATCAGGGGTCAGTATCACATTCAGAAGCTGTCTGATCGCAGTTAGCTGTCTACCCTTAACAAAGCTCGTCTGGTCCTCTGCGACCACCTCTGCTACGCAATTCTCCAGTCTCTTGGCCAGGACCTTCGCAGGTATTTTCGTATCTACGTTAAGCAGCAAAATGGGTCTATATGATCTGCATTCCGTCAGATCTTTGTCTTTTTTGGGTATCAGCGATATTGTGGCCTGTGTTAGCGTTGGAGGCAAAGTGCCCCTTGCTAGCAAGTCTGCCAATATCCCTGTAGGTCCAGAGCAAGAGATGGTGCAAATTTTTTCAAGAGGTCCGCCCCATCCAGCCCTTCCTTACCCGCAGTCGATCCTTCTCCCTCAGGTGTGTCTCTTGAAGGAAGACTATGTTGGCTGGGTGCTGGGATCCAGCAGACCGCCAACTGCTGTCTCGCCTGGAGGTTCCTGCCTCCACCTGAGGTGCATCGTCAGCAGTGTGCTGTTCACCTGATTGTGCCCCCGAAGTCTGACCACTAACATGTCCCACCAAGGTGTGTGTATCTGCTCTGGAAGAGGGTGGGGATGACAGCTGTGCCACGAGTATGGTTGCATCCTCGGAGCTCCCCTCCAAGGTGTTCTCCGCAGAGTCAGAAGACGGGGACGTCTGGGCTGGGCTGGCGCCATCGGCTGGAGGATCTGGGGGAGGATGGACGTGTGGTCAGTGGGAGGAATGGGTCAGTCAGTAAGGCAATAACAACTCACGGTTGACAGATCCTCTGGTGGGGACCGGTGTTTCCTCACGTGTGCGGCGTCCGCCATCCTTCACGTGGGTGACCGCCCTGTACGCGACTACCCCAGTCACCTCCAGGGGAACAGCACATCCCTCCTGGCCTCCATAGCATCTTGTAGCCTCACCAGGTCAGCATCTCCAAATCTTGGAGTCGGTCTCCTAGGTGCCATTATGGCGAGCTGGCTGGGGTTGGCTGAGCAAGTGCAGCTTCAGTGCTGCGCGAGTTTGTTAGCGGGGTGCTGGCGAGCACGGTCCCGGCGAATCAGCTGGTGAGCCTTCATTTAAAGCAAGAAGCCCGTGAGGCCTTGTTAAGTGGACCAATTAACATTGAATTTCAATGCCAGCCTCGTTTGACTGAGTTTCAGGAAGCTCGTGGCAATTTCCACTCGCTACCACACTCAGATATGTTTCCGGATAATAGGGCCCATGAAGATCTCAATCTATCTTACTGTGGGAGAATTATGGACTCAGAATCAGTCAGCTCAGAAAGCAACTCTTCTCTCCAAGGTTTATCCTACAACTGCCTCTCTAATGCTTTCAAAATGTTTCTCTGCCTTCCTTGGCTCCATCCAGCAATGACATCATCTCCCCAAGCTGAAAAACAACCTGGGCGGGATTCTCCCTCTTACTAGCCAACCAATGGGGTTTCCCATTGTGGGCAGTCCCCGCCGTCGTAAATCTCCCGGCTGCCAGCGCAATGGAGAATCCCGACAGTGGAGAATCCAACCCCTTGGCCGGGATTCTCAGCCAAGTGTTGACGCCAGCGTCAAAACCGGCGCGAGCGATGCTGGCGTTAATGGGCCTCCAGGTCCAGTCATTCTCCCCACCCTCGGGGCCTAGAACGGCGCCGGAGTGCTGTGCGCTGCTCCGGCGCCGAAAGCCAGCCCGCCATGGCCGGCGCAGGTCTGCGCATCCACAGCCGGCGTGGATCCGTGCATGTGCGCCACGGCCGTCTCTGCACCGGCCCGCGGGCAACATGGCGGAGCAGTACAGGGACCCGGCGCGGAGGAACATAGTCCCCCGGAATTAGCATGCCCGCCGATCCGATGCCCCCGATTGCGGGCCTGGCTACCATGGAGCCCCCCCCCCGCGGAGTCAGCTCCCCCGCCGCCCCCCCCACCCCCACCAGGACGGCCCCCGCAGCCAGAACGCCGAGGTCCCGCCAGGTAGGACCATATGCGGGACTCGGCGGGCACTTGGCCGTCGAGAGCACAGAATCGCCACGGGGCCGCTTTCAACAGTGCCAATGTGGCTAGGTGGCACAGAAGTGCCAGGGTACCAACCTGCCCAGAGGCCGACCCCCTGGAGGCCTCCGATTGCCAGGGAGACCCCCAAATATTGTTTTGCCAAATGGAGACCTGTACTGAATGGCGCCCAACTGGGTAAGTGGGTTTCTATACAGAATTAGCAGCCTGTGACCTATACCTGCATCAGAATTGTTCACAAACCATCTTCTATCTTTACGCAGGAGAAGACAGTGCACAATGTGTACAAGAGGGAAAACACAGAGGGGCATGATGAAAATCCTCCCCATGAACAGCGGGCTGCCAGGCTGGCAGGAAAGAACCTTAACCGTGATCATGGTGTTTACCTCATGGACATGTGTCCACATCAGATGGAGACAGTTACAGCCAAGGTCCTTGACATTCAGAGGAAGTGCAAGAGAAGGGGGCCTCTACTAAGTCCGAATGATGATGATGTGGCTCTGGAGTGGTCATGGACAAGATGCTAGAGATGCAGAAAGATGTAGGGAGCATCAGGCAGAGGTGTCAGAGGCTTTCAACAGAGGAGCAAGTCAGGTGGAGTCCATCTGCCTGCTCTCTGATGTAGTGGCACCAACATGCGAGCACATCAAGGTCTCCATGGAGTGGATGATGAATGCCTTGGAGACCCTGGTCCAGCAGAACACCCAGTATTTGCCAGAGATGTGTTTAGACCTTCACTCCTTCACTGTAGCCATGGGTGTGTGTTTGTAATAGCTACATGAGAGGGGAATGGGGCAACTTAACTTCACTCCAGGTGCTCTTTCTCCTCAAGGAATCAGGGAGGGCCCTCGAGCATCTAAATAGAGAAGCGTCAGGTGGAGACTCCTAGGTCCACCACCTAGGACTCTCCAGGAGTGTGCAAGCATTCCAAGGCTCCTCTGCTGTAACCCCATAACCTACAGCCTCTGGGATTGCAGAGTGTGCACCAGCCCTAGAGCAGGAATCCCAAAGAAGGCTGACGCTCTCCAGATGTCAAGTCTCCAGAGGACACAAACCATCATGGGAGATAGGACATGGTAGTTAGCAGGCTGCCTACACCTCTGCTCTGGATGTCGGGGAAGCACCTAGACGTAGTGGTGGGATATGGAAAATTAAAAGGTCGAAGTTCACTCTGGTAGCACAAGTTTACAAACGTGTAGATGCTGCTTCTTTGTAAATATATGATTTATTGTACATTATGGATGTCTGCTGGGATTTTCTTGCTGCTGCTCGTGTTTATGCCTGCGCACAAATCTGCCCCCCCCCCCCCCCCCCCCCCCCCCCCCACCCCCCCATCAAGGGTTTGACCCAGGTTGGGTCTATCCCCCGAATCAGGCCTGTGATCTCTTAAGGCCCTTGTGAACCATATGCGAGGAGCCTCCCACACACACTGTTGCCTTTCTCTCCGCTGCCATTCTGAGTGTATGTTCTAACAGAACACCTTATTAGTATTCCCTTTAGGTTGAGCTGACCTA
This sequence comes from Scyliorhinus canicula, assembly GCF_902713615.1. NCBI lineage: Eukaryota > Metazoa > Chordata > Chondrichthyes > Carcharhiniformes > Scyliorhinidae > Scyliorhinus > Scyliorhinus canicula. Next base: position 92,057,540 of record NC_052159.1, on the reverse strand, counting down.
CAGCTTCGCCCACCCGATGACAACCCCCTCCTAACCAGCATTTTTTGAACTGGACATGGAGTGTGTGGACCCACTACTGTGCCTTAGCATTCAGACAATTTCCAACATCTTCGGCCCTCCTCCTAACCTACACCCTCCCCCCACATCATTTTGGCTCGACCGGTGTTACATTCACCTTCCCATTCATCACTGCCCTTCATCACACTGCAGCCCATCACCGTAACCAGTGCTCATTTCAATTCCATTAATTATATGCAAAACGGGTTTCTGATGGCTTGGGTGATCTGTCATTATCCCGGCATGACAGTCGGAATCACAAGTTCACGCTGTCATTTCCTCATGCCTGGGCGCAGGTGGCAGAGGCGGTCAGCACCATGGGCAACGTCATCCGGATTGGCTGCAAGCGCCGGAAGAAACTCCACGACCTCCTCAGGGCGGCCAGGGTGAGTTGGCCGCTCCGTGCCCCGGCACTAACCCCGCCCACCCCATGCACCCATAGCCCGGCCACCCCTCCCTCGGTGGATGGCCGAAGCCCCACCCTGCTCCACATGCCAGCACCCATGCCAGCCACCAAGGCAGTGTGCCCTGGCCACTGAGGCCACCATCAACCCAACCCCTGGGCTGCATGTGCCAGAATGTGTAATGGTTTCGTTGTTCATATTTGGCACCCCCACCCCCAGGAGAAGGTTACGCACAACCGCCGGGGGTGGGAGAAGACCGGACAACCAGACCTGCAGCCCCTCGCCATGCCCGAGCAGAGGGCACTGGACGTGGTGAGTGGCCCGGAGGAAAGGGAGGTCACCGAGGTGGAGATCGGCGGCAGGAGAGGAAGTGATGGCTTTGTTGTAGATCCCCATGACACATGTGTGGACACACACCCCACATACGCCCCTCACCCCCCTTTACCCCACACCCCCCCCCACCCCTCACCCCCACACACCCCTCACCCCCCCAATACGCACCCCACTCAACCTGCACCCTCTCATCCCCTTCAACCCGCACTCCTTCAACCTCCGCAACACCCGCACCCCTCCAAACCCCCACCCCCTGAACCCCCTAAACACCCCCCCCCCCCCCTCCCCCCCCACCTCCCCTGGCCCGCAGTTTTACATGTCATCTTGTGGGTGAGCCCCAGAGAGCCGAGCACTGACGGGGAGAGCAGCCTGAACAGCAGTGCCCCCCCCCCCCCCCCCCCCCTCACCCCCTCCCAACCTCCCGGGACTAAGGAGCTCGGTTCAGAGGAGGACACTGACTTTCTGTCACTGCTGTCTCCTACACCCTCCACCATCCCAGAGACTATCCCCTCGGCTGAGCACATTAGGGAAGAGGCTCCTGGGACACTATCTGGTGCACACTACACATCGCATCCGGCTGCAGGTGAGGTAGGAGCAGCCGAGGCGCCGGATGGATGGAGGGCAGGCTGTCCTCAGGAACCAACTGCCATCCAGACAGGTCCTCGGCCCCTGGAACATCTAGTCCCAGTCACAGTGCAGATGCAGTCAGAGGACCACAAGAGGGGATGACGGCGAGCATCCGGCACCCGTGGGCCCAGGTGGGGGAGTCCATCTGCGTGCAGGAGCAGGGTGTGGTGCTGGTTATGCGTGCCACCCAGGCCGACACTGCATGGGTGGTGTCCACAGTGGAGGCATTGGGGGCGACGGGTTTGGCTCTGGATGAACGTGTCCAAGGCCTGGGGCATTCTGTGCAGGCAGTGGCCGAGGCCCAGGACAGAGCTGCCCTCTCACAGAGAGCCATGTGTCAGAACCATCTGGACATTGCAGCGGCGCTCCTCAGCATGGCCCAGTCACAGCAGGCCGTGGCTGGGAACGTCGGCGGCATTTCCAAGGCGCTGGCTGGTGTTGCACAGATACTGGGCAGGGTGGTCCAGTCCCAGAGGGAGATGGCCCAGACCCAGAGTGACCTGGCCCACTCACTGGCTGATTTGGCACAGACCTACAGGGTGGTGGCACAGTCGCAGCCTGATGTGGTGCAGTCCCAGGTGGAGATGGTCCACTCCTTGTGCTCCATGGCTGCGAGCATGCAGTCCCTGGTTGAGACCTGAGCGGGCCTCCAGGACTGACAGCACCAGGTGGCAGGGGACCCTCAGGGGATGGCTTCGCTCGCACCCCGCTCAATGCAGAAGCCCGGGCTATAATGGGCACCCCGAGGGAGGAGGGGCCCATGTCGGTGACTCCCGCAGGAGATGTGCCGGAACACTGCAGCACCTCGGACTCATCCCCTCCTGTACCTGGTGCATCTGGTGGGCAGTGGCAGAACAGGATGGCACCACGCCACTTGGAATACCTGAGCAGTGGCTGGGCCCACCCAGGCCGGGTCACCCCATGAACTGCAGTAATCCAAGTAGCCTGACTCAGTTTGGGGAAAGTGGATCAGTCAGGATGGTGAAGGGTACGCTGCCGGTCATCTTACCCAATTATGCAGGCAATCCCCGTCCTTGATTCCCAGTCTGCTCCTTGAGTGGGACAAGATACAAATAATGTGGCAAATGTAACCCATTTATATTGTGTGGATGAGTGCATCCCACAGCAAGGCAGTGCTGACATTACCATAGCTGCTTGGACTGTAAATGACCTGCAGCTTTTGACAATATCTTGCATCAGTTTTAAGTACCTGAACTCCACAATTACATCATGGCTGAGCTGGAGCACTCTTGACTCAAGCCAGATGTTGTTGGTGCAAGTCTCACCTCTGACACTTGAGCATAAACGTCCAGGCTGCCAGATCTGCCATCATTCAGATGAGATGTTAAAGCAAAACCTTTTCCGCTCTCAAGTGGGCATAAAGGAATCCATGGCACTATTTCAAACACAAGTGTCATATGAAAGTACCTTTAAGAAATGGGTGTTTATAAATGGGTGTGTATATAAATATCTGTAGTGAGAATACCTTTAAGAAATGGGTGTTTATTACTGCAGTGATGCCAGAGAGTGGGTGGAGCTGAGCTGACGCAGCTTTTTACTTTTGTTTTTGAGCAGGCTGCAGGGTGTGTTTCAGTTTCATTTTCAGTGTTGGAGCTGAAGCCAGACCAAGCAGGTGTACTGCTGTTCCCTCTGCCATCAAATCTTTTGATCATTTGGTGAATTCAGGATTATAAATGTTTTCAGTAGTGACTTTAACCTGATGTGCTTCTGATAAAGGTTTTGTTTTTAAGTCGTATGGATGTTAAAAAGGAAAGCTTAAAGATTTACTTCGTGTTGTAGTCTTTGGGGGTTGTATTTGAATTAATAGTTGCTAAGACGTTCACTGTATGGTTAAAAAGGTTAACTTGAGTTCATAGAATAAACATTGTTTTGCTTTAAAAAATACTTTTCCATTTCTGCTGTACCACACCTGTAGAGTGGGCCATGTGCTCCCCATAACACAATCTATTAAAAGTTATGGGTCAGATGAACTCCATGATACACTTTGTGGTTCTCTAAACCCTGGCCCATAACACAAGCAAAATAATTCCACCGGTGTTTTAGATTTATCCCCCATTCAAAGATCGCTAAAATAACTTTTCTGGTCATTCTCACATTGTTGATTATGAGGGTTCAGAGTGAAAATTGGCTGCTGCATTTCCCACAATACAGTTCAAAATAGTGCTTCATTAGCTTCAAAGTTCTTTAGGATGCCTCAAGATCATGAAAGGTGCGATACAAATGCAAGCCTTTCTTTTACTTAATTTCTTTCTTAATTAATTGGACTTTTTAAGAATTGATGAGTGAAATACTCTGGAGGACAACTTCTGATCTGTGTTCCCCAATGGTTTTGTAACTTCGCAAAATTACCCTTGAATCCTAATTTTTATTTCTTCCAGTTCCATATCCAAGATTTATTTCTGGAACAAGTTGAATAATTAAAAACGAATAATTTTTTTCTCAAAACAGTTGAATTTATTTTAAGTTGTTAATATTATTTAGTAAGTAGGGAATATTTTTGCACTCTTTCGATTTATGATTAATAGAGCACTAATGAGGTGTGGGATTCAGTGCATTATATGACCTGCTCAAAATGATAAATAACATTCAGAAACATTGTTTTATTTCTCTAAAAGCTGTGTATAAAACAGCCTGCAAACCAAATGATTTACAATCTGCAATCAATTCTCAAAATAAAGAACACATTTGTTATCTTTGCAACAAATTAAGTGAATTTAGAACATGGGATATTTAAGACCTTCTGAATCTTGTTGCTTTCAAGTGACTGTACATTAATTACTTTTATACAATTTTTGGCATACTCAACCAAGCAAACAATTAAAATTCTGAAAAAAGTGTGAAAAGGTTACTATCAAAGTACTTGCTTAATTAAAAACAGCAGGAAGAATTAAAGTAACGTGATTGTCATTACCACAGGAACAAACTATCCTGGTATCTTCAAAGTTAAATCAATGTTTTTCACATGCTCAGCTGGAGTTATTTTCAGTTATAACTCTTATTCCAGAAACAATCCATCAATTTTCCCATTTATCTTTCTGATACTTCCTTCAAATTATTTTTCTTCAGTCACTTTGTACCCCATTCTTTAAATTTTGGTTATGATCAGACAGTTTATCATAGAATTTACAGTGCAGAAGGAGGCCATTCGGCCCATTGAGTCTGCACCGGCCCTTGGAAAGAGCACAATACCCAAGCAAATGCCTCCACACTATCCCTGTAACCCACCTAACCGTTTTGGACACCAAGGGGCAATTTATCATGGCCAATCCACCTAACCTGCACGTCTTTGGACTATGGGAGGAAACCGGAGCACCCGGAGGAAACCCACGCAGACACGGTGAGAACGTGCAGACTCCACACAGACAGTGCCAAAGCTGCAAATCGAACAAGGGACTCTGGAGCTGTGAAACAACTGTGCTAACCACTGTGCTACCGTGCTGCCCTTACTTTTCAAACTGTTTTAAAATCCTAAAATATAGGAGGAAGCTGCAGGTGGCAGTATACTGAACACAGGTGAACAAGGGCCAGGAAGAGGGATTGCAGCTCAAGCAAGGTATCCTCATACTTAATCCTCCTTTTCATCCCACATCTCCCTCATCCCAAGAACCCCTCTGACTCATTCTGCAGATAGTTAAAGAAAACATTTCTTACTTTTGCCATCCCTCTCTCTGCACCCCATCCCCATTCCCAACAACATTTGTCTCTTTTATTTCAGACACTCAAAACGGGAATTTTTCCAGTCAGTGAAGGATGAAGCAGATAATATTAAAAATGAATGGAGGCCTTCACTGACCTCTACATGTATTTTAGAGATGAGGATATAGAAGGAAGCTGCTTGTGCCACGACAGGAGCTTAGAGAGGGAAAAGGATAGCACAGGCCCCAGTTCTCAGATGTCATGCACCAATCCTACTATAGTGAGATGAGGGCCGGGATTTTCCGAGCCTCTGCGCCGAAATCGCGCTCGGCGCGGGGGTGGAGAATGGGGCGTCAGACCCGCGATCGGGTCCGATGCCTTCCAGCGATACTCCGCGGACCGGAGAACTGCCGCCAGTTGCGTGAGCGTGGTTAACACAGCATTAGTCGGGGCCATTGAAAGAAGCCCCCAAAGCGATTGTCCACCGATAGCTGGCCAAGGTCCCGCCGGCTTGGTTCTAACATGGTTCCAGCTGGCGGGCCCCTGGAGTGGCGGCTGCCGCGGCCGCCCTGATTGGGGGGGGGGGGCAGGAGGATCTGAATCTGGGGGGGGAGGGGGTCCTCCGGGACGGCCAGGGTTTTGATCAGGGGCCACCAATCAGCAGGCACATGCGATCTGGGGGGAGGCCTATATTGTTGGGGCTGGCTTGCTGTGTGGGCCTGCGGCCAGAAGTGCAGGGCCCTGTATCGGCAGCCCGAGTTGCGTGGAGCACTCCGGCGCCTTGCTGGCCCCCTTCAGGTAAATGAATCGCTTGGCCAAGGTGCCCGTTGACGCTGGCAAGAAACTCTCCGGTGTTTACGCTGGCGCCAACACTTAGCCGCCATTTCGAAGAATCCTGGCCTCGAACTTTGGATAAGAAGGCTGATGGATATACATAACCAAATGATTGGTGCACAAAGCCTGTGCTAAATGTCAAATAACACGGAGGAATCCTGCATCAACTAAGGACAGAGCTTTGTGCAAAGTTTGGAACCCTTCCTTTTGGATGCATTTGTTATGATATTTCAAAATTTCTTGGATTCTGGAAGGGTCCCGGTGGATTGGAAACACGCTAATGTAACCCATAAGTACCCACTTGGCTTCTGGCTACTTTATCCAACCCTTTACGCTCTCTGCGGTTGCTGCCTGGTGATAATATTACAGGTTTGGGAGGGCTCAGCCCCCCTATGGATCTTGTTCTCTGCAGTACTCTCTTTGGGATCTTGCATTGTTCCCTACCCAACAAACAACATAATCAGTTTGTCCAGTGAGTTGAAAAAGGCCTTGGGGATTGTTATAACCTGCCTGCTTACCACTGGCTGGGGACTAATGGAAATCCCACAATCCTTTGGGAGTATGAGCTTCCCCAATGAGAGGGGGCGGATAAATCATTAGCAGATTCCCTGCATAAATAAAGCTGGCCAGTTTGGAACCGGCTAGAGGAGAGTGAGCAGCAAGGGAGTTGCTGCTGCAGTTGTGTATATATATGTTATTGTAAATAAATGTTATTGCTTTCTATCCTTCAACTCGTTCTGGATTCTTCGTGTCCCTCACAAAAGGGATGTAGATCGGAATGGATCTAAACAGGAAGAGAAACCTGGGCAGTACGCTCATTTTTTGATCGTCTGCACTTTCCCGCCCAGTGAGAGTAGGAGTTTATTCCATCGCTGCATACCCTTTTTTACTTCCTCCATCAGGCTGGTCAGGTTCCACTTGTGGATCCTTGTCCAGCCATGACGATTTGGAGCCCCAGGTAGCGGAACTTGCATCAGGCCTGTTTAAAAGACAACCCCTCCAGCTCTGCCTTGCAGGTTCACCGGGAAGATCTCGCTTTTCCACAGGTTGTTTGTCGCCCGAAGAGTCTGCAAACTCTTTCAAGAGCATCATGATGCCTTCCATGCTGCTTCGCGGGTCTGAGATTTGGGGAGAAGGTCTTCCACATGGAACGAGACTCTGTGCTCTCTGTCTGCTCCCCAGATCCCTTTCCAGTCCTTTGCCGCCCTAAGCACAATCGGAGGTGGTTTGATCGCCAGGGCGAACAGCAGTGGGCAATACGGGCATCCCTGCCTTGTGCCTCTGTGCAGCTGGAAATAGTTAGAGCTGGTGGTATTTGTCCCTACGCTTGCTGTGGATGCATTGAACAGGAGTTTCACCCAAGTGGTGAACCATGTTCCAAGTCCGAACAGCTCCAGTACAGTTATGAGTTGCTCTAACCTCATCTCTGGCATTCAGCTCTTTTGTCCATATTCAAACCAAGGCTGTAATGAAGTCAGGAGCTGAGTGACTTAGAGGCAGCGAGAGATTGTGGGGGGGGTCATATGACCAGGCTGCCCTTCTCTCACCGCTACGATCGTGGCTAGTCGGCATTGAAGAGGGGCACATGGTGTCCACCAACATGCTTTCAAGCCTTCCATGACTGCTGGGTGCCATGAGAGCTGGGGTGAATCATCACTCCCAGGGATGATATTTTGATTTAATTAAGTTTCCTTTTGCGGTTATGTTCAAATTACAGTGCCCCACCAGGGGCTGACACTCATTTGTGTTTAATTCCTTGATTTTAGATTTATTCAAACAATATAAAGAAGCATTCATCTGGTGCACAATGTGGCGGGAGGAAGAGGGACCTCCTCATAAATCTGCTTCTGAGCCTGGCTAAGTTGCCCATTTACAGGTAGCGGGTGATCGAGGAGGTTGTCTGACTAGACAGTCTGTCTCTCTGCCATGGTTACATTTATGGCCAGGAATCCCTAGAGCGGGGGCACACCTGTTGACCAGTATGCTGTAGGCCTTCCATGATGAGTGGGCGCTGCGGGGCTTGGTTGCAGCATTAGTCCCAGGAATTATATTTTAGTTTGATTAATTATGTTTCTTTTGAAATGTTGATTTTTGTTACAACGCAGCACCAGAGTGATGCGACCATCAATTCATTCAGAGACACGAGTTGAAGTAAACCCTGGGTTTAATCGGCTTACAACTGAGCCTGCCTGCGACTAAACTGAACTGAGGGCGGACTCGTAGGACCGCAGCACTTATACTTCCTGCTGGGGGCGGAGCCAAGGGCGGAGCCCTGTACATGCTCCTCATCTCCCCTTGTGGGCAGAGCCGCGCAACAGCTCACAGATGCTGCCCACAGGGACACAGTAATATACAGCGTGAATTTATAGTGGTTACACGTTCACCACATTCACCCCCTGTTAAAAAATCAAGTCCGGCGGGGGTGACGGGTCTATAAGTTCAGTTGGTCCGGCGCTCGAATTGTGCGTTGAGACCGACGGAGCACTGGAGTTGCAGCCGCTTAGGATGGCTGTGGATGTTCGGTGCGAATCCGAGGGTGGACTCCGGGGGTGGTTCTTCCAGAGCTTTGTTCCTGCGGACCTGTGTGACGGGTGGAAGGGGGCGCGGGAAGCAAGTAGGTGCAGGGATGCAGGGCGTGGGAGGTCGGGTGGGGTGTAGTGTGGGGGGTACCTTGGCGGTAGTGGTAGTGGTAGTAGTAGTAGATCCTGCAGGTGCCAGGTCCCGGAGGGAAACGGTGTCCTGTCGGCCATCGGGGTGTTCGGCAAACACGTAGTGGGGGTTTGAGTGCAGGAGCAGGACCCTCTCTACCAGGGGATCTGTTTTATGTGTCCAGAATTGCTTCTGAAGGAGGACAGGGCCCAGTATCCTCAACTAGGATGGAAGCGAGGCCCCTGTGGTAGTGCCCCTAGGGAAGACAAATAATCGATCGTGAGGAGTCTGATTTGTGGCCGTACAAAGGAGGGACCTAATTGCTTGGAGCGCGTCGGGGAGGACCTCCTGCCAGTGGGAGGCCGGGAGATTCCTGGACCGTAGGGTCAGTAGGACGGTCTTCCAGACCGTCGCGTTCTCCCTCTCCACCTGCCCGTTCCCCCGGGGTTATAGCTGGTAGTCCTACTCAAGGCGATGTCCTTGCCGAGCAGGTACTGATGCAGTTCGGCGCTCATGAAGGACGAACCCCTGTCACTGTGGACGTAGCTGGGGAAACCGAACAGGGTGAAGACACTGTGCAGGGCCCTGATGGCTGTGTGGGAGGTCATATCGGGGCATGGGATGGCAAACGGGAAATGGGAGAATTCATCTATAATATTGAGAAAGTAGATGTTACAGTTGGTCGAGGGTAAGGCCCTTTGAAATCAATACTCATTCGTTCAAAGGGCTGGGATGCCTTTCCCAGATGGGCCTTGTCTGGTCTATAGAAGTGCGGTTTACACTCCGCGCAGATCGGGCAATTCCTGGTGACAGCTTTAACCTCCTCGGTGGAGAAAGGCAGATTGCGGGCCTTGATGTAATGGGCAAGCCGGTTGACCCCCGGTTGGCAGAGGTCATTGTGGATAGCCTGTAGTCGGTCATCTTGCGCGCTGGCTCATGTGCCGCGGGACAGGGCATCTGGGGGCTCGTTGAGCTTCCCAGGACGGTATACGATATCATAATTATAGGTGAAGAGTTCGATCCTCCACCGCAAGATTTTGTCATCCTTGATTTTGCCCCGCTGCGAGTTATCAAACATAAGGGCAACCAATCTCTGGTCGGTGATGAGGGTAAACCTCCTACCCACGAGGTAGTGCCTCCAGTGCCGTACGGCTTCCACAATGGCTTGAGCTTCCTTTTCGACTGAGGGTTCGGTTAAAGAACGCTACTGGCCTACCTGCCTGGTTCAGAGTGGCAGCGAGAGCGACCTCTGAGGCATCGCTCTCCACCTGGAATGGGACAGATTAATCTACCGCCCGCATGGCGGCTTTGGCGATGTCCGCCTTGATGCAGTTGAAGGCCTGGCGAGCCTCGGCTGACAGTGGGAAGTGTAGCCTTAAATCGTGGGCGGGCTTTGTCCGCATACTGGGGGACCCACTGGGCGTAGTATGAGAAAAATCCAAGGCACCTCTTGAGGGCCCTGGAACAGTGAGGGAGAGGGAGTTGTAAGAGGGGCCGCATACGGTCAAGGGCGGGTCCTAGGACCCCGTTTTCCACGACGTAGCCGAGGATGGATAGTCTGGTTGTGCAGAAAACGCATTTCTCCTTATTATACGTGAGGTTGAGTTTTTGGGCAGTTTGGAGAAATCGGTGGAGGTTGGCGTCGTGGTCCTGCTGGTCATGGCCGCAGATGGTGACGTTATCCAAGTACGGAAACGTGGCCCCCAGCCCGTACTGGTCCATGATGGGGTCGCGTGATCGGCCGGGAGCGACCTCGTTACTGTGTCCTCCAGGTCCTGCGCCCCTTCTCGAGAAGATACTGCTGCACATAATTGGATCGGACCCCTGCAACATACACGTCTCGGACGGCGAGTTCCATGTGCTGGGAGGTTGTCACGGCCTGGAAGTTACATTCTCGTGCTAGAGCTTTCAGGTCGCGCAGGTAGTCTTCTAGCGACTCTGCAGGGCGCTGGCGGCGAGTTGTAAAGATGTGCCGCGCGTAGACTTCATTCACGGGCCGCACGTACAGGCGGTCAAGTATCGCGAGGGCCTCAGTATAAGAGTCAGTTACATCAAGTTGAGCTGAAATCCTATGGCTCACCAGTGCGTGGAGAAGACTGAGTTTCTGTTCTTCTGTAACAAAGGAGTAGTCGACGCAGCCAGGTAGGCCTTGAAGCACCGAAGACAATCCAAAAAAATGTATTTTGCTTCTGCGGCCTGTGGATCGAGTTCCAGTCAGTCAGGTTTGAGGGCTGATTCCATAAAATTTTTAAGTCGATTAAATTGATGCGACCATCAATTCATTCAGAGACACGAGTTGAAGTAAACTGTGGCTTTAATCGGCTTACAACTGAGCCTGCCTGCGACTATGCTGAACTGAGGGGGGACTCGCAGGACCGCAGCACTTATACTTCCTGCTGGGGACGGAGCCAAGGGCGGAACCCTGTACATGCTCCTCATCTCCCCCTGTGGGCAGAGCCGCACAACGGCTCACAGATGGAGCCCACAGGGACACAGTAATATACAGTGTGAATTTATAGTGGTTACACATTCACTACAGAGAGTCTGCCACCCCCTCCCATTTTTGTTTAATTTATTGGTTTTTGTTTCATTAATTGAGTATAAAGAGAGACTTGCTCAAAAGAGTATAATGTGACACTTGCCTCTATAAAGGGCTGCCAAGTATCCTATGTATGCATCCCATGTATGCATCTCAGACTCCATTTTTGAGCACTTGGTGGCCGCCTAAAAAGTAGATGCTCCTTGTTCTTCAGAAATTATCACAAATGCACAAAGCCCAACGATTAAGGTCTGTGATTCACAGTTAGTAAAAATGAAATGTTATTTTAAACTAGGCCATTGTTGGTGGTCAAGGACCTACCATGTTCACCAGTGACTTAGCTTTCATGCATTTGGATGAATGGGTTAAATGTAAACTCATGAATCAGACGTGACAGCTGTAGGCTAAGTCACACTTACTTCGATATCATTAAACAGAGTGTATTTTTCCTTCCCTTATAGAAGGGAGAATTGATCATATTTACAAAGGCTTAAACCAGAGATTAAATTTGCGAACTTCCTGATTGATATGACAGGAACATTCACTGATTTAACCAACTGAGCCATCAGAAGTGTTCAGAGTCTATTTATTTCTAAGGCTAGAAGTATTGAACTTAATCTGAAATAGCTAGAATATAAGTGGGTGAATCAAACCAACTGATGCGGAGAACTCTGATCTGTGATGCAAATTAATCCTTTCTGTGCTTTGCCAAGTAGTGAGTTAATCAGTGCAAACATGAACTTCTGCCAGGTCAGCCTGAAGAGAGGTTGTTTAGCCTGCAGTTTGCTTTGAGCTCGAAAAGTATGGGAGAGAATTCTGAATCTGTTGACTAATAGAGTTTGTGGATTGAAGGATGAGGCTATTTCAACTGGACAAGATAGGATACCTAGAAGGTACAAAATTGGATGGGATTAAAATATAAAAATAAAAAATATTTGTTGCACATTTGTAATTGTTGCTCATTTAAGCAACATTTTAAAACTGTTTTTCAAATTTTTGTACATTTATCTGTGCAGTAAAGTTTCCAAAATGCTGCATCTCTCAAAGTGCTTACATTACACAGCCATGACGGATCAGTTTTCTTACTTCTATGGTTGCTGTATTAGGCTAAGTTATGAGAAAGGTTTGATGTTGAATGGAGTACAAAAGATGTGTAGAACTTACACTACATAGTAAAGAGAAAAGACCCAGGTTAGATATATATTGCATTCTTGTCATCATTTGCATTGTTAGGTAAATTCTGCCTTAATCCTTAGCAAATTCTCCCAAGTAAATCCTAATGTGTAAAGATTGTGCTATTGAGAGAGTATTAAAATTCTCCTGCTGCAGCAATTTCTTTATTTATTGTAAAACTGCCAGAAATATTAATTTTCATTGCATCCTGTTGTGGAATTACTTTCCCAAACCTCTGCATTCAAGAAACACAGCCAATAAAATCCTAATATGTACAGCATCATAAAATGTCATCTTGTCCTGTCACAGGTCAGGCTCCTTTCTACAGGATCTTTATTTGAGAAATACTATTTCACACTTTGGAGAAAGCATGGTGATCGATAGTTGGAAATTAATTCACAAAATTCAAGCCTGCAGCCCGAAGATACCAGAGTCTGTCTCCAGGGCAACATTAATCTCCTCCTGGCTGTCAATTCCAACAAATTACCTTTATTGGAATCTGGCAAGTTATTTTGAAACTGAGATAAAAGCACTTTAAAATATATATATATATATTAATAAGTTCTATGGCTTTAGATTGGAATTGAAATTATATCCAAATAAAATATGTTGGTATATTGAAAGCCTTGATTACTTTAAACACATAGGTGTTCCTGTTTCTATAACTTGTTATTATAAGATTCAATTATCAACATTCATTTAATAACTGCCAATACAGATAATAAAGAAACATATTGCAATGAATTAGTCACAAAAATGCTCAAATCGAATTATGTTTTTTTAAAAACACCGGTTTCCAATGAAAGAGGAATCCCATCGTCGGGCCGGCCAGTGGGCTCTGCCAATAGCTTCCTCTGAGGGGCCATGTTGTTCGTCCCAGAAACAAGCTTACCCCTCAACATTTCAGAGAGGGACGCCCCAAACTTGCAATGCTCTTTCAGTCGCCTAAGGTGGGTCAAGAAGTCAGTGACCAATTCACCTTCAGACCGCACCGCCATGTTAAACCAATACCGCTGCATGATAATGGAAGTTCTAGGGTCATTATCAACTATCAATGCAAACAGCTCGTCAAATGATTTAGTCTGGTGTGGCCGGGTAAATGAAATTCTTTATAATTCCACAAGTCAGGGCCCCGAAGGCGGTGAGGAGGATGACTTTCTGATGGTTAATCTGGAATAAGTATCTCACATGTTCAGCGTACTGGCTCATCCTCCAGGCCTGCATCGAGGGCTTCTAGCTCATTGAACACTGACACCTTGAACTTCTATGCCCACAAGATCCGGGATAGTCATTGTCTGGGGTGGCTGGGTGGTTCCACAAGCGAGCCTGGAGCCTCCTTTGTCCTCATTGCCAGTTAAATAACTGAGGAAGCCAGTGGTAGAGGAACAAGGATTTATTGAATCATGTACAATACTATGCCCACAGTAGTAACTCTCTCCCAATCCAGGCCTTTATAGGATAACCAACAGCTCTGGGCCCTGCTTCGGCCGGCTTTATATGTAGGTCTAACGAGCTCCAGCTGGGTGCCCTGCACCTCCTCCTGGGAAGCTCATACTCCACGAGTCCCACCAGGAGATCGACAGTGGTTTCTGATGTGTTATCTGTATTGGTCTAACAACGACTGCAACTGGATGCAGTAAAACGAGAAACAGGCTTCCGACACAGGAGATGGTCCAACACTGTTTTATTGAACCTGCTGATTGCTGTACATAATCTGCTGTGGGTTGATACTCTATCAACTGCGCCGCAGACATACCAGTCGACAGAGGGGTTGCCCTGTATGCCAATAGCGCCAGGTTGAAATCCGAGGCTGAGTCTGCAGCCTTGCACAGCAACCGCTTGACAATATGGACCCCTTTCTCGGCCTTCCTGTTTGATTGCGGGTAATGGGGACTGGATGTGATATGACTAAAGTGGTAGGATCGTGCAAAGTTGGACCACTCTTGGCTGTAGAAACATGGACTGTTGTCACTCATTACCGTGAGTGGTATCCCATGCCTGGCAGGCTTTGATGAAGGTCTTGGACGTGAGGTCCAACAGTTTCACCACTTCCAGGTAGCTGGAGAAGTAGTCGACCAGGAGCACATAATCACGCCCATTGGAGTGAAAGAGGTCTATCCCCACCTTGGACCATGGAGAGGTCACGATCTCGTGCTGTTGCAGCGTCTCCTTGGGCTGAGCTGGTTGAAACTTCTGGCATGTTGTGCAGTTGAGGACTGTGTTGGCAATGTCCTGGCTGATGCCAGGCCAGTAAACTGCCTGCGAGCTCTGCGTCGACATTCCTCAACCCCCAGGTGACCCTCATCGATCTGTCTGAGCACCATGTTTTGCATGCTTTAGGGAATGACGATTCTATCTAGTTTAAGAAGGAGCCACTCAACAACCGTCAGCTCATCCTTAACGTTGAAGAACTGCGGGCACTGCCCCTTTTGCCAGCCATGGGGGAGGCGCTTCATCACGCGCTGCAGTAGGGGATCTTTGGCAGTTTCTTTGAGTATTTGTATAATTCATCAGTGGCTGGGAGGTTGCTGGCACACAGCTGCACCTGTGCTTCAATGTGGCGAATGAAGTCGCCCTGTTCACACGGCGTGGTGACAGATCGGGATAGGGCATATGCGACCATCAGCTCCTTACCCGGTGTGTAGACGAGTTCGAAGTCATATCGGCGGAGACGAAGAAGAATTCGCTGTAGCCGAGGTGTCATGTCATTTAAATCCTTTTGGATTATGTGGACTAAAGGCCTGTGGTCTGTTTCCACCATGAACTTTGGCAGGCCGTATACGTAGTCATGAAACTTGACTATTCCTGTCAGGAGACCCAAGTACTCCTTTTCGATCTGGGAATACCGTTGTTTGGTAGGAGTCATGGCCCTGGAGGCATATGCCACTGGAGCCCAGGACAAGGAGTCGTCTCGCTGGAGGAGCATCGCCCCAATGCCGTCCTGGCTTGCGTCTGTGGATATCTTGTTACCCTTGGTTGGTTCAAAGAATGCCAGTACTGGGGCTGTGGTGAGCTTCGCCTTCAGCTCAAGCCACTCTGCTTGATGTGCGGGAAGCAACTGGAACACTGTCAACTTTTTTATGAGATGTCGGAGGGCTGTGGTGTGGGATGCCATGTTGGGAATGCATTTCCTGGGAAAATTCACCATCCCGAGGAAACGGAGGACCACCCTTTTTGTCCTCTGGGGTCTTCATGGCATTGATTGCCAGCACCTTGTCAGCGTCAGGTTGCACACCCTGCTGTGAAATGTGGTCACCCAGAAACTTGATAGCGGACCTACCAAATGAGCGTTTGGCCCTGTTGAGCTGGAGGCCGTTTTCATAAATCCTCTGGAAAACCTGTTTGAGGCGAGCGATGTGATCCTCGGGCATCGTGGACCAGATGATCACGTCGTCCACATAGACTCGCACCCCTCGATGCCCTCCAACATTTGCTCCATTATGCGATGAAATACTTCGGAAGCTGATATGATACCAAAAGGCAGGCGGTTGTAGCAATACTGCCGAATGGAGTGTTAAACGTGCACAGCTTCCGACTGGACTCGTCCAGCTGTATCTGCCAGAAACCTTTGAGATGATGCCCTGTTCTCGGAGCTCTCGTAACTGCGATTTCAAACGATCCTTGAGAGGAGCCAGCACCCGGCGCGGTGCATGGATGACTGGGATGGCATTCGGTTTGAGCAATATCTTGTAACGATATGGGAGCGTGCCCATCCCATCAAACACGTTGTGGTATTGCGTGAGAATGTTGTCTATCTCAGCCTGGAGATTTACATTGGGCGAGGCAGTCGCCGGTGACGAGGACATGGCATGGACGCGCTGGACCAGATTTAGGAGTTTGCATGCGCGAGCACCGAGCAGGGATGCCTTGTCAGGCCAGACAATCTCGAATCGTAACGTCACTTTGATTGCCTTGTGAGATACACCTAGCTGACACGATCCACTGGCAGCTATGGCATTGTCATTGTAGTCAAGGAGCTGGCAGGCTGGTGGAAGAATGCTAGGTTGGTCTCGGATGCTGTCAAGGTCCGACTGTGATATGAGGTTTGCAGATGCGCCAGTGTCCAATTTAAATCGGATGCGAGACTGGTTAACCGTGATGACAGCACACCACTCGTCGTCAGGATCCACAATGAGGATTGAAAGGCGGTTTGCAGGCACGGTGGAGGCCAGCTCGCGAGTGGTGATTATGCCCACCCGGTATGGAGACTCGAGGCAGTCAGCATCGGGGTCCGTTGGGCTGTCGGGATCCGAATCCTGCATACCTTGTTATACGCAGTGGACACATCTGCGCTGCAGCTGGGATCGCTGGCTGTTGGTCGGTGGAGCGGACCTGCATAAGGTCGCGTTATGCCCAGGCTTTCCACACTGTAGACATCGCCTTCCTTTGGCTGGACATTGCCACTTTAAATGGGCGGAGCCACAATTTGGATACGTCATGACGCTGATGTTGGCGCATTCTGTGAGCCATCGCGCATGCGCAGTGTGGTCGGCCAATGTTTGCACATGCGCATCGGGGTCTTCGTCCTTGTCATCCACCCGGTCGTGGCGCGCATGCGTAGGGACCCGGGAAAAGCGCGCGAAGCGCTGAATGATTCACCTGAGGAAGGAGCAGTGCTCGGAAAGCTAGTGTTTGAAACAAACCTGTTGGACTTTAACCTGGTGTTGTAAGACTTTTTACACAGTTAAGTGAATTTAATAACCCACTTAGGCATGCTTGGGCAGAATCTAACGGCCACACAGTATAGAATATTTTCTCTCTCTTGCCTGTTTCTTTTGTCTTTGTGTTGCTACTTGTTTAACCCTTCTCTAATCTTCTTTTCAGATTCCCTGTCCCCCAACTCTTTTTGCTTCTTCTGCTGTCATTTTATGTTCAACATTTTAAATGTATTTTTTTATCTTTCCTTTTGGCTGAGAG
This sequence comes from Scyliorhinus canicula, assembly GCF_902713615.1. Lineage (NCBI taxonomy): Eukaryota > Metazoa > Chordata > Chondrichthyes > Carcharhiniformes > Scyliorhinidae > Scyliorhinus > Scyliorhinus canicula. The sequence continues at coordinate 92,040,350 of NC_052159.1, read as the reverse complement.
ATAGGGGTAGTATGACATGGTAGAAACATTTCCAGCATTGTTGCAGACTAGTTTTAGGGGAAAATATGGGCTTAGGTTGCTCTATGTCATTCCGTCTGCTAATCATTTATGCTACCACTATCTCCTCATTCCCATTGCGCCTCATCCCATCAGCATTCCACTATCTTCATCCCGACCACTCCATCACTCTTTCCATTTAAATGTCGGAAAACACGTAGACCATGGGCTCAAATCCAACTATGGCAGCTGATGGAATTCAAATTCAATGAATAAACTAAAGTTGGAATTAATGGTGATCATGAAACTATCATCGACTCATCTGGTTCACTGATGGCCTTTCGGGAAGGAAATCTGCTGTTCTTATCTAGTCCAGCCCACATGTGACTCCAGAACTACAGTGGTGTGGTTGATTCTGAAATGTCCTATGAAATTGCCTTGCAAGGGACTTTCAGTGGCGGCATGTAGGTCACACGTTAGGTGGCTCTTGCTAGAGTCTCTGGTTTTTGGACTTTAGTGCCCAGTTTCAGGGGTAAATTGTGGATGAGTTGGTGTGGGAAATCATAAGGAATTCGAGGAATGTTGAAGCCCCAGAAGAAGGGGGCTTGGAAGAAGGGGGTGAGCGAAAGTCCGCTAGCGAGTGAGTCTGTGAGTCCTGCAGGAAGAAAGATGGCGGGGGCTGGGTGGTCAGGTGGGGCCGCTCCCCTGACCATGGAAACTCTGACTGAGATGATGTCGGTGGAGTTAGAAAGGCTGTTTGCCAAGCATTTGGAGGTGCTTCGGAGGGAGATGATGACTTCGCTGAAAGAGTGGGTGGAGGAAGCAATTGCCCTGGTAAAGACAACAGTGATGAAGACGTCTGTCAAGGTGCATGAGCAAGGAGAGAAGTTGAGGAGGGTCGGAGGAGGCATTACTGCAACGTAGTGGCCAATTCAACGCGATAGGTGAGGAGCTGTGGAGGGTGATGGAGGCCAACAAAGGGCTCAGAGCAAAGGTGAAAGCTCTGGAGAACAGGTCAATGAGACAAAACTTGAGAATCGTGGGTCTGCCCGAGGGCGTGGAGGTCGAGTACTTTGCGAAGATGTTTGCTGAGTTTTCTTTTTTTTTTATAAATTTAGAGAACCCAATTAGTTTTTTTCCAATTAAAGGGCAATTTAGCGTGGCCAATCCACCTAACCTGCAGATCTTTGGGTTGTGGGGGTGAAGCCTATGCAGACATGGGGAGAATATGCGAACTCCAGACAGACAGTGACCCAGGGCCGGTATTTGAACCCGGGTCCTGAGCACCACAGCCCCAGTGCTAACCACTGCGCCACATGCCACCCCATTTGCTGAGTTGATGGGGAAGAGCCCTCCCGCTGCGAGTTGGACAGGGCTCATTGGTCGCTCAGCCACCAAGGATGGTTATCGTCTGCTTTCACAGCTACTACTGGAAGAGAAGGCCTTGGGCTTGTTGCACGTTTTGCTATGGGTGTAAAACGCGTTTATTGGGGTGTATTAACTTGCCTGTGTCAAAGGCCGTGTGCTTAACACCACTAGGCTCTGTCTATGTATTTTTCAGCTCAGGAGTCGCCAGTTGCCATATAGACAACTCACATATATTCCAAGGTCAGGTTCAAAGTAATAAAACGATACACCGATTAGTAAGTTCCAAACGATCAATATTTATTATACAATTATAATAAATATGCATGCACACACTAAGGGACTAAGCTATGACTAAACTAAGCAAACAGAATACTTAACTACACAGGAACAGGCAAGGTCAGGGAGCGAGGCCTTCGTCCCGGTCTTGGTCTGCAACCTTCAGAAAGCGTGCTGGTCACTGGGGGTCTAGCGGGCTTGGTTCGCGTAGCGAGCGTCGTATTGGCACTTACGGTTCGGCGGCTGGTGCTCAACGGCTAGAGTCAGGATACACGTTGGAGTTCTTGGTCAAAGCCGGAGCACGAAACAACAGACAGGACCATGTGTGGGGGTCTATTTTTATAGGGGTCCCCAATGTCCTTCCCTCTTCCTGGGCGGGCTTTACCTTCAGGTATCGATTGGATCGCCTCCAATCGATATCTTTTGAATTCCTCCAATGTGAGGGTCTTTCTCGATGGTGGGGGCGGTTTCTATAGTGGATACTTCTGGTGCCGCTCTGTCTGGACATCCACTTAAAGTATCTTATTCAAACCCAAATGTTGCCATTGTGTGTGCCTAGATCTGGACTGCCTCATTAGTATGTAGAATGTTCTGCCATTATCACCTTTGGTTGGAGATCTTCCACCTGGCCAGAAACTGGTTTTGCTGCTTGCAAAATGCTAATGAGTGTTTGCAGGCTGTTTGCCTTGGCTAAACTGTTTTTCCCTACAGTCTTAGCGATTCTCCATTTTGTTTGGTTCAGTGTCCATTTTAGGTGGGCTACAGGCTAGGTGAAGCAGAGACGAGATGTGAAGTGGGGAGGCGTTGGTATACGAATATACCAAGATCTGACGGCGGAGTTGGCGAGGAGGCGGGTGGCCTTTGGGCAAGTGAAGGAGGAGTACGGCAGTGGAGTGAGATTTGGAGTGGCTACCCTGCAAAGCTGAGTGTGACTCACAATTCGAGGGATTTTTATTTTGAGACGGTGGAGGCGGCAGAGGCGTTCGTTAAGGCTGGAGGACTGGGACTGAGATGAGAGTTGGGATTTGGACTTGATTGGTGGGGACGGCGATGGTGTTTTTCCGATGTAGAGTTTTCTATTTGATTGGGGTTTCGTTTCTCTGTTTCTTGAGTGGAGAGGGTTTGTTCACATGTGTGTTTGGTTTTCTTTTTTCCTCATGGGTGCAGTTCTGTATTGTTCCTTGGTTGAAGGGAGGTGGGTTACTGAGGAAGGGGAGGGGAGGAGGGGGTGCTCTGGCATGGGTCACCGCACTAGCAAAAGCAGATTGGCTAGTGAACAGGAGTGTGGTGGGGGAAGGGGCTATGGTTATAGGAGCCTGATCGAGATGTGAGTGGTGGGGGGCGGGGGGGAACAATATTGGATGAGATGTTTGCGAGAGGAAGTGGATGGAGGGATTCTGAGGGGGGGGGGGGAGGGGATTGACAGTAACAAAAAGAATGGGTCAAGCCTGGCGAATGAGCAAGGCCCGGAGGAATGGTGATAGCGGATAGGACAGGTGGAGGTGAGAGACCTCCCAGTCAGAACAGTGATGTGGAACATGAGAGGGTTGGGGCACCGGTGTCGAGAGCGAGAGCTTTTGTGCACTTGAGTTTAAAAGCTGATGTGGTGAATCTGCAGGAGACCCATTTGAGGGTGAAGGGTCAGGTGAGGCTTAGGAATGGGTGGGGAAGTGAGGTGTGTCATTAGGTGTCTGATAGCAGGACTTGGGGGATGGTGATCTTGGTGGGTAAGAGGGTGAGGTTTCAGATCGAGAAGGTGGTGGTGGATCGGGGGGGCAGTCGCGTGATAGTGACGGGTGCATGGGAGGGAGGTTGGTGGTGCTGGCAAGGGTATAAGGCCCCAATTGGAACAGGGTTTGTGAAGAGTTGGGTGCCATCCCAGATCTGGATATTCATGAGTTGATAGTAGGGGGGATTGGAACATTGCTCTGGGGAAGTCTCATGGTTTGTTGTCTGGGAGGCTCTGAAGGCAGGGGTGAGGTGGGGAGATGATCTTTTTTAAGTCTAAGGTGGGCTTTGAAAGCTTAATTTCACTACCTTGGTGGGGAGGGCGAAGGCTGATTTGCTGGGATGGGACTCTCTCACTCTGCTGTTGGCGGGCCAGGTGCAGAAAGTAAAGATGAATTTTTGCTGCAGGCTGATCTCCTCATTTGTTTGTGCGGGGAAGGTGGCTAGAATTAGGAAGGTGATACTGAGGAAAGGGATGATAGGCGGGGTGGGGGGGGGGGGGTGTTCAGCCTCCCAAATGTATTATTATTGGGCGGAAAATGCAGAGAAGACTCAGGGATGGAGTAAGGAGGAGAACGGCTTTGTGGGTGAGGATGGAGGCGAGCTCTTGTAGGGGGTTGGGGTTGCGGGCGCTGGCAATGGCGCCGCTCCCGATAGCCCGAGGGAAGTATTCGATGAGTCCAGTGGTGGTGGCCACGTTGAAGATCTGGAGGCAGGTTAGGCAGCATTTTAGGTTGGAAGCTGGGTCGCGGGGGGATGCCTCAGAATTCCCCCAGATGATTGTCACGTGAGAGTTTCCAAACTCCACTCCAAAAAACACACTTTATAATCTTCTCTCATAAGTGCGCTTTCCCTCAATGTTTTGCATTCCGAAATCCAGACCAGTTTACCCAAATGACACTTCCAGTTTACCCAAATGACACTTTTAATCAAAGCTTCCAGTTTTAACAATGAATCCAGTCTCGGATTTTACACCACGCCCGTTTAGGTTTCCTTAGTCTTAACTGCTTTTCCACAAACTCCAAGATCCAGCCATCGATTTCCATAGTTATTTCAACTCACATTCCACAGGCTGTAGTGACATCTCATGAACCTGAAAATCACTTCTGATATCTTTCTGGTCTCTCATGATTGAATGCCTTTTCAACTCTCTATGACTTTGCCAAACAGTTCTCTGTTCTATTACCTTTAACCTCAGACTTCTTTTAACTTATCTTCAATTCTCCAGTTTCCATAACTAGCTGCTCTTCTGATCCCTGCATGTTTTCTTAACCCTTACTCCATGGTACCCTGATTAATCTCCCTATAGGACTCGTGGAATACATGCTTCCCCGCTCATGGGTGGAGGCCTGCCCACTTGGGGCTCATAATAACATTGTATAAAGGCCGGCGCAGACAGGGACTGGCATGTTGGGTGTCCGAACAAGGCCTTACTCTGTATTTGCTGCTGTTGGCAGACTTTCTGTGACCATAAACAAATGATATTCACCCTGCCGTTCGGCTTTCTCTGTCTAAATACTGGCGACAAGGGAAAATAAACTTTCACTCCAATGCTGGACGTCCCAGCCGCTCCGGAATATGGCCGTGCAGCAACGTGTTGGACAGGCTTTTGCACAATGCTGCTCTTTGGGAAGTTAGGACCTTTGATGCAGGCCTGGAGGGTTGGGCTCAGTACACAGAGTGAATGAGGTACCTCTTCAAAGGTAATGGCATGAGTGGAGAGGACCGACAAAAGGTAATCCTCCTGTCCTTTGGCATAATTAAAAGCAAAAAGCCTCACATGCCCGGCCTCTCCAGATTCAAAATATTTTGATGAATTATTAGAGTTGGTGTCTAACTATTATGACCCAAAACAGTCCGTGATCATGCAATGGTACTGATTCAATCCTACCGTGCGGACTCCGGGAGAGTCAGATATGTATTTTTTGACTCGACTCCGAAGGCTGGTAGAGCATTGCGAGTCTGATCCATCCCTTTCAGAGACTGTTGAAGGACTGGCAGGTGTGCGGAATTAATAACATGGTCACACAGAGGAAGCTGTTGCCGGAGCCTATGCTTGATTTGAAGAGATTCATTAAGTTAGCGCAGTCCAGCGAGAACGCGGAGAAAGGGGTTCAGGAACTCAAAGGTTCCATGGACTACAGTGACCATAGTGTTGCTCGATCTCCGTACTGGAATCCAGCAGCTTCCCAGGGCAGCGCTCGAATGCCCAGATCACTACCAAAACCATCAATGATCGAGGGCCCCCATGGACCAGCGGGACACCTCCCAGAAAAGGGATAGTACCGGCAAATGTGCAAAGTCTGAGGGCGTAAAAAGTGCGACAACCAAACTCGCCAGAAACGGCAGAGAACACGCCGTCCTGGACAGATGACGAAGTTGCCTCGAGCCAGGGCCTTGCATCTGGCTCTACCCAAGGAGGAAGACATGATGCAGTTGAATTGCATCACGGCCCCTCAAGTGGCGCTGTTTTGAGTTACAATACAGGTAAAAGGACGCCTCGACTGATGGAGTTAGCCCAGGGGTTACTGTCTCCATCATCGGTCAGCAGACCTTCCGCCGGCTTCGCACGGAATCCTGCCATTAAACCTGTGCGGCACTAAGTCCAGATATATACTGTAGAACCATTGAACATTATTGGAACCACCCTGACCCCGGTGACCCACTGGCAGCAGACAGTCAGGCTGCCTCTGATAGTGGTGCATGGCCAGGACCAATCTTGTTGGGCTGCAAACATTTCATTTTGATGGCAGCAGATTTTTCGGATGGGCACGGAAATCTGTTTGAGGTCTTCAGGAAGTATCAGAAGGTATTCCAGGAGGGTCTGGACAAAAAAAAAAGAGCCAAGGTACACATTTCTGTCGACCTGGCGGCCCAGCTGAGATACTTCAGAGCACGACTGGCACCTTTGGCTTAGTCATAAAGGTGGACACTGACTTTCAGCTGGTCGAGACTTCAGGCATCAGACGCCCTGTCCGATTTGCAAACTGTGGCACACTAGTGGTCCCGATGATGAATCCAGTTAAGTCAGTCTATCTCTGCGGAGATTATAAACTGACCGTAAACAGGACATCCTGCCTGGACCATCACCCCATGCCGCAATGGAGGATTTGTATGTGAAACTGGCTGGGGATTGCTTATTCACAAATGGGATATGAGCCACACATATCTTTAGTTGGAATTGGATACCATATCACAGACGTATAATAATAATCGCTTATTGTCACAAGTAGGCTTCAATGAAGTTACTGTGAAAAGCCCCTAGTTGCCACATTCCACCGCCTGTTCGTGGAGGCCGGTACAGGAATTGTACCTGCGCTGCTGGCATTGTTCTGCATTACAAACCAGCTGTCTTAGCCCACTGTGCTAAACCAGCCCCTATGTGACCATAAACACACACAGGGGGCTATTCGAATACACTCACCTTCCCTTTGGGGTCTCTTCCACTTGTCCAATTTTTCAGCGGGTGATGGAAGGCATCCTCCAGGTTCTACCCAAAGTGACAGTATATCTGGATGACGTACTCATCATGGGGACTACTGAAAAAGAGCAACTGTACAATCTGGAAGTAATCCTCAGACAATTCTCCCAATGGGACATCCACCTGAAGACAGGTAAATGCGTGTTTCAAGCAAAGGCTGTTATGTATTTGGGTTACCGATGGACAAAGATGGCCTGCACCCTCTGGAGGAAAAAGATCAGATGGTAAAAGGAGCCCCAATGTCACAGAATTGAGATTGCTTTTGGGACTCGTAAATTATTACGGGAAATTTATTCCAAATTCGACCACCCTGCCCGCACCTCGATACGTCTTCTTAGAAAAGAACCAAAAGTGGACCCTGGAGAGCTCCATGAGAGGAGGTACTTACAGGAGTAAAGAGACAGCTGTTATCCTCTCAGCTGCTGGCTCACTATGATCCTTCACAGCCGAACAGTAACCCCCCTATACACAGATAATAAATTAATAGAAATAATTGACATGAAAGCAAATATACACGCCCCTCCCCCTCCCCCCTCATCCCCCCTCATCCCCCCTCCCCCCTCTCCCCCCTCTCCCCCCTCTCCCCTCATCCCCCCTCCCCCCTCCCCCTCTCCCCTCATCCCCCCTCCCCCCTCCCCCTCATCCCCCCCTCTCCCCTCCCCCTCATCCCCCCCTCTCCCCCCCCACCTCCCTCCACCCTCTCCCCTCCACCTCCCCACCCCCTCCTCCCCCCACCCTCCCCCCTCCCCCCCACCCCCTCCCCCCACCCTCCCCCTCCCCCCCACCCCCTCCCCCCACCCTCCCCCTCCCCCCCACCCCCTCCCCCCACCCTCCCCCACCCCCCCACCCCCCACCCCCTCCCCCCACCCTCCCCCCTCCCCCCCACCCCCTCCCCCTCCCCCCTCCCCCCTTCACCCCCCACCCTCCCCCCCTCCACCCACCCCCTCCCCTCCCCCCCCCCCCCCCCCCCCCAACGCCCCCAGGGACACAAAGGCCAGAATACCGACCTCTTTTGCCTCCTGCACTCCCAGCTCCACTGCTACCCCAAATATTGCGAGCCCCCAGCCCGGCTCAACCCTGGAACCAACCACCCTTGGCAGCGTCTCCGCGACGCCCCTCCAAAAACTCTCCAGCACAGGGCACGCCCAGAACATGAGGGTTTGGTTTGCTGGGCTCCCTGAACACCTGACACACCTGTCCTCTTTGCCAAAGAACCGGCTCAGCCTTGCCCCAGTCATGTGCGCCCTATGCAGCACCTTAAATTGAAGTAAACTGAGCCTTGCGCAAGAGGAGGAGGAATTCACCCTCCTCAGGGCATCCGCCCACGTCCCCTCGTCGATCTCCTCTCCCAGCTCCTCCTCCCACTTACCTTTCAGCTCCTCCCCCTCCTGCATCACTTGGTAGGTTGCCGAGATCCTCCCCTCTCCAACCCACGTCCCCGAGAGCACCCTGTCCTGAACCCCTCTTGAAGGCAACAGTGGAAACTCCGCCACCTGCCGCCTGACAAACGCCCTTAACTGCATGTATCTGAAGGTGTTCCTCTGGGGGAGGCCAAACCTCCCCTCCAACTCCCCCAGGATCGCAAACTTCCCATCTACAAATAGGTCCCCCAACCGCCTAATACCTGCCCTGTGCCAGCTCAGACACCCTCCGTCCATTCTCCCTGGGAGAAACCGGTGGTTCCCCCGTATCGGGGACCAGACTGAAGCCCTCACCTCCCCCCTATGCCGCCTCCATTGCCCCCATATTTTGAGGGTAGCTGCCACCACCGGGCTCGTAGTATATCTCGTTGGGGGAAGCGGTAGTGGCGCCGTCACCAGCGCATCCAGATTCGTGCCCACACAGGACGCCACCTCCAATCTCTTCCATGCCGCCCCCTCCCCCTCCATTACACTCCTACGTATCATCGCCACGTTGGCGGCCCAGTAGTACCTACAGAGGTTAGGCAGCGCCAACCCCCCCTATCCCTGCCCCGCTCCAGGAACACCCTACTCACCCTCGGGGTCTTCTGCACCCACACAAACCCCCATAACACTCTTATTGACCCACCTGGAAAAAGCCTTAGGAATCAGGATAGGGAGGCACTGGAACAAGAACAAAAATCTTGGGAGCAGCGTCATTTTGACTGACTGGACCCTACCCGCTAGGAAGAGCGGCAGCGGATCCCACCTCTTAAACTCCTCCTCCATCTGCTTTACCAGCCTCGTGAAGTTAAGCCTGTGTAAGGCCCCCCAGCTCCTAGCTACCTGCACCTAAAACTCCTCTCTGCCCTCTTCAGCGGGAGCTCCCCAATCCCCCTCTCCTGGTCCCCTGGGTGCACTACGAACAGCTCACTCTTCCCCACATTGAGCTTATACCCGGAGAAATCCCCGAACTCCCTAAGGATCCTCATCACCTCCGGCATTCCCCCCACCGGGTCCGCCACGTACAACAGTAGGTCATCCATGCATAACAACAGCCTATGCTCCCCCCCCCCCCCCCCCCCCCCCCGCACTATCCCCCTCCAGTTCCTCGACTACCTTAGCGCCATGGCCAGGGGTTCAATCGCCAGCGCAAAGAGCAGGGGAGACAGGGGGCACCCCTGCCTCGTCCCCTGGTGCAGTCGGAAATTCTCCGAACTCCTTCCATTCGTAGCCACACTTGCCACCGGGGCCTCGTATAGCAGCCTCACCCACCTAACGAACCCCTCTCCAAACCCGAACCTTTTCAACACCTCCCATAGGTATCCCCATTCCACCCTATCAAATGCCTTCTCCGCATCCATCGCCGCCATTATCTCCGCCTCTCCTTCCATTGCCGGCATCATTATAACATTTAAGAACATCCGTACATTAGCATTCAACTGCCTCCCTTTCACAAAACCCGTTTGATCCTCGTGTATGATCTGCGGCACGGTGTCCTCGATCCTCATGTCCAATATCTTTGCCAGCAACTTTGCATCTACATTTAGGAGTGAAATCGGTCTATATGACCCACACTGTAGGGGATCCTTATCCCGCTTTAGGATCAGGGGGATCAGCGCCCTAGACATCGTCGGGGGCAGCGCCCCTCCTTCCCTCAACTCGTTGAAGGTCCTAACTAGCAGCGGGCCCAGCAGGTCTGAAAACTTTTTGTAGAATTCAACCGGGAACCCGTCTGGCCCCGGTGCCGTCCCTGTCTGCGTGCTCCCTATCGCTTTGACCAGCTCCTCCAGTCCAACTGGTGCCCCCAACCCCCCCCACCTGTTCCTTCTCCACTCTCGGAAACCTCAGTTTGTCCAGGAAGCGATCCATCCCTCCCTCCTCCACTGGGGGCACTGACCGGTACAGTTCCTTGTAAAAGCTCCTAAACATCCCGTTGATGCCCATCGCGCTTTGTACCAGACTCCTTCCTCCATCCCTAACTCCCCCGATCTCCCTAGCTGCCTCCCGCTTCCGGAGCTGGTGAGCCAGCATCCGACGCCTTTTCCCCATATTTGTATACCGCCCCCTGCGCCCTCCTCCACTGCGCCTCCGCCTTCCTGGTGGTCAATAAATCAAACTCAGCTTGGAGGCTACGTCGCTTCCTCAGCAATCCCTCCCCCGGGGCCTCCGCGTGCCTCCTATCTACCCTCACCATCTCCCCCACCAGTCTCTCACTCTCTCTCCTCTCCCCCCTCTCCTTGTGTACCCTAATGGAGATCAGCTCCCCTCTAACCACCGCCTTCAGCGCCTCCCAGACCACCCCAACTTGCACCTCCCCATTATCATTAGTCTCCGGGTACCTCTCTATACACCTCCGGACCCACCCGCTCACCTCCTCGTCAGCCAGCAACCCAACCTCTAGACGCCACATCGGACGATGGTCCCTCTCCTCCCCCAACTCAAGGTCCACCCAATGCGGAGCGTGGTCTGAGATGGCTATCGCCGAGTATTCCCCATCCTCCGCCCTCGGAATCAACGCCCTGCCCAAGACAAAAAAGTCAATCCGGGAGTAAGCCTTGTGGACATGGGAGAAGAACGAAAATTCCCTAACCCCCGGCCTCATAAATCTCCAGGGGTCCACCCCTCCCATCTGGTCCATGAACCCCCTCAACACCTTGGCCGCCGCCGGCCTCCTACCCGTCCTGGACCTGGAGCGATCAAGTGCCGGGTCCAGTACCGTGTTGAAATCCCCTCCCATTATTAGGCCCCCTGTCTCAAGGTCTGGAATCCGTCCCAACATACGCCGCATGAAGCCCGCATCGTCCCAGTTCGGGGCGTACACATTGACTAGCACCACCCGCTCCCCCTGGAGCTTGCCACTTACCATCACGTATCTGCCACCATTGTCCGCCACCACGCTCAATGCCACGAACGATACTCTCATACTCTCTTCCCCACCAAAATCCCCACGCCCCGGTTCTTCACATCTAAGCCCGAATGGAACACTTGCCCAACCCACCCCTTTCTCAACCTTACCTGATCCACCACCCTTAGCTGCGTCTCCTGGAGCATGGCCACATCCGCCCTCAGCCCCTTCAGATGCGTGAATACCTGGGCCCGTTTGACCGGCTCATTCAGTCCCCTTACATTCCAGGATATCAGCCGGATCCGGGGGCTATTCACCCCCCCCACCCCGCCAATCAGCCATAGTCCGTTCTAGACCAGCCATGTGCCCGCGTCCCCCACACAGCCCGTTCCCCACAGCGGCAGATCCCCGTCCCGACCCGCTCTGACAGCTCCAGTTCCTCCCTGGCCCTTTCAGCAGCAACCTGGTACCCCCTTTTTCCCCCCCACCCTCCCCCTCTAACTAGGTCCCCTCCCTAGCTGCGTTGCTCCCCCCATTGTACTCCCGTGAGTCAGCTGACTCCTACTGACCCGGGCCACTCCCATCGCACCAACGACCCCCCCCCCCTGTGTAACACTGCCCCTCCCCTCCCTGCCCACGAACAGGCTCATCTCCTTCCCCTTCCGGTCCCAGCGCGGGAAAAAGCCCGTGCTTCCAACTTCAGCCCCGCCCCCTTCAGCCCGTAGCGCGGGAAAAAGCCCGCGTTTCCCGCTCGGCCGGCCCCGCCTCCTCTGGCGCAGCTCCCTTTTCAGGCTCAATCTCACTAGCCCCATCTCAGGCCACCCTCCCCCTACCATGAGGCCCATCAACCCTTACCGACCATCAACCCCCCCAGGCTAAGCGCCTACCCCACCTTCACAAGCCCGTCTGGCAGGCCTGAACAACGCCCCATCAACTCCCCAAAGAACAAAGGAACAAAGAAAGAACTCCCCCCTCGAAGCACAACACAACCATCCCCGACCATCCCCCAACCCTCAGTCTGAGTCCAGATTTTCGGCCTGAACAAAGGCCCAGGCCTCCTCCGGGGACTCAAAATAGTGATGACGGTCTTTGTAGGTGACCCATAGGTGCGCTGGCTGTAACATGCCAAACTTCACCCCTTTCCTGTGCAGCACTGCTTTCGCCCGATTATAACCGGCCCTCTTCTTCGCCACCTCCGCACTCCAATCTTGGTAGATTCGGACCTCCGCATTCTCCCATCTGCTGCTCTACTCCTTCTTGGCCCACCTAAGAACATACTCTCGATCAGCGAACTGGTGGAACCGCACCAACACCGCCCTCGGCGGCTCGCTGGGCTTGGGCTCCCTCGCCAGCACTCGGTGGGCCCCCTCCAACTCCAAGGGTCCTTGGAAGGACCCCGGCTCCCATCAGGGAATTCAACATGGTGACTACATAGGCCCCATGTCCGATCCCTCCAGTCCCTCCGGGAGGCTCAGGATCCGCAGATTCTTCCGCCTCAACCGGTTCTCCATCTCCATCTCCTCGAACCTCACCTGCCACTTCTTGTGGAGCACCTCGTGCGCCTCCACCTTCACCACCAAGCCTAGGATCTCATCCTCATTCTCCGAGACCTTTTGCCGGACCTCCCGGATCGCCGCCCCTTGGGCCATCTGAGTCTCCAGGCGCTTGTCAAATGAGGACTTTAGCGGTTCCAGCATCTCTGCCCTAAGCTCCCGAAAGCAGCGTTGGAGCAGCTCCTGCTGCTCCTGCGCCCACTGCGTCCACGCTGCCTGGTCCCCGCCCGCCGCCATCTTGGTCTTCCTCCCTCGCACCTTTCTCTGCTCCAATGCCACTTTTTTTAATCGCCCTGTTCCTGGTCCAATCCATACACCAGCAGGGAAATGTTGCTGTTCCCTTTCCACACCGGGAAAAGTCAAACAAGCGCTGTCGCGGGCCCTTAAAAGAGCCCAAAAGTCCTATGCTAGCGGGAGCTGCCGAACGTGTGACTTAGCTCCACATAGCCGCAACTGGAAGTCCCTGCTGGGTGTTTTTAAGGAGGACAAAGCGATTCCCCCCATAGCCTCAGCTGGGATTCAGCCCTGGGCTCTATTAGTGGCGGTGAATGACTACACCTTTCAACATTACCTGGGGTCCAAATAGACATGCCAATGCCCTCAGCCGTTTTCCGCTGCCTATGAGCGTCCTCTCTCCACCAATGGTGGACCAAGTCATGGCAATTTTAAATCTCATGCATGTTCTGCCGGTAACAACCATACAGATTCGCACTGGACGCAGCGAGGTCCCACATTGTTGAAGCTTTGCCATATTATACTGCATGGTGGATTATAGGGAAACCCACAAGACCATAAGACATAGGAGCAGAATTAGGCCATTTGGCCTATTGAGTCTGCTCCGCCATTCAATCATGGCTGTTAACTCCCTGGCAATCCTGAAGCCCGATGTTAGGAAACAGCAGGAGCTGAGCATGGACGATGTCATCCTACTCTGTGGAGCTCATGTGGTCATCTCGCAGCCAGGCCAGGAATTGATCCTGTGGGATTTGCACAGTGGTCACCTAGGGGCTTCAAAGATTAAGATGTTGTTGAGGAGCTCTGTCTGGTAGCCAGGGATCGATGGTGACATCGGGCAAGTAGTGAAAAGATGCTTGGCATGCTGTTATGGGCCAGGGTTTAGAGAACCCCAAAGCGTATCATGGAGTTCATCTGACCCACAACGTTTAATAGATTGTGGTATGGGGATCACACAGCCCACTCTACAGGAGTGGGAGAGCAGAAATGGAAAAGTACTTTTTAAAGCAAAACAATGTTTATTCTATGAACTCAGGTTAACCTTTTTAAAACATACAGTGAACATCTTAGCAACCATTAATTCAAATACAACCCCCAAAGAATACAACACCAAGCCTTAAGTTGTCCCTTTAACATCCATAAGACTTAAACAAAACCTTTAAACAGAAGCACATCAGGTTAAAGTCACCACTGAGGGAAGTTTCTAGTTTTAAATCACCAAAGGATCGATTTACAGTTTTTAGATTACAGGGAGAGAGACTAATGCCCCTTCTGGCTGTGACTGTAGCTATCCAGCTCTGAAAACGAAACTAAAACAGCCTAAAACGAAAGTAAAAAGCTGACAGAAAGCCCAGCTCCATCCACACTCTGACATCACTGATAAGCACTCATTTCTTAAAGGTACATTTCTTAAACACCCATTTCTTAAAGGTACTCTCACATGACACCACCCCCCAAGAATAAAAAAAAACAATCAACTTCAAGATGGTTTCATTTTTCACCTTTTCACTATCCTTTAAGAAATGCACACAGTAAAGGGGCAGCACGGTAGCATGGTGGTTAGCATAAATGCTTCACAGCTCCAGGGTCCCAGGTTCGATTCCCGGCTGGGTCACTGTCTGTGTGGAGTCTGCACGTCCTCCCCCTGTGTGCGTGGGTTTCCTCCGGGTGCTCCGGTTTCCTCCCACAGTCCAAAGATGTGCGGGTTAGGTGGATTGGCCATGATAAATTGCCCGTAGTGTCCTAAAAAAAAAAGTAAGGTTAAGGGGGGGTTGTTGGGTTACGGGTATAGGGTGGATACGTGGGTTTGAGTAGGGTGATCATTGTTCGGCACAACATCGAGGGCCGAAGGGCCTGTTCTGTGCTGTACTGTTCTATGTTCTAAATATACTTTATTGTTTCAAAAAAAACCAACTCACGCAAACAGGTATAATAATATAGTCCATTTTTTTTTCGTTCTTCTTCCTCCAACTGAAATCCTTCCTGATTGACAGTCTCTTTGAACAAGAAGGTCTCTGCATGATCCGTCCATTTCTCTACGCCTCGGCATTTCATTTTAAAGTCAGATACTTTAGTTCAGTCTGATCATAGAGTCCCTTGCAATTCTCCAACACAAGAGCATTGGTTATCATAGCTTTCAGGCAGTCAAATGCCTGTTGAAAGTCCGCTGTCCACTGAAATTTTCAACATTTTTTCAGTAAGTCCATCAGTGGAGCAACCACACTACAAAACGTTTGCACAAATGTTCGATCAAATCCACACATGCCAAGAAATCGCGTAATTTCCCTTTGTCTCGAGGGTATCAGAAATTCCTCAAGGAAAGTGACTTGGGCTTTTCCAAATTCACTTTTGGTTAGGTTTATCACCAAACCTGCCTTCTGAAGTCGATCGAATAACTCCATCAGATGTGTCAAATGTTCTTTCCATGTCTGGCTGAAAATTACCAGATCGTCGATGTATACCACACAATTGGGTAATCCTGAAACAACTTTGTTAGTTAACCGTTGAAATGTGGTTGGGATGTTTTTCATGCCAAAAGGCAGAACTTTGAATTGGTTTATACAACCTGGAGTCACAAAATCTGAAATCTATTTCGCCCTTTCGGATAAAGATACCTGCCAGTAACCTTTAGGTAAATCCAGTTTGGAAATAAAAGCTGATTGTCCCACTTTCTCAGTGCAGTCCTATAAACGTGGGATAGAATAAGAGTCCGTCTTGTAACTGCATTAACCTTTCTATAGTCCACATACAACCGTTGGGTACCGTCTGGTTTAGGCACCATCACTATGGGTGAGCTCCATTGGCTGCAACACACTTCAATTAATCTATTTTTAAGCATACTCTCAATCTCTCTGTTAACCTGTGCCAATTTTAAAGGGTTAAATCTGTATGGATGTTTGATTGGAACAGCCTTTCCCACATCTACATCATGTATAGCCATTTTAGTGCTTCCCAATTTATCCCCACAAACTTGCCCATGTGATATCAATAACTCTTTCAGGTCAGACCGTTTTTCCTCTGGAAGGTAACTCAACACTTTACCCCAATTTTTAAGAACATCCTTATTTTCCAATTTAATTTGAGGTATGTCAAATTCACAGTCATCTGGATTTGGTTCGTCATTTTGATATAGAATCATTAAAAACTCCTCCTTTTTCTCTCCTTCCCTTTCAAAGTACCTATTAAGCATATTCACATAACACACTCGGTGAGTCATCCTTCTATCTGGTGTTTTTACCACGTAATTCACCTCACTTAATTTCCTTTCAATCTGATAAGGTCCACAAAACCTAGCTTTTAAAGGTTCACCTACCACTGGTAACAACACTAAAACTTTATCTCCAATGGCAAAACAACAAACTTTGGATTTCTTGTCCGTTACCCATTTCATCACATTTTGTGCAACTTATAATGTTGTCCAGCCAATTCACCTGCTCTATGAAATCATTACCTAAAATTTGACAAGTAATCCAATAATGTAAGTTCCGATTTCTCACTCACCAATTTTTCCTTAATCAATTTAAGTGGTCCTCTTACCTCATGACCAAAAATTTGTTCAAAAGGACTAAATTTGGTTGACTCATTATGTGCATTCCTAATTGAAAACAGTACGAATGGAATTCCTTTATCCCTATCCTCTGGATAATCTTGACAATAAGCCCTCAACATTGTCTTTAATGTGTGATGCCACCTTTCGAATGCTCCCTGTGATTCTGAATGGTACGCAGTTGATTTAAATTGTTTTATTCCGAAGCTATCCATAACTTCTTTGAATAAACTCGAGGTAAAATTTGATCCTTGATCCGATTGTGTTTCTGTTGGTAGACCATATCTTGTAAAGAATTTAAGGAATTCCACCACAATCTTTTTAACTGTAATATTATGTACTGGAATGGCCGCTGGAAACTTAGTAGACACATCTATTATAGTCAAAAGATATTGATTCCCATATTTTGTTTTAGGAAGCGGTCCTATGCAATCAATTAGGACCCTTGTAAAAGGTTCCTCAAATGCTGGATTGGGTATTAAGGGTGCTGGTTTTATCACTGCTTGAGGTTTCCCTATCACTTGACATGTGTGACATGATTGACAAATTTTAATTACATCTTTATGTAGTCCAGGCCAATAAAAATATTTCTGGATTTTAGCTCGAGTTTTCCTTATTCCCAAATGACCTCCCACTGG
This sequence comes from Scyliorhinus canicula, assembly GCF_902713615.1. NCBI lineage: Eukaryota > Metazoa > Chordata > Chondrichthyes > Carcharhiniformes > Scyliorhinidae > Scyliorhinus > Scyliorhinus canicula. The sequence goes on along the minus strand of NC_052159.1, from coordinate 92,023,280 downwards.
TCCTTCATGTGCAACTCGCAACATCTCCTTTCTATACCCTACCGGCAATACTACTTGATGAACTTCTGCCCAATTTTCATCCGCCTGCATATGTAAAGGTCTCCATTTTCTCATCAAGACATCACTTTTACGGTAATAACATTCTGGTATCCACTCAGATTCCTCTCCCGTGTATGCTTTCTGATACATCCGTTTTATTTCTACATCTTTCTGTTGTAACTCCGCCAATTTTCCTGAACTAAAAATATCCGCCTCATCCTCCACCTGTTCTTGTTCTTTTTCAACCATCTGGTCAAAAATAGTTTCTGATAATTGCACTGCCTCTTCATCTTCATCTTCACTTTTTAATTTCTCCTCTTGTCTTAACCTGTGACTTCGCAACCTTGTTACTACACAACCCGGAAAAATCCCAGGATATTTGTCCTTCAACACTTCAGTTGTCTGATTTTGCACTGGCTTATCAACCACAGTCGGCATCACTCCCACCTGTGATCCAGCTATATCATTACCCAATTTAAACTGTAATCCTGGACAAGATAGTTTCTCTATTACTCCTACTACCACTTCACCACTCTTCCCTGGACGTTCCAACCTTACCTTCTACAATGGAACACTACTCCTCTCACCCTGAATTAAACATATTACCACCTTTTCTGGCAACATTCTTCCCAAACTACATAACTCATAATTTCTTACCATTAAAGATTGACTAGCTCCCATATCTCTTAAAACTGTGACTTCTTTACCTGCTCCTCCTGATACACATGAGTAAACTTTACCCACACAAGTAAATTCTTTAAAGAGATTGGATTGGATTGGATTTTATTGTCATGTGTACCGAGGTACAGTGAAAAGTATTATTCTGCAAGCAGCTCAACAGATCATTCAGTACATGGAAGAAAAGGGAATTAAACAAAATTCAAGAAAATACAAGAAAATACATGAGAATACATAATAGGGCAACACAAGATATACAATGTAACTACATAAGCATTGGCATCGGTTGAAGCATACAGGGTGTAGTGTTAATGAGGTCAGTCAATAAGAGGGTCATTTAGTAATCTGGTGACGGTGGGGAAGAAGCTGTTTTTGAGTCTGTTCGTGCATGTTCTCAGACTTCTGTATCTCCTGCCCGATGGAAGAAGTTGGAAAAGTGAGTAAGCCGGGTGGGAGGGATCCTTGATTATGCTGCCCGCTTTCCCCCGGTACCGGGTGGTGTAGATGGAGTCCATGGATGGGAGGCAGGTTCGTGTGATGGACTGGGTGGTATTCACGACTCTCTGAAGTTCCTTGTGGTCCTGGACCGAGCTGTGATGCAGCCCGATAGGATGCTTTCTATAGTACATCTGTAAAAGTTGGTAAGGGTTAATGTGGGCATGCCGAATTTCCTTAGTTTCCTGGTGTAGGTCATTGACCTTTTACCTGCACTGAATGCTGGTCCTCCTGGTCAAGCTCTCGGCGCTCACAGCCTCCGCCACCTCGTCCTCGGCAGCACTGGCTGCCGTATGATTGACCCTCCTGGACCCTCGGGGGAAGAGAACATCCCTCCTGGTGTCCACCGCGTCTACCAGCCTCTCCAGGTCAGCGTTCACGAATCTTGGGGCCAGTCTCCTGAGCATCAATGTTGAAAGCTGGCTGGAGTTGGCTGAGTAAGTGCCGCTTACGTGCTGCTCAACCTTGTTAGCAGGGGGCTGGCGAGCACGGTGCCAGTGAATCAACTGGGGAGCCTTCATTTGCGGCGAGAAGCCCGTGAGGCATTGTTAAGTGGGCCAATTAACATTGAATTGCATTGTCGGCCTCGCTGGGCCGAGCGCCAGGAAGCTCCTACAACATTTTGAAACCTTTCCGGCGAATCGCGCCTTATGGCTTTTTACTATTGAAAAATGAAACTATTTCAGGTGAACATGTGCATTCTTACATTTACACACAAACTTTGTTTTAAATATATTCCCATTCCATTTCTCTAGAAATTAACAAAAGTACATTAAAAAGTCTTTACAAACTGTGACTTTAGACGAGATGAAGTAACTTTTCAAACATACACAATGTCACACTATTTCTTCCTGGTTCCACTGCATGTGGAAACCTCTAAGTCATCTCCTTCTCCATTCTCACAAAAGGCACTTACTTCCTGGTTTTCAGAGTGGTGGCACAAAGTGTTGATTGTACAGGTTTCTTCCAGTATTGCTATGTGTCAGCCATATTAACTGGCCTCATTTGATTGGTATTCCTTACTGACAAACCTGGCGACCCTCCCGCCGGGGGTCCGCGGGTCAAGATCCTGAGTTTGAAAAACCCTGATCTAGAATAATTGAAAGGGGATCTAATTGAAATGTATAGCATTCTGACAGGCCTGTACAGACTGGATGCAAGGATATCTTTTCCTTTGGCTGGGAATGGTGGGGAGGGGGGTCGAAAACAAATGGTCACAGTTTCAGGATACTGGGTAGGCCATTTAAGATTGAGGTGAAGAGTAATCTCTCCACTCAGAAGGTGGTGAACAAGTGGAATTCTCTACCGCAGAATGTTGTGGTGGCCAAGTCACTGACTATATTTAAGAAAGAAATGGATATATTTCTCGACTCTAAAAGTGTCAAGGGGTTTGAGGAGGATACGGGAGTGTGGTGTTGAGAAAGAGGATCATACTGAATGGCGGAGCAGGCTTGAGGGTCCAAATGGTCTAATACTGCTTCCTGTTTCTATGTTTCAATGACCAGCAGTTGCAGATTCCAAAGATTGCTGTCAATTTCAGTGGAGTAATGATGGGGATGGAGTAATGACTGAAAATGTTGATGGTTTCACTATCTGGACCGATATAATGGAAGTGTTTAAAATTTTGAAAAGTTGGAACAGGATTGAGAGAAGTAGATTGTTTCCATTATTGGAGAATTCCAAAACAAGTGGCCATAAATGCAAGACCAAGCCATTTAGAACTGTAGAAGTTTTTACACAAAGTTGTGAGCCTATTAAATTCACCTCAGGAGATAAGTTACAAAACTACTGAACTTGGGGGAAAAAAGGCTCTGACTAACAGTAAATGTGTGAAGTACATTATAATCGTGGGCCGCACGGTAGCACAGTGGGTAGCATTGTTGCTTCACAGTTCCAGGGTCACAGGTTCGATTTTCGGCTTGGGTCACTTTCTGTGTGGAGTCTGCACATTCTCTCTGTGTCTGAGTGGGTTTCCTCTGGGTGCTCCGGTTTCCTCCCACAAGTCCCGAAAGACGTACTGTTCGATGAATTGGACATTCTGAATTCTCCCTCTGTGTACCCAAACAGAATGTGGCGACTCAGGGCTTTTCACAGTAACTTCATTTCAGTGTTAATGTAAGCCTACTTGTGACAGTAAAGGTTATTGATTAATATTAATTTAAATTTATTGTCACTCCAATCCGTTACCCAATTTTTTTTCAAACATTTATAATTCTATATATTCAAATTTTAACATTTTTACATTTAACACACATAACATTACAAAACAAAATAAAAATCGCTTATTGTCACAAGTAGGCTTCAAATGAAGTTACTGTGAAAAGCCCCTAGTCGCCAGATTCCGGCGCCTGTTCGGGGAGGCTGGTACGGGAATTGAACCGTGCTGCTGGCCTGCCTTGGTCTGCTTTCAAAGCCAGCGATTTAGCTCTGTGCTAAAAAATAAACCAACACCAACTCTTGAACCCACCTCCCCAACATCCCAACCAACCTCTGCACCTTTCCCCCTCCCCATTCCCTCTAGCAGTTAACCAGCTCCCCGAAATGTAGTATAAACAAACCCCATCTTTTATGGAACCCCTTACTCACCCAAAACCGCAGATGTTCTCAGCCATGCTCTGCAGTGACTGGGCCACGCTGCTGGAGCGCTGCTGCAAATTCCAGGTGGCTCTGGCACATGGCTACCTGTGAATCGGCAACCCTGTCCTGGGCCTCAGCCAGCACCTGCACAGGCCTTGGACATGCTGATCGATAGCCAAAATGCTCACCTCCAATGCCTCCTTAGCGGACGCCACCCCTGCGGTGTTGGCCTGGGTGGCACGCATGGTCGGCATCAACTCCTGCTCCCGCACGCGGTTGGACTCCTCCAACTGCACCTGCACGTACTGGATGCTCGGTGACGACCCCTTCATGTAGCCCTTGGCTCTGCGACTGCACCCCCATAATATATGGGACTGTCCGTTCCAGATGCCCAAACCCTGTCTGGATGGCTGCTAGTTCCTGGTGTTGGCCTGCCCTCTGACCATCTGTCCCTTCGGGCGTTCCTACCTCCACCTGACATACTGGAGCATGTGTGTGATGTGCACCAGACAGTGTCCCAAGAGCCTCTTCACTGAAGTGCCCAACCAAGGTGAGTGTCTCTGGGATGATGATGGGCATTGGAGACAGCTGTGATGGGAAATCTGTGTCATCCCCGGACTCGAGCTCCGGGGTGTCTTGGGTCTCTTGTCTAGGGCTGCCATCCGTGCTGCTATCCTCATTGCTGGTCGGCACGTGGGGGTTATCAGGCTTCGGCATTGGCTGGGGACCGGGGACACCAGATGGATCCACCCCTTCACCAGCAGGTCCTGCAAGGCACAAGACAAGAAAGATGATTAGACCGCCAGCCGGGCAGGAGTGGGGGTTTTGGAGGCAAGGTTGGGGTGTGGGTAAGGGTGGTGGTGAGGTAGGGGTGAGGGTCTCACTTCCTTGCTTGCAGTCGATCTCCACCGCAGCGACCTCCCTTTCCTCTGGGCCACCAATCACGTCCAGAGCCCTTTGCTCAGCTATGGTGAGGAGCCACAGGTCCGGTGGTCCTCCTCCAGTCTTCTCCTACTCCTGGCGGTAATGGGCAGCTTTCTCCTGGGGGGAGCAGAAATTAACAGTGTTTGACAGTCTGCATGCAGCCCAGGGCATGAGTAGCTGATGGCCTCAGTGGCCAGGGCATCCGGCCATGGTGACCGGTATGGGTGCCAGCATGTGGGGCAGGGTAGGGGTTCGGCCGCCATGTCTAGCCCTTTACCAGTTACTGGATCGGTCCAGGTGCAGCGCCAGTTTTGCTATCAAAGAACACCAAAGAACAAAGAAAAGTACAGCACAGGAACAGGCTCTTCGGCCCTCCAAGCCTGTGCCGACCATGCTGCCCGTTTAAACTAAAATCTTCTGCACTTCCAGGGTCCGTATCCCTCTATTCCCATTCTATTCATGTATTTGTCAAAATGCCCTTTAAATGTCACTATCATCCCTGCTTCCACCACCTCCTCCGACAGCAGGTTCCAGGCACCCACTACCCTCTATGTAAAAAACTTGCCTCGTACATCTCCTCTAAACCTTGCCCCTCGCACCTTAAACTCATGCCTGCTAGTAATTGACCCCTCTACCCTGGGAAAAAGCCTCTGACTATCCACTCTGTCTATGCCCCTCATAATTTTGTAGACCTCTATCAGGTCGACCCTCAACCTCCGTCGTTCCAGAGAGAACAAACCGGGTTTATTCAACCTCTCTTCATAGCTAATACCCTCCATACCAGGCAACATCCTGGTAAATCTCTTCTGCACCCTCTCTAAAGCCTCGACATCCTTCTGGTAGTGTGGCAACCAGAATTGAACATTATACTCCAAGTGTGGCCGAACTAAGGTTCTATACAGCTGCAACATGACATGTCAATTTTTATACTCAATGCCCCGGCCAATGAAGGCAAGCATGCCGTATGCCTTCTTGACTACCTTCTCCACCTGTGTTGCCCCTTTCAGTGACCTGTGGACCTGTACACCTAGATCTCTCTGACTGTCAATACTCTTGAGGGTTCTACCATTCACTGTATAGAACTCACCAAATCCTGCCCCAGCATCAATACTTAGACTTAAGAACGGAGAATCCCCCCCTGTTCCTTTTAATCCTTCAATCCAGTTCTCTCATAAAGCATCACGCAGGAACCAATCACTGACTGTTGTCAGGCAGAACACTCTCCGTGACCAATCCAGCGATTGCCAGCCAGCCAAATGATCTGACTCCCTCCAAACTTGGCTCTTAAGATCCACTCGCTGCCGAGGAGTCTGTCCTAGGGGCTGGTTTAGCTCACTGAGCTAAATTGCTGGCTTTTATAGCAGACCAAGCAGGCCAGCAGCACGGTTCAATTCCTGTACCAGCCTCCCCGGACAGGCACCGGAATGTGGCGACTAGGGGCTTTTCACATAACTTCATTGAAGCCTACTTGTGACAATATGCGATTTTCATTTCATTTTTATTTCTCCTTTCCAGAGACAAAACCTTGGAACACGGTGTTCTGAAAAGCAATCTGCTTCAACCTTAAATCTTCTGTTTAAAGGCACAATCCGATTATGGATCCACATACTAAAATACTAAAATGACATTAAAAAAATTGGAGAAAAAAAAACAAGCAGGAAGGACAGTGACAAGAGGAAGAGGCGCATTTATTGAAACCTCTAAGATCTTGAGGAATTTTGACAGGATACATGTGGAGAGGATCTTTCATCTTGAGAGAGAATCTGGAACCAGGGGTCACTTTTTCAAGTTGTCCATTTAAAACTGAGATGGGGTGAAATATTTTCTCTCGAGGGTTGTGAGTGTTTGGAGCTCTCTTCCTGAAAAGGTGGTGGAAGCAGTTTTTGAATATTTTTAAGGCAGAGCTGAATAGATTCTTAGTATGAAAAAGGGTGATAGGTGACCACGGTAGCACAGTGGTTAGCACTGTTGCTTTACAGCGCCATGGTCCCAGGTTCGATTCCCGGCTTGGGTCACTGCCTGTGCGGAGCCTCCACATTCTCTCCGTCTCTACATGGGTTTCCTCCGGGTGCTTCCCACAAGTCCTGAAAGGCGTTAGGTAATTTGAACATTCTGATTTCTCCCTCGGTGTGTTAACACGTACTAGATGCTGTGGTATGAAGAGACAAGAGTTCAGCTCCTTTTTCACCATCACACCTTTAATGGTTCAAACTCACAGAACTCTACAGATCATCACAAGCTCCAGAGTCCACCTGAAGCCCCTTTACATATCAGTGTCAATCATTGAACACTTAACATAAATGAGACAATCATTGAACACTTAACATAAATGAGACAACTAATTGCAATGTCTCTTAACCCATTACTTAACAGTCTCCCCTTCCTTGGAGAAAAAAAACCAATTAGGTAAAAATAAAATTTCAAGAAACTAAAACACACACCTGATTCCTCCCCTTTTTTTTAAGTAGAAGAAAAAAAAACATTCACAGAAACAGGCGCCCTTCATTCACAATATCTAAAAGTTTCTGTGAACTAGCCCCTTTTTTTGTGAAACAGTCTGACAGTTGATAGCTACTGTCACCCATTTAATTTATGTTATTTCCCCTCTGTCCAACATCTGCTTTAAACTTGCGATGTCTATCCGTAACCTCTTTTCATTGACACATTTTGTAGAGTGCACATTTTCCCACAGAGATTTATTGTCACTTTGACAGTCAATAGGTATATTACCTAAATCCTCTAATCACAAAATATCTGTCAATATCTGACTTATATAAAAGGCCATATCCACCGCTTCCACTAAGCTTAATGTCTCAGCAGCCAAAGTGCTTTTGACCACTCTCCTTATTTTCTTTGTTTCCCACACAAAAGGGCAACATTTACCATTGTTCCCCAAAAGAAAAATTATAAAACTTCCTGCGCTTGAAACTCCCTCACACAAATATGCATATGTCGCATCACAATAAACTATGAGTTTCAAATGCCTAGGATAATCTAAAACAGGGAACTTCAAAACACACTCCTGCATTTTTAGTTTGGCCAACACTTTATTTGCTCTTATTATGTCTTCCACTTTGGGATCATTCACCTTTGTACTCAACTCTAAAACATCAAAACTCACGTCCGGTCTAGTCTGTCTTCCTAACCAGTTCAGTTGCCCAATTAAACTTCGCAGTTGCTCTTTTTCTATCTTCGAAACCATTGCGTCTTTTTGTGGAACCCGGCCACGACTAATTGCTATTGGACTGATGCTTTTCAAGTAAGATTGCGGACGTAAAGTTGCCCCTAACTGAGTCTGTCCGATTTCCAAACCAATATATTTAAATGCACCGGAAGCCTGACTTCCAACCCTGAATTCTTTCCTCAAACCAGAGATTACAACAGCTTCAAAATCACTAGTCCCACCCCACAAAAAATCATCGACATGCATCATGAAGATACCAGCAAGATTTCCTTTATAGTGCCAGTAAAACATTGCAGGATCTGCTTTCAACTGGCAACAGCCTAACTTTAACAAGACTGACCTTACCGAAAAGTACCACACTCTAGATGCATCATTTAATCCACATACACATTTGTTCAACTTCCACAGTACCCCTTCTGTGTTAGCTGCTTCTTTAGGAGGACGGAGAAAAATGTCTCTCTGGAGCTGATGCACCTGCAAAAAGGCAGCTTTTATATCTATAGATTTGCAGTCCCATGCCTTTGTGGCTAATAGAGCCAAGAAGATCTTTAAAATAACCTTTCCTGCTGTAGGTGAATCTACCCTTAAGTCCTGATCGTCTAAGTTTTCTTCAAATCCCCTTGCTACAAGCCTGGCCTTTGCCTTATAAGTTCCATCTGGAAGAACCTTTTCTGTACAAATCCATCTGTGCGATAGAGCTTTTTGTCCCCTATCCGGTACTTCCGTGTATACCCCAAATTCACTCCAACTATGCAATTCTTGCTGTTTTGCATCTTTGATAACTTTTTCATCTAATTTATTTGAAGCCACCAAAATCTTACGTGCATATGGGCTTCTACTTCTATTAGTATTCGTAGTCTTACTCCTGTTCCGAGATCTTGATAAACTACGTCCCCTTTCCTGCCTGGTATCTCGTTCTGTACTGCTACTGCTTGATCTTTCTCTTCTGTAGCGGGATACCCTTTCAATAGTTCTTGACCTTTTCCTGCGAACCTGTTCACTATCCGATGTACTATCTGAACTAGCACTGCGTTTCTGTGCCCTCCATTTTTGAACTTTGTTTTCCCAATCCATTGTCTTAACTTGCTCCCCTGAATGCTGTACATTCAACCAATGTTTATACTTTCCACTGGCCTTCCCTGCTCTACTAATAACAGTTGCATCCTTCCATTGACTACACCCTTCAGGCAAGTATGTCACTTTTGTACCAACCTTTGGCAGTTGCCCTTTCGGAAAAATGGCCTGATCTAATTTATCAGAAGTGTTGTGTTCCTCTACAGAAACCCTGTCTATATCAGTTAACTGGTCCTCATAGTTCTGTAACACATGCGTACCAGATGACTCTGGTTCCTCGTCTTGTCTGTCTGCTCTGTCTAAATTTGAAAATTTGTAATCGGTACCCATTATCCTTGATGAATGTACCCTAACAGTTTGATTACAATGTTGCAAAATAAATGTTTTGCCATCTATGCCTATGATCTTCCCTAGGCCTTTCCATTCATTAGAATTGTCTCTCTTATAGTACACCATTTCTCCTTGTTGAAAAACGGCATCTGATGGCCGTACGTTATGTCTTAAAGCTCTGCGAATTCTTTCAGAGACTTCTGCTTCCAAAAAAGCTTTTCTACTGCTATGCAACGCGTTTAAATGCTCAGCAAAACCTGAGCTAATTGTAGTCCCTTCCCAAGCTGGAGGCTGGTCATCCAAAATGGAGGGAATTTTAGGATTTCTACCAAACACTAATTGATAAGGACTATAGTCCCCAACCATCTGCAATGAATTCTTTGCATGTACCGCCCATGCTAAAGCTGAATTCAGCGTGCAATTTGGTCGATCTCCCAAAATTTTCCGAAGCATGTCATCGATAACAGCATGATTTCTTTCGCAGACACCATTACTAAACGGGCTTTCGGCAGCCGTGTTCATAACTCTGATATTCATGTTTTCACACATATCCCTAAACTCATCATTAGCAAATTCTCCCCCATTGTCCTGGTGGACCCATTCCTGTCCCGATCCATTTTTCCACAATTTTGCCCAAAATTACTCTCTTTTCTTTACTTCGTACAATTGTTGATTGACTAAATCTGGTAGCTAAATCTACAAAATGCAAAATAAATATATTATTTGCTTTATCCCAGATCTTAAGGTCCATGGCCACAATGTCATTAAAATCCCTGGCCAAAGGTAGGGTTACTATCGGTCGTGCTGGTGTCCTTCTGTACTTCCTGCAAACTTCACAGCGATCACTAACCTGTTCTATCAGCTTAGAATAGTCATCATCCCTTACCACTGCATCCTTTAATAAATTTTTCAGCCTCCGAGGAGACGGATGTGCAAATTGCCTATGCAGTCTTACTACAATAAGCTTTTTACCAGCTAAAGTCGCATTATCAACTGTCATTAATACATCCTTAACCACTCTACTTGAAACATTATTTGTCAATAATGGAATACAATAATGTCCCGACTGTGTAAATTGTAAGTCCACCGTCTTTCCAAAAACTGTTGCCTTATCCTGTTCCATATCCAGCTTCATGTGTGCTTTCTTCATCACCGGTCTGCTCAGAAGCAAAGGTATCTCACTTGATACAACATCCGTGCTAATAAAATGATTCACTCCAGCAATATTGCAAGGGATCACCACTCTTTTCAGCGACTTGAGAGTATTATCATCCCCAAACCTGAAACTTGTGGAACTTTTTAATTCCTTAACCTTGTTACGATTTTCAGCATCCAATGAGTCCAGATAACATTTTAACCAGTCAATCCCACACACAGTAGATGTGCAGCCACTGTCCAATACAGCACAGTTAAAAGATTCTGCAACCAACACCCTCATTACCGGCGTAAAACAGCTTGTTAATAGGACAATGCCTTCTTTCTGGTCACTATCTTTTTCCTCTTCTGACTCTTCCGTGTCATTTGTCGCTTCAAATACTCTATCATAACGAGTTGGACAGTTGAAAGCATAATGGTATTGAGAGTCACATCGAAAACATCGATTTATCATGCCCCGTGCATTTCTGGGGTTCATCCTCCTATTGTAGGTTCTAACTGGGTTTCTGTCTTCATAATTTCCTTGTCTCGGTCTTCTTTTATAGCCTTGAGGCCTGTTCGTAGCCATACGATTTCGCCATCCTGTTAGTAGTGTATCTTCCATATTCTGCCTTATAGCAGGCTGACCTATTTGGGTCATCAGAGCCTTTGGAATCGAATGTTTCCCCAAAATTCTTTTTAAAGCTGCTGTCGTCTGTTCGAATAAGGTATCGTTATCCGTAAACTGAACTCCTGTCAAACCCAGGAGCCTATCCATGTTGCTCACTCTAGCACAGTCAAGTAATTTAAAGGCCAACACAGACTGTGGAAATTCCAGCCTGTGTTTCTGCAGCTTTTTATATAGTCTGCCAAATTCCATTATATAGTCTTCCATAGATAAATCCTCCATTTTCCGGAACTTAACAAAATCCGACCATGCTTCATACGCACTTAACAAGTCATCTTTCTTATAAATCTTGTCCATATAAAGTAATAAAGTCGCCAGACCTCAGTGGCGTGCAGAGGTCTGGTGATGCCCGGGGCAAATCTTGATTGTATGCCCCAACGCCCCACGTAAATATTTCATTAAATATCACCAAAAAACCTATAGAAAACGTAGTTGCACCCGTTCTAGAGCTATTCACTGACCTCTTTATCTTTAGAACATAGAACGATACGGCGCAGTACAGGCCCTTCGGCCCTCGATGTTGCACCGACATGGAAAAAAACTAAAGGCCATCTAACCTACACTATGCCCTTATCATCCATATGCTTATCCAATAAACTTTTAAATGCCCTCAATGTTGGCGAGTTCACTACTGTTGCAGGTAGGGCATTCCACGGCCTCACCACTCTTTGCGTAAAAAACCCACCTCTGACCTCTGTCCTATATCTATTACCCCTCAATTTAAGGCTATGTCCCCTCGTGCTAGCCACCTCCATCCGCAGGAGAAGGCTCTCGCTGTCCACCCTATCTAACCCTCTGATCATTTTGTATGCATCTATTAAGTCACCTCTTAACCTTCTTCTCTCTAATGAAAACAACCTCAAGTCCATCAGCCTTTCCTCATAAGATTTTCCCTCCATACCAGGCAACATCCTGGTAAATCTCCTCTGCACCCGTTCCAAAGCTTCCACGTCCTTCCTATATTGAGGCGACCAGAACTGTGCGCAATACTCCAAATGCGGCCGAACTAGAGTTTTGTACAACTGCAACATGACCTCATGGCTCCGGAATTCAATCCCTCTACCAATAAAGGCCAACACACCATAGGCCTTCTTCACAACCCTATCAACCTGGGTGGCAACTTTCAGGGATCTATGTACATGGACACCGAGATCCCTCTGCTCATCCACACTACCAAGAATTTTACCATTAGCCAAATATTCCGCATTCCTGTTATTCTTTCCAAAGTGAATCACCTCACACTTCTCCACATTAAACTCCATTTGCCACCTCTCAGCCCAGCTCTGCAGCTTATCTATGTCCCTCTGTAACCTGCAACATCCTTCCGCACTGTCTACAACTCCACCGACTTTAGTGTCGTCTGCAAATTTACTCACCCATCCTTCTGCGCCCTCCTCTAGGTCATTTATAAAAATGACAAACAGCAACGGCCCCAGAACAGATCCTTGTGGTACGCCACTCGTAACTGAACTCCATTCTGAACATTTCCCATCAACTACCACTCTCTGTCTTCTTTCAACTAGCCAATTTCTGATCCACATCTCTAAATCACCCTCAATCCCCAGCCTCCGTATTTTCTGCAATAGCCGACCGTGGGGAACCTTATCAAACGCTTTACTGAAATCCATATACACCACATCAACTGCTCTACCCTCGTCTACCTGTTCAGTCACCTTCTCAAAGAACTCGATAAGGTTTGTGAGGCATGACCTACCCTTCACAAAACCATGCTGACTATCCCTAATCATATTATTCCTATCTAGATGATTATAAATTGTATCTTTTATAATCCTCTCCAAGACCTTACCCACCACAGATGTTAGGCTCACCGGCCTATAGTTACCGGGGTTATCTCTACTCCCCTTCTTGAACAAAGGGACCACATTTGCTATCCTCCAGTCCTCTGGCACTATTCCTGTAGCCAATGATGACCTAAAAATCAAAGCCAAAGGCTCAGCAATCTCTTCCCTGGCTTCCCAGAGAATCCTAGGATAAATCCCATCAGGCCCCGGGGACTTATCTATTTTCACCTTGTCCAGAATTGCCAACACTTCTTCCCTACGCACCTCAATGCCATCTATTCTAATAGCCTGGGTCTCAGCATTCTCCTCCACAATATTATCTTTTTCCTGAGTGAATACTGACGAAAAGTATTCATTTAGTATCTCGCTTATCTCCTCAGCCTCCACACACAACTTCCCCCCCACTGTCCTTGACTGGCCCTACTCTTACCCTAGTCATTCTTTTATTCCTGACATACCTATAGAAAGCTTTTGGGTTTTCCTTGATCCTACCTGCCAAAGATTTCTCATGTCCCCTCCTTGCTCGTCTTAGCTCTCTCTTTAGATCCTTCCTCGCTTCCTTGTAACTATCAAGCGCCCCAACTGAAACTTCACGCCTCATCTTCACATAGGCCTCCTTCTTCCTCTTAACAAGAGATTCCACTTATTTGGTAAACCACGGTTCCCTCGCTCGACCCCTTCCTCCCTGCCTGACTGGTACGTACTTATCAAGAACATGCAATAGCTGTTCCTTGAACAAGCTCCACATATCCAGTGTGCCCAACCCTTGCAGCCCACTTCTCCAACCTACACATCCTAAGTCATGTCTAATGGCATCATAATTGCCCTTCCCCCAGCTATAACTCTTGCCCTGCGGGGTATACTTATCCCTTTCCATCACTAACGTAAAGGTCACCGAATTGTGGTCACTGTTTCCAAAGTGCTCACCTACCTCCAGATCTAACACCTGGCCTGGTTCATTACCCAAAACCAAATCCAATGTGGCCTCGCCTCTTGTTGGCCTGTCAGCATATTGTGTCAGGAAACCCTCCTGCACACATTGTACAAAGAACGACCCATCTAATGTACTCGAACTATATCTTTTCCAGTCAATATTTGGAAAGTTAAAGTCTCCCATAACAACTACCCTGTTACTTTCGCTCTTTTCCAGAATCATCTTCGCCATCCTTTCCTCTACATCCCTAGAACTATTAGGTGGCCTATAGAAAACTCCCAACAGGGTGACCTCTCCTTTCCTGTTTCTAACCTCAGCCCATATTACCTCGGAAGAAGAGTACCCATCTAGCATCATTTCCGCCACTGTAATACTGTCCTTGACAAGCAGCGCCACACCTCCCCCTCTTTTGCCCCCTTCTCTGACCTTACTAAAACACCTAAACCCCGGAACCTGCAACAACCATTCCTGTCCCTGCTCTATCCATGTCTCTGAAATGGCCACAACATCGAAGTCCCAGGTACCAATCCATGCTGCCAGTTCGCCTACCTTATTTCGTATACTCCTGGCATTGAAGTAGACACACTTCAAACCACCTACCTGAACACTGGCACCCTCCGGCGAAGTCAAATCTGTGCTCCTGACCTCTATACTCTCAATCTCCCGTACCCCAAAACTACAATCCAGGTTCCCATGCCCCTGCTGAATTAGTTTAAACCCCCCCAAAGAGCACTAACAAATCTCCCCCCCAGGATATTGGTGCCCCTCAGGTTCAGATGTAGACCATCCTGTCTATAGAGGTCCCACCTTCCCCAGAAAGAGCCCCAGTTATCCAGAAATCTGAATCCCTCCCGCCTGCACCATCCCTGTAGCCACGTGTTTAATTGCCCTCTCTCCCTATTCCTCATCTCACTATCACGTGGCACGGGCAACAACCCAGAGATAACAACTCTGTTTGTTCTCGCTCTGCGCTTCCATCCTAGCTCCCTAAAGGCCTGCCTGACAGCCTTGTCCCCTTTCCTACCTATGTCATTAGTGCCAATGTGGAGTACGACTTGGGGCTGCTCCCCCTCCCCCTTAAGGACCCGGAAAACACGATCCGAGACATCACGTACCCTTGCACCTGGGAGGCAACATACCAAACCTGAGTCTCTCTCGCTCCCAGAAAATCTCCTATCTGTGCCCCTGACTATTGAGTCCCCAATTACTAATGTTCTACTCCTTTCCCCCCTTCCCTTCTGAGCAACAGGGACAGACTCCGTGCCAGAGGCCCGTACCCCATGGCTTACCCCTGGTAAGTCCCCCCCCCCACAAGTATCCAAAACGGTATACTTGTTACTCAGTGGAACGACCGCAGGGGGTCCCTGCACTGACTGCTTCTTCCCAGTCCCTCTTACAGTTACCCATCTATCTCCAGTCTTTGGTGTAACTACTTCCCTGAAGCTCCTATCTATGACCCCCTCTGCCTCCCGAATGATCCGAAGTTCATCCAGCTCAAGCTCCAGGTCCCTAACACGGTTTTTGAGGAGCTGGAGTTGGGTGCACTTCCCACAGATTAAATCAGCAGGGACACTGACGGCGTCCCTCACCTCAAACATTCTGCAGGAGGAGCATTGTACTGCCTTCCCTGACATCACCTCTAGATTTAAAAAAAAAACAAGAAGAAGAAAAAGAAACGAAGAGCTTACCTGATATTCCCTCAAACCCTGCTCCCGGTGAAAGGTAAGCAAATTTAAAGGCACTCACTCACCTTCACGACAGGCCCCAAGCTGCCTCTAGGTCATCTCTAAGGTATAGGACGGCTGCCTGAGGTTAAATTGCGCTGTAAGAGTTAGTCAATTTCCCCTTAGCACTGGGATTCTAGGGATATTGTTCTCTTCTCCAGTCATTTTGCTTTGCAGCAATGGGTGAGATGTTATGTCTCGAAAGTTGTGCCTCCCTCCTCTGCAACCCCCATGGAGAAGGATAAGAGCAGCAACGTCATGGAAATACTGTTATGACCCTTGTGGAAACAAACTACAAACAACCCAACTAAGACCAATATACAAGACTTCACTTTTATATTAGCAATCACACCAAAATCAACGTAAATTAAACATGAATTAACAGGAAAATTGCAATAATATGACCGATAAATTACACATAGCAGATACAAAGACATATCTCACATATTTCTCAGTCAGCCCATTCAGCACGTATCGCATTCATTTCAGCCACAATATCCTTCAAAACGTTGAACTTCTTCAAATCAAATTCCATCTTCATTTCTCTAAAGCTTTAGCACCAAGTCTCATCAAACACCGGCATTACTTCACCCAATTTCCACAAATATAATTTTCACAGTCGACACATTTCCAGATTCCTTCTTCTTCACAAAACCCTGGTCATGTGGGGCCTGTTTGTGCACTATGCCAGTGCATAAAGGGTCCCCAAATCCAGATATAAAGCTCTATTCAAGATCCGAGCTCCAGCAGCTTGCAGTCAAGTAGAACATAGAACATAGACCAGTACAGCACAGAACAGGCCCTTCAGCCCTCGATGTTGTGCCGAGCAATGATCACCCTACTCAAACCCACGTATCCACCCTATACCCGTAACCCAACGACCCCCCCCCCCCCCCCCACCTTACTTTTTAGGACACTACGGGCAATTTAGCATGGCCAATCCACCTAACCCGCACATCTTTGGACTGTGGGAGGAAACCGGAGCACCCGGAGGAAACCCACGCACACACGGGGAGGACGTGCAGACTCCGCACAGACAGTGACCCAGCCGGGAACCTAACCTGGGACCCTGGAGCTGTGAAGCATTTATGCTAACCACCATGCTACCGTGCTGCCCCTGTCTCTGAGAATCTCCCATTTATAGGACCCTGGGCTTTAAGTATAAAGGGTAAGAGGGCAAAAGTTAAGAGGCCATGATGAATCTTCATAAAATACTGGTTCTGTCCCAAATGGGTGCCCCTGGCCCAAATGTCAAATTCTGGGCACGACAGTTTAGTAAGTTGACAACTATAGAGAGGGTGTAGAGAAGAGTTTAAAAATGGATCAAAAGATAAAGATAAAGAATAAATAAAACTTACCCATGGTGGCATTGATTGCCGTCGATTCGGGATAATTCGCGTCCTTTTTGTTCACGCTCCAGCCGCCGAGTGCAAAGCCACCTCTTCACCAGCGGCGACCGCGGTGCGCAGGCGCGCTCCGGCCGACCGCGGTGCGCAGGCGCGCTCCGGCCGACCGCGGTGCGCAGGCGCGCACCGGCCGACCGCGGTGCGCAGGCGCGCTCTGGCCGACCGCGGTGCGCAGGCGCGCTCTGGCCGACCGCGGTGCGTGCTCCGTTCTCTTCACGCTGCTGCCCCCATCCAATCGATGCCCGGGGCCAGCGCACCGTCGGCCCCCCCCTCTGCACGCCACTGCCAGACCTTCTTCTGAGTCTAACTCTTCCAACTCCAGCTCAGAAAGCACTTTGTTTTGGATTTTACTGCCATATGGTAAAGAAGGAGCCAATGCCATACCTTGTTTTCTCTTTCCTAAAGCAGTCACCTTCGTCCACTTAACTACTGCACTTCTCCATTTGTCGTATAATTCCCTTTCAGAAAATAGGGGAGGATAATCATAAGCAGCCATCTTTGTCCTGGGTTCAGCCATGTTTCCCTTTTTTTTTCACTCCTTGGTTTGATCTGGAAAAATTGTATCTTTCAAGCCTTCACATTTACACAGCACCCATCCTCTGCTACCATTGTTAACATGTACTAGATGCTGTAGTATGAAGAGACAAGAGTTCAGCTCCTTTTTCACCAACACACCTTTAATGGTTCAAACTCACTCTGCACAGAACTCTACATATCATCACAAGCTCCAGAGTCCACCTGAAGCCCCTTTACATTCCAGTGTCAATCATTGAACACTTAACATAAATGAGACAATCATTGAACACTTAACATAAATGAGACAACTAATTGCAATGTCTCTTAACCCATTACTTAACACCGTGTATCCGAACAGGCGTCCGGAATGTGCCAACTTGGGACTTTTCACAGTAACTTCATTGCCGTGTTCATGTAATCCTACTTGTAACAATAAAGATTATTATCAGGGGTCGGCAAGATCCAGATTTGAAGTTACAATAAGTAAATTCAGCCATATAATTAAATGGCGGAACAGCTCCAGGGATTAAATGGCCTACTCCTCCTTACTTGTATGACTTCATCATCATAGAATCCTTACAATGCAGAAGACCATTTGGTCCATCGACTCTGCATTGAACCTCCGAAAGAGCACTACCCAGATCCACCTCGTCCTGTTTAACGTGCCCTATCCCCATAACCTAACCAGTGATATTTCCAGTGATATGTTTCTTGGCAATTGTACAAATTATAGTTATAAAGTTACTGTACAAATACATTTGAAGCACCATGGAATGGAATTCGTCATAACATTATTATTTAAATAAATCAGATTAACAGTTGTGCATGTAGGCTTAGGGCTGGGCTGCTGCCTTCCTACTCAATACTGCCAAGGCAGCAAGTCATCCCAATCAATCAGGAAATTGAAATGAAGGAATGAAAGTCTATGTGCAAAAGTTATGCTCTACCAGATGTGGAGTGATCTGAATTATTCAAAGTTCATGCAAATTTAGCACCTGTGCAAAACTACAAAGCGGGGCAGGCTTTGGCGCGCATGCTCAGTTTGTGGGGGGCATACAGCGCATGCCCGGTGTCTCAGAGCGGCGGCTGGACCGAGGGGGCCCCGGTTCTCAGTTTGTGTCCGCGATGGCTGCCCCCCTGCCACCAGGTTAGTCATTGATGCGGCAAATAAAACCGGCGACTGGTGCCGTGGGCGGCAGAGCGAGGCCGGGGTCTGGGGAGGCCGGGGTCTGCTGATCCATGGTCCTGCTTTTGAATTTGCCTCCTCCGGGGTTAATGTCCCCGGGAAGTGGGAGGATCACCGTTGGCCGCCTTCACGATGGGATGAGCGCCAGTCCTCTGTTTAATTTATTATTCATCTCTCTGTGTTGGAATGACATCTGGCCACTCTGAGTAAATGCATGTCTTTTCTGTTTTTGTTGCTCAGGATTGTTTTGAGGCGAGGACAGCCGCTTTTGGGAGGAGACGGCGTGTGACGTGGCGCAGCGCTGACATGGAGTCCGGGGAGGAAATAGGTAACGGGCAGTGGGAGCTCCTCGGGAGGGCTGGCAGGCTGGGTGCAGGCTGGGTGCTGGCTGGCAGACTGGGTGCTGGCTGGCAGACTGGGTGCTGGCTTGTTGCCGCCTTCCTACAAAATTCATGGTGCCACAGCATCAGGACAACCTGAGAACTCATTCACAGCACCTAGAAACTGCAGCTGGCAGCCAATTGCACATAGGAGGTGAATTGACTCCCAGGGAAGCAAACACGAGTTGTTGTTTTATAAAGAAGCTTGTAGTTTCACATATGTGGACGTTTTGTTTTTCAGCTGAAGGAAATGGTTAATTTCATCTTTTGCCATGTATTCAACAATACTTGGGAACATTTGGAAATTTCGGTGGCTTTTTAAAATTTGCTGAATATAGAATGTTTCGTACACAAAATGGAAATGTCTGACTATGTCAAGCATATCTTTTATAAATAAATACTGCTTTGATAAGTGTTTCTATATCATGATGTGTGGGATTCTGGTTAGAACCAATAATATCTTGCCAATCGGCACATTGATTAGAATGCGTGATCAAACATTTTGACTTGTCTGTTGAAGAAATTAAACTAAAACATGTGGTGTTGCAAGCTGATTTGCACAAATGTTGGCCCAAAGAACCAATGCCAACATCAACAAGGTAGGAGGACAGAGGAAAAGATGGTTTGAAAGAAAAATGTTTTGGGTTCATTTGTTTGTTTTATAATGTGGTAAGCAACATATAATACAAGTAAAGTAAATGTAAAAACTTAAGCAATTAAGATGATTCATCCTGGTTTACCTTTGTATCCCAAATTGGTAGTTGACTGTGTTCTCCTGTGACAATTATATTTAAGGACTAGCTTGGTTGCAGAAACCTTTTTTAAAGTTATCTAGATCATAAAATGAAATCAAAATTATGACATTTAACTCTTTGAGCCTCAGTGAGATCATGCTAATCTGTGACTTCATTCACTGTATTTGCCCCATATCCTTTAATAGCTTTTGGATGGGAAAAACCTAAACAGTTGATTTGGCATCAATTGCTATTTGTGGAAGAAAGTTCCAAACGTGTTGTTCGGTTGAGAAAGCAAAAACATACATTCATATGTCATCTGTCACTTAATCAGGATGTCTAAAGTGCTTCAGAGTGTTACTTTTAGATTGTAGCCACACTTTTATTGGCCAATGTGGAATTTGTAGACATGGGGTCATGCAAGCCATATAAAAGCAGCTGTGGATGCTGAAAACGGAGTAATACTTCATTAGGAAGTAGTGCAAGTGTCATTGAAGGGGTTCTTGATGCTTGTAATCAGAAGACGCGAGGTAAATGGATCTAGAGTTTAAGTATTTCTGAAGGCTTTCTCCGTGTGATTTTTTTGAAGGAGAGATGATTATGTGAGCCGTGTTCCTTTTTGTGAAAAGCTTACAACAGTATATTCTATGTTTGTCCTCATTTGCTGTAGGAAGTGTGACATTTATGTGGGTGTTGAGATCGGGAACATAGGAGCAGGAGTAGGCCATTCGACCCTTCAGCCTGCTCCCCATTCAATAAGATCATGGTTGGTCTTGGCTGAATCTTGCATCTGGCCCAGGCATCATCTTATATGTTTAAGTTTACATAGCCAATTTCAACTAGAGTTTGTTTTGGTTCTTCGTTTCTGATGAAATTGAGTTGAAATAGACTTTTAAGTGAAATCAAAGCTGGCAGGCAGTTTGAGGGTTTTGTTTAGTTTCTCCGACTTGCTGAAACGAATTGTTTTGATTTTTGTTTCTCAAATCTTCCAGCTTCTTGCACATTCTCCCTAAGTTGAAATGTTTTTTTCAGGTTTAGTCTGGATTTTGGATTGTTGCGCACTTAAGCCAATTTGTTTTGTCTTATGAACTTTTTCAGGATTGTGTACTTCTTGCAAGCAAAGGTTAGTAAAGTAGAGAATGCCAGAATAAAAGTAATTGGTAGAGGATAGACAGGCTTCATTTAAACTTAGTTTCAATTGCTCCATCAATATTTCTATTAATTTAAACTATACTTCATGATGTAGGGCAGGGTCATAATCGGGAGGACTTAAAGGGTGGAAGCTCATCAGTGGAATTGGCGGGGGACCAAAATGGATTGAAACTTGTAAACTACAATGGATAGACACTGGAGCATATGTGGGGCAGTAAATCTATCATGAGATGTTTGTACATGAGTATGAGAAATGGGCCTGGATGTGGCAGGATGTACTAGCGCTCAACATTATTCAGGAGTAAAATTGGACAGCAACCTCTGGTATCTGCAAATGCAGTTAATATGTACAATTAGAAACATTGCTACCTCGCTACAAGATTTGGCATGCAAATATCTACCTGTTGCATAAAGTAACTTATACACCAGATCCAACTAAAAACCCCAAAAAAGCTTAGAACTTATCCATTCTTGAACGGATCATGGTGCGATAGGCAAAAAACCTTGAGCCTTAAAATGTTACTTTGGCAAGTGTGGAGACTCATTCTTTCTGATTTTAATTATAGTTGGAGATCTAAACTTTTAAAATTAAATGTGCATATTGTATCTCTTCATCCTACCTTCTCTTTTTCACTTTCTGTGCATAATATTGTTAGATTGAATACTTAAATCAAACTCTAATCTTCCCAGTTTAAAGTTTTTGTCCTGTGTCATGAATCTTCAATTTGATTGAGGAGGCATGCTGTTGCTTTCCCTAATTCTCTCAGGTCTCTCGTCCCCTGTAGAGGAAACCACACCATATCAGACACTTGGTGACGGTAAATTGTCATGCAAAATATTGCTGGAATTGAGTCTGCTATGGCAGGAGGGACGGATTTGGTAGGAATATCAGAAATCTACTGAATTCAGATGGTGGAAATGCATATAACATTCAAAGGTATCGGGTGCTTAGAAACACCATAATATGGTTTAGCTTGATGTGCTGACGATACCTTGGAGATTGAGATTGATCTTGTGGAATAGTTACAAAATGTAACTATTCCACAAGGGGCTGGTTTAGCACAGGGTTAAATCGCTGTCTTTGAAAGCAGACCAAGGCAGGCCAGCAGCACGGTTCAATTCCCGTACCAGCCTCCCCGAACAGGCGCCGGAATGTGGCGACTAGGGGCTTTTCACAGTAACTTCATTCGAAGCCTACTTGCGACAATAAGCGATTTTTCATTTCAAATGAAATACTTTGGGCAAACAATAACATCAACTTGTATTTGAGTAGTGCCTCAAACTTAAAATGTCCTGAGATTCACAGGAGCTTTATCAAACAAAACTTGCCAATGACATAATGAGGTATTAGGATAGATGACCAAAAACTTGGTCAAAGAGTTGGGTTTTAAGGAATAGATTAAAGGAGCAAGGTGAGGCAGAGAAACTTAGAGAGGGAACTTCACAGCTTGGGGCCTTGGTACTCAAGATATTTGAGTCAAATAAAGATTAAAAAATAAAATTTGGATAAAATAAAGGGAAGAATTAGATTGATAAGAGTGCATCTGTTGGAAGATGTTTTTGGTATACAAATTAGCGCAGCAGCAGGAATACAACTGTTTATTTAAGTTACACGGGGTTGAAAAATGATGTACAGAAATGGGTGTTAGAACTGGAGAAGAAGTGAGTTCAAAGTGGAGAAAGAAAAATACAATTTGCAACTATATGCTGAAAGCCTAATCCGAGGTGTTATTAAAATACCATAACATCAAAGGGCGAAAAACAGTATAACCATAGCAGGATAGCTGAGTACACGAGGAGAGGAGCAGCTACCACCATTGTCACACCAAGCTGGAGAAAGCAGGCTCTCCCAAAAAGACAAGGTGGTGGAAAAAGCTGCTATTTTATAAACGCTTAACAGGGAAGAACCACTCCACTGAAGTGAAGAAAATTTTCCCAAACTGGAAAATAAACTGCGAGTGGTAACTATATGCTGGATTTAGCTCCTAGGAGTTGTATAATATTGGATGTTGTTTGGGAAAGGGCCATTTCTCAGATCAGGTATGTAGCTGGGAACAGGGGTTAACTCCATGCGATGCCTTGTGTGTAGCAATTGTAGTTAAGTGTTCTGGTGTAGTGTGTTGTAGTCTTTCTTGTGTGTTTCTTTTAAGTTAATAAATATTCTTTATTAATTCATTACAAGACTGGACTGCTTCTCACTGATTTGCCTATTGTTCCTCATATTATGGCAAGTTGAAATTATACACCAGTAAGAACTGGTGTTTCCAGCTTGGAATACACATAACATCAATGGGGTTCTTGATAGTAGCTGAAAGCACAGCTGCTTCTGTTGGGGAGAGTAAAATCAGGAATGCTCAAGGTCAAAATTGGAGAAAAGCAGACATCTGGGCTGGGATTCTCCCCTACCCGGCGGTGTGGGGGTCCCGACGGGACGGAGTGGCGTGAACCACTCCGGCGTTGGGCCTTCGCAAAGGTGCGGAATTCTCCGCACATTTAGGGGCCAAGCCCTCACGTTGTGGGGCTAGGCCCGTGCCGGAGTGGCTTCCGCTCCGCCGGCCGGCACGAACGGCCTTTGGCGCCCCGTCAGCCGGGACCGAAAGGCTTTCGCCGGCCGGCGGAAGTCCGCGCATACGCCGGTGCGTCAGCGGCTGCTGATGTCATACCGGCGCATACGCAGGGGAGGGGGGTCTCTTCTGCCCCCGCCATGGTGAAGGCCATGGCGGGGCGGAAGAAAGAGTGCCCCCACGGCACAGGCCCGCCGGCCGATCGGTGGGCCCCGATCACGGGCCAGGCCACCGTGGGGGCACCCCTGGGGTCAGATCGCCACGCGCCCCCCCGCCCCTCCCCCCAGGAACCCGGAGCCCGCCCGCGCCGCCAATCCCACCGGTCAGGTTGGTGTTTTGATTCCCGCTGGCGGGAGAGGCCTGTCAGCGCCGGGTCTTCGGCCCATCGGGGGTCGGGGCCCCACTGACCGGCGCAGGGGGCCCGCCGACCGGCGCGGCGCGATTCCCGCCCTGCCGAATCTCGGGGGGCGGAGAATTCGGGACACGGCAGGGGTGGGATTGACGCTGGCCCTGGGTGATTCTACGACCCCCTGGGGGGTTCGGAGTATTCCGCCCCAGATTTGGAAGAGATTACAGACCAAGGGAGGTGTGAGGCGATGGAGGGATTTGGAGAGCCGGATGAAAATTTAATGATACACGTGGCGTGTCAGCTTTCCAGAGCAAAAAAAATCTCTTGACAATTATTCCATAAGCTGCATACTGTTATCTGTAGACAAGCCATATTCTCTGGTTTCCTTCTTTTTTCCCCAAATATTTTTTCAGTTTTATTTCAAGTTTATACATAACAAAAATAATAACAGGTAATAACAGACCTTGCCCCTACTAAACAGCACCAGAACCCACCCCTCCTCCAAGGATATGGCCTCCTCCACTATAGCCTCCCATAAGCCCCAGAGGTACTGCCCTCCTCCGTCCT
Organism: Scyliorhinus canicula; assembly: GCF_902713615.1. Taxonomy (NCBI): domain Eukaryota; kingdom Metazoa; phylum Chordata; class Chondrichthyes; order Carcharhiniformes; family Scyliorhinidae; genus Scyliorhinus; species Scyliorhinus canicula. Next base: position 91,998,843 of record NC_052159.1, on the reverse strand, counting down.
TGCCAGTGATAAAACGCTCTCCAGCAACGAGGAAGGCGGTACCACAGGGAATGTTGGAAAGATCTTCGTCGCAAAGTTGCGCACCTGTAAATATCTAAATGTGTCTGTCCGTAAAAGTCCTTGAGGTTTGAAAATCTGGCCTCCAAAAACAAATCCTTCACAACAATCCCCTTCTCTTCCCATCCCTGAAACCCAGCGCCCAGCCGTACCGGCTCGAACATATGGTTTGCACAGATCCGCACCAACTTCGATACCCCCCCCCCCCCAATTTGAAGTGCTGCTGAAATTGTCTCCGTATCTTCAATGTGGAGAACACCACCAGATCCCTTGAGTATTTCCTCGGAGAAAAGGGTAGCAAAGCTGTCACCAACACCCTGAGGCCTGAGCCCCTGCAGGACCTCGACTCCATCCGCATCCATGTAGCCTCAGGATCCCCTCACCATCCCAGCACCATCTCTGCATTTGCTGCCCAATAATATATCAGACTTTGCAGTGCCCCCGACTGCCGCTCCCTTTGAAGTCCCTTCCGAATCCCAGCTAATTTTCCTTCCCAAACAAACGTCAAAATCAATTTCTCCACTCCCCAAAACAAGAAAACACTGAAATAGAAACAGAAAACGCGGCTAGCAATTCATTTTCACCAACTGAATTCTGCCAGCCAAGTACAGAGGGAGGCTGTCCCATTTCTTCAAGCCTGCTTTAACCCTCCTCACCAGGCTTGTAAAACTCAACTATACCAGGAACACATTTGGCCCCCGTGCTATACCCATCTGCATTAACCCAATTGCTGTTCTGACTTTCTCCACCCACATTGGCTCCTCTAACCCATTCTGATCCTCCTCCAGCCTGTGACACTCCAAACTCTCCAAAACCTTCAACATATCCGACTCCTCCTCCGGCAGCTCCGGCTTTAAAACATTCTTCTATAATGCCTTAAATACCCCATTAATTTTATCTGGCAGCGATAGTATTCTACCCCCCCAAATCCGTACAATCTCCCAGGAGGCCGCCTGCTGCTTCAGCTGACCAGCCAAAAGCCGACTGGCCTTCTCCCCATATTCGTACATTACCCCCTCGAGCGCCGTCACTGCCTACCGCCTTAATGATGGATAGCAGATCAAATTGCAACTGGAGCTTCTTTCTACTAGCCAGGGACTCTGGTATTGGGTCACTTGAATACCACCTATCCACCTGAAGGATCTCATCCACCAACTGTTTGTGCTCATCTCTCTATCCTCTGTGCTTTCTGCGAAATTACCTCCCCTCGCACCACTGCTTTCAGGGGCCCCCACATTATCGAGGGCAACAACCCCCTCCTCCCCTCCCCATATTCATCAATCACCCTAGCTGTGTTCTCACACAATCCTAAATCCGCTAACAGCTCCACACCGGCAGCTGGGCTGGCCCCGTCTTCAAAACCATATCCACCAGGTGCGGAATATTCTGCATACCTCATCCCTGGCAGCAGGGCTCTCCCCTTCACAAAAATGTACAAATGCACATTATGCACCAGAAAGAAATAGGTGAATTCCCTGACCCCTGGCTACAAAAACGTCATGGATCCGCTCCACCATCTCCTTCACAAATGCTGCCAGTACCTTCGCTGCCTGACTTCGGCCAAGACCGATCCAGCTTGGTGCTTAAAACGCTGTTCAAATCTCCCCCCAAAATCAACAGGTGCATATCCATATCAGGTATCGCAGCCAGCATCCTCTTCATGAACTCCACATCATCCCAATTTGGGGTGTACACGCTCATTAACACCACCGGCGTACCGTCCAATGTCCCCATGATTATGACATACCTGCTGTCTTGTCTGCTACCACCTTCTCCATCCGGAACTGAACTCTTTTGTTAATAAGTATTGCCACCCTTCCAGGCCCTGCTATCAAACCCCGAGTGGAACGCCTGGCTAGCCCAACTCTTATCCGCAGGGGGATCTTCTACAGAAGCACCACATCGGCTTTCAAACTTTTTAAATGAGAGAAAAGTCTTGCACAGTTCACTGGGCCCCCAAAACCCACACATTCCACGTAACCAATCGAATCGGGTGTCTCTTCCCCTCCCCTTCAAGTCAGTCATCTGCACTCCGACATTTTCATCACATAGTAACAGGTCTTGCTCACTGTGCTTAACACTGAAATGCCCTTGAATCTCCTTGCTTCAATCTCCCTTTGTAAATGCCTGTACCTTGTTGTCTAAAGTCAGAATTCTTACTGTAGGCTTCTGAACTAACCGTTTTTTCCATACTATCATTTTTGAATTTTCCTTTCTCATTAGTGATCCTCACACAGCAAATACACATCATGGTCTCCACCTTAGTTTTCCTTCTCTTAGTTATTTCACTTTCTAACTAATTCTCCCACTCTTTTTCATCCCTTTTAATTTGTTGCAGTTTTTAATTTTGATTTCCCTTTCAGACTTTTGGCTTCTTGTGTATTATTTAGTTGATCCTCTTTGTCCTGCATTTGATAATTTTTCTATTTCACTTTAGTTGCTTTCCATTGTACATTTCTGCCTGTGCTGTTCTTAAGAAAACACCTTGATTTTGTACCCTGTTACTTTGCCTGGTCTTCTGAAACTTCATACTGTTATGCAGCCTTTGGAGAACCCCTCTTCCAGTAGCAAAGTATTTTATCTGCTACAGTTTACCTTGTTACGAATTTAGATAGCTCTCCAATCAGTCTGTTGTGTTTGTTTATTTTCACTGGAGTCTGTGATAAGGAGTGAACAGATTAAGCTGTTTAAAATTAAAGGATTTAAACGCACCAGGGAACTTCTCCTCTTTCTAGGAAAGTTCTACAGAACAAGGGGAATTGTCTTCAAATTTAACCTATGCTGCTTAGAAGTGATCTAGTTAATGTTTCTGAAAGCAAGTCGGAGAGACTCTGGAGTGATATTGCCTCAGAAAACCAAAGATGTTGTGCAGTAAAGCCATTAAAACAACAGTAAATACACAATCAGATAGTAAGGTACATAGAGAAAATGCAGGAAATTGGAATTAAAAGGCAGATAATGATGCCACTATTCCTGACCTGAATAGAGATGATTGGTTAATGCTCTCATCAGTCGTGTCTGGAGACTAATCCAGTATGTGACCAGGATTGAGTTTATGCACATTTTGTATCCACCACACAATAAGACTTACATTTATTACTCTTTTAATAGTTGTTAATCCCAAAATACAGGCAATGAAGCATTTAAACAGATATTACGACAGGTCACTAAAATCTTGGCCAGAGAGTTCTTAATGGTGATCCAAAAGAAGAAAAGAAGTTTTGGGAGCGAAATTCCTGAAATTATGGCGCTGGTCACTGAATGGAGGAATTATTCAAGTTGTGGATACTGAAGACTGGAATTGGAAGACCGCAGATATCTTGGGGTTGTCAGGCTGAAGGACGTTACGGGGTCACCTAGAGATGACCAAGACCATGGAGGAATTTGAAAATGAAAATTTTAAAACTGGGGCATTGTTAACTGGAAATGAATGCAAATCAGCACATTAAAGGCTGACATAAGAAAAGCGTCTAAGCTTACAGAAAGTGAAAGATGGGAGGCTGGCTAGGAGTGCATTGGAGTTGTTGTCTAAAGTTAACAAAGCTTGGGGTGTGTATTTCAGTAGCATGTGGGTGAGGACCGGCGGAGTTATTGCTGTTAAGGAGGCATTTAAAATTTTATAATGGTATATCCTTAAATAAAATAACACACCTAGAACTGCTTGATTTATTTTTGAAAATCAATTCTATGTAATTATCTTTAATATTTTTATAGATTTCAAAGAAACTAAATTTTTACTGACAAGTGCCATTAACAACTTTTGCCTTTTGTGTCCAATCCGTGAAAGAGGTTCTGATGCAATGTCATCAACCTGATAGGTTAACTCTGTCCCAACACATGCTGCCTAACCTGCTGGGCATTTGCAGCATTTTTTTTTGTTTAAAATTTTCAGCAACTGGAGTATTTTGGTTTTCCATAAAAGGGGGTTGCTTAATTTTTCATTTTGAATAAGATTTCAGTGCCCTTTTATAGTATGGAAACCTAACCTATGGACCTGTAAATTTGAGAGGGTGAGCAATTTTAGGCTGCAGTCCTTTGCCAATCCTCAAATACAAAATTAATTGGTGCATTGTATTGGTATTTCAGATATGGACGTTATGAAACCTCTAATAGAAGTGGCACATAGTTCTGAAGGTGTATCAGATGAAGAGGAAGAACCTGAATTAACAGGTTTGCATCCACGACGACCAAGTGACGAAGAGGGTATCTCGTAAGTGCTTGTTAATCAAATGTTTTCTCTCGTCATATAACTTTTTGACAACTGTTTTTGCATGTTTCCCTTTTCTGAAAGAATTAATTTGATCTTTCATTTTGCCCCTGTGTTAATGCAGGGGTAAGAGGCCAGTGTGTCCTAGTGTTGCCTTAGTTTAGATGAGTTACTGGGCCAAAGAGATGGCGTGCCAAGTTCAATCCCTGGTTTGTTCTGATGTTCACACTATGAATGACTGGTTTGGAATGCTTAAGTGGTGTTGTTACTTTTTACAGCCTGGGGCTTATTCAGATACCTGGGTCTGGATTGTCTGCTGGCGGAATGCTCCGTTTTGCCGGAAGCCCAGGGGTTTCCTGACGGCTTGGGGCTGCCCCACAATGGGAAACCCCATTGACCTGTGGCATAATAGAGTATCCTGCCGGCGGGGTGAAAAGGAAATGTGGCGTGGCAGGGCGGAGAATCCAGCTCCTGCAGTTTATTTTTGAATTGCTATTATCATAGAGATCATAGAATTTACAGTGCAGAAGGGGGCCATTTGGCCCATCGAGTCTGCACCGGCTCCTGGAAAGAGCACCCTACCCAAGGTTAACACCTCCACCCTATCCCCATAACCCGGTAACCCCACCCAACACTAAGGGCAATTTTGGACACACTAAGGGCAATTTATCATGGCCAATCCACCTAACCTGCACATCTTTGGACTGTGGGAGGAAACCGGAGCACCCGGAGGAAACCCACGCATACACGGGGAGGATGTGCAGACTCCGCACAGACAGTGACCCAAGCCGGAATCGAACCTGGGACCCTGGAGCTGTGAAGCAATTGTGCTAACCACAATGCTATTCTCTTAGTTTCATTTTTTAGAAATAAACATTAATTCCTAGTGAAACTAAGGCTAATTGAGACAAATTCAAGTATATGAGAGAAGGTGAGGTAAGTCGAGGAGTAGTGGAATTGGTGATGCTAAGCTTAAATTTCCAAAGCTTGTAGATTGTAAAGAGAAGCCTGAGATGGACCAGATATGTTTTGAGATCATGGAAAAGTATAAATCTTCATTTCAATACCAAGCGCGCATTTCCTTGTACCTTGTCTGAGAGCAAGTGACAGATTAGATAAAACCTGATAAATATTTATAAAATATTGCTTTAGGCAGCCTATATAAGATTCAGAAATAGTAGGCGATGTTTAACATATTGAGTTTTTGAAGTGATTGTTGATGTGGTGGACAAAGAAAAGCCAGTTGGTGTTTTCTACTTGGATTTCAGAAATCACTTGACAAGGCTTCAGATCATGAATTAATGACTTGAATAAAAAATGTTATGAAATCACCAAGTTAGATATCACTGGTTAAGGGACAGAGAGATTTGGTAATATGTGTGCAAAAATTGTAGGTGGCAAGTCAGGTTGGAAAGTTGATTAGAAAGTCGTACAGGATTCTGATCTTTATAAATTAAGGCATAGCATACAAAAAACAGGAACAGTTACATTGAACCTTTATAAAATATTGCTTTGGCCTTAACTGGAGCAGTTTACCCAATTGTGGGCACCTTTAGGAAGGATGTGAAAGCTTTAGAGAGAATGTAGAAAATATTTAGAAGAATGGTTTATGGGCTGAGGGACTTCAGTTACATTGATAGATTGGAGAAAATGAGATTGTTTTCTTTACAGAAGAGAAATTTTGGAGGGGACTTGTTAAAAATGTTCATAATCATGAGGCCTGGTCAGAATAGAGGGGACTAAACTGTTTCCATTGCAGAAAAAGAAACTGATATCAATGGTTTTCAAAAGATCAACGCTACATGAGGATAAACATTTTTGCTCAGTTGAGTACTCGGGACCTAGAATGCACAAATTGGGGAACATGGGTTTTCGAAGCATGATTGGTTAAGCACTTGAAGAAAATAAGTTACCACACTATAGGGGAAGGACGTGGAAGTGGGATGAGCTGAATTACTTTCTCAGACAGCCAGCACAGACATGTTGGGCTGAATGATCCTGTTCTGTGTTGTAATCATTCTGATTCTTTGTCCAAATACCCATTGTATTAGGCCGTCTCTGTTTATTTTAGCAATGGGCAGAAGAGAATTTGGGGGGAAAGATCAGGGGTGGTCACAAGCAGTTAGTTTCTAGAAAAGGTTGCAAAGACACTTCAAACAGAAAAGCTGCGAGGGAAGTCTTTTGCCAGACTCTGAAGTAGCATGCAGGAATGTTCTTTTTCAGTCAATTAAGATAATCCAATGATGTGGAAAAGTATAGTTGTTATAGCCCCACGAGACCCACTGGTTGACTCAATTGATCTCCTGTAGGGCTCGTGGAGTACGAGCTTCCCCATTGAGGGGTGGAGGCCCAACAGTCGGCTCGTTAATTCCCCGAGATAAAAGCTAGCCCAGGAATGAGCCGGTATCTCAGGATGGTCCCTGCTGGGACTTGGACTGTTGCTTAGTTGCTGTATTTCCTAGCTATGAGTAGGAAATGAACTACTTTTGGCTCAACTTTTCGGGAATCCTCATTAACTACAATATTGGCGGTAAGGATAAAACAGAACTGCAGTTAGCGCTGCGTGGTTACTTCTTGATGCAAATGAGCAAGGTTTGCATGGTTTCAAGAGTGACGTTCTTGGGTACGCTTGACACTTTGATGCGAGTGTGGAAGACTGGACTCCGTATGCGGAGTGTGCGCTATTTCTTCAGGGTGCATACTGTTACTGAGGAAGATCGTCAGAAGGTCAGTCTTATGATTGCCTGTGGGCCCCCACTTTCAGGGCTATAAAGAGCCTGACCTACCCTGCAGCCTCAGACTCCCAAGACCTTTTGAGGAATTGGTGGCGCTCGTGACAAACTACTGTGACCCCAAGCCGTCGCCATTGTTCAAAGATACTGATTTAATACGGCCAAGAGAACCCTAGGGATGTTTGCTATTGGAGTTACTGGCAGTCTCAGTAACAGGACGGCAGACATTCGAAAAGATAAGAATTTAAGGACACACCAGTGAGGTTCGCAACATACATGGGGGAACCACTAACCGTCACGTGAATTATTATGGGAAATTGATCCCTAACCTGGCGATCATCCTTGCAGCACTGCCATGTGCTACTGAAGAAATATCAGAAATTGGCGTGGAGAGCGCCGCAGGAAGGAGCTTTGATAGGCGGCTGTCATCAGGGATCTTGGCTCATGGCAACTCAATAATGCCTCTTTTGGTCACTTGTGATGCCTCTCTGTGCGGAATCGAGACGGTGGTATCCCACCACATGGACGACGGACAGGAGAGACTGATAGCCTATGCATCGTGGACTTCGGCCGCTGCAAAGCGCAACTGTGCTCTAATAGGGCTGGCCATCGTCTTTGCGGTGAAGACATTTCACCAGTATGTGTATGGACATTGGTTCACAAAAGGACGCCAAGCCACTGCTCGGATTGTTTAAAAAGGACAAGGTGATTTCCACAAATAGCCTCTGAATACAGCAATGGGACCGATTGCTCGCGGCATGCATGTAAACATTTGAGTATCGCCCGGGCATACAGATTGCAAATGTGGGCGCGCTGAGCTGACTCCCATTACCGAATGCTCCACCAAGGATTGACGAGGTGTTATTTACCTTAAATTTTATGCATACCTTGTCACCGCACAAATAAGCGATTGGATGCAGAAGGACCCAGTGTTGACAAAATTAGGCCATGTCATCTTACATGGTGGCCAGCAATGGAAACAGCCTAAGGAGCTGTGGGATTTTGAGACCAAGCAGCATGGAGGACATCATTCTCCTGTGGAGAGCTTGCATTTTGATCCCAAGCCAGGGCAGATAGGCCATACCCTACACAATGGGTGTCGAGATCAAAATGTTAGCCAGGTGCTATGTATGGCGAGATTGAGCAACTGGCCCATCAGTGCAGCACATGCGAGGAGCATCAGAAGCTTCCGCCAGCCGCACCACTCCATCCATGGAGATAAGCAGGCTGTCATTGGATGAGCCTACATGCAGATTTTGCCGACCCGTGTTCTTGCTGATAGTGGACACCCATTCGAAATGGCTAGACACCATCAAATGTCTCAGCAGTTCAAAGGCCACTGCCGAGAAACTGCGACCCCATGGCATCCCAGAAGTATTAGTCATGGACAGCGTACTCTGTTCACCAGAGAGGAGTTTACACTCTTCACAAACACAAACTGGGTCAAGCACATCTGGCCCCATACCACCCTTAAATGGTCTGGCTGAACTAACAGTGCAGACTTTCAAGAAGGGAATGAGGAAACCAGCCACTGGATCCTTGTAAGTGAGGCCGGCATGCCTTTTTTTTCAGTTACTGGACCACATCGCACATTACGACTGAGTGGAATCGGCTGAACTGTTGATGGACCAATGGCTCAGAACCTGCCTTAGTCTAACGTTCGCCGATATTAGCGGGGAAGTAGAAAGGGATCAAGACCTTCACAGGTAATATCGAAGCAGGTGAACGCAAGCCAAAAGCTTCTGACCAGGGGATGAAGTAAACATCCAATATTTCGGAGATAGTGCCTGTTGAATTCCAGGGACCGCAGTGGAACAGACTGGACCGATATTGTATGCATGAAAAACACTGGAACGGAGTGTGGAAGCACATAGACAACATCCAGAGTAGGGGGCCTGCATTAGAACTTGGACTGTTGCTCAGTTGCTATATTTCCTACCTGTGTGTAGGAAGTAAACTACTTTTGACTCTCCTTTTCAGGATTCCTCATTGACTACAGTAGTAGTGTATGTTCATTTTGTATTGGATGAAGACAAATTTTTGAGCTTCATGTGTACCAGCATTATGGGTGGAACTATAATACCTGAATTGCAGTGTCCTTAAATAACCATCACCTTCTCGAGACAACACGGGAACCTTACCAGGGTACACAAACCTCAAAAGAATGATGCCAAAAGGAAGAGTTGTATATTAAATTTGATCCGAACTGTACTATTTGTTTACCTTCTGTGAAATAACACAGCTTAGTGATTTATATCTGATTAAATCACACATTTTATATGTTCATTTACAAAACAATCATGTGACTGACACAATCTAATTGGATCACTGTTCTTAAACAGCTGGGTTTCAGTACAGGACTTTCCTGGAAAACCCTAAATGTAAGATACCTAAATTGCTAATAGGAGTGACTGGCACCATTGTACCTGAGAGAAGATCTAAACATGGGGCAGGGTTTTTACTGTATGCTGCGTGATAGCTACATTTGCTAATACAAGTGCTTGTACTCCAAAAATAAAGAATTCATTGACAGTGAAGAGCTCTGACATACCTTGAGGCCATGAGTAGTATTGTATTAATTAAGACAGTCATTCTTCGTTTAAACCCGATTATTCCTTTGACTGGCTCAACCCCCCTTCCAAACGCTCTAACTGCAGGTTTCTGCAGAGGATGTCTCTTCCTAACTAAACTGGCACTTCTCTTGCCAGGGCCTTATTTAGTGAAATCAATTTGAGTTAACTTTCTAATTAAAAATATCATTTGAACTTGGAATGAGATAGCTGGTACATTAGCTGGTTGACAATTTTGTGCACTTTATATCATTACAGGTTTACCCAAACATTGATTCATTTGTTGAAAGGAAACATTGGAACTGGGCTGCTGGGTTTGCCACTTGCAATCAAAAATGCAGGCCTTCTGGTAAGAGTCAATGTGCATTAACTAAAAGGGGACACTCTCTTCTTGAGAGAGTTTATTTTTTAGCTTGGAGATCTACCATTTTCGTTGCAGCGATATTGTGTGCAGATGTGAAGATGAGATTTATTGGCTCCGAATGCCCAGTCTCTGGATAGTGGAAGACTGGAAGTACCCTGAAAAATGTGCATGGGGCACCTCTGAAGTCCTGACATAAGCACATCCCTGTTACTTCAATAGGAACTGATTGCTGGTTTTGCCCTACCCAGATGGGTCATTGGTTTAATTTGCCTTAAATTTTCCCTAGTTTTTACATAGATTTGCTTGGAGTTTTTTAATAGACTTTTGCTGGTTTTATACTTGCTACGTAAATCAGCTGAAGTGTTGGAAGTGCTCCAGAACCCACGCCAGTGTTCACTTCCCGCAGGACACCTGAACACTGTCGTGAGGCTGAACGAGATTTAGCATTGTCTGTGGGGTGGGGCATTGTAGTTTTGGAGGTTATCAACGGCAGGTATTTTTTCTTTACGAAACACTTTATTGAAGGCATTTTCAATATAAACATAACCAAGAAATACACAAGTCAACAGGAAACACATCCCTCCCTCCACACCCCACAACAAACACCCCGGCACCTGCTCCACTTTTCCAGTCCCCCCCCACCCAAACAACACCCAACTCTCCTCCACCTGTATCCCAAAGTAGCAAAAACTCGCCCCCACCAACCAAAGCGGTAGTACCCCAACCTTGTCTGCTGTCCCCCTGCATTAATTGGGAATCCCTCACTTTTCCCCACAAAGAACAACAAAGAAAAGGACAGTTCAGGAACAGGCCCTTCGGCCATCCAAGCCTGCGCCGACCATGCTGCTCCTCTAAACTCTAAGCTCAATACTTCTTAACTCCCTCTGACCCCTAAGCACAATTGCCAGCAGCTCAATCGCCATGGCAAAGAGTAGAGGAGGCAGCGGACAACCCTGCCTTGTCCTTCGGTGTAACTCGATGTACTCCACCAACCTCTACTTCTCTACCCTCTCCCTGTACGCCCGACTCAAAATAAATTGCCCCACCTTTACCACCGCCTTCAGCACCTCCCACAATGCAGAGGCAGAAACCTCCCTTTTCTTAATCTGCTCAGCATAATTACGGATGGTCACTCTCGCCCTTTTGCAAACCCCCTTATCAACCGATAACCCCACATCAAATCTCCACTGCGGCTGCTGAGCTTCCCCTTTCGCCACCCGCAAACCCACCCAATGTCTTTTCTAAGACGAAGAAATCAATCCGGAAGTACGCCTGTGCACATTCAAGAAATACGTCACGTCCCCTCCCCCAATAATCAGCCGGTGCGTGTCCAGGTCCGGAATCTTTTATAAAACTAGCAACACCCTGCAGATTCCACTCACCATCACAAACCTACCCCCTCCCTGAGTCATTTATTATTATTATTATTATTATTATTATACTTTACACCTCCAGAGCCATATTCAACTCCTCAGCCTCGTCTGGTCTAACTTCAAGTGTGTCTCCTGAAAATACACAAAGTCCACCTTCAAGCCCCTTAAATGCATGAAAACGTGAGACCTTTTAACTGGACCTTTCAAACCTCAAACATTTCATGTAATCAACTGGCCAGCTCCCACCTACCGATCAGCCATAACCCCTCTTTAACTAGCTCCCCCAGGTCCACTCCTCATTCACCCTCTGGCCTTCCCCAAGATGTCTGCCGTCATTTCGCCTTAATCAACTGCGCCACACCACAGCAGCATCCCTCACCCCCATGAACAAAGAAAAAGAAAACTCAACCACCTCCCCCACTCCCTCTACAAATTGACCCCACCCCCCATTCCTGTTAACTAGCCGACCAGCTAGAATGGTGACCCCCTACTCAAGGCCGCCGTCTACCCCCTGCCTCCAACTGCAATTCCCCCAAAATAGTAAAACACACTTACCCACTCTTCACCCAGACACATTAAATACATCAACCCAAATTCTTTACATTGAACCTAGGAGATACTAATGTCCTCACTTCCCAGTCCATGGTCTCTTGTAAATTGACTTGCCTCCTCTTACATGCCAAAATAAAATTCTCGATTCTGGTGTGTGACTCACATATGAGCAGGAACTTCACTCCTTCCTTGTCGAGAGCAGCTTTGATCCAATTGAAACTGGCCTGCCGCTTGGCCAACTCCGCGCTCAAGTCTTGGTAAATCCTCAGCCGTTTCCTTCCCAGGTGCACTTTCTTGTTTCCTTTGTATCTTCTCCTTGTTGAGGAAACAATACTGCCGCACCACCATCGCCCTCCTCTGCTCCCCTGCCTTCGGCCTCCTCCTCAGCATCCTGTGTGCTCAATGCACCTCGGGGGAGGCCAAAGAGCCCCTAACTTCTCAAATATATTTGCCACGTACTTTGCCATCTGCATTTCCTCAATACCTTCAGGCAGCCCCACGATCCTGGCTCTCTGCCACAAGCACCATCTCTGCCTCCAATGAAGCCATGCCCTCCCATCTACCCCTCCACCTTCTGCAGGGCCAGGCCCTGCACCTCCAGCCTCTGCTCCACTCTCAAAGCTGCCCTAAGGCTCCTCCACCTTCACCAGGTCCTCTGAGGCCTCCTGCCTCTTCTGCTGAAACTTAATGTTGAAAAAATACATCAGTTGAGTAGATCACTGGGCGGGAGATGTAACCCCAGAACCCTCCGCCATCTTTTGCTGTGTCGCACCTTGAATAATTTCTCGTCCTGGCTGCTGCATCTTGCTGATTACACTCCTCGTCTGGTAAGCCATAAACCGGCTCCACAAATGGAGCAGTTCTATTTATCAGTGTTCGTGCACCTACACCAACAACCTTTAAAACAGGCGAAAAAGGACCAAGCAATTCCACTTCGAGTGGGAGATACCATATGTGCGACTACCCGTTCCATGGCAGCCACCGGATGGCCAGATCCAGGTAATCTTAAACCCATGAGTATTTCCCTCAGTCTTGGCTTATTCATTTAAAGAATTGCAAGTAATTTGATTTTAGAAGTTCCAAGCATGTGATATTTGATGATTGTTGATGCTGAAAATCACATTTTCAGCTGTGAAACACAACTGGAAACAGCTAAATTAACAGAAGCTTTGGGACGTTTAACTCTTATTTCTCAGAATTTCTCAGAATACGACAGCTTGTGCCGTAATAAAGGGGCCTTGCTTTGCCTCTTTGTGTTGCTCTGAGGCCTGCCATGTTTTCTACAATGGAGGCTTCAGGGAGTGGCCAGCATGGGAAGTTTGACCTGAAAATGTTTGTGTAATTTATCCTTGTGATCTAACCCTTGGATTCCAGATATTGTTCAGTAAATCTGCCTTTCATTCTCTCCGAAAAACAAACAATACTTACTCCTGCTCAATATATACCTTGAGTGTGATTCCCAGAACTACTTTACAGTACTGCAGAAATGGTCTCCTGCGTTTTGGATTTTGGATAGTTCAGATGTGACTTCTACAGCACTTTTCTAGTTCTCTTGATATAAAGGCTAGCATACCACCTTTTTGATTTTTCCGTATCTGTTTGTGATCTTAATGATCTGAGTACCTGAACCTCCACAGTTTTTAGTTTTTCACTATTTAGAGAATACCCTCTTCTAATCTGAAGTCCAAACTGGATGACCCTCATATTTGCTTAAATTGGAATCATCTGCCACAGTTCTGCTCATTCATGCACTTGGACTATTTATATCTCTTCATAAATGTATGTTTCTGTCTGCACTGCTTACAATGCCACCTAATTTTGTATCATCAATAATTTTTGATATGTGGCTTTTTATTCTATTATCTAAGTCATAAATAAATCTGATGCACAGTTGGAGCCCCTAAACAGATCCTTTCGAGAGATCACAGGCGCGATTCTCCGCTCCCGCGCGGCATCGGGAAGGCCGTCGTGAACTCTGCCGAGTTTCACGACGGCGTCGGAGGCCGCTCCTCGCACCCTATTCACCCCCCCCCCCCACGGGCTAGGAGCGGCGTTGTGAGGAACTCGGCCGCCAGGCCTTGACGCTTGCGTCAAAGCGGCGCACCGAGAATGACGCGACGGCGGCGCCTAAGTGACGTCAGCCGCGCAGGTTGGCCGGCTCCAACCCGCGCATGCGCGGTTGCCGTCTTCCCCTCCGCTGCCCCGCAAGACGTGGCGGCTTGATCTTGCGGGGTGGCGGAGGGGTAAAGAGGGCGTCTCTTGGAGACGCTGGCCCGATGATTGGTGGGCACCGATCGCGGGCCAGTCCCCTCCTGAGTACGGCCGTGGTGCTCGATCCCCTCTCTGCCCCCCCACAGGCCCCAAACCAACCTTTCACGCTATGTTCACGCCGGCAGCGACCAGGTGTGGTTGCCGCCGGCATGAACAGGTTGGAAACGGCAGGCCGCTCGGGCCAGAGAATCGCCGTGAAAAACGGCGAGCGGCGATTCTCCGAGAGGGGGGTGCCAGGGTGGCGTGTCGTGATTCTCCCGGCCCTCCCGCGATTCTCCCACCCGGCGTAGGGAGCAGAGAATCGCGCCCCACTAGTCTCATCCTGTAATTACGCTGCCTGCCCATTATCCCTACGTTGTCTATTGTTGCTCAGCCAATTTTCTAACCAAATCAATAACTTGCCTTCAATTCCGCTTTGACTAAAAGTCGCTTATGGACTTCCAGAAGACATTAGTTAAATAACATCTATATACATTCCATGCCTGCTACTTTAGTTAACCTCTTCATAAAATTCACTCAAGTTTGTCCTGTCAGCTCTCTGATCATCTGAAATCACTAACCTTGTGCTTTCTTTCAATCTATAAAATTCAAAAATTTATTTGAGCTTGATTGCAACTTGCACCATATTGAGCAACTATTATTTTATGTTTTACAGAACAGATTAACTTGCATGTATATTAACTGGTAAATTTACGTATTACTCTTATTTACACTGTTGTCATATCTCTTCCAGCTGGGCCCAATCAGTCTTGTGCTCATGGGGATCGTGGCAATTCATTGCATGCATGTCGTAGTACGGTGTAGCCATCACTTCTGTCAAAGGTAAAATCCAGTGTCCTTTAAAAAATGTTTTTGTTTTTGAGTTTTCCTTTTTACAGTTGGGTGGTTGTATTTCGGTTTTGATTTGTCCCTGCAAATGTTCAGAAGATATTGACACATGCTGGTGTTTCACACATGCTGGTGTTTCACACATGCTGGTGTTTCACACATGCTGGTGTTTCACACATGCTGGTGTTTCACACATGCTGATCATCCTCTCGTAACTCGTTGCATCTTTCTAGATAGTCAGGTCTACTGTGGGAGAAATAACAATGCAGTGAGTCTGTAACACTTTCCAGCAGTAGTCATTGGGAAGCGATTGTAACTAATGAATCACAGTTGTCTTTTCTTTCCCCTTTCCTAAACCTTGAACAACCATGCCAACTGGTGATAAGTAATTCAGCAGAGTTTGGGAGTTTTAGCTTGAGACTTTCATATTTTAGAGGTTTGGTTCTCCATAGAACTATCCTGAGAGAACAAGAGACTTATTAGTTTACAAAAAGAGAGGTGATATAAGTAACCTTATTAAGCAGAGTTTATTGAGCAATGAATTACAGTTTTTTAAGATAAATTTAGAGTACCCAATTTGTTTTCCAATTAAGGGACAATTTAGCAAGGCCAATTCACCGAGCCTGCATATCTTTGTGTTGTGGGGTAGACCCACACAAACACGGCAAGAATGTGCAAACTCTACACGGACAGTGATCCGGGCGGGGATCAGCAATGAAATATAGTTGACATCTGACATTATGATGCTAATGAAGAATGAAGGACATCAATGAAGGATGTGGATGCTTTGGAGAGGGTACAGAGTTTACTAGGATGTTGTCTGGTATGGAGGGCATTAGCTATGATGAAAGGTTGGATAAACTCGGTCTGTTCTCACTGGAATGACAGAGGTTGAGAGGTGACCTGATATAGGTCTAAAGATTATGAATGGCATGGACAGAGTGGATAGTCAGATGCTCTTTCCTAGGATAGAAGAGTCAAGTACTAGGGGACATAGGTTTAAAGTGCGTGGGGCAAAGTTTAAAACAGATAAGCGAGGCAAGTTTTTTTTTCACTGAGATTGTTAAATATATAGAACACGCTGCCTGGGGGGATGGTGGGAGTAGATACGATAGCGGCATTTAAGGGGCATCTGGACAAATATATGTATAGGGTGGAAATGGAAGGATACAGACTCCATAAATGCAGACGGCTTTAGTTTAGGCAGGTACCATAGTCGGTGCAGGCTTGGAGGGCTGAAGCCTGTTCCTGTGTTGTTTTGTTCTTTATTCTTTGTCTGTGGCTTTGTGCCTTATTTTAATTTTTTGTAGTTTTTACTCAAGAACAGAAACTTATTGCATTGTAAAAAGTGATTTGAATAGCGGTGATTTCAAGGAATGTAGCACAAAGGCAGAAATAATACCAATATTTTGTTGCAATTTTAAAAGGAAAAATGGCATGCTGAAGTCAAAAAGAAAAAATGTTAAAATGTTCAGCAGGCCAGACAGCATCTGCAAATAGTAGAAATTAACATTATAGACTGAGACCTTTTGTCAAAATTTCTGAAATAAAAATTATCCAGCAGGTCCAAGGTCTGTTTGTTTTAAAGATGCTGTTTTCGCAGCATTTTCTATATTTTAAAAAAAAAAAATGTCTGAATTGTTGGAATGACTGTTGCAGATAAATGTCCGAGCTTACAGGACTGTAAACTCACAAAGGAACTCGGAGGATACCACCAATTGTAAAGGATTTTTAAAAATGTTCTAAGTGATCAATTTACTGTCTTTTAAGCTCTCCATTTATCTGTTACTTTTATAATGACCATAGACTGCTGACTATTGGTGATTTAACCTGTGGATCACCACACACCTCCTGAAAGGGGCAAGGTTGAGAAAGTGGGGTCTTCATGAATAATCTCAGCCGGTACGGGAATTGAACCCATTCCACTGGCCTCGCTCCGCATCATGAACCAGTTGTAATGGTGGCCGGTTTAACTCACTTGGTTAGACAGCTGGTACGTGATGCAGAGCAAGGCCAGCAGTGTGGGTCCAATTCCTGTCTGGGCTGAGGTTATTCGTGAAGGCCCCACCTTCTCAACCTTGCTCCTCGCCTGAGGTGTATTGATCCTCTGGCTGAATCAGTCAGTCAGCTCTCCCCCTCAAAGGGGAAAGCAGCCTATGGTCATCTGGGACTATGGCGACTTTACTTGTATAATCTGTATATTTAAATATTTAGTAAAATTAATAAAAACATTTCATTTTTCCAATGAAAAATGTCTTGACAAATTAATTAATTCCCTATATCATAATCAGTTGTCATAATGATCAATGAAATCCAAAGCAGAAAGGGATTTTTCCCTCCTTTTCTCCCCCATCCCATTTTTGAATGTGATATAGCTGACTGACTGCCATGTGATTCTAAATGAGGGCTATAATGCAGGAACATGTCCTCTACATAGTGGCTCAGATTATGTGGTTTCATTCTTATCGGTAGTATCAAAGGTGGATATGATACTTGGGAAAATGTACTCCCAAGCAAGCGCAATATTTTGAAACAATGGGCAGAATTTTACCATTTCTTTTGCAAAATTGTGGCAGTGGGCAGGATATGTGTTCAGTTGCTTTCTCCGCTGTATTGCCAGGAACATAGTGCAAAAAAACTTGAAGGGGTGGATCTCGTGACATGAATCTGCCCCGCCAGTAACTTAGTGCTTTTAAAGATCGGAGTTCCATTTCTTCTGTTTTTTATATTTCTTATTCTCCTTTTTCACATTTTCTCCCAAATTTACACCCAATGATCAGTAACGAATGGGAATTGACATTACATATCAATAACAACGATCCCATCCTCTCGCCAAACCCCAGATATTAGTCCGCATGTTAACATAAATAAATGATAAAAAGGAATCAGGAATCACCCAGTCACCATTAACACATACTGTCCCTCTTTTCCCCCCCCCTCCCCCCTGCAACGTTCACACACATCTTCTACCCCCTCAAAGAGCCGGCTCATCCTCGCCCTTGTAAGGTGCGCTCTATACACCAGCTTCAGCTGTATCAGCCCCAACCTTGCACACGAGGTGGAGGCGTTCACCCTCCGGAGCACCTCGCACCAAAACCCCTCCTCTGTACCCTCTCCCAACTCTTCCTCCCACTTTGCATTGATCCTCCTCCAAAATAGCCCCGTAAACCGGCGATACTACGCCCTTCTCCAGTCCCCCTGTCCTCAGAACCTCCTGCGGCAATGTGGAAGCCGGCTCTACTGGGAAGCTCTGTATCTCCTTTCTGGCAAAATCTCGACCTGCTTGTATCTAAGTATTTCCCCCTGCTCCAGCCTATACGGGATTCCATTTTTAAAGGTGGCCCCAGTGCCTGGGGGTGGTGCCCGGGCATGATGCTCTCCCTTCCCTCCCTCCCCGAGTGATTCACATACCTGAGCTACTCGGGTGGGTCTGCCTGTCATGTACATGCTGTGTGAGATGACCAGTCTTAATTCTTGCATCACTGGCAGGGTCAGTAATGTGATTTGGCCTCTGGTGAGATTTTGGGCTGCTGTCACCAAATCTGCCCAAGAAGAATGGGAGCGGAGAATACCGGCCTATCTCTTGGTCGGGTTGGAAATCACATTTTGAGTTTAAGTTCAGTTGACTTCAGATCATTTGACTACCACCAAAGTTGATTAACAATTAGATTTTTTTTCTGTGTTAAAGCAAATGATTAAATACACTTTCACACCTAGTAATTTGCAATGTGACTTGGTGTTCGAAATAAGATTAAATGTATGCGTCATCGCTACAGTTTGTAAATTTTTTTTTTCTGTGTGCAGATTTCAAAAGCAAGGTCTGAGTTATGGTGACACTGTCACATTTGCTATGGAACAAGGACCATTCATATGTCTTCGAAACAAAGCTCCATGGGGAAGGTAAAATTAGATTATTAATCTATAATATTAGAGGATGACCACGTTAAACATTTTTGGGTTGTTGAAAGATTAGGTTTTTGTTTAGTCTCCAGAAGGTGAGTATATCCATTACACTAGATGTTAAGATTAGTTACTAATACTAACCTCTGTGCTTTCCTAATATATAAAGAAAACATTTTGGAAGGACAAGCAATTCTTAATGGTTTCCTTTGCTCTGCAATTGTTTTCAGAATTGACCTGCAAGCAGTTAACCTAATTGATCTCTGGATGCACAGCTTTTAGTTCTTGTGGTATGGAGAAACACGCAACCTTACATTTCTTTATTTGCCACTTTGTTGACAGTTGTAGCTCACATTCTTAGAATGGGGAGATTTGCAGGGGGTGGTGGGTGGTGATGATGAAAGGAAAAATGTTGAAAGGCCAATTTGACTGCAGGCCACAGGAAATAATTTGGGTGCTGTGTAAGATTTCTTTTGGACGGATTATTTATAAATCAGTCTGCTACTGATTTTGAATGTGAGCAATCACCACATGACCCTTTATTGCCGGAATGCTGGATTATTCCAAGATATTAAATTGTTTAATTCCAATTAACTTTGAATCAGAAACAGGGGCAGCATGGTGAAAATGAAAAATGAAAATCGCTTTATTGTCACGAGTAGGCTTCAATAAAGTTACTGTGAAAAGCCCCTAGTCGCCACATTCCGGCGCCTGTCCGGGGAGGCTGGTCCGGGAATTGAACCGTGCTGCTGGCCTGCTTTAAAAGCCAGCGATTTAGCCCAGTAAGCTAAGCCAGGTGGCGCAGTAGTTAGCATTTCTGCCTCACAGCGCCGAGGTCCCAGGTTCGAACCCGGCTCTGGGTCACTGACCGTGTGGTATTTGCACATTCTCCCCATGTTTGCGTGGGTTTCTCCCCCACAACCCAAAGATGTGCAGGGTAGGTGGATTGGCCACGCTAAATTGCCCGTTAATTGGAAAAAATGAATTGGGTACCCTACGTTTATGTAAAAAAAAACTTTGAATCAGAATCAGGGTGGTGTCATGTGAGAGTACCTTTAAGAAATGGGTGCTTATCAAATGGCTGTAGTAGGTGTACCTTTAAGAAATGGGTGTTTGTCAGATAGCTGCGGTGATGTCAGAGCATGGGTGGAGCTGGGCTGTCTGTCTTTCACTTTTGCTTTGAGCTAGCAGCTACATAGTGTGTTCAGTTTCGTTTTGCAGATTTGGAGCTGCATCCAGCAAAACCAGGTGTAATTCTGATTTTCTGCATGAAAGGAATGTTCAAATCACTTGCTAATTTAAAAGTGATAACTGCTCTCAGTAGAGAATTTAAACCTGATGTCTGTGTTGAAGAGGGTATTTGTCTTATGAATGTTGCAAGGAAAGATTAAGGGTTACTTAGAATATTGTGTCTGTGGGATGATTGGTGTTGATAGTTGTTAAGATGTTTACTGTGGGTTTATAAACTGTTTCCTGGTTTCATAAATAAACATTGTTTTAATTTAAAAGTACTTTAGCTTTCTGTTGCACCACACCTGTAAAGTAGGCCCATGTCTCCCCATAACCACAATCCATTAAAAGTTGTGGGTCAGGTGAATTCCAAGATACACTTTGGGGTTCTCTAAACCCTGGCCCATAAAGTGGGCATTCCTTGGTTTCAATAGTGCTGGCAGAATTTAGGTGAGTCTTACGACACCCTGGGTAGTGCATAGTCAATTCCAGCACCAGAGTCCCAACCTCAGTGAATTAACCAATAATTTGTATAGCTTCTGAGATCTTTAACCCTTGACTGCTCCAATGAGTTGCAGGCACCAGAGCTGTAAGTAAAGCACAGAAAAACGTTATTTACAAGAGGAGAGATAAACATGTAATGACAATAATAGAACAACGGTCTGCTAATCTAATTCCCCTTCACTGTCCCACCATCTACCCACCTACATACAAAACAGACACAGTGGGGACGGGAAGGATAAAAAATAATGGGGGTTAAAAGGGTGTGAGAGTAATTTCTTTGCTGCTGAGCTTGTAGTCTTCCTGGGATGGAAGTGTTGAAACCCACTGATTGGATTAGAGCTTCTCGTTTGTGCCTTCATCCAGCCCTCTCCGGCTGTAGGAATTCTTCTGGGGAGTTAATTTCACTTTTTGCAATCTTGAGTCTTCACGCTGAAAGTTTTCCCACCTGAATGGCTCTCAGGCTCACTGAGATAATATTAGAATTCGCGACCTGAGAATTTAAAAGAGGGTTTTCCGTCCACTCAACCACCCGGCCACTGGTTTGGTCTCCTGGCAGGTTTTGGCTGTTTGTGATGCAGAGAGAAAGAAAAAGGTCTTCAAGGCCTTTAGAGATCTCAGGAGAGATTCCAGAGCTGTGCCTTCCGCAGTCTCTCAGAAGTTAAACTTTCACAGGCTGGCTGGAGAAGGTGCTAATCGGCATTAGCTGATTGAGAGCATCCAAACCTGTGCCCCACTCTCTCCTGGACTAAGCAGAACTAAACTTAAAATGGAGTCTGCAGGTTTTGCCAGAATCTTCTGGAACGTCCCACACCAATCAGGATCAAGGGTCAGCCAAGATCCGGGACTACAAAGCAGTGGATTGGCTGCCAGCCAGGTCCATCATAAAATGACATCACTAGACCGAACCAAATAACACATTGCACTGGGCGCTCCTTGGGCTAGACCATTTGGCACCTTGTACTGGGGGTGATTCAGTAATCGTCCAGTTACAAAAGGTTAGAGCCAAAAAGGACAACCTGCAAAAGGAAACAAGGGGACTGACAAAGATTCACAAGAGGCTTCTTAAATGCGAAAAATCAATCCATGTGCAAACAAGAATGGCCTTGGATACATACCCATGCTTGTCTCAGGGCCCACATTTGGAGACTAAGACATCTGAGAGAATTCTGGTCTTTGGTGCATTTACTTTGCAAAAACTCAGATTTTTGTAATCTCTTTAAGGTAGAGAACTTTAATCAAGGAGAGAAATCTTCATATGCTGGTAAGATTATTAGTATGTTCACCATTTATACTCCATTCCAAACTGACATCAATCCTTCAACAAATTGTATCGTTGGCTCTTCACAGATCATAGAATCCCTACAGTGCAAAAGGAGGCCATTTGACCCATCAAATCTACACCGTACCTGTGAAAGGCCACTCCCCTGTCCCCTGTAACCTAACCTGCACATTCCTGGACGCTAAGGGGCAATTTGGCACTGGCCAATCCACCTAAACCTGCACATCTTTAGACTGGGTGGAAACCCATTCAGACACTGGGAGAATGTGCAAACTCCACACGGTCACCGAGGTTGGAATCAAATCCAGGTCCCTGACACTGAGGCAGCAGTGCTACCCACTGCTGCCCAGCTTGCTACACCAAGCAGTTGACTGCCATGAGGCAGCTTAAATATGTCTTGTGGAAAGTAGGTGGCAGCATAAATAATCATAGAACTTTTGGTGAGTGGCACGATTCCCAAAGGTCGGGCTTTACGTGGTATCCATGTAGCCATTTGATTATCAGATCATTTTGCTCCTTTGCCTCCACCACTTGTTTCTTTTCAAGTTTTGCTTGTCAAACCCACTGTTCACCCTGGAACAACTTGGTGAGATAGATTTGGAGTTTTCTTATGTTGTCTTGCTCTGGGCTACGTGTTTCCACGCTACTAGACAAAAATAAAAAAAGAACTAATGTTAGACCGTTTGTTCACTGACATCCCTTCAAATGTGACTTGCGTCTCATGACACCAGGTAGAGTCTTTAAGGTTTTGAGTATGCTGAGAGGGATGAGTGAAAGGGTGACTAGATGCAATTGTAGGATTACACGAATTCTCAGTTCGGGGAGGAATTCTCGGAGCTCGCGCGGATCGGAGAATCGGTGGGAGGGCACGCGAATCCCGCCATGCCACTCTGATTCTGGGCTGCCGATTCCTCGGCGACTGGAGAATCGGCGGCAATCGCGCAGGCGCGGTCGCCGCTGCACCGGTTGGGGGCCGTTGAAAGCGGCTCCCGCAGTGATTCTCCGCACGCGACGGACCAAGTGCCCGCCGGCGTCGTTCGTGTATGGTCCTACCCGGCCGGGACCTCTGCGTTCTGGCTGCGCGGGCCGCCGTGGTTGGGGGGGGGGGGGGGGGGGGGGGGGAGGAGGAAGAAGAGAGCCGACTCACGGGGGGCCTCCGTGGTGGCCAGGGCCGCGATCGGGGGGGGCCAACCATCATAATTCCAGGGGGACCCATGTTCCTCCGCGCCGGGCCCCTGTGGGGCTCTGCCATGTTGCCCGGGGGCCGGCTTGAAGACGGCCGTGATGCGCATGCGCGGACCTGTGTCGGCTGTGTAGGTCCGGCATTCGCGCTGGAGCAGCGCACAGCACTCCGGTGCCCTCCTAGCCCCCGAGGAAGGGGAGAATGACTGGGCCTGGAGGCCCGTTGACAGCGGCGTCGCTCGTGCCTGTTTTGACGCCGTGTCAACACTTGTGTTTCATGTCCTCCAACTCCTTCTATGCTCTTCTTTCCCGGAAAGCCCTGTCAAAGGCATCTGATTAGTGAGCCATCCTGTATTTGGCACCTGTTTTGAATTTTGTCAGCTTGTGAAACTGATGAATTGATCGTTTGCAGTAACAGATGCGTTTCAAATGTGTTTGTCATCTGTTTCTTATTCTGTGACTGTGCAGCTGGGTTGTTAGATCGACTTAAGGGGTAAAGCATTTTAAATATGCGTGGCAGGGCTGTCTTCTTGACTATGCATATTGTTGTGACTTTGGGAATGAGATATAATGTTAGAGCTGAAAGGTCGTGTAAAGGTTTGATATGGGTGAGTAGTAAATGTGGACCAGCTTGATTGGTTACACATTGTTGTGCACTCTTGACCAATCTGTATATTTCCAGATTTCATGATGTGTGCTGTCTTCTACAGCGGTTTTCTTTTCTTGAAACAACCTATCTTTTCAGATGCTGATGGATCTGCGTATTTCCCTGTGCTTGTTTATATTTTGACGTCTCCCAGTTATATTTTTAAAATTTAGAGTACCCAATTCTTTTTTTTCCCAATTAAGGGGCAATTTAACTTGGCTAATTTACCTATCCTGCACATCTTTGGGTTTTGTAGGGGTAAGGCCCTCGCAGACATGGGTAGAATGTGCAAAGACCTCTGCCAATCATGAAGTGCGACAAACATTTTGGTTGAGTACACATATTGAAATTGCCTTGAGACCTGCCCTCATCCAAACATCAGTAATGTTACTTCTTAAAGACACACCACTCCAGAAGAAAATGGTGCAAAACATAGTTTTGATTTACTAGCAGTCTACAAAATGGGGTTATGATAATGGAATACCAGGAAATATAAGAAAATGCAGGAGATTAACTGCTCACCTCCTAACTGGAATGCCTTACAGTTTGCCAATGGGTCCATCAAATGTCAGCTTTAACTCGATGTCAGATTTTCTCCTTGAGACACATTCTTGTGGATCTAGAATCTAATCCTAATACATTTGGCATTTCAATGCAGAATTATGAGCTGCATGTTGCAACTGCCTATCTGCTTCTTGGGTGGATATAAAACATCCCACGGATGTATTCTAAGAAATGCAGGGAAGATCTTCTAGTGTCTAGGCCGATGTTTATCCCTTAACAGACATCATTGGAAATAGATGACCACATTGTTGCTGCAGAATCATGCCGGATTTCTGTCACCTTGTCGTACGTTACAATAGTGAATACACTGTCCTTCTAAATTCATTTAATTATGTGAAGCATTTTACAATGTTCTAGGGCCATGGAAAGTGGTATATAAAGAGTAGTTAGTTCTTTTATTCTTTTTATGTCAGATGGATGTACCTTTAAGAAATGGGTGTTTATCAAATAGCTGAAGTGATGTCAGTGTGTGGGTGGAGCTGGGCTGTCTGTCTTTCACTTTCGTTTTTGAGCTGGAAGCTGCAGTGTTTTTGGTTTTGTTTTCAGAGGTGGAGAGCCGCATTCAAGGCAAGCAGCTGTATAATGATCTCTCTCTCTACAAGCTAAAGAATGCCTCCCGATGATTGATGATTTCAAAGTAATACATGTTTCTGTAGAGCTTTTAAACCTGCTGTCTTTATTTTAAAAGGATTTAACTTATGGATGTTGTTTGGAAAGTTATTAAGGGTTATCTATAGTGCACTGTATCTTTTGAGGGTCGTCAGGGTTGGTAGTTGATAAACTGTTTACTGTGTGTTGATAAAATGTTAACTGGATTCATAGAATAAACATTGTTTTGTTTTAAACATACTTTAGCTCTGTTGCATCACACCTGTAAAGTGGGCCCTTGTGCTCCCCATAACCAAAATCTATTTAAAGTTGTGGGTCAGGTGAACTCCATGAGATACTTTGGGGTTCTCTAAATCCTGGCCCATAATATACGTGTCATGTATAATGAAGAACTTTTAATATCTATTAGATTGACATGCATGCTCCTTTCTTTTTAGGACGACTGTTGA
Organism: Scyliorhinus canicula; assembly: GCF_902713615.1. Taxonomy (NCBI): domain Eukaryota; kingdom Metazoa; phylum Chordata; class Chondrichthyes; order Carcharhiniformes; family Scyliorhinidae; genus Scyliorhinus; species Scyliorhinus canicula. The sequence goes on along the minus strand of NC_052159.1, from coordinate 91,973,526 downwards.
GTTCTTCCTCATCATTACACAACTGGGATTTTGCTCAGTTTATTTTGTTTTCCTTGCTGCTAACATGAAACAGGTAAGCTATCAGTGAGAAGTTAAAATGATTTATTATGACGTTTTAACAAGTGAAGAAAGTATGGTATTTACACCCTATGAAAGTTACTCCTCATTACTCCTTTCATTCATCGTAAAACTCTAACAAAATTACATCTCTTTTGTTGCTGAGAAAGTCAAACCGATTCATTTGTTGTATTTAAAGCATTAGAAGTAACATTACTGATGTTTTCAGCAGACTATTCTGAAGATAAAAGGATACATTAGATTAACATTAACTTAATAGTAGGGATCATTTAAACCAGTTTCAACTGCTGCTCAGATGTGATTATCACGTCCGTCCATCACCGATCCATTCTTTAAAAAAAAGACTCCGTGGTTTGCCATAAAAGGATCCAGGACTACTTTAGATATTACTCTGAGGACTGTATAATCCACAAAATTCTAGTATTCTGTACTTGGTTAGGTATGGAACAAGGCCAGCAGTGCACTGACAATTACTTCACTAAAAGCCCACGAACACTTTTGCACACCAAGGCATTGTTTACTAGAAACAAAATTGCAACTGTTCCATTATTAAATTTATTACCTTTAAAAAATATATTTAACATCACCATAATATTGGCAGGTAATGATGTAACACTTCAACATTATTTCAACCTTAATTAAGAACCCATAAAAGTGAAAATACTATGAATGGTAGGATCCTAAGGAGTGCAGATGATCAGAGAATCTTGGGGTACATGTTTATGGATCCTTGAAGTAAGCGGGACAGGTAAATAAGGTGGTTAAGAAGGCAGATGGGATACTTACCTTTTATTACCTGCGGCATAGACTATAAGAATGTGAGGTTATGATGGAGCTGTATAAAATGCTGGTTAGTCCACAGCTGGAACACAGTGTGCAGTTCTGGTTGCCACCTAATAGGAAGGAAGTGATTGCATTAGAGAGGTTGCAAAGGAGATTCACCAGGATGTTGCCTGAGCTGGAGCCTTTCAGCTGTCAATAGAGACGGGATAGGCTGGGGTTGCCTTCCTTGGAGCAGATAAGGCTGAGGGAGGATCTGATATAAAATTGAGGGACATGTATAGTGTGGATAGGAAGTAACTTTTCCTCTTAGCAGAGGGGTCAATAACTTGGGGTATAGATTTAAAGTAAGGGGCAGGAGGTTTAAAGGTGATATAAGGAAAAACCTTTTCACCCAGAGAATGTTTGGAGTCTGGAACTCGCTGTCTGAAACAGTGGTAGAGTTGGGGAACCCTCACAACATTTAAGAAGTATTTTGATGGTACTTGAAATGCCATAGCTGCGGGTCGAGTGCTGGAAAAGGGGGGTGGAAATAAATAAGTGCTTGATAGCCGGTGCAGGCACAATGGGCCGAAGAGCCTCTCCATGCTGTTAAAAACACTGTCTGAATTGTATGGCAGGTTTGCAAGTAGTTTCCTTGTCATAGAGAAAATGCTGTAATCTATTATTAAGGAGGTTATAGCAGAGCACTTAGAAAATCTTAATGCAGTCAGGCAGAGTCAGCATGGTTTTGTGAAGGGGAAATCATGTTTGACTAATTTATTAGTTCTTTGAGGTAGTAACAAGCATAGTGGAAAATGGAAATCTGCAGATAGAACATAGAACAGTACAGCACAGAACAGGCCCTTCGGCCCTCAATGTTGTGCCGAGCAATGATCACCCTACTTAACCCACGTAACCCGTATACCCGTAACCCAACAATCCCCCCATTAACCTTACACTACGGGCAATTTAGCATGGCCAATCCACCTAACCCGCACATCTTTGGACTGTGGGAGGAAACCGGAGCACCCGGAGGAAACCCACGCGCACACGGGGAGGATGTGCAGACTCCGCACAGACAGTGACCCAGCCGGGAATCGAACCTGGGACCCTGGAGCTGTGAAGCATTGATGCTAACCACCATGCTACTGTGAGGTACCATGCTTGAATTTCCAAAAAGCGTTTGAAATGTGCCAGGTCAAAGGTTGCTTCATGAAATAAGCGCTCATGGTTAGGGGGCAACATATTAGCATGGATATAGGATTGGTTAGTTAATAGGAAGCAGAAAGGAAGGATAAATGGCTAATTTTCACGTTGGCAAGCTGTAACTGTGGAGTGCCACAGAGATCAGTGCTGGGGCCTAAACTATTTGCAGTCTATGTTAATGACGTGTATGAAGGGACCAAATGTACGGTTGCTAAATTTGTTAATAGCACAAAGATAAGTAGGAGAGTAAGTTGTGAAGTGGGTCGGAGGAGCCTGCAAAGAGATTATAGCTAGATTGACTGGCCAACTTTGGCAGATGGAATACAATGTGGCGAAATGTGAGTTAGTCCACTTTGGTAAGAAAATAAACAGCATTATTTAAATGGAGAGATTGTAGAACTTTGGAGTGCAGAGGGACCTGGGTGTTCTGGCTAGTAATAAAAATAATAATCTTTATTGTCACAAGTAGGCTTACATTAACACTGCAATGAAGTTACTGTGAAAAGCCCCTAGTTGCCACATTCCGGCACCTGTTCGGGTACACGGAAGGAGAATTCAGAATGTCCAAATTACCTAAGAACACGTCTTTCGGGATTAGTATGCAAGTACAGCAAGTGATTAGCAAGACAAATTGAATATTGTTGTTAATTGCAAGGGGAATGGAATATTAAAGTAGGGAGGTTTTGGTCTCTTTACTTAAGAAAATGTAAAATTGCAATAGAACCAGTTCAGAGAAGGTTCATTTGATTCATTCTCGGGATGAAGAAGTTATCTTAATGAGGAAACTTTGGATAGGCTGCACCTGTATTCTTTGAGGGTCAGAAGAATATGAGGTGCTCTTATCGAAATAAAGAAGATACTGAGAGGACTTGACTGAGTGGATATTTAAAGGATGTTCCCCCTTGTGGGCGAGACCAGAAATAGGGTATACCATAGTTTAAAAATAAGGGTCATGAAATAAGACAGCTGAGAATTTGTATCTCTTGAGGATTGTTCGTCATTGTAGGAGCGTTTTCAAGGCCTGTGTATTGAATCCGCTTTCATGTGGGGTTCTTCTCTGCCTCAACTCTGTACAGAGAGCAGCAGACACATCAACAATCTGGATAAGACGGTTTTATTTTCCCAAGCTTGAGTTTGTGTTGTTGCTCGTTTTGGGTGAGTGTGCTTAACACTCACTTGGCTCTGTTTCTCGTTCTAAGCTCTGGAGTCACCAGATGCCGTAAAGACACCGTCACAAGTTTCAAGGTCAAGTTCAAAGCAATAAAGCTGTACACCAATTAGTAAGTCCAAAACAATTAGAGTTTCTTATAACACAATTATAATAACACTCATGCACACGCTAAAGACTAACTTACTTCTACCACTAAACGACTAATACTTATCTAAGAAGGAACTGTGAGGTCAGGGAACAAGGCCTTCGTTCCGTTCTGGGCTGCAGGCTTCGGGTCACTATCGGTTGGCAAGGGTATAAGTAATGCCGGGGTCAGGTAGCAATCGTCGTTAGGCACCTACTTATTGGCGGCTTCAGTTCAATCGGCTGATGGAGAAGACAGGGGTCTCGAGGCTGGATTCAGAAGCCGGAATCAGGAGAAAGAATCAGAAGACTGAACCATGCGTGGGACCTCTCTTTTATAGGTCCCAGGGGTCCGCGCCCCTTGGGGCGGGCTTCCTCACCTGCTGGGGATCGATTGGGCCTCTTCCCAATCGATATGGTTTGAACCCCCCAATCCTAGGGCCGTTCCTTGATGGCTGGGGCGGTTCTTAGGACTCATTGTCCTGGGCTTCTCTGGCTCCATCGTGTCTGGGCTGCTATTAAAAGTATCAATTGATACTTAACTGTATCCATTGTACCTGGGACTGCCTGGTATCACCTCATTACTATGTTAACGGCTTTCCCATTTACAGCGCTGCCTGATCTCTGCAGCTGCCAGGAAACTGGTTTCTGCAATTGTTTCAATGCATAATTGCCTCTGCAAGCTGTTTGCTCTTTAACATGTCCGTTTACCCTGCACTCTTTGCAGTCTTCCATTTTGTGTCCATTTGTGGCCATCTTAGGTGGCTACAGTGTACACGAGAGATGAGATGTGGATGTTTGCCAAGATTTATCTACTAAACACTGATAGAAACACATCAATTATACAATTCCCAAATATCAATTGCCCACCCCAGTTGGACTCGATCCAATCCCTGAAGCTGTCATGTTCAAATCTATCCAATAAAATTGCGGTCAAACCATGATTGAGCCTCATTCTGTCACCTGTTGTTTACCAAAGGTTTTATGTCAATTTTAAGTTGTTTTCCCCATCCTAACATCCTGCATTGTTTATTAGGGACAGATGGCAGAACTGGCATCCTCTTTACTCCATGGATTGGTTCAAAGGGGCAGGGTATAAGAGGTGGCTTCCTTTTCACTTCATAGATTGTTCCAGAGTCTATTGGAGACTATAAGACCATACGTCATAGGAGCAGAATAAGGTCACTTGGCCCATCGAGTCTGCTCCACCATTCAATCATGGCTGATATTTTTCTCTTGCCATTAATTGCCATTCTCTTGCCGTCTCCCCATAACCCCTGATTCCCTTATTAATCAAGAACCTATCTATCTCTGTCTTAAAGACACTCCGTGATTTGGCCTCCACAGCCTTCTGTGGCAAAGTGTTCCACAGATTCACTGCCCTCTGGCTGAGGGCCACTGATAAAATGTGTATACATCCACTGTGTAATCTGCTCACCCCACATCTGTGTCTCAAAAACATGGGCAAGTTCGCTAGCCTAAATCCCATCATGTATTGTGGCCACTGCTTGTAGCTATAGTTTACATGATTCTCACTGCTATGTCCTAAAATACAGGTTTAATGGTTAATAATGATTGCCCAGTACACATTCTATAATTAATCTGAATCCTTAATAAACTAACTTATGTAAAACTACTCTAGTGGCATCCTAGCTATTCAATTTTAAGAGGTCTCATCGTTGGACACCCCCTTCAGTCTTTGAAAGTCTTTTCCCTGTAGGATGGTGGACTCTGAGATAGAAATTTGGATAGATTCTTGATTGACAGGGGAATCCAAGGCATTGAGGGTAGACGAGAAAGATGAGTAGAGGTCACAATCAAATCAGTCATCCCTGACCGTATCAAATGGTGGAGCCACCTCAAAGGCTGAATGGCCTACTCCCATTCGTATTTCATATGTTCGTAGTTTGCGCCTATCTCCAGTTTCGCTGGTTTTCTTTAGTTTTACCAATATGCAATGAAAAACATTTTTTTTGTTGATGATTGTTAATGATAATGATCTTTATTGTCACAAGTAGGTTTTACATTAACACTGCAATGAAGTTACTGTGAAAAGCCCCTAGTCGCCAAATTCCGGTGCCTGTTCGGGTACATGGAGGGAGAATTCAGAATGCCCAAACTACCTAAGAGCACGTCTTTTGGGACTTGTGAGAGGAAACCGTAGCACTTGGAGGAACCCACGCAGACACGGAGAACGCACAGACGGTGATCCAAACCGGGAATCAAACCTGGGACCCTGGCGCTGTGAAGCAGCAGTGCCGCCCACTGGGTTCTTCAAGGTCTATTTTTTTCCATTGATTGTTCTTTTGGTACTTATCCAAAAAAACTCCCAATACCCGGGGAAGAGTAAAACATTTTCACTTTTTTAATGTCTGCTCCTTATCCTTTACACCACTCTCAACTACTCAACAATTTGGAAAATGGAAAAGTAGCAAGGTTTGCTATTCAGCAATATAAAATTCAATTATTAAAGATTGGGGACTAAACTGCATCTGGGTGGCACGGTAGCACAGTTTTTAGTACAGCTGCTTCTAAGCTCCAGGGACCCAGGTTCAATTCCCGGCTTGGGTCACTGCCTGTGCGGAGTCTGCACGTTCTTCCTGTGTCTGTGTGGGTTTCCTCCGGGTGCTCCGGTTTCCTCCCACAGTCCAAAGATGTGCCGGTTAAGTAGATTGGCTATGCTAAATTGCCCTTGCTGTCCTAAAAGATTAGGTGCAGTTACTGGGTTACGGGGATGGGGTGGAGGTGTGGGTTTGGGGTAGGGTGCTCTTTCCAAGGACCGTTGCAGACTCAATGGGCCGAATGGCCTCCTTCTGCACTGTAAATTCTATGATATTGGGTGCGATTCTTTCCCAAAATGGCACTTAGTCATTTTTTGGGAATTTGGCAGGGTGTTTCCTGTCGGTTTTTTGGGGGCGATCCAGACTAATCCCCCACACATTTTTTGGGGGCTTGAGTGCTTTTCACTGGTCAAGCCCATGCTTAGAAATGTTTCCAGCAGTGCCTTCTCGACCTGTTCTCTTGCTCTTCCACCTTTGCTTTTAACGACTTACAAAGGTCCCCCAGGAGCCCCACCTCTGCCTCCAATGCCACCACCCGATCTTTGTGGTCCAACATCACCATCTCCATCTCCCAGATCTGTGACTCCTGTGCCTCCAAATACCTCTCGGCCCTCTCCATCGAGCCTTTCAGGGATGCAACCACTCCTTCGATGGCCTTCAATCGGTCTTCCTGCATTTCTTTTCTTTGTTTGTGAAACTCTTCTCTAATAAAAGCTCCATCTGGGGTTTTCCAACCTGCGTCGACCCTTCCCCTCCACCATCTTTCCGATTGATGCTGTGCCACAGATCTCTTCCAGTTGCTTGGCCAGGTCTTTCACCTTCTGCCAGGCCTGTTAACAAGCAGACATGCCACTCCCGGGGGGGTGGGGGGGGGGGGGACTTCTCCTCTACACTTTCCGGTCAACATTCCACCGTTTTCGGTAAAAAGAGCTCAATTCTATGCCTTTGAACCAGAGCTGACCTGTGTGCGACCACTCTGTGGCCGCCACTGGAAGTTCATGGCTCCCCCGTCAAACCTTCATAACACCCCTTTCATGGGCAAGGCCTTCTCAGGATCTGACTCTTGGCACTGCCAACCTGCCACTGCTGCCCTGGCACCAGAATGACCCTATGCTGCCCGGGGGACTATCAAGGCCATGCCCTGTCCCCAACCACCCGGAGGGCTCCAATGGCCTCAGGCTCCAAGTGGCCATCACGCTGGAATAATTACTGCCCGGGTGAGGCCTCCTGGCCGTTGACTCTTGGGAGCTGGGAGACTGAGGCCTCAAACAGGCCACGCATATTTAAATAAGAGAGGGCGTGATCCAGATTGCACCAGGAACAGTGGGTCGGGTCACACTTGCATGGTTTTGTGCCTGGCACAAAGCCAGTTTTGTGTGTTCCCCGCAATGCTCCCAGCACAACTGGATCGTCACAATGTGGAAAATCATGTCCATTGAGAGGTAATTTAAAAATGAGGCTACTCATGGGAAAGTAATCCGTTGCAGAAGATGCACTAGCATTTCTGGCGATCTTAGGAAATTCACTTTGAAATGCGACAAATGGCTTCTTATTTCACAGACGACTAAAAGATGTTTAGATTTTGTAAAGAACTTTCCGTTTATGGTTGAAATTACAATGGACTGATATTTATCCTGTTTATTACTGATAATTCCTCACACTTACCAGGCCAGTCTGAGAGTTTCCAATCTGTTCTTTTTATTCCAATCCATTTCAGATCCAAAGATATCCCTGCTGAGAAAGCTTTTCGGGCAGTAACTGAGAGAGTGTTTTGCATTTTTAAACTTCTTTCGTGCAGTCATCCATCTTGTACTTTAATCAATGACTTTAAATAATAGCAAAGTTTTCCCCTTCATTGAATTAAAATAAGTTCTGTTTCTAAAGGAACATAGACACAGGCTGTCTTTGAATATTTGCATTGAATGTTGTGATTGTTGCAGAGTGTCATGATACCCTCTAATATAGACAGGTTTTTTTTCCAGTAGCTTGATGGCATCTCTGCTATTCTGAAAGGCCCTTGTCTTGCCTTCGGAAATGGTCAGCTTCTCAAATGATTGCATTATCAGTGTTCCTCTTTATCAAGGGCATATTTCCCAGTAGATTGGAAGTAACATTTTTATTGGCTTTTACGTGCAGGTAGAAGCAAAAGACAAATTTTACGTAGTGTAGGAATTCGTTCATGTAATCAATGTATTGAACGTACTTCCAGCTGGAGTAGTGGGAGGTGAAAACCCTGGAAACATTTAAGAAGCACTTGAATGTTGTGAGGTAAAGTTTAGGATCTTTCTTGAAAGTTGGATGAATTTAGGTTGAAAGGTTGTTCATCTGTAGCTATCCTGTTAGTGATCTTGAGAGTAATGATGATAAAAGGAAAGAATGAAAATTGATTTGCATTGGATCTGAAATGATTCTAATGTCTTATCAATTGTTGGATTGAAATTCCAAATGAATTGATCAAATATCTAAATAAGTGAGAAGGGCAGTTGATTCTGAGGATCAAGCTCAAGAAATATAAAGTTAATTGGACAAAATATGTAGGTGGCAGAATAGTAGCAAATTAATACTGACATCTCTATAGCCTTGCATGAACAGGGAGAAAAATGGGAAGGGCTAGGGACAGAAATGCACCATCATTTGTATTGAAATAGCTAAGGATGAGATTAAGAAAGGTATAGTGTCCTAAAGGTCAACATGTCTAAGACCTGTAATAAACAAAGCAATTAGAATGTTGGACTATACAGCCAAACAGCACAGTCCAAATCAGAAATTCTGCTGGAAGTGTATAGTGCTCTATTAGATCCAAAGATGCACTTCTCCTGTTCTGTGAATTTACAGATTTTTAAAAAAATGAAACGATTCATGGGATTTAAATCCAAGTGGGATTTACATGGCTAGAACGCACTGCCAATGATGAGATAAGGGCTGCATAAAAGACTAAGATTAGAGGAATGGCATTTTTGATTGGATTTGATTTATTATTGTCACATGTATTAGTATACAGTGAAAAGTATTGTTTCTTGCATGCTGTACAAACAATGCCTACTGTATATAGGGAGGGAAGGAGAGACTTCAGAATATAATGTTACAGTTATAGCAAGGTGTAGAGAAAAGATCGACTTAATACGAGGTAGGTCCATTCAAAAGTCTGATGGCAGTAGGGAAGAAGCTGTTCTTGAGTTTGTTGGTACGTGACCTCAAACTTTGGTATCTTTTTCCTGACTGGCGAAGGTGGAAGAGAGTATATCCGGGGCGCGTGTGGTCCTTAATTATGCTGGCTGCCTTTTCTGAGGCAGCGGGAATTATAAATAGAGTCAATGAATGGGAGGCTGGTTTGCGTGATGGACTGGGTTACATTCACAACCTTTTGTAGTTTCCTGTGGTCTTGGGCAGAGCAGGCTCCATACCAAGCTGTGATACAACCAGAAAGAATGCTTTCTATGGTGCATGTGTAGAAGTTGTTGAGGGTCGTAGCTGACATGCCAAATCTCCTTAGTCTTTTGGGAAAGTAGAGTCGTTGGTGAGCTTTCTTAACTATGGCGTCGGCATGGGGGGGGCCAGGACAGGCTCTTGGTGATTTGAACACCTAAAAACTTGAAGCCTTCGAGCCTTTCTACTTCGTTCCCATTGATGTAGACAGCGGCATGTTCTCCACTACGCTTCCTGAAGTCGATGACAATCTCCTTTGTTTTGTTGACATTGAGGGAGAGATTATTGTCGTCGCACGAGTTCACCAGATTCTGTAACTCATTCCTATACTCTGTCTCGTCATTGTTGAAATCCGATCAACTACGGTGGTGTCATCAGCAAATTTGAAAATCGGGTTGGAGGGGAATTTGGCCACAGTCATAGGTGTATAAGGAATATAGTGGGGGCTGAGGACACAGCCTTGTGGGGCACCGATGTTGAGGATGATCGTGGAGGAGGTGTTGTTGCCCATCTTTACTGATTGTGGCCTGTGGGTTAGAAAGTCCAGGATCCAGTCACCGAGGGAGGAGCCGAGTTTGGAGATGAGTTTCGTAGGAATGATGGTGTTGATGGCTGAGCTGTAGTCGATAAATAGGAATCTGACATGGGTGTCTTTGTTATTTAGGTGTTCCAGGATAGAGTGCAGGGCTATGGAGATGGGGTCTGCTGTGGACCTGTTGCAGCGGTAGGCGAACTGTAGTGGATCAAGGCAATCCGGGAGGCTGGAGTTGATTCGTGTCATGACTAGCCTTTCGAAGTACTTCATGATGATGGATGTCAGAGCCACTGGACGATAGTCATTAAGGCACGCTGCATAATTTTTTTTTTTGCACAGGGATGATGGTTGTCTTCTTGAAGCAGATAGGGTCTTAGATTGTTGTAAAGATGGGTTGAAGATGTCTGCGAATACCCCTGCCAGCTGATCCACGAAAGACCTGAGTGCTCGTCCGGGTACCCCATCGGGGCCTGTGGCTTCCGTGGGTTGTCCTTCGAGAAGGCTGCTCTGACGTCTGCAATGGTGATCTCAGATGCAAGTTCTTCTGGGGTGGAGGGCTCTCTCGCGCTGACCTCTCGCTCAAAGCGGGTATCGAATGCGTTGAGCTCATCAGGGAGGGGTGCGTTGTAGCCGACGATTTTACATACCTTCATCTTGCAAATCTTGCCATAGACAGCGGGGATCCGTGTGGCTAGCCTGGGACTCGAGCTTGGCCCGGTATTGTCTTTTGGCATCTTTGATGGATTTCTTTAGGTCATATCTGGCTTTCTTGTAGAGGCCAGGGTCGCCTGACTTGAGCGCCTCAGATCTAGACTTCAGCAAGCAGTGGATATCCCTGTTCATCCAGGGTTTCTGTTTGGGAAACATGCAGATTTGCTTCTTTGGCACACAGTCTTCTACACACTTACTAATGAAGTCAGTTACTGTAGTGGCGTACTCGTTCAAGCTGGTCGCAGAGTTTTTAAATACTGACCAGTCCACTGACTCTAAGCAGTCCCATTGGAGAGAATCCGATTCCTCAGACCAACAATGCACGACTTTCTTTGACGGATTCTCCCGCTTCATGATGAACAGAGAGATCTCGGCATCCAGGTACATAAATCCCTGAAAGTTGCCACCCAGGTTAATAGGGCTGTTAACAAGGCATATGGTGTGCTAGCCTTTATAAGCAGGGGGATTGAGTTTCGGAACCACAAGGTCATGCTGCAGCTGTACATAACTCTGGTGTGGCCGCACCTGGAATACTGCATGCAGTTCTGGTCACCACATTATAGGAAGGATGTGGAAGCTTTGGAAAGGGTGCAGAGGAGATTTACTAGGATGTTGCCTGGTATGGAGGGAAGGTCTTACGAGGAAAGGCTCAGGGAATTGAGGTTGTTTTCGTTAGAGAGGAGAAGGCTGAGAGGTGACTTAATAAGAGTCAGAGGGTTAGATAGGGTGGACAGTGAGAGTCTTTTTCCTCGGATGGTGATGACCAACACGAGGGGACATAGCTTTAAATTGAGGGGTGATAGATATAGGACAGATGTCAGAGGCAGTTTCTTTAGTCAGAGAGTAGTAGGGGTGTGGAACGCCCTGCCTGCAACGGTAGTAGACTCGCCAACTTTAAGGGCATTTAAGTGGTCACTGGATAGACATATGGATGAAAATGGAATAGTGTAGGTCAGATAGGCTTCAGATGGTTTCACAGGTCGGCGCAACATCGAGGGCCGAAGGGCCCGTACTGCGCTGTAGTGTTCTATGTTCTATGTTCAGTTTTTTCTTATAAGCCGGGAACAGGAGCACAGCCTTGTGGTCAGATTTGCCAAAGTGTGGGTGGGCGATAGAGCGGTAGGCATGTTTAATATTTGTGCAGCAGTGGTCCAGGATGTTTTGGCCTCTGGTGGAACAGGTGAGGGGAGGGGTAAAGGGAGATGGATATGATGGTGGAGGAGTAGAGTCTATGTTGGACTATGAAGGTTACAAAGATGGGGAGGGGTGAAGTCATGAAGAGATTTTAATGAGGGTGCAGATTTTAAATGTGAGCTGTTGAGTAGTTAATGAAGGACAGACGTAATGATCAAGTGCGATTTTGTGTGGGACAGGATGTGGGCAGTCGAGTCTTGGATGAGCCTGATGTTTGAAGGATGCAGAATGGAAGGGCAGCATTGGAATAGTTGAGATTGAGGTGGTAGAAATATGGGTTTCAGCAGCTGATGGACTAAGGTAGGGGTTGTGTCAAGGGGATGGAAGCATAACTTGGGGCAGAATAGTAAATGGTCTGAATTGATGGCGAGGATATGGATTTTGTGGTGTGCACAAAAGATGATTGTTTCATTCTTTCTATTATTCAGCTGGATCAAATACCAAGTCATCCACGGTAGCATGATGGACAAGTAGTCTTGACAACACAGGATCAATAGAATTGTAACTGGGGATGGTCAGTCTACATGTCTGCAGGTGATGTTGTCAAAGTATAGCATAGTAGATGAGGAAGAGGAGAGGTCACATATTGCTGTGGTCACTAAGTGGCAGAAGTGGGACCAGAAGTGCAGCTTTGATTCTTTGAGTTAGGATCATCTTCACAAATTAGGGTTTCTAAAATGAGCATTTGTATGACTTGGCTGCCTGCTACGTATTGCACATAACCAGATGAGGGAAAACAATTTGAATCACATTTTATATATTGAATTGGCATATTTGAGTTATCTTAGTTGTGATCTTGTGCAATTACTTTTTGTAATCAATGTTTTCTCCCAGTTTTTATGAGCCTTGTGAGGGAACCGTAAACCAAAATAACCAATATACTGATTTTTAAAAACATTCTTGCATGGTATGTCGGTATTGTGGCAAGAACAGCATATTTTGCCCTTCCTTCATTGCCCTTGAACTGAGTGGCTTGTGAGGCTGTTTAAGAGGGCAGTTAAGTGTCGGCCACATTAGTGTCGGTCTGAAATCACTTGGCAGATTTCCTTCCTAAAAGGATATGAGTAAACAAGGTGGGTTTTTCATCGTTACCATTACTGTGATGAACTTTCAATCACCGAACTAATTAATTAATTAAATTAAAACCCACCAGCTACCATGGTGGTACTTGAACCTCTGCCCCAGAGTATAGCCTGGGCTTCTGGATTACTAGCCCAGTGACAACAGTACATCATTGTCTCCCCTAATGATCCCCAAATGAAGAAATTACTGACTAGATTCCACTTTTTGTAACTTTTACATGAATACCAATCAGAATCGATGTGAACAGATAAATTATTGTGGGAATGGACTATAAATTACAAATTAAATGTGGAAAAAAAGATGTTTTTTCCACTGGCCGCAATGCCGTGTTTTTGCACTGTCATTTGCTTCCCGCCTCATTAATGTGACTCTGAGCCTTATCACGTTGAAAGTATACAGCAAGAAGACCACTGAGGATTTAACGACAACTCCTGGCTCTTGTAGGGTGTTGTGACTAGGATGGTGGAGAGGCGCCAGAAAAGGCAGCACCTTGATGTCTGTTGCCGGGATGCCCTCTTCTAGTTGACATCTCATCTCAGCAAGGTCACATGCTGTCGAGGGTTCATTATCCTTCAAAGGTTCAGGGCAGTTTGAGTCTGATGTGTAACTATTCACTCTTATATTGATGTGTATGGGCAAAATGAGAAGAAAAGTAACACTGGTGCTCATGCTGGCCCATGATGGGAGGGCTCCAACGCCTCCTCTTCATGGTTGTGTCACTGTCTTCTGCTTGGATCTGATGTCAATGCGCAGTTCTTGTTTTTGAGGCTCTTGCTCCTCCCTTTGCTGATGCAGGCACTTCCATCACAATCTTCTCCTTCAACCCTGCTTGTAAGTGATAATGCAGGCCGTGATAAATCCAGGCTCCGTCTTCCCGATAATCTTCTCTCTGCAGCATTGCTGAGATTAAGACATGTCAAAATTAGTTTCCAAAGATCCTTTTTTTATCAGTTATTCGTCAGTGAATATGGTTTGTGGGCTTTGTTCCCATTTCGGAGAATATTTGCCCCTCCAACATGACCAATTGCCTTGACATTGCTTAGGTCTGTGCAAGGTCCGTATTAAGGTTATTTCCCCTCCACCCCCACTCCAACATTACCAATTGCCTTGAAATTGCTTAGGCCAGACGCTTGGATGTGCTGGTGTCAGCCCAGTCACTGGGAGCCTCGAGCACTGTACTCTAATGCTACATTCTTGGGAATAAACATGAAGGTAATTGTCCATTCATGAAATTAGATTATTTGAAATCCCTTGAGGCCAGGGAATCATTCAGTGCCAACTTTCTAACAACCTTCTGAAGCTTGTCCATTCATCCACTTTCTCTGGAGTTAGATTCTGGGGAATTTTCACGCTGTGAACAAGGGGTTAGTGCCACTTTGTGTGATTAGTCTTGCGTGAATAGGCATTGTTGCTTCACTTTCCTGATTCCCTGCACTGTTATTGCAAGATTGCTCATATGTCTCAGTTGTGCCACTCCCATTTGGTAGTGAACAGTTCATATGTGCCATGCAATCAGCTGTTCTCCAATCTGCCAACATAGCCCTCACCAGCAGAACTTCTCATTTTAATGTTGTACTGCACCATTGCTGCTGGTTGGAAGATGGTAGTTCTCTCATTGCCAGACCAGTTCGGTCCCTCTGTGTTCAAGTATGGAAACCCTTCCCGTCATCTTGGTGGAGCTTTATGTTCAGGTTTCCCTCCCAAACAGACCTCCCCTCCCACTTCATGTTTTCCGAGATCTTCGTGTTTCTGGTGCACATCCATGTTCTACCCCCTGAACATTTGGAAGTGGATTTATCTATGACCCATGTGACCCCCCTCTCATCCCCATCTGGAAGCCACTTACACTACTCAACATATTCTTCCCACCTCCACAGCCTCTCCCCAGTCATGTGTCTGAGTGCAACCTTCACTGCTTGTCAGGCACAGTACAGAACAAGCCCTGCAATCCCTTCTCCTGACTATGGCCAGTTTTCTAGTGTGGTCCTTGCCCTACCACCTCCCCCCTCCACAGGCCCCTTCGACCAGTTTCCCCATTTCCCAAATGCAGTCCTAACGTTTCAGCTCATGAAAAGTCAACCCCCTACTTTACCACTGGGCTTGCCTGTGACAATTCCCGAAGCCACAGCAGTGCTGCCTGCTGCGCATTCCCATGAGCGCTGCATAATGCAAGGTAGGCGAACTAACCTCAAAAGTTGCGAACTAACCTCAAACTCGCAAGTAGATTGGCAGGTGTATGTTGTTTATAATCTGTTGAGATAATTCATTCTAATTAAATGCTGACATGCCCTGATGATTCTCTGTGGTGATCATTCTGGCGAGGAGACCTTATAATGATGCAAAAATATAGAAATGACATTCCTGATGTACTCTGGCGGGTAACATGAACTGCTGGTTTTACGATGGCCTTCTATTTTTCGCTGCCACTCACCATGACACCCGCTGCGAGTGGAAAATCCTGCCCAATGGATTTGGTCCTCGAGTCATCTGCAACGGTGGCTCCACCCAAACGTTGCACTCTTGCAGAGCCACCTTTTACACAAGGTTTACCAATAATCTGAATTACACATATAATACAGACCTCTGTTTCCCAGCTGTGAATTATTTTCATACATTTGAGTATGTGTGGAACGCATTAAATGCCTCGCTCAAACATTAAAAAGGCCCTGCAGTAAGTTAGTTGGTGTTCAGGATGTTCACAAGTGCCTTTCGCAATTCTGAAACTAAATTGAGTAAAAGCTTGGGTTAGGGTGTAGGTGTGACTGCTGCTGTAATATTTTTTAAAATCCTGGTTTGAAAGACAGCCAGGCTTTGTGGCTACAAAAGGGATAATTAAAGCATCGTAGAATAACATAATTCATTCCAACCAACTATATTGTTTACCTGATTAGGGCTGATGGAAGTGTGTTTATAGAAGGAAGGTTCCCTGGGGGTAGATAATTAGAGACATTATGTTTAGCGTTAGTCAGATGATCAAAACTGTCAGTGCAATAGAGATTGTGGTTAATGGGCGGAGCCAGATGTTGAAACATTCAGGTGTTGAGTTTAGTTTAGATCTGTCTATGAACAGATGAGCAGCTTCTGAAAACACTGAGTTAAAAGATTTGACTGTGAACAAACAAAACAGGAACTTTTTGCCAAATGCGGGGAAGTTAAACAAGCTGGTTCCTGAAGGATCTCTCCTCTCTCTCTCTCTCTCTCTAAGTCTTTTGTCCAGAGGGAATTTAGAATGTGGGAGGAAACCGGAGCATCTGGACGAAACCCACGCAGACACGGGCAGACTCCGCACAGACAGTGACCCAAGCCAGGAATAGAACCTGGGACCCTGGCGTTGTGAAGCAACAGTGCTAACCACTGTGCTTCTAAGACTGTGTTGTTAATAAAGTTTGTTTTAATGCACCATACCCCTATTTGTGTGTGGAGTCACTCCTGAAGGGAAATATTCTTCCCCCTCAGTCTTACAAATTAAATAAAATATTGGGGTTTCTATCCAGTCTCCTAGCAACTGTTGGGGTCTGGTCTGGGATCGTAATCTGTTAGATGCCTGTTAAACTAACCTAAAACCACTTTGTGGAGTTTGTTTGGGATGTAGCTAAAGTTTCCAGACTGTGTATACTCAGTTGTAACAATATGAAAGTGGCAACATAATTTCACTATTTGTTTCAGTTGTTAAACCATTTATGCCTGTCTTTTGCGTTTTCTGATTAGTTGATGTGTGATTTTTGTGGGCAAGAGCCTGGCACATGTTCTTTGCTTACTGGCCTTTGCTCCCTACCATTCCCTGGCTCCCATGCACAGCCGTGCACATAACGCCTATCACCATGACATTAAAAAAGGCCATGTTTAAAGTGTCCCAACTGAGATAAAGTACTATTTCCTTCATAGCTTGGATTTTGTTTGAAGTTAATTCCAGAATTTAAGAGCTATACTTCAATGAACAGTTAGTTATCCAAATGTCCTAACGTTATGTATTTTTTTAGAGATCACTGTGGATTAACATAGCCAACAACTTAGAAAGTGCTGCAAAGACAAGTTAATTATATAAAGGGGTACCTCTGTGGTTTCTGGTCCTGGTTGACAGCAGTACCAGCAGTGGCGAACTGATACTGCTAGTCCTCCAATTGACTGGCAGCTGTTGATGTAGGATCCCTGCCTGAAAGGGATGGAAGCCTCAATGCAAGGTATTTATCTGCTGGATGGAAATGCGTGGTGTTGGGGCTTCTGGAAATGGTATCGTGGGGTTCGCTCTGGCTGGTGGGTGGCAGCATCAACCATTAAATTCAGCACAATATGTGAAGTTGTTTTCTACCAACTGTTGATTTTATGTAAAATGCAACATTGTTTAACAACTTGTTAAAACTGGTTTAGGGGCCATTTCTTTTCTCCAATAACTCATTGCACCGATCTAAGCTCTTGTTGGTTCTCACTTTGAACATAAACTGAGATCTGACATCAGGAAAAAAGTTGCTGGAAAACTCACTGATTCTTTTTGAAAACAATTTTGCAGACTTTTTCGCTTGAAAACTTCAAAATGCGAGAAAGCTTCTTTTGACTTGTAGTTAATGAGCTGCAGGCTTAACATTGTCAGAGGAGTGCCCTGAGTATTTAAGTTTCTTTTGGGTTAGGAAATTGTTAGCACATTAGTTGGCCAGATTATCTTCAATAGCTGGGTCTGTAGATGTCAGTGAAGCTTAAGGTTCAAGAATTTGACTCCGATTTATAAAATAATGGAAGATAAAATTGGGTTTTATATGGACAACTTATTTTAATTGAATAAATTAGATACTATTGTGGTTCATGCTTGCAAAATATGACAGTACTAGGTTGAATACTGGGTGATGCTTTTCCCAGAGAATATTAAACCTATGAAATAGATAGCAGGCATGTGTGTGTATTCTGCCTCTTTGTATAACTTCTAGAGAGAGCTAGACCTGTTACTGAGATCACCTTGTCACAAATGCAGTTACCCTATAAGTGGAGGCCATTGTGGTTTCCTGTGGTCTATTCTGGAAAGCCAATTGGCGAAGGATGTACAGTCTTTACTTCAGTCTGACGGGTATTTATGGAGTGTAACTTTACAAACACATCCTCCTTACTAAACCATTCAATTTTCAGTAAGTGCCTCTTTAGATGCGCAAATTAAACCCACCTAACGTCCTCTGGTATATAATGAAAATGAAATGAAAATCGCTTATTGTCACAAGTAAGCTTCAAATGAAGTTACTGCGAAAAGCCCCTAGTCGCCACATTCCGGCGCCTGTTCGGGAAGGCTGATACGGGAATTGAACCGTGCTGCTGGCCTGCCTTGGTCTGCTTTCAAAGCCAGCGATTTAGCCGTGTGCTAAATTAAACACAAGTCATATGCAATTGCTATCTTGAAGTAGTTTTCATCACTCAAAAAGGCAAGAAGAATTGTCCACATTTTCCCCAAATTGGCTGAAGCTTTATCTTTGTTTCTCAGGATATTACATAATTCCTCATAAATATGGGGGAGTGCCTGTATTGTTATCCCTCAGGCACCAAGACTATATAATAGCTGGAAGGGCCAATGGGTTTCCCTACTCTACATTTTTATAGAATTGTATTTCATTGCTTTCTGTATTGCTACACGAGTTTGAACTGGAATGTAGTTTCCATTATATAGATGTTCACAGAGTGTACTAAGTTGTTTGTAAAATACAGTGCTATTCGGGTGGCCTGATGAACTTATTTCCAAGTTAAACAGTTGACTGGACAATGGATAATTCGTGTGTCGTGAAAGACTAAACTAGAAACATGAATCCAATTTAAACTATGCTACAGTGATGAATACAGGGCACAGGGTCAGCTTCATGTATTCCCTGGCTGCTTTCTTGTTACTTGTGAATAAGTTGCCTGTTGATGGATTATGCTAGGCTATCATATGGGGCAGCCTTTACACATTCACTAAACGTTACCCAAGTTAAAGTAGCATGCCAAAGCCCGTTTAAAATTTAGTATCCCAACTGATGTGCCTCCTATTGAGCCCCCCCTTTTCCAAATTTGTCATACTTTGGTAACATTCATGGCTATGGACCAAGTGCTGCAAAATGGGAATAGGCTAGATTGCTCTTTCTCAGCTGGTACAGACAGGATGAGTAGAATGGTTTTTTATGGTGTAATTTTTCTATTTTTCTACTTCTATCTTACTCATCTGGACACACTTTATTATCAATGATTATCTCCACTGCTCAGCTGAAAAATTCAGTGGCAGGGAGATCGAGATGCCAATTGGAATAAAGTTGGGTAATCTTTGGAATTCCAAATCTGATTTGTGGAACCTCATTTGGTTTCAGGGTGGCATTGCTAATAGCTAACCTGCATTTGACCGGAAGAGTATTCAAAAAAAGCAAAGTAAAGAAAGTGTTGCGCCTTACTGTTTTGGGGTGGGGAAGAACACTCGTACTTGTTGATCGCTATTATGCATAATAATTTCACTCATGAGGGTGATATAATTGGTTTGAATGCACTCCACAAACCATTACCTTCGCTGAATTTTCTATTAGTCATTCATTTATTAAACATATTAAGTTTAAAAAAATATGTATGTCATTTTTGTGCTCATGCATTTGTTTAATTTTGAAGCATTTTTTAACTCAATACTTTATTTCCATAGGTAGTGGAAGGTTTTCTGAGGAATCATACGAGTTACAATGAGCTGAACGGTACCAGAAGTCTACCTGATGAGTGGAACATTGATTCAAGGATATACATGCTCAGCTTGCTTCCTTTTTTGATCATCTTTGTATTTATTCGTGATCTAAAGTACCTTGTAGTGTTCTCTTTTTTGGCGAATCTCTCAATGGCTGTCAGTCTTGTTATCATCTATCAGTATATTATGAGGGTAAGTTGCAGGAGAAAATTTGCACACAAATTGTTGATAAATTCTGTCTCTAATTATATATATATATATATATATATATAAATATATATATTTCCAGTCTTGTATGATAACTAACAAAGTGTAGTGGAGGTTTGTGGGGCTGGAGGAGATTACAGAGATAAGGAGGGGTGAATCCACGGGGAGCGATTTGAAAACAAAGATGAGAACTTTTTAATGTTGCTGGACTGGGGGCTAATGTAGGTCAGTGCGCACAGGAGTGACATGGTGCAAGTTAAGTCACAGGCAGTAGAGGTTTGGATGATCTCAAGTTAATGGAAGGTAGAATTTGGGAGACCAGCCGGGAGTACGTTGAAATAGTCGAGTATAGCTAACGAATGAATGAGGATTTCGGCAACAATTAAGTTGACAGAGGTGAAATCAGGTGATGTTAGAGGTGGAAATAGGCACTCTTAATGATGACACAAATGTGGTTGGAAGCATCCATTGGGGTTACCTGTGATACCAAGGTTGTGAACAAAGTTGTCTGGCTTAATATTGGACTGTTGCCAGGGAGAAAGATGGAGTGGGTAGCTGGGGATTGGAGTTTTTGGAGTGGGGATTGAAAAGAATGGTTTCCATCTTCCCCATGTTTAATTAGAGGAAATTTCTGCTCATCCGGTATTTCTGCGTTGGTGAAGCAGTCTGGAGGAGTTGAGAGAGAAATGATGGTTATGTGGAGCTGGGTGCCATCAGCATACATGTGAAAATGACTACCATTGTTTCAGATGAGAGTGTAGAGTGACTGCATGCCAATGAGAGATAAAACGGGGCCAAGAATCAGTCCAGGGGTACACTAGAAATAATGGTGCGGGAGCCGGAAGAGAAGCCACTGCAAGTAATTCTGTGGTTACAATTAAATAGGAACCTGGTGAGAACAGTCTGATCCAGCTGAGCAACAGTAGCGAGGCGATGGGGGAAGGATGCTGTTGCCGTTTAAATATGGGCATTGCCAGCTCGGCCAACGTTTTTGGCCCATCTCTAGTTGCCCTTCAGAAGGTGGTGGTGAGCTGCATCCTTGAAATGCTGTAGTCCCTGGGATGTAGGTAAACCCACAGTGCTGTTATCGAGGGAGTTCTTGGATTTTGACCCAGCGGCAGTGAAGGAACTGCGATATAATTCCAAGTCAGGATAGTGAGCGAATTGGGCGGGATATATTGGGTGGTACTGTTCCCAGGTATCTGCTGCCCTCGATCCTCTAGATGACAGCGGTCGTGTGTTTGGAAGGTGCTACCCAAGGAATCTTGAGTTCCTGCAGTGTATCTTATAGATGGTACACTGCTGTTACTGTTGGTGGTGTAGGAAGTGAATGATTGTGGAAGGAGTACCAATCAACCATGGTTAACCATATCTAAGGCTGCAGGCAGGTTGAGAAAGGTGAGTAAGGAAAGTTAACCTTTGTTGCAGTTACTTTGAGAGGCAAATTGAAGTGCTAATAATTATTGGACAGTGGAATCCTTCAGTTATTTGATATTAAGTTGTATCGGCCCGATGTATGAAGCTTGATTCTGATTCTTTGAGCAAGCTATTTTTAAATAACACTGCAGTCGGACACTTTATTTGTCTCTGCGTTTTAGGATTGGGACAGGACAATCTAAGGGTTTGATTCTTCCTCACTATTCAATGATCCTTGTTACAAAATGAGTATGTGTGAGTATTAACTGAGGACAATAGGAATAACTGATTCTTCACCTTGTTTTAAACTATTGATGATTATCAACAGGAATCATGTAAAAATGCATTCTTAATATTATCAAAGGTACTATTGATATGAAAAAGCACAAGAAAATTAGCGCACCCGTTCCATTGTGTTGCAACTGTTGTTTCTTGTAAAAAGAACTTTTTAAAAACAGCAATCTGAAGTATTTTCAGTTCACCTTCCTCTGGAATGCAGATTCATAAGTAATTTCAGCATAATTTAATTAGCCCGTTAGTAATTAAGAAATGTCAAGTTTTTATTTTCATTTCCTTTCTAATGCAACTTTCATTTTTTGCTTTGTTTTACCTCTTTTTATAAAGCATATGATATAACTGCTAGACTGCTGTAC
This sequence comes from Scyliorhinus canicula, assembly GCF_902713615.1. Taxonomy (NCBI): domain Eukaryota; kingdom Metazoa; phylum Chordata; class Chondrichthyes; order Carcharhiniformes; family Scyliorhinidae; genus Scyliorhinus; species Scyliorhinus canicula. The sequence continues at coordinate 91,951,730 of NC_052159.1, read as the reverse complement.
CTGTTGAAATATTGGAATTATTTCTGCAATAGTGCCTCTTCTCAACTTGCTTAGTCGCTCTTTTCTATTGCACCTATCACACACACTTCTCTACTGATTTTCCTTTGGCCCATTTGGGGCAGACTTTGCTTAGCGGTGAACACTAATGCATTCCTGTCTCCTGCAGTGTTAAACCTTCAATGTTTTGTTCCTTGGAATCAGCACCGTTCGATATTCATATACATATTTCCCTCCATCTGCGCTGTTTGAACAATTGATGCATTGCCTATTGGGCTCAGATGCCCAGCCTTCCCAGGGCCCACACATGTTTTAACCAACATTGTCAAGTTAGGCATTGACTTTGATTATGTTCACTTCCAAACAACCCCTGGTATTATTTGTCATCTGTGCTTTAGTGCTTTCAAAACCTAATTCTTCAGTTAGTGCCATGCAGAACTGAAGTTCTCTTACTGCTACTGTTTCACAAATGTACTTTGAATGTAGGATAGAGACGTTTATCAGGAAAATATTCAATCGAGTACCATTCAATGAATCATGTTTCCGAAACATGGAAGTAATATTAGTTGCTTGTGTTTCTACTCTAAAAAGAAACAACACTGCAGATGTGAACTTGTACAAACCTTATTTAATGGGTGTGGATTATTATTTAATAGCTTTGACATAAATCCAAGTTTATTTTGGCGTAAATGTGTAGTCCAAATTTATTTTAGTAATGTCCTTTTTCTTGCTTTTATCTATGTTCCTCATTATTTTGAGATTAAAATCTCATCACAAATTTTCCGATTAACATTTTTCTGGTGTGACTCCCATTTTTTCTGCTTTCTTCAGTCTGAAGGTTTTTAAAACTCATAACTATCTGCGCTATCCTTTTCAGTCTTGCCAATGTCCTGAACCATGAATCTCAACCTATCACTTGTGTAGCTAAAATAGAAAGAAAAAAGGTCAGGTGGCAAATTTAATTTGTGGATGAAAACGATTTAGTAGCTGGTAAAGTAGGGTTCTAAATATTTTGGTTTTGTACATTATGACTATGAAATTCTGAGATGTGCATGTAATAAAATGTGAATGAACTTTGGGTATTTCAATGCATCTTCGGTCAATCCTTGGTTTATAGGGTGTTTATTTCTGTTAAAGTTAGTGTAAATTTCTGGCATTGATTATAGATTTCAGTTTTCAACCTTATAGTCCTTTTCTTTCATTTAGGACATGCCTCACCTAGGGAAGCTTCCTCTGGTTGCCAGCTGGAAAAAATATCCACTTTTCTTTGGGTCTGCTATATTTGCTTTTGAAGGAATTGGGTTGGTAGGTGAACATTTCTCTGCTTCCATCACCTGTTTGTCTAAAATGTTGGTAGCAAAATATTTTGCTGTTTCAGCATTAGTTTAAATTTGACATCAAGTGCCTTATAACCATTGTTGAAAACCTGACTGTTATTTCATGTGTAAAGCTGATGAAAATTATTGTGGTGTAATGCTGAACTAAAGAGTTGTTACCAATAATTAGTATTTGAAAACATTAAGTGAAAACCGATTAAATTATGAAACAAATGCATTGTGGTTTCAGTAGAACAGAATATAAATTACACGGCAAGGAACTGTTAACACAATGTATCCAAAGTCAATGGTCATTATTAAGTCACAATAAGCAATCTTGCTGTTTAAGTGACTTAGATTAGATTAGAACAGTACAGCACAGAACAGGCCCTTCGGCCCTCGATGTTGTGCCGAGCAATGATCACCCTACTCAAACCCACGTATCCATCCTATACCCGTAACCCAACCCCCCCCCCCCCTTTAACCTTACTTTTAGGACACTACGGGCAATTTAGCATGGCCAATCCACCTAACAGTCCATCTTTGGACTGTGGGAGGAAACCGGAGCACCCGGAGGAAACCCACGCACACACGGGGAGGACGTGCAGACTCCGCACAGACAGTGACCCAGCCGGGAACCGAACCTGGGACCCTGGAGCTGTGAAGCATTGATGCTAACTACCATGCTACCGTGCTGCCCCTTAGTTGAACTTAGCTGCCACTTAGTTGAACACAGCACAAAATAGTTGGCTGAAATTTTGTCACTCCCTTGGGGGGACCTGGATGCCATCTCCCTGCCACCAAGGTATTTTGCCAATGACAAGAAAGCAGGTAGACTGGATGTCCACTGAGAAGCCAATTGGGCAACTTAAATGTCAAATTGAAGGCTTTTTCTCACCTCCAAAGGTATTTTGGGTATGTCGAGGTGGCTTGGAGAGATTATCCAATGAAACCTGGCAGTGCCCCTGCTGGCTCCAAAGGGATAGAGTAACTCTATTCTGGATGTACAAAAGGGCCACAGAGGGGTTCCTTGCAGTAAGGACCACCCTCCTAGCAGCAGTGTCATCTGTCTTCAGCACCCTATCCTTAATAGGAATGGCAGCAGTCATTTACTTGGCTACTGCCAGGAATGTGCCTTTCTAGATCCTGCTGGCAGTCAAAATGGGCTCTCCTCCACTTTCGGTGCCAGCGGCTGGACTTCAGCCTCCCTCAGAAAATTCAGCCCATTTTGTTTCAGACTTTATTGTGGCTCATTCAGTAACCCTTTCACAGTTGTGTTACTGTAAAGAAATAATTTATAAGTCTGGACTTATCTGAACGTATCTGGCATTTGTAGTGAGGCATTTACAGTTCACAAAGAACGTGAACCTGTATTGGGAGCCTTGTGTTGCTGGATTTTCCTGCAGTTATTATTTAAATATATAATTTATATACATATCAAATAAACAAAATACAGTTCTTGGGCCAGAACAATTCTGGTGTCGACTGAGTAACTATGTGAAACAGATGTCCATAGACATAATTTAAAAAAAAGGAATTTTCAAACTGACTTTATGGGTGAATGTACTGTTTGTAATATTGAGATATAAAATATTCTCCATCAGTTCTGAATTAATATATCTCATCTGGGAAAGCAGTAGTATGACCTCAAGACCCTTTAGCTAGGTAGGCAGAAGCATAACTGGATTTCTTGCCTCTGATTGCTATCCTGAGACTACAGTGGACATGAATGGATGTTGGCTAAAGGTGGAATCTTAATGATGTTCTTGGTTAAATATCTTTCCACGTTTTACTATTTAAACTCGTAGGAGAAAAATGGGCTCCCATGGTGTCTAATGATGGACTGTTGGTAAGTCAGCATCTCCAGAAAGTGCAAAGGTTATAATTAAATGGTCTCGTCCTTCATCGTCACTTTAATCTTTTCCAATCCTCTGAGCTATTTGTCGCCGTACCTCCAGCTGCCTGGACCGTCAGCTCTGGAATTCCCCCTCTCTCCTTTTGCTGCTTGAATCTCAATTCTTCGGTCACGGCTTTGTTCATTTGCCCTAATATCTCCATGTTTGTTAATAGTCCTGTAAGGTGTCTTTGGAAGTTTTACTCTGAACGCAAATAGTTTTTTTTTCTCTTTTTTTTTACTTGTTAGTAACAAGTATACCGTTTTGGATACTTGTGGGGGGGACGACTTACCAGGGGTAAGCCATGGGGTACGGGCCTCTGGCACGGAGTCTGACCCTGTTGCTCAGAAGGGAAGGGGGGAAAGGAGTAGAACATTAGTAATTGGGGACTCAATAGTCAGGGGCACAGATAGGAGATTTTGTGGGAGAGAGAGAGACACGTTTGGTATGTTTCCTCCCAGGTGCAAGGCTAAGTGATGTCTCGGATCGTGTTTTCCGGGTCCTTAAGGGGGAGGGGGAGCAGCCCCAAGTCATAGTCCACATTGGCACTAACGACATAGGTAGGAAAGGGGACAAGGATGTCAGGCAGGCCTTTAGGGAGCTAGGATGGAAGCTCAGAGCGAGAACAAACAGAGTTGTTATCTCTGGGTTGTTGCCCGTGCCACGTGATAGTGAGATGAGGAATAGGGAGAGAGAGCAATTAAACACGTGGCTACAGGGATGGTGCAGGCGGGAGGGATTCAGATTTCTGGATAACTGGGGCTCTTTCTGGGGAAGGTGGGACCTCTATAGACAGGATGGTCTACATCTGAACCTGAGGGGCACCAATATCCTGGGGGGGAGATTTGTTAGTGCTCTTTGGGGGGTTTAAACTAATTCAGCAGGGGCATGGGAACCTGGATTGTAGTTTTGGGGTACGGGAGATTGAGAGTATAGAGGTCAGGAGCACAGATTTGACTTCGCAAGAGGGTGCTAGTGTTCAGGTAGGTGGTTTGAAGTGTGTCTACTTCAATGCCAGGAGTATACGAAATAAGGTAGGGGAACTGGCAGCATGGGTTGGTACCTGGGACTTGGATGTTGTGGCCATTTCAGAGACATGGATAGAGCAGGGACAGGAATGGTTGTTGCAGGTTCCGGGGTTTAGGTGTTTTAGTAAGCTCAGAGAAGGGGGCAAAAGAGGGGGAGGTGTGGCGCTGCTAGTCAAGGACAGTGTTACGGTGGCGGAAAGGATGCTAGATGGGGACTCTTCTTTTGAGGTAGTATGGGCTGAGGTTAGAAACAGGAAAGGAGAGGTCACCCTGCTGGGAGTTTTCTATAGACCACCTAATAGTTCTAGGGATGTAGAGGAAAGGATGGCGAAGATGATTCTGGAAAAGAGCGAAAGTAACAGGGTAGTTGTTATGGGAGACTTTAACTTTCCAAATATTGACTGGAAAAGATATAGTTCGAGTACATTAGATGGGTCATTCTTTGTACAATGTGTGCAGGAGGGTTTCCTGACACACTATGTTGACAGGCCAACAAGAGGCGAGGCCACATTGGATTTGGTTTTGGGTAATGAACCAGGTCAGGTGTTAGATCTGGAGGTAGGTGAGCACTTTGGAAACAGTGACCACAATTCGGTGACCTTTACGTTAGTGATGGAAAGGGATAAGTATACCCCGCAGGGCAAGAGTTATAGCTGGGGGAAGGGCAATTATGATGCCATTAGACATGACTTAGGATGTGTTGGTTGGAGAAGTAGGCTGCAAGGGTTGGGCACACTGGATATGTGGAGCTTGTTCAAGGAACAGCTATTGCATGTTCTTGATAAGTACGTACCAGTCAGGCAGGGAGGAAGGGGTAGAGCGAGGGAACCGTGGTTTACCAAAGAAGTAGAATCTCTTGTTAAGAGGAAGAAGGAGGCCTATGTGAAGATGAGGCATGAAGTTTCAGTTGGGGTGTTTGATAGTTACAAGGAAGCGAGGAAGGATCTAAAGAGAGAGCTGAGACGAGCAAGGAGGGGACATGAGAAGTCTTTGGCAGGTAGGATCAAGGAAAACCCAAAAGCTTTCTATAGGTATGTCAGGAATAAAAGAATGACTAGGGTAAGAGTAGGGCCAGTCAAGGACAGTGGTGGGAGGTTGTGTGTGGAGGCTGAGGAGATAAGCGAGATACTAAATGAATACTTTTCGTCAGTATTCACTCAAGAAAAAGATAATATTGTGGAGGAGAATGCTGAGACCCAGGCTATTAGAATAGATGGCATTGAGGTGCGTAGGGAAGAAGTGTTGGCAATTCTGGACAAGGTTAAAATAGATAAGTCCCCGGGGCCGGATGGGATTTATCCTAGGATTCTCTGGGAAGCCAGGGAAGAGATTGCTGAGCCTTTGGCTTTGATTTTTAGGTCATCATTGGCTACAGGAATAGTGCCAGAGGACTGGAGGATAGCAAATGTGGTCCCTTTGTTCAAGAAGGGGAGTAGAGATAACCCCGGTAACTATAGGCCGGTGAGCCTAACGTCTGTGGTGGGTAAGGTCTTGGAGAGGATTATAAAAGATACAATTTATAATCATCTAGATAGGAATAATATGATTAGGGATAGTCAGCATGGTTTTGTGAAGGGTAGGTCATGCCTCACAAACCTTATCGAGTTCTTTGAGAAGGTGACTGAACAGGTAGACGAGGGTAGAGCAGTTGATGTGGTGTATATGGATTTCAGTAAAGCGTTTGATAAGGTTCCCCACGGTCGGCTATTGCAGAAAATACGGAGGCTGGGGATTGAGGGTGATTTAGAGATGTGGATCAGAAATTGGCTAGTTGAAAGAAGACAGAGAGTGGTAGTTGATGGGAAATGTTCAGAATGGAGTTCAGTTACGAGTGGCGTACCACAAGGATCTGTTCTGGGGCCGTTGCTGTTTGTCATTTTTATAAATGACCTAGAGGAGGGCGCAGAAGGATGGGTGAGTAAATTTGCAGACGACACTAAAGTCGGTGGAGTTGTAGAAAGTGCGGAAGGATGTTGCAGGTTACAGAGGGACATAGATAAGCTGCAGAGCTGGGCTGAGAGGTGGCAAATGGAGTTTAATGTGGAGAAGTGTGAGGTGATTCACTTTGGAAAGAATAACAGGAATGCGGAATATTTGGCTAATGGTAAAATTCTTGGTAGTGTGGATGAGCAGAGGGATCTCGGTGTCCATGTACATAGATCCCTGAAAGTTGCCACCCAGGTTGATAGGGTTGTGAAGAAGGCCTATGGTGTGTTGGCCTTTATTGGTAGAGGGATTGAGTTCCGGAGCCATGAAGTCATGTTGCAGTTGTACAAAACTCTAGTACGGCCGCATTTGGAGTATTGCGTACAGTTCTGGTCGCCTCATTATAGGAAGGACGTGGAAGCCTTGGAACAGGTGCAGAGGAGATTTACCACGATGTTGCCTGGTATGGAGGGAAAATCTTATGAGGAAAGGCTGATGGACTTGAGGTTGTTTTCGTTAGAGAGAAGAAGGTTAAGAGGTGACTTAATAGAGGCATACAAAATGATCAGAGGGTTAGATAGGGTGGACAGCGAGAGCCTTCTCCCGCGGATGGAGGTGGCTAGCACGAGGAGACATAGCCTTAAATTGAGGGGTAATAGATATAGGACAGAGGTCAGAGGTGGGTTTTTTACGCAAAGAGTGGTGAGGCCGTGGAATGCCCTACCTGCAACAGTAGTGAACTCGCCAACATTGAGGGCATTTAAAAATTTATTGGATAAGCATATGGATGATAAGGGCATAGTGTAGGTTAGATGGCCTTTAGTTTTTTTCCATGTCGGTGCAACATTGAGGGCCGAAGGGCCTGTACTGCGCTGTATCGTTCTATGTTCTCTGCTATGGCCCAGTTGTTAGCACTCTCTCTTAAGTCATGAATTTAAGGCCCACTCTCGGGTGACATTTCAGTCCAGTACAGAGAGTGCTGTGCTGTTAGATGTGCTGCCGTCTGGAGGATATGTTAAATCAAGCCCATCTGTCATGGTCAGGTGGCCTCAGATCCAAGGCACCCCTTTAAAGGGGAGTCGGGGACTTTTCCCCTGTGACCTGGTCAGTATTTATTCACTAAGCAACATTATTAAAGTTGCTTAGACCAAGTCTGGAGTACTCTGAGCAGTTCTGGGTGCTATTCCATAGGAAAGATATGTTGACTTTGGAGGGATTATAATATAAATTTACCAGGATGATAACCTGGACTCCAAGGATTAAATTATGGGAATGGATTATGCAAGAACATACCGTGCAGAAGTTCTCCCTGTGTCTGCGTGGGTTTCCTCCGTTCTCCGGTTTCCTCTCAGTCCAAAGACGTGCAGGTTAGGTGGATTGGACAGGCTAAAATTGCCTTCGTGTCCAAAAAAGGCTAGGAGGAGTTATTGGGTTACGGGGATAGGGTGGAAGTGAGGGCTTATGTGGGCCAAATGGCCTCCTGCTGCACTGTATGTTCTATAAACCTGGATGGTATTGCCTGGAATTTAAAAGATGACTGGTTGATTCAGTCAAAGTTTTGAATTAGAAAACAATCAGATTACATGAATAGAAGGAAATTTCTGCTGATTGGGGAATCCAAGAATATGAGGCATCACAAGATCAAAAGAAATGAGAGCTGGAGTATGCCATTTGGCCCATTGTGCCTGGTCTACCATTCAGTAAGATCATGGATGCTCTAATTTTGGCCTTAACTGCACTTTCCAGCCTGCCCACCCATAATTCTTGACTGTCTTGCAGATTTAAATTCTGTCTAACTCAGCCTTGAATGTATTCGGAGAATACTCGGAGAATAAAATCTTTTTTTTTAAATTTAGAGTACCCAATTAATTTTTACCAATTAAGGGGAAATTTAGCATGGCCAATTCACATAACCTGCACATCTTAGGGCTGTGGGGGCGAAACCCACGCAAACATGGGGAGAATGTGCAAACTCCACACGGACAGTGATCAAGAGCCGGGTTCGAACCTGGGACCTCAGCGCTGTGAGGCAGCATGGTTAACCCACTGCGCCACCGTGCTGCTCTCAGTGAATAAAATCTTCATCTACATCTTAAATGGGAGACTCCTTATTTTGGAAACTACCCCAGTCCTAGATTTTCCCCCACGATGAGAAACATCCTTTTTTTGCATCTACCCTGTGAATCCCCTCAGAATCTTGTATGTTCCAATAAGATCATATCTCATTCATAGAATCCCTACAGTGCAGAAGGATGTCATTAGCCAATTGAGCCTGCACCGGCTCTCCGAAAGAGCACCCTACCTGTAGAAGTCAATATTTTTCCCACTTCTGGACTGTGGTAGAAAGATTCAACAATGCTCGTTATGGAAAAATAAGAAGATTTTATTTACGAACAGACTGCATGCAGTTTTGGCTGAAAGTTGAGGTCGGAGAGCAGTTACTACCACTGCTGATTCCTACTCAAGTTCGCGCTTTCACAGAGAATCAGCTCAGTATTTATACATTATCAGAATCAGGATTACGTGATTACAGCTTAGTCAGGAATTCGATCAGAAGTATAAACATAAGCAATATCATAAAACAGGAGTCACCTTGCTGACCTTCCAGGACTCTTTGTCTCATCACTCATACCATTATTTTGTCCTTTGATGGAATATTTAAAGGTCGGAGGAGACTTGTTCCTTCCTGACCTTATCTCGTCTTATTTAGACTGCCTTGCGTTATGACGAGTTAGTCTCATCAGAATTTGCTGAGCTCAGGCATTTCGGAGCAGCTTGACCTTCTCCGATCTTATTCAGGCTTTAAGTCATGCAAAGTCAGCTTTTCTTACATTGTACCAAGTAATTGACCAGTTTTCCCATCATGCCATTACTTATTTTGTACAACATCACATACCTAGGTCCACTCCCCTGCCCTATTCCTGTGACCCGCAATCTTTGGACACTTAGGGGCAATTTAGCATGATCTATCCACCTAACCTGTACATCTTTGGACTGTGGGAAGAAACTGGGGTACCCGGAGGAAACCCATGCAGACATGGGAGAACATGCAAACTCCACACAGATGGTCACCCAAAGTCAGAATTGAACCCAGGTCCCTGGCGCTGTGAGGCAGCAATGCTTGCCACTATGCTGCCCATTTGTCTAAACTCCAATGAGTATAGATCCTTTTTCCCAGGAATCAACCCAGTGAACCTTCTCAGAACTGCTTCCAATGTAAGTATATCCCTCCTAGGTAAGGAAACCAAAACTGTACACTGCACACCAGAAATACAGTGTGCTGTATAGTTGTAACACCACCTCCCTATTTTTATATTCCATCCCCCTAGTAATAAAGACCAACATTCTACTTGCCTTCCGAATTGCTTGCTGTATCTGCATGTGATCTTCCTTAGTTAGCCACGGTGGAGCATCCTTTTGGTAGAATCTTTCTTCCTTAATGGAAAATATCTTTGTGAGGAGTTGTGAAACATCTCCTTAAATGTCAATCACTGTTTCTCTACTGTCTTACTATTTAATCTATTTTTTTCCTTTAATCAATCCGATCTTCATACCCTTGTAATTCAAGTTTAAGACTCCAGGGGTGGGATTCTCCAATCTACCAACCACAAGTTTCTCAGCGACGAGAGGTGATGTGCCATTCATTGATGGCGAGATTCTCTGCTCCTCGACAGCACAGTGTTGCCGTGGGTTAGCCCTGCAGCCTCACGGCGCCGAGGTCCCAGGTTCGATCCCGGCTCTGGGTCACTGTCTGTCTGTGTGGAGTTTGCACATTCTCCCTGTGCTTGCGTGGGTTTCGCCCCCACAACCCAAAGATGTGCAGGCTAGTTAGAGTGGCCACGCTAAATTGCCCCTTAATTGGAAAAAATGAATTGGGTACTCTAAATTAAAAAAAAAGAGATTCTCTGCTCCTGCCGCTATCCATGGGAATTCCCGTTGAAGCCACCAGACTCCACCGGGGAAACCCGTAGCGGGGGGGTGTGCTGCCAGTAGGACCAGCGAAAGCTGCTGTCAGTGAATGACCGTAGAATTCTGCCCTGGTTTTAGACCCACCTTTTCTGAAAGTGAAACTGTCATATTATCATCACTCTTAATTGATTGGATTTGTTTATTGTCACCTGTACCGAGGTACAGTGGAAAGTATTTTTCTGCCTGCAGCTCAGATCATTTGGTACATGAAAAAAAACGTAAAGCACGAGGATTCTTTAGTAGTATCTCATTAACTAATCCTGTCACATTACACAAAACATAGTCTAAAATAGCCTGTTCCTTGTGTTAAGTCATGGCGAATGGTAAATGTCGAGCTGTCCAAATCCCAAAGAGGAACTTGAAACAGCTGCCAAAACGGGTTTTAGCAGATATCATGAGTTCTTAAATCAGGAAATGGCGTCTCTGATCAATTGGGATGATATGCTAAAGTAAATGTTTATTTAAAAACCAAGAAAATAAAAAAAATACATTTAAACACAAGAATGGCTTCACACAATTAACAGTGCTTTAAAACCGTTCCAAGAAATCTTAACTTGAATTACACTCAGCAAACCTTCGCTTTTCTGCATGGTAGCAATCTGTATGAATTTGTAAGTCTATAGAATTCCAGTTATTTTACCACAGACTGCTCTATTTCTCTTGGGGTGCCCTCTGGGGCTGACTGAAATGACATCTCCAGGTCTAGCCTTGTCCATACTGCCTTCTGGGTGATCGGACCAGCTACCATACTTTCTTCTGGAAGATCGAAGCATCTTCAATGTTTTCTTAAAAGCGTTCCTTCCCTTTGATCGCTCAATCTTCTCTTGATTCCTCCAGTATCTCAGAAGTGCCCTTCTCCCAGAACTGATCAAACGCCTCTATTTACTTTCGTTCCTAGATTTTTAAAAAGTAAACTTACCCTATCTTTGCTTCACTTATTTACACGTTTTACAACTTGTATAGGTCTCCCTTTGAGTTAAAATATCCCACTTCAAAACTACTGTTATTGTCTATGTAAATTCAAAAACACTACTGTCATTTCCGACCCTTGCAATCATTTTGTCTTAATCCATTAACAACAATCACACCCCACCAGCCTTTTCCAGTACATAAGAAATAAGACTGTGATATTACCAAAATAAAAACATTATAATTCCTTGTTTTTCTGACAACGGGTTGGTTCTAGAACTTTCTTTGTTCAAAGAAATTGTCCTGAATATACTTTGAATTTATTCTCCAGGCTACCTTTGCTAATTTGATTCATCCAATTGATAGAAAGGTATAAAGTCTCTCATAATTATTACAGTACCTTTCTGACAACCCCCCCATTATTTCTAGTCTAAAGATTAGAGCCAGACCTTTCAGGAGTGAAATTGGGAAACACTTCTTTACTCAAATGATGGTTGACGCTTTAGAACTCTTATTTTGCAAACTGCAATGATGCTAGATCAATTGTATTTTAATTTTGAGATTGATTGATTTTTGTTAACTGAAGTTATTAAGACATATGGTGCATAAATGGAATTGGGTCACAGATCAGCCATGATCTCATTCAATTGCAGAACAGGTTGAAGAGCTGAGTGGCCTATTCATTTTCTTCACAAATATGTTATCTGGTCATTATCACAAGTTGCTGACATTACAATAGTGATATGTTTCAATACTACTAAAAACTGTGAATCTTACGACATTTTCTGAGATACTTATTGCTAATAAGTCTTACAATATTGTTTTCTTGACTTTAGCTCTGCACTAAACCATGACTCTGCAGACTCTCGTTGCCGTTGCACATAGTCTTGTTCTCCTGGACACTGCTATCTTCCCCATAATACTTCTTTATTTGGCATAAAATTATTTTTACTATAGCTGAGTATATTTATCCCACGAAAAAGTAAATATGTGATATAGTTGCCGATGAGAACTGAAGAAAGGGAGTACGTTTTGAATCTGCTACTGTGTTCATTAAAATAATTTGTGGTTAAAATTAATAGAAGCATTTGTTGCTGCAATATCTACCAACTGTGATTTGGTTTTAAAAACGAATGGTTGATTTTCACAGCTATTGATCACTTTCCAAAGCAAGGAGGCAGAAGTAATCACAAGGTGCCTTCTGTATTAATTGAAGTATTTCTATATTTGGAGAAAATATGTTTAAAATACTTTGATTTATTTAACATGTTTAGTACATTTTAATAGGCTAAAGGTTTTTGATTTAAATTCTACAGAATTTAATGCATGTTTAACATTTTAACTCATCGCGCTTTATAATACTGCCAGTCCACCTCCACAATGGCCTCAACCAAACTCTGCCTCTCCGCCATTCCCACCTGTCGGCCTTGCAGGATATTACCTACTGCCCCCTAATCACTGCCTTCAGTCCTTCCCAAAACATGCGGGCAAAACCTTCCCGATCTGGTTAAACTCCATGTAGTCCTCTATCGCTGAGGCTACCTTAGAACATAGGAAAATACAGAACAGGCCCTTTGGCCCACGATGTTGTGCCGAACCTTTGTCCTAGATTAAGAACAAAATTAATCTACACCCCATCATTCTACTGTAATCCATGTACCTATCCAATAGCCGCTTGAAGGTCCCTTATGTTTCTGACTCGACTACTTCCACAGGCAGTGCATTCCATGCCCCCACTTCTCTCTGGGTAAAGAACCTACCTCTGACATCCCCCCCCCCCCCCCCCCCCCCTATATTTTCCACCATTCATCTTAAATTTATGCCCCCTTGTAATGGTTTGTCCCACCCGGGGAAAAAGTCTCTGACTGTCTACCTCTATCTATTCCCCTGATCATCTTATAAACCTCTATCAAGTCGCCCCTCATCCTTCTCCGTTCTAATGAGAAAAGGCCTAGCACCCTCAACCTTTCCTCGTAAGATCTACTCTCCATTCCAGGCAACATCCTGGTAAATCTCCTTTGCACTTTTTCCAAAGCTTCCACATCCTTCCTAAAACGAGGCAACCAGAACTGCACACAGTACTCCAAATGTGGCCTTATCAAGGTTTTGTACAGCTGCATCATCACCTCATGCCTCTTAAATTCAATCCCTCTGCTAATGAATACTAGCACACCATAGGCCTTCTTCACAGCCTTATCCACTTGAGTGGTAACTTTCAAAGATGTATGAACATAGACCCCAAGACCTCTCTGCTCCTCCGCATTGCCAAGAACCCTACCGTTAACCCTGTATTCCGCATTCATATTTGTCCTTCCAAAATGGACAACCTCACACTTTTCAGGGTTAAACTCCATCTGCCACTTCTCAGCCCAGCTCTGCATCCTATCTATGTCTCTTTGCAGCCGACAACAGCCCTCCTCACTATCCACAACTCCACCAATCTTCGTATCGTCTGCAAATTTACTGACCCACCCTTCAACTCCCTCATCCAAGTCATTAATGAACATCACAAACAGAAGAGGACCCAGAACTGAGCCCTGCGGTACTCCACTGGTAACTGGGCTCCAGGCTGAATATTTGCCATCCACCGCCACACTCGGACTTCTATTGGTTAGCCAGTTCGTTATCCAACTGGCCAAATTTCCCACTATCCCATGCCTCCTTACTTTCTGCATGGGGAACCTTATCAAATGCCTTACTAAAATCCATGTGCACCACATCCACTGCTTTACCTTCCTCCACGTGTTTGGTCACCTCCTCAAAGAATTCAATAAGACTTGTGAGGCAAGACCTACCCCTCACAAATCCATGCTGACTATCCCTAATCAAGCAGTGTCTTTCCAGATGCTCAGAAATCCCATCCCTCAGTCCCCTCTCCATTACTTTGCCTCCCACTGAAGTAAGACTAACTGGCCTGTAATTCCCAGGGTTATCCCTCTTCCCTTTTTTGAACAGGGGCACGACATTCGCCACTCTCCAATCCCCTGATACCACCCTTGTTGACGGTGAGGACGAAAAGATCATTGCCAACGGCTCTGCAATTTCATCTCTTGCTTCCCATAGAATCCTTGGATGTATCCCGTCAGGCCCGGGGGACTTGTCTATCCTCAAGTTTTTCAAAATGCCCAACACATCTTCCTTCCTAACCAGTATCTCCTCGAGCTTACCAGTCTGTTTCACACTGTCCTCTCCAGCAATATGGCCCCTCTCATTCATAAATACTGAAGAAAAGTACTTGTTCAAGACCTCTCCTATCTCTTCTGACTCTTCTGACTCAATACTCAATCTCCCGCTACTGTCCTTGATCGGATCCACCCTCGCTCTAGTCATTCTCATGTTTCTCACATATGTGTAAAAGACCTTGGGGTTTTCCTTGATTCTACCTGCCAAAGATTTTTCATGCCTCTCTTAGCTCTCCTAATCCCTTTCTTCAGTGTCCTCCTGGCTATCTTGTATCCCTCAAGCGTCCTGTCTGAACCTTGTTTCCTCAGCCTTACATAAGTATCCTTCTTCCTCTTAACAAGACATTCAATCTCTCTTGTCAACCATGATTCCCTCACTCGACCATCTCTTCCCTGCCTGACAGGATCATGCATATCAAGGACACGTAGTATCTGTTCCTTGAACAAGTTCCACATTTCAATTGTGTCCTTCCCTGACGGCCTATGTTCCCAACTTATGCACTTCAGTTCTTGTCTGACAGCATCGTATTTACCCTTCCCCCAATTGTAAACCTTGACCTGTTGCATGCACCAATCCCTCTCCATTACTAAAGTGAAAGTCACAGAATTGTGGTCATTATCTCCAAAATGCTCCCCCACTAACAAATCTATCACTTGCCCTGGTTCATTACCAAGTCCAAATCCAATATGGCCTCCCTTCTAGTTGGACAATCTACATAGGGTGTTAGAAAAGCTTCCTGGACACACTGCACAAACATCACCCCATCCAAACTATTTGATCTAAAGACTTTCCACTCAATATTTGGGAAGTTGAAGTCACCCATGACTACCACCCTGTGACTTCAGCACCTTTCCAAAATCTGTTTCCCAATCTGTTCCTCCACATCTCTGCTGATGTTGGGGGGTCTATAGAAAACTCCCAACAAGGTGACTGCTCCTTTCCTATTTCTGACTTCAACCCATATTACCTCAGTAGGCAGATCCTCCTCGAACTGCCTTTCTGCAGCGTTATACTATCTCTAATTAATAATGCAACCCCCCCACCTCTTTTACCACCCTCCCTAATCTTATTGAAATATCTATAACCATTTCTGTCTTTCTTCTATCCAAGTTTCCGTGATGGCCACCACATCGTAGTTCCAAATACCGCTCCATGCCTTAAGTTCACCCAGCTTATTCCTGATTCTTCTTGCGTTGAAGTATACACATTTCAACCCATCTCCGTGCCTCCAAGTACTCTCCTTTGTCAGTGTTACCTTCCCCACTGCCTCACTACACGCTTTTACATCCTGAACATTCTCACAGAGCTTTTTGTCCACCAGGAATGCCGAATCTAACCTCCACGAGGGCCGCTGAACCCATTGCGTTTCAAACCCCACGGCCACATAATGTGGTGCGTGCTCCAATATTGCTATCACGGTGTATTCTGTTCCCACAATCACCACAGTCCTCAACTCAAAATCTATTTGTGAATATACCCAATGCACGTGGGAGAAGAAGGAAAATTCCCTCTCTCCACAGGTGTTCTTCTCCCCCCCCCCCCCCCCCCCCCCCTTTCAATCTGATCCAAAACAAAACTCCAGTTCCTTCGCTATTACTGAAGGTACCAGCAACATGGGCCTTGATCTATTGATCCTCTGGTACAGAACACAATTAAAATCCCCCCCCCCCCCCCATTGCCCATGATAAATTGATGAGAGCCAAGGTCAAGGTCTGGGATGGCTGCCAGCGCTTTCTCAATAAATTCTTTACTATTACAATTGGGTACATAAATATTAATCAATACAACCGCCGACCCCCGCCTTCCACTACATACCACCCCCTTGTTAAACACAATCGCAACCCCTCTCGTCTTTAAATCAAACTCTTAGTGTGACGTTTGTCCAACCCACCCGTCCCCCCCCATTAGTCCTCCCCCAAACGATGTTTCCTGACAAAGTCATTCACGTCCTCTGGCGTATTCAGATAATGTTCTTTGCTGCTCCTATATGTTATCCATAGTTTAGCCGGGTACAACATCCTGTATTGGACCTTACTCTGGAAAATGTACCACCTTGGCCTTCTTAAAGCCTGCTTGCCCATGCGGCCAGGTCGGACCCAATGTCCTGATAGATCCGTATCTGCTGACCCTCCTAGCTGCAGTGCCGTGTGGACTTGCCCACCTCAAAACTCGCTCCTTCTCCTGATATTTGTGCATTGGGATGATTACAGTCCACGGTGGTTCTCCAGCTCGCGGCCAGTGACACATCAATCCATCTCCAGGGGGTTCTCGAAGACCCCGTCCCCAGTCAGTTTCCCAAACTTCCTTCCCATGTAGTTGGTGGCACTTATACCCTCGACCCCCTCCAGCAACTGGACTATTTGTAAATTTTGGATGATTCTCCTGGTCATCCACTCTCACCTTCAACAACTTATGGGCCTCTCCCAGCATTGCCACCTCCGCTTCCAAAGACACTATCTGGTCACTGATCAGCGACTGCCCTTTCCACCTCTAATCATCCTACAACTCCATATGCTGCTCCACCTGTTCCAAAGCACCGCGAAGAGGGGCTGCTGCTTCTTTGATTGCCTTGGACAGGTCCTCCTGCGTCTCCTGGTGATGCTTCTTAAGTTCCCATTTGAGGAACTCTATCAACTGATCCATGGGCAGTGGGGCAGGCAACGATGACGTGGCAAGCTTCGCTATACTTTCTGTTGCTGTGCCATGAGGGTCATCCACCTCTTGAGCCAAAGTTTTATTCCATTTAAGTCAAGTGTTGTAACCTGCGATATTCCATACTGGAGGGGACATCTGCACACTCCAGTTCCTTTGCCCCACCAAAACTCCCATAGACCAGGTAGAAATGGCCAAAACCTGAGCCTCCAAGCAGGAGCCATCTTGTGTGCGATGATCAGCACATGGCCGTCACCGGAGGTCCAGGGAGGGAGAAGCTTGAAACAATCACAATCGCCAGGGAAAGTGTACTGAAAAGAATTAGGAAAGTCTTTAGAAGTAAACGCTGACAAGCCCCCAGATTCTGATGGACTTCATCCTCAGGTCTTAAAAAAATAGTTATGCATTTGTTTTAATTTTTCAAAATTCCCTAGATTCTGGAAAGTTCCCATCATATTGCGAAGTAGCGAATGTGACTCCTATTCAAGAAAGCAGGAAACTACAGGCCGATTAATCATGAGGTTATATTGGGGCATTTAGAAAATCTCGGGTAGAGTCAAAAATGGCTTTGTGAAAGAGAAATCACGTTTGACTAATTTATTGTGATTCTAAGTAACAAACCTGCACTTGATCTGCTGCACTTGATTTCCAGAAGGTACTTACCGAGGTGCTACGTCAAAGTTAATTCACAAAATAAGAATTTTTATTAGTGTCAAAAGTAAGCTGAGATTAACACTGCAATGAATTTACTGTGAAAATCTCCTAGTTGCCACTCCGGCGCCTGTTCGGGTATGCTGAGGAAGAATTCCGAATGTCCAATTCCCCTAACAGCACGTCTTTCAGGACTTGGAGGCACCCGGAGGAAACTAACACAGTCACTGGGAGAACGTGCAGACTCCGCTCAGACAGTGACCCAAGCCGGGAATTGAACCCGGGTCCCTGGCGCTGTGAAGCAACAGTGCTAATAAAAGCTCATACAGTTGTGGGTAACATATTGACATGGATAGAGGATTAAATTTCTCTGGAAACAAGAGTAGACATAAATGGGCCATTTTCAGGTTCGCAAGAATGGAGTGCCTTGGGGATCAGTGCTGGGATCTCCGATATTTACAATTTATATCGGGCAAACATTTTGCAAATGGAGTGTAATGTGGGAAAATGTGAACTTATTTATTTTGGCAGGAAGAATAGACAAGCAGCATATTATTTAAATGAAGAGAAAGATTGCCAAACTTTTGAGCTGCAGAGGAATCTGGGTGTCCTGGTGGATGCATCACAAAAAATTGGTTTGAGATACAGCAAGCGATGAGGAAGGCAAATGGAATGTTCTCTTTTATTGCAAGGGGAATGGAATATAAAAGCAGGGAAGTTTTGCTGCAGTTTGTAGGATAAGGGTGCGATCCAAAATGGAGTACTTGTTAGCATGTACTAGATGCTGTGGTATGAAGAAGCAAGAGTTTAGCTCCTTTTTCACCAACACACCTTTAATGGTTCAAACTCACTCTGCGCAGAACTCTACAGATCATCACAAGCTCCAGAGTACACCTGAAGCCCCTTTACATATCAGTGTCAATCATTGAACACTTAACATAAATGAGACAATCATTGAACACTTAACATAAATGAGACGACTAATTGCAATGTCTCTTAACCCATTACTTAACAGTACTATGTACAATTTTGGTATCCTTATTTAAGAAAAGATGTGTTGATGGCTGTTACAGAAAGTTCACTCGATTGACACCTGTGGTGGGGATGTCACCTTATGAAGAAAGGTTGGACTGGCTGGATGTGCGTCCATTGGAGTTTAGAAGAATGAGAATTGATCTTATTGAAATCTGCAAGATCCAAAGAGAACTTGTCATGGTGGATGCTAAAAGGATGTTCCCCTTGTGGGAGAGTTTAGAAATAGGGGACACAGTTTAAAAATAAGGGATCGCCTATTTAAGACTGCAATGAGGAGAAATGTTTTCTTTCTAAGCATTGTAAGTCTCTGGGACTGGATTTGCGCCCTGACAATATCCCAGCAGTGGTAGTTAAGCCTTGTGCACCAGATCCAGCTGTGCAATTAGCCAAATTGTGTTCTCACAGCTACAACATTGGCATCACCTCGAAAATGTAAAACATCGTTGACCAATCCAATCCAGCCAATTCCGACCTAATCCGTCTGCTCTGAATCAGCAGCATTGATGAAAGGTGTTATCGACAGTGCCATCAAGTCACACTCATCAACAATGTGCTCAATGATGCTTAGTTTTGGTAATGCCAGGGCCACTCAGCTGCTGACCTCATTACATCCTTGGTCCAAACATGTACAAAAGAGCTGAATTGACAGATGAATTAGGGGCAGCAGGGTAGCATGGTGGTTAGCATAAATGCTTCACAGCTCCAGGGTCCCAGGTTCGATTCCCGGCTGGGTCACTGTCTGTGTGGAGTCTGCACGTCCTCCCCCTGTGTGCGTGGGTTTCCTCCGGGTGCTCCGGTTTCCTCCCACAGTCCAAAGATGTGCGGGTTAGGTGGATTGGCTATGCTAAATTGCCCGTAGTGTCCTAATAAAAGTAGGGTTAAGGGGGAGGTTGTTGGGTTACGGGTATAGGGTGGATACGTGGGTTTGAGTAGGGTGATCATGGCTCGGCACAACATTGAGGGCCGAAGGGCCTGTTCTGTGCTATACTGTTCTATGTTCTATGTTCTA
The DNA here is from genome assembly GCF_902713615.1 of Scyliorhinus canicula. Classification (NCBI taxonomy): domain Eukaryota; kingdom Metazoa; phylum Chordata; class Chondrichthyes; order Carcharhiniformes; family Scyliorhinidae; genus Scyliorhinus; species Scyliorhinus canicula. The sequence goes on along the minus strand of NC_052159.1, from coordinate 91,932,160 downwards.
ATTAAGAGTGACTGCCCTTGACATCAGGGTAGCATTTGACCAAATGTAGCATTGAGGAGCTCGAGCAAAATTGAAGTAAATGGGAATTGGGAGAAAGCCTTCCACTGCTCACAGTAAACCCAAGCACAAAGGAAGGGGCTTGTGGCTGTTGCAGGTCAATCATCTCCACACAGGAAATCACTGCAGGGGCTCCACAAGCTAGTGTCCAGACCCAACCATCTTCAGCTGTTCATTAATGATCTTGTTGACCTGAAGTAGTGCAATCAGCAAACATCCTATGTTCAGCACCGTTTGACTTCAGATACTGAAGCAGTCCTTGACCCATATGCTGCAATACCTGAGCGACATTCAGGCTTGGGTTGAAAAGTGGCATATAATGTTTGTGCCACACAAGTGGCAGGCAATAATTGTCTTGAGAACCCTTGACATTCAATGGCACTACCATTGCTCAATTCCCCACGATCAACATCATCATCATTCACCAGAAACAGTTCCAGCTACATAAACAATGTGGCTACTGGCTAAGGACAGAGTCTGGGACTTCTGTAGCGCGTAACTTACCTCCTGACTCCCCAAGGCCTGTCCACCAGCTACAAAGCACAAGTCGGGCATGGTGGGTAGCATGGCAGTACAGTGGTTAGCACTGTTGCTTCACAGCGCCAGGGTCCCAGGTTCAATTCCCCCCTGGGGTCACTGTCTGTGCGGAGTCTGCATGTTCTCCCTGTGTCTGTGTGGGTTTCCTCCAGGTGCTCCAGTTTCCTCCCACGTCCCGAAAGACGTGCTGTTAGGGAATTTGAACATTTTGAATTCTCCCTCAGTATACCCGAACAGGCGCCAGAATGTGGCCACTAGGGGCTTTTCACAGTAAATTCATTGCAGTGTTCATATAAGCCTACTTGTGACAATAAAGATTATTATAATGGAATATTCTTCTTCATTTGCATGGGTGAATGCAGCTCGAAATATACTTGAGGATGTTGACGTCTTCCAAGGCAATACAACTTGCCTGATTGACCCCTCATTCACTACCCTAAACATTAATTCCCTTCACCAATGGCACACAATGGCATCAGTATGCATCAGATACTGCAGTAACTTTCCAAGCCTCCTTCAGCAACTTAACTGCAACTTTATCAACAATAAGGACCAGGGCAGGACGCAATTATTTGCAAGTTCCTCTCCAACTTGCACATCGTCCTGATTTGGAACTATTTTGCAAAAACTGGAACACATATAACTGGGTATTACACCAGATGGACTGTTGCAGTTCAAGATGGTGGTGAGCCACTACCTTCTTGAAGGCACTTGGGGATGTTTAACAAATGCTGACCTTGCCATAAATGCTCATATCCCATAAAGAATATAATTTTTGAAAAGGCCTTCTTTTTTTGGTTTTGCTGCTCTTATAGTTTCATCAGGCTCGTTCTATCTTCTGAACTTTGATGTTTTTTTTGTGGCAAGCCCTCCTATAGAGCACATTTTGTTTGTGCTTTAAAAGTGTGTGAAGAGTGTATGGATAGGCTGGGGTATGTGGTTGCATATGAGGTAGCTGGACTTAATGATGCACAGTCTGCTGTGACTTTTGGACTGCTAGGTCTATTCTTATTCTGTCCCAATTTAATGGACTTGTTGTGTTACATAATGGAGAATGGCCTCACTTTGAAGATGAGACTTAATTTTCACAAGGTCGTGTGGTGATAATTTCAGTTTTAACTATTGAGGAGAGATGTGTTTTACAGCTATAAATATACCAACTCTTGCAAATTGATTTTAATTTGTCACTTAAATTCAGCCCCACTCGTGATCTCAAGAGGGCTCTGGATACTTGTGATTTTTCTGTGTGAGTATGGAATGATTTAGAGTGTGGTTCAAAAAGTTTGTGTTTGAGCTGGTGAGAGTGGATCTGTTGGCCTATTCAGTGCACTTGGCCCAGCCACATTGAACAGATATAACAAATGCCCCAAGTATCAGTGGAATTCCCAAGCCTGATTGTGAAGAAAATACAAACGCAAGATCCTTGGGGGGGAGGGGGGAACAGTTTATTGCTTGCTACTGAACGTACTACTTCACTCTTCTCAGTCCCAGTGCTGGCTGACTCTTTACACTCAGATATATTAATTAACTGATCAATATGCAGCCTCTGTTCACCTTATTATCTTAAACTGCTGGATATTTAATATCCATCAAGAGAACCTATTTGATACTAACATCAAGGAAGAGGAACTTGAATCTCAAATTGTTCATACAAACCCAGTTTCGATCCCGGCTCCAGGTCGCTGTCCGTGTGGAGTTTGCACGTTCTCCCCGTGTTTGCCTGGGTCTGACCCCCACAATCCAAAGATGTGCAGGATTGACCACACTAAATTGCCCCATAATTGGAAAAAATAATATTTGGGTACTCAAGTTTTAAAATAAAGTTCATACAAAGTACAATGAAAAGCCTGGTAACAGGTGGGCAGGTACTGTCGTACAAGGTGAGGGATTGAGAGTTCCAATGTCATTACCCAGATCCTTGGAGGTTAGGCCCCATGCTGGCCTGCTTTATGCTGGTTGAGGCCTGCCAGGCATTGAGGAACCACAGCCACTGAGGAGCTGCACTGTTGTGTTGGTGTTGGATGGCAACCTGGTGACCCTCTTGTGGTTGAACTCTCTGCTGTTCAGGATCTGAAGTCCCAGTAGTCAGACAGCAACTGAAGCCACCAGGAATGCCGACACAGCTAAGGTAGATCTTATGAATTGACAGTTGAATCAGCACGCATGTCATCAATCTCGACTACAAATGCCTTCATTCCACCTGAGTTTCACAGGCATAGTCTTCACTAAAGTAGTACATGTCTGCAGAAACTCTTCAACCTTCTAGTCTAGATGATGTAGCAGAGGCAGTGGCGTAGTGGTATGGACTAGTAATCCAAAGACCCAGGGTAATGTTCTGGGACCCAGGTTCGAATCAATAAAAATCTGGAATGAAAAGTTTAAGCATGAAACCATTACGGATTGTCAGGAAAAAAAAAAACATCTGGTTCGTTAATGTCCTTTAGAGAAGGAACCTGCCATCCTTACCTAATCTGGCCTACATGTGATCCCAGATCAACAGCAACTCTTAAATAATCTTATTTACTAAAAGGGTAAAGCCACAAAACGACACAGTTTAAACAGAAGAATCTTTTATTATACAAGAGTCAAACCTAGAGAACACTAAATACTATCTTGGATAACCAATAAATGCTGGCTCATTCAGAGACACCAATCCAATGAACTAATTTAAAAAAGGTCCGCCAATGTTCACTTCAAGTAACAGACGCAACTCGGCAACTGTGTATTTGATTATTCTCAGCTTCTGGATAGAACCTCTGTTTTCTTTGGCTTGGCCGTACTGCACCACTGGAATTATCATTATTCTATTGTTGATGGTTCTGTTTCCTTTCATGTTCAAACCAGTTTCAATGTCCTCAGTTTTGATTTTCAATCTCAGTTTCAGTTTCCTTACAAATTGAGAAGGTGGACTTTCGGTGGTGATATGTAGAAGGAGGTTGCACTTAAGGTAGCTCCTGCTAGAGTCCTTGGTTTTTGGATCTTTTCACCTGGCTCCTGAGGATAATTGGTGTATAGATTTGTTCCATTTGAGAACCTTTTTGTGAGGATGCCAAAAGGCGCAGAAAAGAATATTGGAAAAAAAGATGTGAGCGGTAGTCTGAGTCCTCTGGGACCGAAGACGGCGGAGGCAAGCCCACTGGGAGGGGCCATACCAAAAGAGTGGATGGAGGTAATGGCTGTTGAATTTGAAAGACAACTCGGCAAGCATTTTGAGAGGCAAGGGAAAGAGATACTGGGGTCCCTCAAAAGTCAGTGGATAAAGGAGGCTTTGGGGAAGACTCCCAAGATGATGCGGGAGCATGGTGAGGTGCTGAAGGGAGTGGAGGAGACACTGTCGTGACAAAGCGATCAGTTGGCCTCAGATGCTGAGTGCAGCGGGTGGAGGACAAAAACAAGGGCCTGAGAGCTAAGCTCGAAGACCCAGAGAATAATTTGAGACAGCAGAACCTCATGATTGTGGGGTTATCTGCAGGGGTGGAGGGTCCAAGGCCGACCTGAATATTTTGAGTCGATGTTTATGAGGTTGATGGGGAAGGAGGATTAGGTACCTCCGTCAAGCTGGATCGGGATGAGTGAGCCAGATGTTCCACTCTGGCTTTGATAGCAGGGCCTGGCGGGTGGCGATACTAACTAATAAAAAAATTTGGTTTCAGATGGGTAGCAGACCAGAGTGGTAGCTAAAGGGCCATTGAAAGGTAAGTCAGTGGATTTAGCGAGTGTGAACGCTAAAAATTGGGATTATGTAGAGTTAATAAAGAGGATGCTGGCTGCCATACCAGACACATCAGTTGATTTGTTGGGGGGGGGGGGCGGGGGGGGGGGAGATTTGAATTGCGTTTTGAATCTTTGATCGGTTGAAGTTGTTGGCCTCTTCTGGGATTGCAAAGTTACTTGCAGCATTCGTGAAGGAGATTCTGGAGTGAATCCGTGCGGTTTTTGCACATTGGGGCAGGGAATTCTCCTTTTTCTCTCCGGTACATAATGTGTACTCGCATCGTCTTTGCTGCCAGCAGTAAGGAAAACAGAATATTCCACAATAGTGATTTCAGATCATGCTCCGCACTTGGTGGATGCGGTTTTGGAGGTGGCGCCGATTCAGCGGTTGGCGTGGAGCTTGGATGTGGGACTGTTAGCGGATTTGGATTTTGTGTGAAGATGGCTAAGGTGATTGATGACGATGTGGAGTTTAACAAGAATGGGGAGGCGTCACGCTTGGTGCTGTTGGAGGCCCTGAAGGCTGTGGTGAGAGGAAAGATAATCTCTCATAAGGCGCAGGTGGATAGGGAGGCAAGAGAAGAGCGCCAATGGTTGGTGGACGAGATCTTGGGAGGTGGACGGACAGTACTTGAGTGACCCCACAGAGCTTTTGGCCAGTAGAAGGAAGTTGCAGGTGCAATTTGATCTATTAGCTACTGATAAGGTGATGCACCATTGCAGCACTCGAGGGGGGTAATCTACGAATATGGGGAGAAGGCCAATTGTCACTTGTCCTGCCGGTTAAGGCATCAGGGAGTCTCCTTAGTGATTGCCCAGATTCGGGTGGTAGACTTGTGACTGACACAGTTAACGGGGCTTTTGAGGTATTTTCCGAGAACCTATACAGGTCGGGGCTGCCAGGGGAGGAGTCTGATTTGTGGGTGTTTCTGGAGGGCTGGAATGTGCTAAGGAGGAGGAAGGTGACTGGGAATGGTTGGAGGAGCGATTTGGGGCAGAAGAGGTCTGGACAACTATTGGGCGAACGTAGAGGGGTAATGCCAGATGGGTTCCGGGTTGAATTTTTTTATTGGCTTGCTGATCAACTGGTGCCATTATTGGTGGAGATGTTTGAGGATTCAGTAGCGTGGGGGTCTCTTCCAGAAACAATGATGTAAGTGTCCATCTCGCTTCTGCTAATAAAGGACAATGACCTGGTGGATCGTACTGCCAATTTTTTTTATTCAACGTGGTTGCTAAGGTTTTAGCGCTGAGATTGGAGGAATGTATCCCTCAGGTTATTGGGAGGATCAGGTGGGGTCTGAAGGGTCGACAGTTGTCTTTGAATATGAGGCGGCTTTTACATGTGGTATTGTCCCTGCTAGACGGGAGAGAGCAGGAGGTTATTGTGGCGTTGAATGCCGAGAAGTCTTTTGATGGGGTAGAATGGGGGTATTTGTTTGTGGTGTTGGAACGGTTTAGGATGGGGCCCAACTTTGTTGTGGGTTCAGTTATTACACAAGGCATCTAAGGCCAGTATTAGTTTGGGATTTCAGCTGCACAGAGAAACGAGGCAGGGGTGCGTTATGTCCCCCCTCTTTGCGTTAGCAATTGATCTTTGGACATTGCCCTGAGGGCTTCGGATAAGTGGAAAGGGATGATACGGTGTGGGGGCTGACTGTGGTGTAACACGGTGTCCATGTGTGCTGATAATCTTTTGGATGTGATGGATCCGATCCCCACAATGGGTGATATCATTGCACTGCTGAGGCGTTTGGGACTTTTTCAGGGTATGAAATGAATTGGAGGGGGGGGGAAAGTGAATGTTTTTTGGTCACTGCCGGGGAGGGGAACTAATCTGGGGGTGTTACCATTCTGCTTAACGGGTTCCCATTTTAGGTATCTAGGGGTGCAGGTCGCTCTAGATTGGGCCTGGCTTCGGAAATTGAATTTTGCGGGTTTGGTGAACAGGGTTAAGGCTGACTTAGAGGTGGGATAGTCTTCCTCTATTCTTGGCGGGCAGGACTCTGTTGGTAAAGGTGAATATTTTGCTACAATTCCCCATTCTGTTCCAGTATTTGCTATTTTATTTCTGCCAAAATTCTTTTTTGGGAGTGGAGAAATTGATTTTTTTTCTTATTTGGTCAGGTAAAGTAGCTGGGATTTGGAAGAGTCTCCTTCAGACGGACTGGATACTAGGGGCTTGGTGTTGAAAGTTTGATATGTTATTGGCCGGTGAATGTTGAGAAGGTGGCTGTTTGGGTGCGGATGGAGTCAAGGTCTTGTAGGGACTCCGGGTTAAGGGTGTTAGTGACGGCCTTAATGCCGTTATCTCTGGGGAAGTATTCGGAGAACCCGATGGTGGTCTTCACATTGAATATATGGAGACAGTTTTTGGCAGTACTTTAAATTTGGGGCGGTATCAAAGCTGGTGTCGATCTGTGTGAACCACTTGTTTGTGCTGGTGAGGATGGATGCAAGGTTTAAGGGATGGGAGGAGAGTGGGGTGGGAGGGATTAGGGACTTGTTTGTGGAAGGTCGATTTGCAAGTTTGGAGAAATTGTCGGAGAAATTTGGGTTTTCACAAGCGAATTATTTTCTATACCTCCAGGTTTGCAATTTTGCGAGAAAGGTCTTTGTCATTCCCTGTGGTGCCACCTTCCTTGATTTTGGAGAAGATTTTGTCACTGGCAGGCGTGAACGAGGGGAGGATTTATTGCAGGATTATAATGGAAGGGGCCGTGTCAGTGGTGGGGGTGAAGGCTAAGTGGGAGGGGGGAGTTGGAGCTGGCGACTGGGGTGTGGTGCGAGGCTCCGTGGAGTGTGAATGCAAATCATCATATGCGAGGTTAGGTTGATACAATTGAAGGAGTGCCAATCCAGGATGAGCAGGTTGTTTGTGGGAGAGGAGGATAAGTGTGAGCGTTGTAGGAAGGGCCCAGCTAATCAGGTACCCATATTCTGGTTGCGCCCGAAGGTCTTGAGGTTCCGGGTTTCCTCCTTCAGTACCATGTCGGCAATCCTACAAATTGAACTGAAGCCCTGTCCCTTGGGGGCCATATTTGAGGTGTTAGACATGCCGGAGTTGCAGACTGAGGCCGGGGTTCTCCCGAAGACGGCAGCCCTTTATTTTGTACCTTCAAGAGCTGTTCACTGTTAGTTGTTAGGTACGGAGGACTGAGTTGGGGGCTATTCTGTTGGGAGTAGGGAGGGAGGGGTTTTGTTGTTTTTTCATTGTTTTATTGTTTCTGTATAAAATTGAAAATATTTGAATAAAAATATTTTAAAAATGGCAATTGAGAGGATTGATTTCTCTTTGCGGTTTCGATCTATCTCAAAAAATAACGAGCTTTGAAACCACAGATTCAGATCACGCTCCGCACTTTAAAAACAAAAGTAGATTTTAATGCATCGGATTTATATTAATTGTAAATAATAGCGCCTTTCATTATTTTTCATTTAACTTTGTATCTGCTCATTCCATAGAGGTGTGCATATATGTTTGTAGCAGTTCTCAATATGTGCAGGATTTATCACAAATTGTAATGCAGCAGGGAACGGATTAAGTTCATATATTTCAGGCTGTGAGATGCAGATAGTGAACCTGTATTCCAAACTGTCTCAGCTGCTCTCTTCTGATTTACAACCATGTTTAATCTGCCGATTAATATGACTTCAGCTCATCCCTTGATTTTTAAAAAGTATATAACATGTACCATTGGTGCTATTCAGTGACTTGTTATAAAGCCAGTTTACTGAGTTGAGAAACTGCTGGTGCTAGCTGACTCCTCAATGCTCCTTGAAGAAATTGATGAAAGGCTTCCACCTCCCAAGTGAACCCTTCTACTGACCCCCCGCAGAGCAAGCGTGATCTTCTCCAGCCACAGGAATTCTACCAGGTCACTCACCCACACTCCTGCCTTCAGAGGCTCCGACATAACAAAATCCATCTCCGGGATATCAGGGAGGCAAAGGCTAATATGTCTCTCTGTCTCTGTCTCTCTCTCTCTCTGTCTCTCTCTCTGCTCGCTCTCTGCTCTCTCTCTGCTCTCTCTGCCTCTCTCTCTGCTCTCTCTCTCTCTCTGCCTCTCTCTCTGCCTCTCTCTCTGCCTCTCTCTCTGCCTCTCTCTCTCTGCCTCTCTCTCTCT